>NC_084540.1:18010424-18709424 GCF_024500275.1 Phycodurus eques
CCTCAGAACTGTGTGACTGACGCTCGAAACCAGCCGGCCACCGTGCCGCCTATAAAAATACAAATACAGTAAAACTATAGCGTGATCCTTTGTTGTGGAGAGCCTCAGGCACACATGTGCAATAATCATACTGTCGAATCAGCATCTTAAAATGCCAGACCTGTGAGGAGAAGTGCTCTCTAACCGATTTAGGCACATTTATGAACAATAAAAAAAAGAGTGTCTTAGATGACCTTGTAGTCTCCACTCTTCATATCTTCTAGGGACAGACCATTTTCTTGAAGGAAGTGCAATAAGGTCTAAAAAAACGCACCAAAAAAACGGACAATTGAGCGTCACAGTCGCACAAAAAAGGTGTTAAAAAAGGTGCAGTACCGACCTCTACAGTGTACTGGAAGCGGTTGTAGAACTCCACCTGAACGCCGCGGTTCTCCGTGACCGAGTCCAGGATCATGCGCAGCAGCAGCTCCCACAAGCTCTGCAGAACCCTAATGGGTCAAACAAACAACGTAATTCGTAACGTCCATCAAAACGGACCAAATAGTTAGGTGTCTGAAATGCCTGCCCACCCACAAAGTGTAAAACTAAACAACCAAATAATTTGTATCTGCCTATTTGTGAAAATGTGTCTGGAAGCGACCCCTTCTCGAAATCTATAATTGAAAATTTTGCATTATCATCATGTGGTTTTATGAGTCTGTGCTACCTTTGCAAATCACTGGAAGCACACACACACACACACACACACAAGCACCCACACTGGGGAAAAGCAATTAGGCAGAAGGTATAATTATAAATCATAATGGTTATGCTAATCACACATTGTCCCTGTTATAACACAAACATTTACAGGGAGGCGGGGAGGCGAGAGGCAGTATTCACCGGGTAAGGTTGTCCTTCACCAGCGTGTCGGTGAGGATGACCACGGTGTCCTGCAGGTACTTCATGAGGGGGGCGACGGCCTGCTCGCGACAACGCACACGAGTCACGCGTGCACACGCAGGAAGAAATTGCAACAAATTGACTTGAGGGCTTACGACGTCGTTGTTGATGGAGTCAGGAGACAAGCTGATGTGCTGGATGTAACGCCGCAACTCAGGCACCATCTGCACATGCACAACAATATTATGTGTCAATACAAAATAATGTTTTCTTATTGACAAATTATTAGCTTCATATCAGGTCTTCATTTTAAGGACTTTAACTTAGTAAGTATCACCATTTTCAATGGAGTTTAGGCAGTGATGGTATGGCTGCCTTATTTTTTAAAAAGATAAATCTACCTAAACATTTTTTTTTCATTTCATTTCTTTGAAATTCACAAAATATTACCTTGCTTTAGGAAAAATAAAAATGATTATTTTCATTATTTACCATGGTCAACATTTTTTGGAGGTCAATGAAATAATTCAAATAAAGTTCTATTCAGGCAGTTGTTATTAATTTAAAAAACATTACTTTGGATGCATGTCTGCTGAATGAAAAAAATAATAATAAATATAATAAAATATTTATGTTTCCGTATTCTAGATTAAATAAAACATTTGCAGTTAATCCACCCAAATTCCTATTACAGAGGACCCCCGCAAACCTGCGGATTCAAATTTTTGCATGCAAGTCAAAGCAAAACAACAAGTGCTGAACGGCGGCTCGTGTCTTAAAACCGTGTAAGTCGGGTCACTCGTATTTCAAGGCACCCCTGTATTATAAACCCCCCTAAAAAAGATGGCTGTATGTTTATTATAGCGATTGCGGTGTGGTTGCACCTTGTCCGTGAGCAGCGCGATGAGATGCTTGGCTTCCTTCTGCAGGTCCAGGTTCATGTTGAAAAGCTGCCCGTTGAGGGCCTTGAACACCTGCTCCTTGCCCTCGGCGCCGCACGACTCCTCCATGGCGCGTTCCACGCCCGGCCAGTCCAGGTCGCGGGGCAGGTGACCCAGGAAGACGCGTACGTGCTCCACGTCATTGAGGGCCACGGACAGCTAAGCGGGAAGCGAGGGGGAGGAGCGCAGAAGGAGGGGGGGAAAAAAGAGAGATAGGGCGGAGGCGGAGAGAAGGTCGAAGGAAAAGAAGCGGGTCTAAAAAGAGAGCGGGGTGCCGCTGTGAAGGACCAACAGGTAACAACTTTTCTTTTTGTGTGTATGCGTGTGTGCGCGAGTGGTAATGCAACGCCATGCTCTCGTCCTCCTGCTGGGGCACCGCCCAAGGGGCCCTCGCTGCCATTTATCACGCATGTCAACACTCCTCGCTACAGGCGTTACCTGCACTATGAAGCTATTGTGGTCCCGGCCCAGCTGGCTCCTCTCAATCTTGCGCGTGAGCATCTCCGAGTAGTACACAGCCTCGCTGCAAAAGTTCTGAGACAAACAAGCCTGGGATGAACTGTAGTCACAACGTTACAAGACTGAAAAATTGACATGAAAGATTAATTAGGGGGGGGGGGGGGGATGGGGGTGATAAAGGTGTAAAATGGCAGACTATATAGGATATATTGGAACTCAAATAGAGCTCCAATATAGGATATATTGGAAGTTCTGTACATATCTCAGTATAAATAAAAGCAGATTAAATGCAAAATCAATTTAATTTATAATTTTTCTATTCTATTTTGTGTTTTTAGTTGGGGTTGGGATAATAAGGAATATCCTCATGTAATACGATTATTTATTTCCTTTTTACTTTAATATACTGTATTATTCTGTTTTTAAGCTATGTAATTATATATTGGACATGATTATAATACATACATTACAATTTAGTGTCGTGTTTTTTGCTGTTAAGTGAAGGACTTAACAAATGAACACAATTTTTAGGCATGTCCGCTAATTCCAAAATGTTCGCAGTAATGTTTGGCTACATGATAGTTTGTATAAATTCTGAAAAAGTTTCCATTTAATCCACTTAAAATAATCAAATTTATCATGTCTCTCAAATCTTATTTTTAGTAATTAATTACATATACTGTGTGTGTATCAATAAATTCCCATTTTATTTATCTATTTAATGTGATTATTTTACATATTCTATTTTAATCTTAAAATATACAAAATACATTAATTCACGCATTTTTAGTCATAAAAAGATAAAATGTTAGTTTTTTTCAAATGTTATTTTTATTTTAAAACATTTATGATAAATTTCTAGCATTTCACATATTTTCTCTTATGTGTATTTTTAAATATATATACAATTAATTACCATAATTTGAGCCATTTCATGTCTTATATTTATTACATTTAATATTATTTTTCACAAAAATAAATATTGATTTTGTATTCGCCATGTGTAGATTCAATTTTGGCGAATCTTATAGTTATTGCAACAAAAAAAGAAGAAAAAAAACAGAAAAGAAAAAGACAAATCCCAACTCAATTCCTTTAAAACACAAAGTTTACATTCATTTGCCTGTCTTGTGGATTCCGGAAACAGTCAGCATATTAAAAGCTAATGCGCACATGATTCGTCACGTGACACTCACGTCCGTCAAGCGGGTGACAAAGATGAAAGCGCCCGCAGAGTCCGGCCATGCCAGCTGGAGCCAGATGTCTCGGACTTGTCGGAAGCAGGACGTCACTTCCAGCGCCGAGGAACTGTGCTTGGCCTGCTGCACCGCTTCTATCTGAAAGCAACAGCAAGTATGTAGTACTTGCTGTTAGTATGTATTAACATTTTAACTGCATATTTATGACTCCCACTGGGCCTCGACTACCAGAGTTTTGCTATTTTCATGTACGGCAATTTGATATGGCAACCTCAAACCGAAAAAAGATTGACTTTCTTAACACTGGTAACACAGAAGCATTTTATCTAGCTCTTTTTATCTATATATTTTTTTATTTTATTTGTCCAAATACAGTACACAAAAGACTTCCCCTGCTACAGTACTTGCCAGATATGATGTACAGCTGCAAAGTCTGGTGCAGGATTTGTATTAAAAATAAGAAATAAAACTCAACAGAACTGTATAGACAAATTATAAAATTAAAGCACATTTTATAAACTAATACAACGTTAATGTAATTTATATTAATAATAATAATTCATTCATCTCCCATTCTGCATATCCTCACTAGGGTCGCAGGCGTGCTGGAGCCTATAATAATAATAATAATAACAGCAATAGTAAGCTAGCATTTATTTTTTAAATATTCCATTTAAAAATTACCTTCCATTAATTTACATATTTAACTTTTTTATATTTTTATATTTATTCTATTTAAAAATATATTAAAGGAATTCCCATATTGTCCCCCCCCATTTTTTCTATTTAGAAATATATGAAATTAACTCCCATGATTCACAAATTGCATTCATTTTTATATTCACTATTTGAAATATAACAAATAAATTCTCATTAACTCACATACCAAAATAAATAAATAAAATTCCTATTTATTGCGATATCCAGTCCAACTTGAAACAGTTCTACATCTCACAAAATTACCATGCAAATACGGTGGCAGCTTCCACAAAATTGAGACCTTTGACCTCAGTCACCTCAAACCTCATATCTATGAAAAACAACAAGGTTATTGCTTTGGCATGACGCAATACCTTGGGATGTTTGCAGGAGGATAGGTAAGAAAATTTGCTCCGGGAAGAGCACTGAAAATGAAAAAGATTGATGTCCGTTGCTAGGTCACAGAGAAGCAATCACGAAATGTGGCCTCAATGGAGCGAATGAAGCGGAGATGTATCGCCATGGTTACCGCGCTTGAGGACCGAGTACAAATCAGGGGCGGAGTGCCTTACCTTGTCTGTTTCCACCGCTTTGCAGATCCTGTCACATGACCTGTCGTGAACAATCTGCAGGAACTTGTGAATGGACGACTTGAACCAGTTGTGGAATACTGTCAAGGCCAACATCTTTGCATCTCTGCCGAGGAGGAGGATGAAGAAAACACAACAAACAACAAAAAGATGAGTCATGGTACATAGAAACAAAGGTATTGGGACACTGCGGAAATGAAAGAGAGTTCCAGCGACGACCGACTTGAGAGGAAGAAACTCCCGGAAGCCCTTGAGGCTCTTCAATGACACGAAAAGCTCAAAGACAGTCTCGCCCATCGTCTGCGTCAGTCTGGAACTTTCCTGCTCCAGAGTGCCGCAAAGCCTCTCCATGGCCACGTTGACATCATCGGCCACCTGTAAGAACAACAACAAAAAACAGACTTTTTAATAGTTTGTATTAGAGCTCGGACTCGCCGTAGAAATTCCCAATCGCCGGTCGCGCAGTCACAAACGAGTAGCGAATCGTTAACTCCTTGTACTATTCCCGGAATAGAGACATGACACTGTGGAACAAATGAAAAATCCAATTTGATTGTTGGTAAATTATATTTAGCCTCCGGTTAAGTCCAGGTCACAATTTTTGGGGGGTTTGCAGATTTTGTCACTACACCAGAGAAGAAGGCTGTCGCATTTTGGCCGGTGCCTTTTAACAATCGCGTTTCCCTCCAGAAAAAAAACTGCTGCCAAAAGGCGTCTTTTAGCTTAAAATGGCTTAAAATGGCTCAGGATCCCGAGCAACATCGGGGGCGTGGTCTCTATTGCACTGGCCTCTGCGTCGTGAAATGCATAAATTCAAGCTGACTTCCAACACTGGCTAGTTAACTTAGCTGCTAGGTAGCGGTAGCTGGCCAGCTCTCGTCAATCATCTGCTACGATGTGTTGGATGAATCTTGCATAGTATGGCTCTGTGACACACGTGATCAGGTACTACTGTGGCCCAAAAAGTCAAAATGGCGGCGAAAGTAAACAAAGGAAGAATTGCAGCAGAAGAATTGAACCCATTTTTCACGAGCTGAACTCAAAGAACTGAGATTTGTTTCTACGTACGCAAAAGGCCTATTTCTCTCCAACATTGTTCACAAAGCTGTCTAAATTGGTGTTAGTGAGCATTTCTCCTTTGCAAAGATAATCCATATCAAGATATCAACTAGGTGGCATGATTATTGCATAGGTGTGTCATAGCTTGCTCACAATAAAAGGCCACTCTAAAATGTGCAGTTTTACAGTATTGGGGGAATGCACGGGTTTATGCACTTCATATGCCACACCTGTGAGGTTTATGGATTATTATTTATTGTTTTTATTTTTTTATTATTATTATTAAGTGCTCACAAAAAAAAAAAAACATTTAGAGGGATTTGTGAAAAATATCTGCGAGAAATATAGGCCTCATGTACATAAAACAGTCTTAGATCTTTAAGCTCAGCTCACAAAAAAATGGTGGCAAATGTTGCATTCATATTTTTATCCAGTGTTGTTTGCACAGCGCCGTAAAATTATGTGGTCACGTGCTACAAGAAGGTGTGCTCGGTTACTGCCAAACTTGCTGTTTTTTATTTCATTGTTTTATGATTATGGACTAGACGTTTTCATACAAATATTTACTGTAATTGTGACTTTACGACTGCCTAGTGATAAACTATGGCATGTGCGGACTAACGTACAAATTTGGATTATGTTGCTGTTGTAGGCACCGGATTCCGTCGTAAACCGAGGCCCCCCATTACTTGCGTGTTCAGTGAAGTTTTCGACATCATGGTGGGAAGGTATTTACGCTGTCATTTGTCCGCAAATCCTCCGATTTGTTACGCTAATTGACAAGTGTAATTCGGCAGTTTTAGCCACAAAGTCCTGCTTCCACAAGGGAAAATACAATCCATCCTTTAAGTGTCGCTTTTTTTCTTCACACTCTGCGACAGTTTTAGCCACTCGCCTCGTCGTAACACCCGTGCTCTGCCTCCGGCCGTCAAGCAAAACTTTGCATTGGACAGGCTGAGCAGCATCTCATTTGCATGAGACAGTACCGCCCCCCTTCAAAACAGGCTGAGTTGATCGAGGCTAAATAAAGGGTGAAAAGTGTCCTGTAATTCTTGATCCTTGGGGTATTTTGACAAAAGCATGTCACAAGAAGTGAAAGCAAGACAACGGGGAACTGGGAAAATTGTCTTTAAAGTCTCCTTTAAAAGAGCCAAGGTTGTGGAGACTTACCATCTTTTCCAGCTGCCTGTAGGTCACACTGAAGAAATCCACTTTGACCGCACTGCGGAAACAAGTCAACACCAGGAGTTGAATATTAATGACAGAAAATATGAGCCTGAATTCCAGCTTGGCGTCTACCTGTAGAAGAGTTTGTTGTAGATATTCTGAGCTCTCTGCATGTCTGCGCAGACGGCGTCCACCACTACAACCAGTTTTTTCAGCTGCTCCTCCAGCGACTACACAGAAAACACGCATGAATCTTGTCATTCTTGACAACAAGGTACAAAATAATGTGGAGAAGTTTGCCTCATGCGTGCACATACCCCATCCTCTGGCTTGTACTGCGCCATTAAGCCCTCGTACCACTCAGAGGTTCCTTTCTGTTGAGGAGGGGGAAGCCACTTACAACAGTAGATGATTAAAATCGAACTCAAACTAATTAAAAGGACTCCAGAGCACGATTCCACTTTCTCTGTCGTTACCTTCACGGCAGATGTGATGTCCAAGTGCAGCTCGTTACGCAGGGGGCAAACGCTCTTAAACGCCCGCATGTTCTGCATGTAGCCGATCCCTCTGAAGGAGGAAGATACATATTATATTTAAAGTGTACTGTATGCGTAGGATGTAAGTAAAATCTCTCTCTGTAGTGTAGATGAGATGCTTGCCAAATGATCGATGTGTCTAGTTTATTTTTCATTGAAAACCTTTCGACAAATCTAATCAACCCAAAAAAGATCTATGGGAGAAGAAAAAACTTTGTTTACCTTGACGTTCCGCAGAAACCATATGCGACATTAGCAATGCAACATTATTGAGCCCTCAAACGGTTGGGCCACTCCTGGGTATACCTTGCCAATATTAATGGTTTAAAATGTAAATAAATCACCAACTATGACCCCCAAACACGAAAATAATTTCAAACTCATCTTACAACATTACCCTTCAAAATAAATGGCTGACAGATGATTTGATTACAAAAACAATGCACCATATGTGTCCATTTACATGCGGCGGAGACTCACAATTACTGTATCTATATTTTTATGGGATCTTCTGGAATTAAAAAAAAGAGCACCAAAGACGTTAACAGGTGACTATTTGAACACATTCACTGCCTTTGACGGCTTTAGGAGTCAAATATCCAGGTTAAATGGGAAGGCTGGCAGTGATTAATAGATAAATGCGTGGGATTATTAACTTCTGAAGTGGCATTCTATGAGCCCTGACCTGGACCACTGCAGCAAACTGGAGACTATGGCATAGAAAATGTACCTGGTTAGATCTGCTTTCGCTAATGGTAAAGCAAAAATGCGAGTGTTTCTGTGCGGGCAAGAAGTCTGGTGGATGGCGGTCTCTCAGCGTGAAAAGGTCAGATGTTTCCTGCAATGACGAGTGACGCGATGCGATGTGATGTCACGCGATGGCAGGGACGTTACCTCAGCATGAGCTCGTAGCGCGTAATGGCGGCGGCGCTGGTGCAGGGGAAAACCTGTCGCATGTTCTTCATCAGGCACAGGCAGTGCTCTGTGTACAGCCTGAAGCTGTCTGACAGCTGCCTCTCCTGGACACAGAAAGCACCCGCGGGTTATGCTCTGAGACATTTTTGGCTGAACCAAAAACCTTGATGAATTTCAGTGACGAGCTAATGAGGTGGACGTTTCCAGATGATGACCCCTACCTCCCGCCGCGGCCCCCTTAGGGTGCCCACAGATGGAGAACCTACCAGGTCTCCTCTCACAGAGGGAGGGTCCCACTCTGCATCGATGGCCCTCAGGAGGCGCAGCAGCAGGGAGTAGCACACCCGCTGGGTTCGATGATGGCCGCTGTAGCACTGCCAGCGACTGAGGCAGAAAATGCAAACTTTTAGCATGCTAACTGGGGGTGTTATTGTCACTCCCGTACAATAGAAACTCACATAATGGACTGTTGGAGACGGGTGAGGTCCGTCTGCACAGCATGGTGAGTCAGCACCGTCCACACCGGGGGGCTGACCTGCCCATTCCAGTTGTACGGCTCACGCTAGCAAAATGTGTGAGGGTCACGCGTCAAAATACATTTAAAGGGACATATCACGGAAACGTGACCTTTTATCTGGTTGTATACAAACCTTCGGGTTCTGGGGAGTTCCAAATATTGCAAACATTTTATGTTACCAATCACGTTTTTTGAAATAAATGTAATAATAGTTGAAATTTTTGTATTGGCTTCTGATTTTCAAACTAGTTATCCATCAATTTGTTGTGTATATGTCATTATATGAGACAATATTTTATATAGGTTCACAGTCATAACGGCCCTCCAAGGGAAGCCATCACTACAATGTGGCCCGCAACAAAAATTAGTTTGACACCCCTGGTGTAGGGTTAAGATATTGTTAGGGTTATGGTTTGTATTCCAAAGTGATAAACCACACAATTAGAACAAAGGTGATAAAAAGTAAGAGCAGGAAACGCACCTTGACATGAGCGTGCTCATGCTCTACAATCTGACTCAGCAGTTTCTTGTGGATGGACACATTTGACTCTTTCTTCGACAGCGTCGTGTCTCTCTGAGGTCAAAAGGAAAGCGTGAACACCTTCCCATAAATGAGAGGCAACCCTGCAGACGCTCGCTTCACAAACCTGGCTTGTGAACAGCTTCAGTATCAAGTGACATTCGCCCTGCACTTTGGAGGCGCTCGAGCGAGGCTCCAGTTTGAACCAAGTGTCGAAGCCGCCAATGGGAATCTCCTGTCAGAGCAGAAAAAAAAATGAGCCGGATGAAAAGACGTCTGAAACAAATGCTTTTATTTTTTTAAACGTCGGAACTTTTCTCACATTTAAAGAGATGTTGATGCATCCCAGGAAGTCGTCGGCATTCTCCTCGGAGCCGGATGATGATGATCCGTTAGCACGCACCGATTTTGCAATCTGCTTAAAATACCTGACGAAAAAGAGGTTTGATTGTTAGTTAAGCTCCTCTGTATGCCGGTCTACAAGTAGTAGTAGTAGTGTTCATTTTAACATCCAATTGCTAGAAGAATTCACAACAAAAAATAATTCCAGGTACGGCCACTCAAGCCGTACCAATACAAAATATGCAATGTATATAGTGTTTTATAATAACAATTATATTTAGAATTTAATATGCATCTGTGCCTTAAAAGTGTAGTGTGGAGAGTCTCTGTCACCAAAATGCACAGGTGCAGTCAATGAATCTGAATCAGAATCAGAATCATCTTTATTTGCCAAGTATGTCCAAAACACACAAGGAATTTGTCTCCGGTAGTTGGAGCCGCTCTAGTACAACAGACAGTCAATTTACAGAACACTTTGGAGACATAAAGACATTGACAAAAAACAATTGTGCAAAAAGAGGTCAGGTGTTTAAGAAGTTGATCGCAAGAGGGAAGAAGCTGTTGAATGGGGCGATCCTAGCCTACAGCTTCTCAAATATCCACACTCGCCTTTATTCCTCGCCCCTTTCCTCTCTTTGTGTTATTCTAATAAAGCTACAGCGGCCTCTGCAATCCACTTCTTCCTTGACAATGGCGTCGTGTTGTTTGTGGTTCGATAAAGTGATAATATGTGGCACCCTCGCAGTTTTTACATTGCAGGTACTTGGTACGGTTTGTGTGTGATGGTGAATTGGTGACGGGTATGAGTTGCTGATTGTCATTTGTCCGCACTTGTCCAGTTGAGTAGCATTTGGCTGCGTCGCTCGATGTGCGGCGGGCATTTAGGGTTAGGGGTTTAGTGTTAAGATTGCATTATCCAAGTGGCAGCCCTTAGTCTCGCTCAATCAAGCTGGTCGAGGCAGACGGCTGACCCCACACTGTATTTTGGTTCTGTTCATTTTTTTTTTTTTCCCCCCTCCGTACTATTTTTAAATGGAAACTCAACCAAGCCGGAAGAACTACCATAGTAATAGTACCTTCCCATTCCTCTAAGTCCGCTGACTTCATTGAGCTTTTTGCAGGCCTCGGCCACCGAGACGTCGTCATCGTGATCCCTGAAGAAGAAAAAGAGTGAGCAGTGGGAGTCACAGCTTCCTTCTCTTTTCAATAACATCAATAATCAAATGTCAAGAAAAATATTAGTATTATTATATGTAAATTACTATATATAAATATACTTTTATTGGAGGCATAGCATCAGGTCTGACGGTAGTTGATCCTACAATTGGAGCTCGAGGTATCTTGGTCCTGATTGATATTTACTTGTTTTGAAAGGCAAGGATTAACACCTTACCCGCACCCTTTGAGTTTGGAATATTTAGTGCCATAACAATTAGACTGGCAACTTCTTTAACCCAAAAGCTCACTGGCCACTACATTAGATACACCTGTATTGTCTAATGAGGCGTTTATCATATTTTATCTTTATTAAGGCAACGATTTTATACTTTTACTGGATAGTATTGGATTCCGCAGGTATACCTAATATTGTGGCCAATAGGTAATAGGATAATATAAGACCTCCGTGTGAATGGGGTCATATTATCCCCTGAACTAAACCCCATTAATTAAAAAAGACGAATAATGCCAGTTTTGCACTATGCACCTGACTCATCCATTAATTTTTAAAAGACATACTATGTAAGTGTACATTAATTGCACACCTCATTATCACATTTAGAGGGAAAACAAATATTTAATTTAAAAATATCTAATTCCTGTAAACACACTAATCTTACCAAATGTCCAAATGTAGCAAGTCACTATGGACGTCATCCACTTCACTGAGGAGACAAAAATAGAAGAGAAATGCTCACTGTGTACTCCTCTTGAATGTTTTAAGTGACATCATCAAATGGCCAACTCACAAGACAAAGTGCTCGTCCCAGACCGGGTTGAGGGTCTCTGGCTTGACCTCGGTCACCTGGATGCACCTGGCCGGAAGGGCCTCCTTGGTGCTGGACCGTTTCTCCAGCTTGTCCTTCCTTTTCCTGAAGCTGAACTTCCTCTCCTTCTTCTCCTCAGACTCCCTCGGGCTTTGCCCCTCCAGGATTCCCAGCATGCAGTAGGGGTCGCTGTAGCCTGGCCACAGTACAGATGATTTGGGCCAAGTTGAGACCCCGTGAACTCTTACATTTCGATGACGTGAGTTGAAGGACACTGCAGGTCCAAGTATCCAAGTCCTATTTAATGTCTGAGGGTCCGTTTCCATATACAAGTGACACACATATTCGATCGGGCTTTGATGCTCAAATTGCCCGTAACAATACAGGCATCAAAATTCCGATCTGAAGCGCTCCGATTCCGTTTGTTTTTGTTATTACAACTCTTTTCCTTTCACTCTTACCAGCATTGACTGATGATGACCCACAAACACCCAAACTCTGTTCTCTCTATCCCAATCAATCACCTGCGCACATGCATGCAAATAACATCCATCCATTTTCTGTACCGCTTTTCCACACTAGGGTCACGGGCTTGCTGGAGCCTATCCCAGCTATCATTGGGTTAGAGGCGGGGTACACCCAGAACTGGTCGCCAGCCAATCGCAGGGGACATATAAACAAACAACCAGTCGCTCTCACATTCACACCTACGGGCAATTTAGAGTCTTCAATCAACCTACCACGCATGTTTTTGGGATGTGGGAGGAAACCGGAGTGCCCGGAGAAAACCCATGCAGGCACGGGGAGAACATGCAAACTCCACACAGGCGGGGCTGGAGATTGAACCCCGGTCCTCACAACTCTGAGGCAGATGTGCTAACCAGTCGTTCACCGTGCCGCTGCAAATAACATGTTATTAGCAAATGAGAGGTAAGCAACTTGACTATTTATAAGTGCCCTTCAAAAGCTTTTGAGTGGCATAATGGAGAATATATTAGCTCTGGTCAGAAAGAGGTGATTTAGTACTTGAAATTCCTACCATTGGCATCCTTAGCCAGCAGATTCTTGGCTTTCAAGACAGAAGCGCTCAAAGAAAATGTGGCTCTCTGTGGAAGAAAAGCAGTAAATAGCTGACATAATCGCAACCAGGGAGACATATTTTCTTTTACAAACATTTGAGGAATTTTGCATCAACGTTGCCCGCACTCACCTTGGATTCTTGCACTTTCTGAAGTATGATGTCATGCTCCTCCTCGCCCATATCAAAAACCTTTTTGAAGACAGAAAGGACATTTTTTCATGAGGTCCAGTCTTGCTGGAAGTTCCTTGGAATAGACTCTGTACACTTTAAATATAAAAAAAAAATAAAAATAAAAAAAAGACCACTCAATGCAGGCACAAAAGAAGCCCGCTCTTGCTGGCATGACATGAAAATAGATTTCATATCACAGTTTACATATCATCAGTACAAAGTGTGACTTGGGTTTTGCCGCCATGCATACATACTGTATATACCATGGGTTGCCAGACTCATTTCTGTCACGGGCCACATCGTAGTTATGGTTTCCCTCTAAGGGCCGTTATGACTGTACGCGTTGATGTACCTTCCGAAGGTAGGCAAACAGCTCTTCGTCACTCGTCACATGTTCTGATGAGGGCACCCCTACTCTGTTGACCAGGGTGTACACAACCTCCTCATAGATCAAGTCCAGCTGGATGGGGAAGAAAACACTGAATGGCAACACTTAAGAAATACTCATGTTCTTTTCTTTTAGTGCATTTCCAGGTGTAAGGAGAACGAAACAACGGAACTAACGAACCTCCGTCCTGGTGATTCTGTCGTGGATAAAGGCCTGGTCCACGTGCTCTTGTGGCGGCGGCACGGTGCAGGCTCCTCTTTGGCACTGTGATGGGAATAGTCTGATAGTGAAACCTCAATAGACTCTTGGAAGAAACTTTTTAACCAACTTGTCGAGGACGACATATGCGCTTCCCTTACACGTGCCAATTCAACCAAACGCTTCGGTCGCTAAGCTTTGAAGCAACTGCGTGCCAATGCTCGCTACTCTGAATATCCATTGTAGGCATGTTACTGTATTCGGTGGACACGTGCCGTTGTGCCCACAAGGACAGCTTTTGAATTCCTGGAAGAGTTCTCTGTACCGCTCATTTTGCAGTTTAGATCATTAAAAACAACTTTCCATTTTCTGTAAAACCTCGGAACCGTGACGCAGATGTGCTCACCACTCTTTCACCGTGTCGCCGTTAATGAGAGTACAAGCTCAACATTTTGTGTTTTGAATGAACTGCGGCAAACGTGACGCCACGTTTGGGTGATGACAAGCTCTTTGTCAGGATGCTAATAAATCATCAAGTCGCTGTTAAGACTGGAGGCGGAACATATCCGCTGACAGCAGCTCGCCACTGACGAACTTCCAAAACAAATGCTGGCCACGTCTGTTCACAGACGTCACCGGAGCAGGCACGGGCAGGAGCGCAGCCCAGTCACTCCTTGCTCGCTCGCGTGTCTTTGGCCTGCGGAACAGACGGAAAGGTGAAAGTCGGGTGGGAGTTTACCTCAGCCTGGCCGGCCTGCAACATGTTCTCCTGTTTCTGCAGAATAGTGTTCATACGCTCAAAGAACTCCATGCTCTCCTCAGAAATCCTGCCATGGAAACGGGAAAAAAAAATAAGATGCTGGATTTAATGAATGAGGTCTTTAGAATTACAGACAGGCACTGACCAGGGTCTACCCTTTTAAGAGTCCCTGCTCGTCATGGTCGCAGTGAGCTATTGACGCTCACAGTTGAAACAATGTCAGTGACATGCTTTCGTGAAGTCCTTTCAATAGACCTTATGCCCAGGTGGGGCAAAGGCCACCAATGACGTTTGTCAACGTCACTCAATCCTGGACCATCCCCTCAGTCTGGTTCCGGGTGCCAATTGCCTCACTTCTTGTTGGGTTGAGGTCCTCCAAGTTACTTCGTGGGCCTCTTTTTCCTCGTGGATTCCACTTTAGTGCCAGACGTGCCCTTTGTTGTTGGTTCCCTTAGTTTGTCCAATCGATCCTCACTTTGGTCTACTGATTTGAGTTTCAGGCTCTTGTGTTGTTTTCCTTTAGAAGCTCTTCATTGTTAATTTTGTCAAACAATCTGATATGTAGGATTTGACTCGGGCATCTGTTAATGAATGTTTAAAGTTTTTTTGGGGGTAGATGTTTTCGTGGGATGCAATAGCTAATGATGTTTTGTTGTTATGCCTGTGAAGTGCTAACAGCAAAGTGACATGCTCCTCTTTTTGGTTGGGCATAGATCCGTGCTAGTAAACACTGCCCAACGAGACTTCCAAAAGAGAGTCAAGCGGCTTAAGTCAAACTATTAAAACTGGGTACGTCGGCTAATATATTTAAACATATCATAAATATCAGCTGCACTAATGTAGACTGAACGGTCTTACGGGGTTTTGGTTTGCTCCATCATGGCTGCTCTCTGTTATCAGTGTTAACCAAATGAGCACGACTGTGTGTAAAAATGCACATTCTTTATTTTTTTCTTTTTTTTTTAGTTTCTTCCAGGTGTGAGAGAACTGTGGACTCCCACCGGCCTTCCGGTCGTCATGGTGATACGCGGTGGCACGTTCGGGGTGGGGGGTTAATGGATGGAGTAGGAGGCTCCGAAACCTTTGGGAATCCCACTTGCAAACCCTTTCCAAATCGTTCTCACCGGGCAGCTTTCCATCGCCCGCTGATCTGGATGGAAATCACCTCTGATGTGAGCAGAGGCAGAGCGGCGGGGATCACCCTTTTCCCGAATCCCTCTCCACCCACCCGTTTCCCATTCCCTCGTCATATTACACTGCAGTGGAGCCAATCCATGCGAGGAACCCATCACGCTCCTTTATTGGAGTCATTGCATCGCAGCGGGTGTGTGGCAGCCCATCGTCTCCGCCACCCGTCGACCCTCGTCATGGCGGGGGGAGCAGATGGTAAACCCCGGAGGTATTGATGAAGACTAATGGCAGCCATGCTGGGAGAGCTGGTCGAGCTCCCACCGTTCCGGTTAAAAGGAAGAAAAAAAAAAAAAAAGTGGACTTGGGCTAAACCTGCTGAAAAAAAAAAAAAAAAAAAGTGGACTTGGGCTAAACCTGCTGAAATATGACTGCTCAACCGGGTTAGAGTTAAGATGCCTGGAAATCTAAACACTCCAACAGATGGACTCTGGTTTGTTGGAGTGTAGCTCGAGTGAGTGAGCCTGACAAAAGGATTGCTATCGTAGTATTACAGTTTTTGAGGGGTTTTGTTTTTGCACATACAATACAAATAAGCTCCACTCCATCGTCATTCTTGTGCTTTGAGACCCTCAAATCCCGCCACATCCGTTCTTAATTGTCGTAGGGATTGCAGTGAGCACAAATCTGTTCAGTCTTCTGTCAGTCTTACAGCCCGAGGGATTTGGCTAAACACCGTCAGATCTTTTCTTCTCAGCTTTTGGAACTAGATGTTTAAAAAAAAAAAAAAAAAAAAAAAAAAAACTAATAATGCCTGATATGACACAACGAAATAAACACAACACACTTGATGATCAGCCTTGCTCACGTCACGAGAATAAGAATAGTGGCTTGACGTTGCTAGGAAACGGCTTCTCATCTTGTTTTGATTTAAATGTCTTTTCCTAAATTCATGCCAATGTGTCAATTACATTACGACCACCCCCCACCCCCCACCCACACCCCCGTCTGGGCTGGCACAGAGACGGGAAACAAACGAGCACGGCTTCTGGAAAAAAGTGGAAGTGACAGGCGGCCGCTCATTTTCAAACTTCAACATAATGTGGCAGCACGTACACAGCAATTACCCGTGCATGCCTCATTGTCGGCGACGGCGTGAAAGACCGTGTGGTGCCTTCCGATCAAACACCACGCTTTTTGTGTGTGTGCGTGTTAAAGAAATCTAATTGTCACACGCTTGTCACTTGTGTCGTATCAGCTCAGCAGCTCTTATCACCGCTGGAGGATGTGCGTGACAAGGACTAACACCCTACCCCCACCCATTTCTACACTTATGCGCTCTAATTACACAATTGATTAGGTACGAAGGAGTCATCGATGGATAGTGCTCAACTAGAAGATAGAATCTCCCCTTTCCTTCAGTGGCGCTTGAGAAAAATAACAGAACCGGAGTTTTCTTACCCATGCTTCATACATGCCACCACATTTGAAATGGGTTACTTAGGTCTGGTGGACCAGTAAGGTAACCAGTAAGTCGTCCGGTGGGCGACTGGTTAGAGCGTCAGCCTCACAGTTCTGAGGACCCGGGTTCAATCCCCGCCCCCGCCTGTGTGGAGTTTGCATGTTCTCCCCGTTCCTGCGTGGGTTTTCTCCGGGCCCTCCGGTTTCCTCCCACATCCCAAAAACAAGCATTAATTGGAGACTCTAAATTGCCCATAGATGTGACTGTGAGTGGACTGGTTGTTTGTTTGTATGTGCCCTGCGATTGGCTGGCAACCAGTTCAGGGTTTACCCCGCCTCCTGCCCGATGACAGCTGGGATAGGTTCCAGCACGCCCGCGACCCTCGTGAGGAGAAGCGGCTCAGAAATTGGATGGATGGATACTAATATTAACATGAACTTTTAGACAACACTTATAATTAGGCATGCCCACTGCTGGTTATTGAAAAAATCTATTTAAATATATTTTTTTTCTTGAAATTTTACATCAAGGACACAAAAAGGCCCGTAATCAAATAAACACCCAGATTGGTTCAGATTCAAAACGCTGTTCTCTTGTTGACACAGAGCAGCAGTCCAAGCGTGAAGATTGGCTGCTCGAGCGCCGAATAGAAAATGTGTTGGCTCAATGTGCTCTCATGAGAATTTAGTTAGAAAACAAACAAAAATTATGTTCATAACTGGACTATTTGTCAGTGCATACACTTGCTAGACAGTCATTAGCCATTTCAAGTACTTTAAAAAAAAAAAAGTAATACTCACGAATTTAGTGCTGTTGATGTTTTGCAGTGCTTTCCACCTCTCACTTTTTTCTTTTATAAGCTGTTCAATGTATTATTTTTATTTATTTTTTGACTATTTGGTATCATTAATGCCTACCTCAAACCACTCTTCAAACATGGCACATATGCCAATAAATAAAGTTTTCTAAAACAGAGAAGGGTGATTAGGGCATATTTTCCATTCCTTACAAATCATTATTAATAAAACACTTATTAATTCGACATCTAAGTGGGATCGGTTCCTTTTTTAAGGAGAGGATGAATACTGACTTAAAAGTTTGATTAAGAGCAGACTCGAGCATAATTGTGGAAGAATACAGCGTACGGTCGCTAGTGCCACCAGTGAACAGCACCCCTCAAATAATGAGGACTGGCTTAACATTGAATATTAAACAGCTTTCGTGGGCTGTTTCCTCCCCTCCATGGAGGTCTACGCTCCCAATGCGGTGCTCCTCTGCGCGGGCACTGATTAAAAAGCAGTGACACGAAGCTGGCAAACCTGCTAATGAGAGCCCGGCAAAGCAAAAACGCAAAGTGTGAAATCCACCTCTGCTGACTGGAGACTGATTGTTGCATCCCAAAACACCAAGTGCGCGCACACACACTTCACACACGCACACACACACACACACACTCAGAACTAAATTTTCTTCAATAAAAATGATCTTCCTGGGCGACCTCCATTGCCAATTAAAGCCAGACTGCAGGGTTGTGTACAGTGATGTAAATGGCTAGCAAAGATCAACAGCCTGCCTCTAATGATGAGCTCTCAGCATACGTGCGCAGCGGGGAGGCTTTAACACCAGGGAGCCCGCATGGGAAATGAGGAATGACATGCACCATTGTGACAGTTCAGAAGACTATTTTAAAAGAACGAGACAAAGTTTAAAAATAAAAAAAAAGCATCCCGCCGGAGCCGATTGGATTATGCATTTATTAAAATATCTCATCAGAGTGATGCACGGGGAGATAAACAGGTTCAGCGCGGCACCCGAGGTCGTCCTCCGTGTTAAAAATAAACACTGGCGTCATTATAGGGGAAATTCATGTCAAAGCCTGGGTTTAGGTTGCTATGGTAACCCCAGGTTCATACTATTAGTTGTTTTTTTGCTGCGGATGAGGCTTCAAAACAAGACTGAGGTGGTGGTGGGAAGAGGGGGGATTTCACCGGTGTCGCTTGATTTGTTGCTATGAGACGAGCACATGGCAAACTTAGATTGAATCAAAAGGCAAGACAAAGATAAACAAGTGCATTTGGCAACATGTGTGAAATTAACAAACCACAACACCAAAATCAAGTCAAATCACATCTATAGAGCACTTTTCATACATTAAAATGCAACACAAAGTGCTTTACAGAGGTAAAAATAGACAATTAAAATAGCAATAAATATTCAAGAACTCACCCCTCACATCCCCACATATAAACGCAAAACGCACCCACATGATAATTCAGAAATCAGTTGAAGGCTAAACCAAACATCAACCGTCTCTGCGGTCCTGTCGCCCTGCGGAAGGCTTTTCCAATGGCGCAGGCCGTAGCGGCTGAATGCAACAAAGTTTTTGTTCTAGCCGTTGGAATAAATAAAAGGCCGGTAACAGAGGACCTCAGGACCCGCTAGGGTTGATATGATAAAAGCATATCAGATAGATATGATGGCCCAAGACACATAAGGCATCTAGAAACTAGTAAAAGACGATGAACCTCGATCCTATAATGTTTATTTAGTCTGTTCTTCATTGAACCCACTTTAAAATTAGAACAATAAATGGAAATAGGTGCGTTTGTGCGTGTGCCCTCTTGATTCACCTTCGGGATAACGGCTCCGGGCAGTGGCTAAGGGGGCTGCCGGCAGCGGGCGGCGACTCCCTGCGGCTCCTCAGCGACTGGCTCCTTTGCACCTGGCGCAAGACGCTACTCTTCAGGTCCAGCAGCGTCGTCATGGCGCTACACTGTCTGTCCCCAAAAGACAAGGAGGGTGAGAAGTGATTCAGAGGAAATGTGTCAGTTTTTATTTATTTATTTATTTTTAAACGCCCCTAACTTTGCATTGATTCGTTCTTGAGCATTGAGGGACTCTCAAATTGGGGACAAAGTAAGAAAGTGAGAGATCATCTGAGGATGCCAAGAGCCATGTTAGAGCAACCCAAAACATGCATCCATCCAGATAGTAACAATTGCTTTCAATCCAAAGGACCACGGGCAGTGACTGTCTTCTGTCTTTTGATACCACCTCGGAATACGGAAAATGCGCGTGGCCAGTTCAACCGTTTCGGTACCTTACTACCAAGACAGTAAGCTGGGAAGAAAGAGGAGCGAAAGCCGGCTTAGATGGCCAGTGTGTCTCGGTCGGTTATCATTGTCATGGCAACGTCCAACCGCAGCTGAGCCCCTCCCCTCTTTGCCAGGTCCCACATCTGTCTGTGGTGTTTTCAAGCACTTTACTGACATTCATGCTCATTTAATTTAACGGTCAAACAAATCATCTGGATGTTTAAATGAATTTCTCGGGGGAAACTGGAGGAGGTACAAGTTTCATGGCACACCGCGTGGCTGCCAGAATTTAGTAAGACTTCAAACAAAAGGCTATGACGATCGGGAATGGGGATTTGACTACATTTCCTTGATCAATTAGGTGCTATTTTCTTCTGTGATATTTTCAGTTCTATTGTTTTCTTGTCTGAATGAAACCTAATGCTGCACTTTTTGTATGATTTCCTACTAAATCCCATGAGAACTCTTACATTGTATGAATTAAAGCTTGTTTTGTCACTTTGGATTAGGTTAGGGTTCAGGCTCTAGAGGTGGCTGAAACGCGTTCTTGAATTTGTAAAAATGTAAAAACGCACGCTAGCGACGGTTACATGACTGTGGTGGAATAGCAACAACCCCGACGTCCTGTGTGAGTAGTTACAGTACAGTACAAGGCAATCACTTTAATCGTTAACTTTGATTTTCTGTCATTGGCAATTTTCTTGCGCAGTTTGAGTTGCAATTTTAAATTGGACATTTTACGTAAAGGTGACGTTTTAATTCCTTGTATACGAATAGTTGTGTCTCTGGAGTGCCTGCCCTCCTATCAAGTGTGAAAGCAAACAAACAAGTGAATCTTTCGTAGCTGCCAATTTCAGAAAATGTGTCTGTGAGCACCTCTGCTACACAAATTGACAGGCGCAATTAGGCGGCTTGGTGATGAAGTGCTTCAGTCTTTGTTTGTACTTCTAAAATTGCACAATGTAAGACCATCTTCACACCAGTCAATCTTGTAATACAGAATGTACCACAATAAAATAGGTTACATAGGGTTGAATATTTGCTATATTTTTACAGAAGGAGACATTCTTCTTAGCAGCCTCTTGTCAAGTCCTTCACTCTTATTTCAACTTCAAGGTTGTCTTTCAAGACTAACAGAGTTAGATAACTTTCATAACATGATGGCTCTGTGCAGAGAAGATTCAAATAAAGTCAGATGGATTAAATGAAGCCGAGCGGCGCGAGACCACGAGTGCAGGGCGGGTTTTCCTTGCAATATCAACAAATGATATTTCATAAATCAGGTCACGTTGGCCCGAGTTAAAACCACTTTCCCTATTTACTATAAGTGATAATGCATAAGCCCAGGGCCACTTTATGGAATTAGCTAAGCGTATTGTCATTCTATTACCACTCGATCATTTAAATTTTGACAGAAGGTTGAGTGTTTAATAAATACCTGCAGCGTAAATACCACTTTCGGCAACGGAGCACATTACTTAGCTGATACCCTTTCACGTGTACTGTAACTGTTGGTCACATTCACTTCCTTTATTCATAAGAAGTCAGTTAACAATCACCCACTGCAAATGTCACGGGAGGATGTTTCTGCTGGCAACCGAAGATAGGTGAGAGATGCCCTCATGACAGCCAACATTCATTTCAAGAATTCCAAGGCTGGATTTTCACTGAACGGTTGCAAGCAGCACAATTCTAATTTTTTTTGTTTTTTTGTTTTTTTTTGCTCTCAAGTGGCACAATTGGGATAGGAGTCACGGCAGCGTAAAGAAGGAAAAAAATTAAATAAAAATCCAATGCTTCAGATCGGAATCAAATGTGGGTAGAAGTCGCACTCCCGTTTGGTGGCACGAACATGCAGCATTTCTGTCTTGCGGTTGCGTTTTGGTTTGTATGTTTCTGATGTTCGGAGGGTTTTTCTTTTCCATTTGTTTCGTGGTTTGCAAGTTTTTGCTCCTGTTTCTGAGATTACTGAAACAAAAGCAGCAACATTTTTGTGTTGCCTTTGTTTTCTGTTTGCATCATTCCTGTGTTTGCAGCGCCTGTGCCCCTGGGGGGGGGGAAGGAATAATAGGTTTTCTTTGGAATTGGACACTTGGACCTACAGGGTAAATCCAGTCCATTTTCATTACACCCGCATGACTTGCGAAGCCCTCGGTGCGAGGTTGCAAACCGAGAGAGGTGAGACCGAGCGAGCTCACAAAAGACGGCTGACAACATGCACATGAGAGCCGGCGTGATTAGTGGAGACGCGGTTCCAACCAGTCAGCCCGACTCGGCCGAAGACTCTTTTAAAAAGTTGACAGGCGATGTCTGCGAAGCTTGGCGAGGCAGAGGGGGAATATTTCAAGCAGAACAATGGCGACTGCTATGAGCCAAGTGTAATGGAGGGCAATTAGTGGAATGGGAGCCTGAGCGGACACCGTTGTGAATTAATATTGTTACCCCGATCACTTTGGTGTGAATCAGATTAAAAGGAAGTCATTCACAAACTCAAAAGTTACAACATTAGCAGCGAGCCGGAGACACATGGAATTTAGATTATTAATAGCCAGGGGCGGGGGACTCCACTCACATGACTTGACTCGAGTCAGAGTAGAGTTGTCAAATTTAGGACTTGCGACTGGCTTGGCTAAAACTTAAGAAAGACTTGACTTGATATTCGTGAAACTCGACTTGAACTGCATGACAAATCACAATGCTTGCATTTGAAAATCTAATTTCTCAATAAAGTGTGTCTTCTGTTTTTTAACTCACGCCACACCCCCAAATACCACCAAATAATTAAATACATTGAGAAAAGCCAAATTTTGAATATATATTATTTGATAACTCAGGTGTACCAACATATTTTGCACACAGATTGTTAGTGCGACAGTTAATCAGCTAAGTTAAGTCAGACGTGAGTAAGTGCAAGTTGGATCGGCGGCCGCGACCTTATCGATCCACGACGCTGACATCTGGCACCCACGCGGAGCAACCACTCCATTAGCCTAAAGTGTCATGTCTTTTCTACCACATATCATCAATGGGTCATTTCAAATGCATCCCACTGAGAGAAACTGTTGGAAAATTCCTCCTGTGCTTATTAAAAGGACCATTATAAAGGAAATGCAGATAAGTGACAAAAAAAACGACACAAGCTAGACATAAGCGGAGTGGTCAGAACTCATTCCTGTTGCAATTGCTGTCTCAAACTCATTTACAACATCCAAGAGATAGCTGGTAAGTGTCCACACTTTAATTCATCAGAGATTGTATATTTTTCTTGGTGGGTGTTGCTGTTTTGGTTAACAACGGAGTTTAAATGGGATGAGTTAACTTTTTAATAGCCATGAGTGAACAATCGTACCGCGCTACAAAGAAGGAATACAAACTTTATAAAAAGGAAAATACAGAGGAGCTGGTTTACTAAAGGGTTGCGCATGCAAAAACGGGCGCAAACGCGATCGCTCACGCAAACTTATGTAGCAGCTGATCTACTAACCTGCCGCACCCAGGATTGCATCTGCCAAATTTTCTGTACATTTTATGCTTTCTGGGTAGACTTTATGCAAATAGATTAATTTCAGCACATGCAATACAATTGCTCGAATTTAAGAATAATTGAAAGGCAGTCCTCTGTGTAACCATGACGAGGAGGCATAGGCACAATAAGAGCGGTTGGGGAGAACAGATCTTTTCCGCTCATGGAAACATTTTTGAAAAGCTAGAAACAAAAAGTATGGCAACGTATCAACTCTTCAGCAATGTAATTTTAGATCTTCTGAATGATCTAACAACTGAATTTAAGCCAGTCCCAAGAAGGAGTCATGCCATATCGCCTATGACAAAAACTCCTTTTAACTCCCTTTTCATGCATCCAGGTCATTTCAGTCCACTAACTGGAACAATTGGTCCTGGCCTCTCCCAAAGCAGTTTTTCGAGTGAGCGGTCCCACGTTTTTTAAGTTTTCACACTGGTCCCAGGTCCTACACATCCAATAACCATGCAACTCTGGGCTGGGCAAATTAAAATCAAATAAAAGCATGACTTTTTACGCAGTGGCTGGCTTGCCCCTAAATTATCGGAGTGATAGCTCTATTTATGTTTGCTTGCACTAACACTTCCAATTCCATTACTTCAAACTTCATTTTGTGCTTGCAATGTCATCCTAAATAACCAGAGTTATTTGGGATCTTAGTAAAAGACCGCAATCCTAAATCACATGCTATTTAGCTATTTTGGGATCTTACTAAATCAGGCCCCAGGAGTCTTCATTGCACCAGCTGCAATTACGGTAAAATGTAATTTCCCTCCACCCCCTCCCCCTATAATCATCATAAACATTTGTCATTTTTCCTAATAGTAAAGTAATGTAATTTTCAGACCATAACGCTGTCTCCTATCCTGAAGTCTCCTCTTGGATAAAATGTACCACACGGCGACAAGCAGATAACGGCAGTCTTCGGTTTACTATGGACTTCATTGCCAGATGTTTGTACATTGTCTGGGTCGGTCATGTAAAAAAAGGTCGGGTACCGCTGCTATAGCAGTGTATAACATTTTCTAACATACTTTGGAAGGCTCCAAGTGGATATTTATTTTACCTTTCAGTAAGCTAAAGATAGGCGTTTTGTTCACACCAACAATCTCAATATTATTCACAAGCGTGAGCCGAGGTTGTGAGTAATGTGGCATCCATGCGCATGTCCATTTGCTGCCTCTCCAAGTGGGAAATGATTAGGTGTTTTTAACGCTCCGCTGGGCGTACGTCGTGATCGGGAATTCACTTGACGGCATCTCCGAGAGACCTCCCGAAGCGTGTCGTTGAAAGTGAAAATGTTTCTTCGCTGCGACGCGGGTGGGGTCACACACTCCTGCAGGAAGCGGCACGTCATTTGCAGTGTGGCCTGTATTGACGGGCAACAGGCAACGGTGGCAAGCAGCTGCCTCGCAGGTGAACATATTTCAATTACAGCTGTGGACCTCTCCCAACTGGATTTCACTCTGGGTGATAAAACGGGTCTCACCAATGGTGATCGCGAAGTGGAGCGGGGTGGGTTGTTGGAGGGGAGGTTTAAGCAGCTCCCAGGGAAACGCAGTCATGGCCAAGTAAATGCCTTTCTCTCGACGTCGGTGCCGACGGCATGCCAGGGAAACACTCGCTCACCAGTGTCTCAACTGTGGTGAGCCAATGAGCCCGGCAGCCAAAGGCGCCTCGCTGAGTGTCTCTATGGTAACGGTAGAGGGAAGTGAGCTAGTAAATACAGCTAAATGGAATTTCACAAAAGGCCAGCAGAGGAGCCTTGATGTCCTAATGGGCTCGCCTTAACGCAGCCTAACGTACACACAGTTGGACATGTGGCAGCCCTCTTCAGGACTTGTAAGATGAAGGAGATACAAGAGAGAGAACCACTCAGGCTGCTTTTCATGCCTGGGTGGTTTCAAGAATATGCCAAGCACCTTTGAAGCAGCCATCAATAGTGTAGCGATTCACATGGAATAAAGTCGGGTCACGCACTCATTTGTAATCTTCCTGCGATTGACTGGCGACCACTACAAGGGCGGTAGCCCTCCAGTCCTTGCCATGACCATGAACAGAAACCATGCGGTTCAGTTTAGTACAGTGTAAAAGTTATCACCTGGTAGTTAAATGTCTGATCAGGTGTTATTTAGCAACTAAAGTGTAAACCCAATGGTCAAGAGAGAATGGTCAACTGTGTGTGACAAGGGGAATGAAAACCTTGCGCCACACGGAAAGATGAGAGATCACCAAATGCTGGATGTCCTCTCTAAGGTGTTAAGTTGCGGGTTCGATCCCTGGTCGAAGTGTCCTCGAGCAACATCCTGAGTGCTCAGCTGCTGACTTGTAGCTACTAGGTCACCATGCACTATGTTGTTCGGTTCTGATAAAACTACTGCAAAGCTATGGACGCCATTCTTTTTAGGGGCAAAATTTTTTTCGAGCTTTCCAACCACTCTAAATGACATCTATTGCCTCTGCTTTTTCCTTAATGGACTCTTATTGACACTCATTGGGCCAACCTTTTCGAGATTAGCAGGATGACAAAGCTTCATACGCATCAAGCCGTTGGACCTCAGGAGGTTTCTGAAACTTCAGAAGTTTAAAAAAAGGACCTCTGCTGAATTCTTCTTTCACGCTGAGAGACAAGGAAACATCAATTCCATTTGGAGAACTTGAAGTGACAAGTCAAATCAAACTGACAGCTCTGCGACATAAATCTCGGACACACACAAAAGCTTGCAGATAACAGGGCTAATCTCCAACCTGTACTGATTTTTAAAATCTCAGACTTTACACATAATGCTTAAAAGGGCTCTTACTGTATAGTTTGTGGCGTACTCAAGATGACCATATCTCCAACAACAATCACAAGTCTCCTCCCCCAAACCAGATGTCTATGCCCCATGTGGGCAAGGAGAGCCAATGTCACCAATGCACTTTCAGCCACATATTGAACAGATGAAGCAATCAGACGCACAAATACAAAAGAAGAACACTGTCAAGGACCTGCTGTTGGCTACAACTCACACAGAGACGCTCACATGCAGAGAAACCGTCCAACACGACTCCAGCTTATACAAACACTCAAAACAACTAGTTGTACTTGTGTCTGGCAAGAGTGCTGGCTTCAGTCAGCTATGATTCCATTTCATATCAAAATCACGGCGTCCGTTGATCGGCCGCCCTCCAGTCAAGGATTTGCGATCGGAAATATATTGAACATTTTTGATTGGTGGCCCTGACTGTTATCCGAGCAGATCTGTGAGGAACTAGCACTCTTACTCCAACACTACCGTAATAGCTCAGGATAATCTTTCCAAGACAACTGACAATCAAGCTGTCGCTGAATTAGATCACAAGGGGCAGAAAATGCTCAACGCTTAGCCCGATTATCGGTATACGTGCAGCCCGCTTAATATCTGCGAGGGAGGAAAAAGGGAAATCCAGTAAATCAGTCTATTCCCAAAAGCTCCTGGCGGCTTATTGTCAAAGCACCTGAAAGGCGCTTTGGCTCGGCCATTGATCCAGCGCGGAAAATCCAGTGGAATTGTGAGCTTTTACACGCAGAGTCTGCACCTTAGCCGAGCAGGCAGAGACCCTACCGTTTGCGTGACGTCAACAAACGACACTAGGCCTCGGCTCGCCTCACCCACTCATTCAATCTAAACATTACAAAAATCTCAGCCTTTACAGTATGAGAAAAGGAGACAAAGGCACACTCCCATGTTGTCGTTCAAGCTTACTTCCGAGCGATATTGTTACGGTGCCTCTTTTGCGTGCCAACGAGAACAAAACACGATCCTCCACTATAAATAGCAGTGATGCACAATATAATGAAAGGGTCGACGCTGATTAATTCACAACTAATTGGCGCGTGGAGATGAGTCTAAAGCGGAGTCAGTCGGCTTCTGAAGGGAAAAAAGAGAAAGTTGCACAGAGGAGGATATTTTTAGGCATGGCGATTTCAGACGTTTGCACATATGTTGCTCTGTGTTGCCAACCGTTGCTTCCTCGCACTCCGAGGCTCTCTGTTAGCCCACTTGCGAAGCCGACATTGTCCGATTTCAACCCGTATCTGTAATTACTGGCTACACTTCAAAACACAGTCGCAGTTTTTGTGTCTGAAATACTGCCCTGACTAAATAACACGTCTCCCATGGCAACTTGATGGATAACCTGCACCTGGATCTGCATCCAAATGATCAAAATACAATAACAGCGGAATAACAGTTGACAGATTCCTCAACACATGTTGAATGTCATATACAAGCAGACAAAGCTTATGCTCTTGGTTTAAAAAATAAAAACATTTAAACAAATTAAAAAACAGCAACAAATGAGCATCGTTTTAATTTCATAGCTTTTCCCACATGAACACATTATACTGTTTTAATGAATTAAAATAAACGTAACTTTTTGTTAATTGTGGCAAGATTAACGTTAAACAAAAAAGTGATTTATTCCCAAGAGCAACACATGAGCTTGTTCTTGTCAAACATACGTCTATGTATTTATGTGGTGCCATACTTGAACTTTATCCCCCTTTTTAATAAGGCTCAATGTTAACTCAACAGGTGTCAATCGACAAAGCTCGCATATAA
Source organism: Phycodurus eques (assembly GCF_024500275.1). Classification (NCBI taxonomy): domain Eukaryota; kingdom Metazoa; phylum Chordata; class Actinopteri; order Syngnathiformes; family Syngnathidae; genus Phycodurus; species Phycodurus eques. Next base: position 18,038,625 of record NC_084540.1, read on the forward strand.
TACCAACGTGAATTAGAACAAGATAAAAACATGTGAACACATATATTATTAACAATTATAACTAAAGGTCATGGTTGGTGATATGAATTAAACGACGAGACATGCAGCTTAGTTTACCTGTGTTGTCTCCTCCGGGCAGTTGTCGACTCTCGAATGTTTGGTCGCCGCAGCTCGGACTTGCTCTCCGCGGCACCACGACTCGGCTCGGGCGTGTCAGTAAGTCGCCGGTGAAGACTTGAAGGTTTTTCTTGTGACCGGCGACAGAGAAAAGCTCATTTTTAGACCTTCGAGACGCTTTGCCAAGCTCACGTTTTCCCCAGATGAGCGACCAAATATGGGCACAGGAAGTCCGATGGTGAGTTCAAGTGCCTCAAAGAGTGTGAGGAATATCAATGATTTTGATCCGCTGGGAAAAAAATAAGACTTCTTAACAAGACCAAAGTAGCCTATTTATGTTGTCTTGACGACCAAAATTGATTGTCAAATAAGTTTGATGTATTAAGTCTTGACCCACGAATTTAAAAGTAGCCATCCTTTTTTTGGCCCTATGTCCTAAATTGTTGCTGTTCTTTTTTCTGGTAGCTTACTCAAATTAACAGATGAAATGTGTTTCCTGTGCTCTGTACACATGTGATGGGCAAAAAAAAAAAAATTTAAAAAATACAATTAAAATAAAGCAATCATTTGAATGAATTCCCCAAATTACGCCGTTTACAACGTGACACCGAACGCGTCTATCGACTGCTACTGAGCGATTGTTGTTAGGGGATTTTTCTCCTCACAGGAGCCACCAAGTCGTAGTGTGGCTTTCATGTACTTTCACTTTCTTCTGCCCTTTCAACTAATCAAAACTTCCATTGTGTCACCAATTTGAGGCATAAAAAAAAAAGAAGTCTTTTTTTGTGTCAGGGTTCTAATTAGGTCTCTGTTCGGCCTTGAGGAGCCTGACGTTTGTCCTCTGTGAAGCTGACCTGAAGTATTATGAATGAACTTTATGCCATGTTCACACTCATCTTTAACTTTTTGCCCAATGGAAGCTCAATTAACATTTAGATAATAATGAGGAAATGTCACTTCCTGTGATACTGGTGATATTAAAACTCTCATGACAATTTAAGTCAATATGATATATGAAAATATGACAATATGACAAAGCAGATGCCACACGGCACTCACATTACAAGACATATAAAGCATATTTATCACCTGTTTGCGCATAAGGACGCACATGCTTGTGCGGAAGGCCTTTAAATAGACAGGGACATAATTATGCACTTGCAGGCGAGCGGTGCCTGTCTTCTTGAACAAAATATGATTTTTCACATGCTTTTCCACCACAGACTCCAAAGGTGTGCATCTAGGAGCTATTTTATTCAAACTATAAGGTGCAAATCCTTCAGAAATGGGGTTTAATGCTCGTTAATGCATCATAGCAAGCCCCATGCTATGCAAATTTGCTAGTTACCTGGGGATGACATCGGAGCAAACTGACTGGACAAAGCGTAATGCTTTACGAGAGCAACGCCATGCATTGGTCAAACAGTGGGCACTGTGTCAATGAATGAACGCCACGGTCTGTGTAATTCTTCATCAACCAGCTAGCAGAGAGCTCTGCCTTACTTCAAATAAATACCTGACACTCTCTACAGCAAAACAAACAAATGGCCACAGAAGCAATTTCAGATGATAATAAACGATAAAAAAAATAAATCATTCCCTTCCATAGTTGTGTATACCATTTTCTAAAGGTAACAAGAGCGATCAGGCAAAACACATTTGTTTTATTTTTCATTAAATTAGTAGCACGATCCGCCACACCGCTTTTTTTCAGAGATGTTTGTATTTTAACTGAAGTTTCAATCTTCCTGGTACTTGTGGCTGAAATCTTTGTTGGTCCACCTGACTCTGACTTAATATCAACAGAACCACCAATTTTCCACTTCTTTATCATTTTCAAATCTTTAAAAAAAATATTGCTATTTCCTTTTCATGATGATGAATTATGAAGTTCCACTTGCTTCTCATGCAGGTTCTTTGACAGCTTTTTTTTTTTTTTTTTTTTTCCCCCATGGCTCCGTATCCAGCAAAGTCGGTCAAATATGCAGCAGTCTCTCAAGAGCTTTGAAACTCACTGGCTATTTTTACACAACGTTTACAAATTATCAACCTAAAAAGTTGCCCCAGCACTCACCAAGTAGAACATTTTTAGTGATATAAAAAAATGAAATGTAAAAAAAGATATATTTAAAATCATAATTCTATCATAATTATTGACGAGAAGAGTTGATTCGTTCATCCATATTGTCTGATTTGTGACATGTTTCCACACTGGGGTGCAAAAAAAATATATTTTTTTAAATTTTTTACTCAGACTCTTGTTGAAGGTTGTACATGCTCTTCAAACCTTTACAAATAACTAAATGTGTGTGGACATTATATTGAATTGAATACAAAACAAATACAAACTAAAATCTAAAAATATATTTTTTAATTAAAAAAAATACTTTATTAACATTTTAAGAAATGTTACAACAGAAACAATTTTATAATTGCATTTCATTTTATAAATTAGAAATGTAAAAAAGTAAAAACAAAAAGTAAAAAAATGAAAGAAAAACAAAAGAATAATAGACAGCAACATCATGAATGCACTGAGGATAATAAGCCCTGTGAACAATTTCAAATGAATCCAGCCTTCACCCTTAGTCACCTCATTTAATAAAAACCAGATCCTCGGATGGGTCGCCACGGGTCACTTGCTCGTATTTAAGGACCCCCTCGACCGCGTGGCACTTCCTGGCCGGCCTGATATGTGATTGACAGGCGGCCCCACTGGGTGGAGCCACCCGAGGACTCATTTGGCAGGAAAACAAAACAATTGACTTCCCTTTTGATTTTGCCACATTTTGACGTAATCCCAGGCAAAATAACATGAAGCATGATGCTCCCCCCGCACCCTCTTTGCCTCGTTTCCATGGACACGTCACGAGAGAAGTTGCCCCAGCTGGCTTCCTCTGCCTGCCTGAATATCAAGTGAAGAGGTTATTTATATGACCTGTTCTCATGTGCACGCTCTTTAATTGCTTCAGACTAATTATTTCATTTATTCATCACGATATGACTGATTGCAACCTCATGAATGCGGCACAGATCAAGTCACCTTAATACGACACAGTAACTTTTTGCTAACTTTTTTTATTAAATGTCGTATAATATCCATCCATTCTATAGCGCTTATCCTAACCAGGGTTGCAGGTGAGCTAGAGCCTATCCCAGCTGACTTTGGTCTAGACTGGGCTTTGTACACCCTAGACTGTTCCCCAGCCAATCGCAATGCACATATGCATGTTTTTTTTGGTTTTTTTTTGTTTTTTTTTTCAGTCGGCTCAAACATTTTGCTGTTTGCATGTACACACTATTTGCAGGTCATTGATTTAATTAAAAAAAAAAAGTGTGGGAACTTGACCAATATGCATCAACTTTTGGGGGTGAAATGAAAAAGTATATTAGGCACCTTATGGTGTTACTATTGAGCCTCCTATAATACACTAAATAATAATTAAAAAAAATATTCCATTGATTAAGTCAACGCATACAGTTACAAGCCCCTTACCAGCCCCTTTCTTTGGATGGCTTTTCAGTGACACATCATTGGTCGGAATAGATTTTCATCGTTATGGCAGAACTGCCGATGGGTCGAGATCTCACTCAGTGTAGTACACATTAGGTGCACAAAATCTGGCAAATATATGCAGTTGAATTTTTTGTTTTGCTTTATTCAGGACCACGTGGGGAATTAGACTTTTTATTGTCTTATCTTCTGGAAGTAATATATTTTCTGTCCAAACCCAAGACTCTCAGAACTGTGAAGCAATTGTGCTTTAAGATAATAATCATAATAACAAGTACAGTCATATTTGCCATGTATACTTTGTGTCACACATTGACAAAAACTTCACAATACTGTATATACTATTTACATATTTAGATGTATTATGTCCAAAACAAAACTCATCATTGCCAAATTACACATACACAGACTCATAGTTAGTCTGTGTATGTGTAATTTGAGAACAAACATACAAACAAACAAACAACTATTAAATAATAATATAAAAATAAATCATAAACAAAACTAATATTACAATGTTATTATTGTCATCAATAATAATAACACCTAACCACTCCTCCACTACTACTCCTTCAGTTGAGCCAACATTCAGGGTTAAATGTCCCATTGCTCTGGCTTTGCGAGGCCTGCTCAAGCTATAACAACAGCTTTGTAAAGCTGTTTTTTAAATATTTTTTTTGTATTGGATATCAATAAATTGTGCTCTCGTACCTAAAGAAGTGAGCGATTTGTGTTTTACACTTGCGCGCTTATTGCGTCTCCCATAGGCAGAGCAGAGAACTGCAAACTCAGCCACTTTTGTTTTTCCTCCTGAGCGATAGGGGGTGATACATCCGCATCTAACTCCTTGCCACTCGTCTGCCAAAACAAACAAACAAGTTACGAGAAGAAGAAGCAGCAGCAACAGCAGAAGGCATCCTGCTATTTTGGCAACCGAGGCTGAACGTGTCTTCCGAATATGCAAACAATGTTCCAATGATCCAACATTTCGACACGCTCTCTACATGGAATGTCACCCCGCGCTCGCCATGGCGGACTGTCGTTCTCTGTCGGACCCGGACCTCTCGGCTGAACACGACCGGCGCTGTTTTTTCGGCCACTCTTTGCGTAGCTAGCGTTAGCCACCTCGGCTAACACCGCCGCTGTTCGAGCGAAAGGCAAGCCGGAGTTGCTTCGTCGCTATGCGGCAGCCGACCGCAAAGTGAGGCGACTCCGGGACAGAGCTCGCAGCCGCCACCGAAGTCGGAACGAGCGGGCGCGGCAGTTATTTTCATAATTGTCGGTATGTTAGTTAAGAAGTGGGGAGAGAGACTTTAGTCACGATGTTATGCTTGGAGAAGCGTTAGTTAACGCGGCGCGGATGGAGCGTCGGCGGGCAGCGCGCCGCTGAAGGTCTCCCTTGACTCGGGCTCGGGGGTGAGGGTGTGCGGGTACAACCATGTCGTGCAAAGCCGCCGCCAAGGACAAGAAGACGAGCTTCGGTAAGAAGTTGTTCAGGCGAGGCTCTGTGCGCTCCGTGGGAAGCTTTATGAGCAGAGTCCTGAGGACTCTCACAGCCTTGTCCCACTTTGGTTCGGAAGTGCAAACCGACGACGACAAGGATGACGGAGGCTTCTCCGCGTTTCAATCCGGACTTAAGGACGCCCCCGTGGACGACGGGGACCTCGGGCTGTTCCTCTGCGGCGAGAGGATTCCTGGCGTGGCCGGGTTGAAGAACCACGGCAATACCTGCTTCATGAATGCTATTCTGCAGTGCCTCAGCAACACGGAGCTGTTCGCAGAGTACCTCGTCCTGGAGCACTACAGGGAAGACGAGACCAACGAGGCGGACAAACCAAAGACAAATGGCGTCCATGTGCAGAAGAAAGGTCCCCTGGCCAAGGGGGAAGTGACGGAGCAATTGTCTGGACTTGTCCGGGCTTTATGGACTTTTGAGTACACCCCCCAGCACAGCCGAGATTTTAAGGTAAGACCTACACAAAGCGTGAACACTAAAGGACTATCGGTTTTACCATTATCTGTAGTTGTTTTTGTTGTTCATGGGAACGAAAATAAATATGTCGAAGATACCCGTGTGCGTTTTCTTTGCCCACAGTTGAGCAATGCCTCAGTGCAGTGGTTCCCAAAGCTTTTCCACCAGAATAATTCTCTCTCTCCATAGATTTAAATGCAATATAGGGGTAAAAACACAACTGAACTGAAGTAATGATTCATTTAAGACAAACAACAAAAATGATACGTAATTAAATATTTAATAATGCATATGTATGGCACTTAAAAGTTCAATACAACTGAACTGTACGTGGCCAGTGATTCTTTCACATACAACTAGAGGGAGCCCACATACATGCCACTAGTGGCACTTGTACCACACGTTGCGAATCCAAACACACGACTAAACCCACCCCCGGACGTCTGTTGCAGAACGCGGTGTCCAAGAACGCCACGCAGTTTAAAGGGAACGCTCAGCACGACGCTCAGGAGTTCCTGCTGTGGCTGCTGGACAGAGTCCACGAGGACCTCAACACCGTCAACCCTGTCGGCAGGCCAACCCCGAGGGTGAGGTTTTGACCCGTTGATATACTGTACCATGTAGATTTGTGTCATCGTGATGTACAACAGTCAGAAAAACTTGACGCTGATGTGAAAGCTACTTGAATGTCTGCGAGGCTACTGTAAAGGCCTGCTGCACCCGCATTATTTATGACTTCCAGTTCTGCTGTGATGAAAACACGTTTGTGCTTGTTCAGCCACCTATCGAAGATGATGACCAAACCACAGACGGACCCTCCCCGCCCCTCTCGGCTGGCTCGTTTGTACAGGAGCTCTTCCAGGCTCAGTACAGGTAAATGTCTGCTACATTCCTCGCCATGTGTTTCCAGTATATTTTGATTCATAGTTATTTGTTTTTTAAGGTCTTCCCTCACCTGCCCCCATTGCCAAAAACAGAGCAATACCTTTGACCCCTTCCTGTGCATCTCCTTACCCATCCCACTGCCACATACGCGGTAAGTAGACAAATGGAGGTGTAAAAGGTCTGGCTGTTTTAGTACAAGGGGTCCTCGGTTTATGACGGTTCAGGCCTGTAGTGCCCAAGATCGTAAGCTTACTATTTTGTAGTGCTGTTCGAATGTGTAGTGAGTATATGTTATCCCCTACCTATATCGTGCCCTCAATGTATCCCACAATGCATCTTGAAAAGTAGTGAACAACTGGTGGTCACGAGAGTAGCAATATATCCCATGGTGCATTGCGCCAGTACAGAAAAAAATAATGGAAGAAATTGGCAGGCAGAACCGATGAGGAGAGCATCAGGAACTATCATACAGATGTTTCATAAACCGCAACAAATGAGCCTACTTTTGTTGTTCAGCAGGAAAATTAGGATGATGAACATGACTCAGCATCAGTCATACGCTTGCTCGGTAGTATACATTTTTTTTTTTTTACATTTAAATATCGCTAGACTTCACACAAATGGCTCACTATACCTCTCTGCTCCACTGAGCATCATTTTTACATTTCTACTGAGGTTTATATTAACTGGCCAAACAATAAATCAGCGGGAAAAAAATAAATATGACCTGTTTTTTACATGTCTACTTTTTGTGACAAAATCTTTCCTCTGTGAAGCAATTTTTGTGTTAAGGCTCCAAATCTCAGCAGCTGTGAGAATCATTAAAATTTTTGTTTAATAGCTGAACTGCTGTGTCAAGTTTTTATTTTATTTTACCGAGAGGGAATATGCGGTACATAATTTATTTTATCCTACGCTGTCTAATATGATTTTACTTAATAAAAATACAAAGAATTTTAAAGTTCTATGCTTTGCCACGTACAATGTCACTGCTTTTACTGATGTTTTTTTGCGTATTGCGCATGGTATCGTTTTAGTATTGGTATCGAGGTACTTTACACAGGTATACTATCGAAGTCAGAATTTTGGTATTGTGACAACAATATTTTATATGAAAATCCCAATATTGTGAGTAGAGCACGAGTGAATAAATCCGAACACAGGCTTACTGTAACTACTATTGTGTTAGGTTAGTGATAAACTATGACGTGTTCAGACTTGTGTACAAATTCGACTTCCGAAGTATAAACAGAACCTCTTTAACATAAATTAACGTGTTTGTTTGCCAGGCCGCTATATGTCACAGTGGTCTACCAGGGGAAGTTCTCTCACTGTTTGAGGATCGGGGTGGCCGTGCCGCTCAACAGCACCGTGTTCCGCCTCCGAGATGCTGTTTCGCGTGAGCTCAAGATGCCAATGGACCAGGTGTTACTTCTGCTTCTTGCCAGCCAAATCCGCTCTGATTCGAAACGTAGATTTACTTACTTGCGTGTTTTTTTTTAGTTCATTCTGACTGAAATGTACTACGATGGCTTCCATCGCTCCTTTTGCGACGACGATGACGACCTGGACATCATCCAAGAGAGTGACTCCATCTTTGCCTTTGAGACGCCGGAGGCATTTAAACTGGAGAACCTACGCACAAAAAGAGGCAGCTCCTTTTTGTTTTTTCTTAGGTCTCATGCAGATCAACACTGGGGTTGAAAGCCGGGTTTACAATACATGGTTCAAGTGAAAATTTTTCTTTTTGCTCTCCAGTGGCACAATTGGGATATGTGTCATAGGAGTGTAAATAAAAAAAAAATAAAAATTTGCATGGAATCTGATCAGGCCACTTCCAAACATGGATATCAATTTGATGTGTATTGCATATGTGGCAATGAGAGAAGAGCATTAAACACGCAGATCGGATATACTGTACCCCGTCGATACCAGCTTGACATCATCGGAATTGACCGATTGGTGACGCCTGCCCAAACAACACAAACAAACGCGTAAAAAAAACCTGCTGTAAATCTAAGCTACAGTGAAATCTCAAGATAGTTGAATATGGCGTGAAGATGGTTCATTAGCAGCATGTCTATCATTAAAGAAGCAAATTAATTACAGCTCATTTAAATCAATCAGGGGGGAGAGTCAGCCCAGGCTAACAAAAGAGTATTTAACTTAACATTTGTATTATGTATTTTTGGATTGTTACTGCCCGTTCTTGACACTTTTGGCGTTATTTACATGCGATTTAGGGCCTATGTGCATGCAGATTGTTTCATGTGTTCCGTTGGTCCAAACACAGACATATCAAATACGTGTGTCACTTGAAATGTAGATGGAAATATGCAGTAAAAAAATTAAATAAATAATAACAGACATAGGCTTTAAATCGGTATTGGGCCCATGGACCTGGAGTGTATATCCAGTGTAAGCTACTAACTAACTACTTTGTACAGGAAGTCTTCTGGCCAACCTGAACCACAACAACATGAAGTACGGCGTGGAAAATGGCCGCACGCCGTCTTTCATGCAAGGGGCAGTGACCCCCGTGGCGTCACCAAATAAGAACCTGGCGCCTGAGAAAATGATCCTGCTGGTGTGCAACAGAGCCTGCACTGGCCACCAAGCAAAAAGGTGGGCTTAAGTAATGCAGTTTGGTACTCAGTTTTCTGTTTAAAGGTATCAAATTAAGACTAGACGCAGTAGTATAGTACTTTTAGAATGGAAAGTTACCAGATAATTAACAGTGGATGTGTTAATGTTGTGGTTTTAGGTTTGGCTTACCTTTTGTACTGTACATGGAGCGCACAGCCACCTGGGACACGCTGCAGAAGGAGATTCTGGAGAAAATGCGGCATCTTTTACGACCTGGTGTCTACATTCAGGTAGAAAATGATTTTTTTTTAGAATTATTTTTTTTTAAAAATGAATTAAATGCATTCTTGGGGCATTGTGAAACAATTTCCACATATAGATGGGGCCTTTCAGCCTTCGTGTGGTTGGTGTGGTGGGGATCACCTACCTCCTCCCTCAAGACGAGCGACCGCTGTGTCACCCGACGGTGGACAGGTCAGTTCTGCTCTTTGGCATTTCGAATTTCACATCTAGGAAAACAGTCTTATCATCAATCAGAGGCAAAAGAAGCACGTTGTTTATCAGCTCACAGCACAGTTCAGTGACAGGCCGTAGCATGTCTGTTAAAATGCCGGTTTAACATGTTTTTTCTTTCTTTCCTGGCCCACATAAAGCAAGCCAGAACACCGCTCAAGCACAAAGATGCATCTGTAAAAAGTGTATTTGATTTGTTTTGGCCTTGGGGGAGCTGCCATGATAAATATGGTCAACTGTGAACGCATGCCTCTTTTACGAAAAATTAGACGCCATCACAGAGTTTAGTTCCTTGAACGCTCAACTTTGCACTTAAGTCACTTAACCATCCAGGAATTGGTGGCGTTGGTTTGTTTGTGGGGTTTCAGAGCATACAAGTCGTGTGGACAGGGCGGACCGCCCCACGTGAAGATTGTGGTGGAGTGGGACAAAGAGACCAAAGACTAGTATGTGGAGTCTAGTTTTGTTATACGCATGATAAAAGTTAAATTTACTCCATGAACAGCATATTGCTCAGAGCTATTTTGATACGAGTACACTTAGAAATTGTGGTCAAGAGGTGCAATATGTCTATTATGTTGTAGACATTTTAAAATGTAATTAACTGGCATAATGAAAGGCCATTTATCATCAGCGAAGAGCTGCCTTCCAGTAAAAAGCAAAATGAATTGGCCTCTGCCAAGTTTTGTCATGTTTAAACTTAATTGTCTAAATCCCGAACACAACAACTAAATTGACTTTAATTTAACCGCAGCCTGTTCGGACACACGGAGGAGGAGTACATCCCAGATGCCGAGAGCGTGTATCTGCACAGAGACCAGCACCACCAGCCGCAGGCCTGCACGCTGGCTCAGTGTTTCCAGCTCTACACTAAAGAAGAGCAGGTAAACCCTCGCGACAGACACAATAAATGACTTGATCACATTTTGACGAAGCGCAATTTGATTAATCAAACATCAAAGAGATGAGCTTGTGGAGCAATTAACTCAGGTCCAACTGAAAGTAAACAGGAAGACAGCCAGGCTTCCTGTGGGAATATAAATTAATATAGTAATGTTTTTAGTTAGGGTTAGGTTACAATTAATATATTCTGTAAAACACTGATGACTGGTGGCAAGGTTTGTTAAAAGTACAATGGGTGTTAAAGTGGGAAAGAAATGCCAGAGGAGTAATAAAACAAACAAACTTACCGTACTGGCATTTTTGACTACTTAATTCAAATAAAAATTACCTTTAAAAGAGTGAAAATTGTCTAAAAATGTACTTTTTAGGTGATGAGTCTCGTTATTTTATTTTTTGTAGTGTATGCCATGCGCTGTTTGTAACCTCGAAATGTATATCCGGATGATCGTAAGGTGAGGAGCCCTTGTATGGGGGGGCGGGGGGGGGGGGGGTATTTAAATAGTTGACACAATCATTGATGAAGAAAAAGTTCCCACAATTTGCATCCCTACTAAAAAAATACTTTTATCCCAGTTTGCACGTCTCTGTTTTTGCTCAGAACAAGTCAGTAGGGAGATTTTGTCCACATTTATCGCGGTGCCCTTTCTGGCGCTTAAAACAGATTCTTGAGCTCTTTGTGGTTTTGCTGTGTATTTGACTCCTAATGCTACGTTTGGACTAACCTAGACACGTGAAACGAGGATCAATATAAACATTGTGGTTCGACTCGCCACTGCTAGAAAAGAATGTAGCGGAGGTAGAAAGAGAGGAAAAAGCAAGTAGCTTTTTTTTTTTTTTTTTTTTTTCCCTTGATGGCTTCCGCCCTGGTTCTCATGTGTTTTAGCTGGCCCCGGATGACGCCTGGCGCTGCCCCCACTGCACACAGCTGCAACAGGGCCGCATCAAGCTCAGCCTGTGGACGCTACCCGATGTGCTCATACTACATCTCAAGAGGTTCAGACAGGTACCGTGAAGTTTGGAGTATAAGACAACTTTTCCCTCCAGCGTTAACCTGTGTGGCTTAAATAACTAACATAAACTGGGTAATGCCGTAGACGGGCTAATAGTGCTTTCCTCTTGTCGCTTGCTCTTAGGAGGGTGACCGCAGGGTGAAGATGCAGAACATGGTGAGGTTCCCTCTCATGGGCATGGACATGGCGCCTCACGTCGTGAAGAGAAGCCAAAGCAGCTGGAGTTTACCCTCACACTGGTCACCGTGGAGAAGACCCTACGGCCTGGGAAGGAACCCTGATGACTTCCTGTACGACCTCTATGCCGTGTGCAACCATCACGGGAGCATGCATGGAGGCCACTACACGGGTAACGCTGACATCACAGCCGGTGAATCATCAGGATCGGAGTCATTTTTCAAGAAACGTTTCCTGTGTGTACTCGCAGCCTACTGCAAGAACTCTGTTGATGGTCAGTGGTACTGCTTTGACGACAGCGAGGTTGCGCCGGTGGCTGACGACGACGTGTGTCAACAGACCGCCTACATACTCTTCTACCAACGCAGGACCGCCATTCCCTCATGGTCTGCCAACAGCTCGGTTGCAGGTCAGACTGTGACAGATTATTTTGACTTAAAGTGCCTCATAGCACTTCATGTTTTGCAATTTTTCTAATTTCTTTGCAATTTGGCACATACACAAGTATTCAGAGCTTTGCTGTGAAACTCAAAATTGGTGCATTCTGTTTCCAGTGATCATTATTGAGCTGTTTCTATAGCTTAATTGAAGTTCCACAGTATATAAGATCCCACAGTTCATAGTTCATGTCAGCTCAAACCAACCAGGGAAAAAGGTTATCCATTTTGGAATAAGGATATAACATATCGTGGACAAAAGTGAAGCAGTATGAATACTTTCCAGGTGCACTTTAGCTTTACATTGAGATTGACATTCAGTAGTGACTCTTACGTTCCATTTCACAGGCTCGACCAGTTCTTCCTTGTGCGACCACTGGATTAACAGGCTGCCCGGGAGCAGACCTGCTAGTCTAGCGTCCGGCGCCTCGTCTAGACGCACTTCACTGGCTTCGCTGGCGGAGTCGGTGGATTTCCCCGGAGAACGCAGCGAAGACGATGGTGAGGCTGGGCTCACTTGAATCTACCTGGGTACAAAGGAGCCGTGCACACAAGACTGTTTCGCTTAGAGGGAACATCTTATGAAAAACAGACTTTTTAATGGCTTGTGTACAAGTAGTTGGTTATTTGACGTGTCTGCCCACCTATCAAGTGTGAAATTGAGCGAGCCGTTCTGAACTTCAGCCATACTCTATCGTAACAATGGGCCTAAATTACATCATAACTCACAAAGTGTAGCGAATGAACTGCTACCTCAACGAGTAAAAAGTGCTTTTCTTGTCTTTATGGGTGCCTGCTCCACTCATCCTCTGGGCTCTTCTTCTGCAACTAATAGTCACTCTTGTAGCAATGTTCATGCCCCGTCCCGGTTGTCATGGTAAACCTGACTCGCAGGGTCTCAATTGGGCTAATTTCTGCAAGAGAAGAAATATTGCGTGGAAAGTGTCCTGTAATTTTTGATCCTTTGGGGGTTTTCACGAAAGCATGTTTTCTAATTTTGAAAAATAATATCTAAAGGCTCTCAATTGAGTGTTGTGCATTTTGCAACTTTAAATCATTTTGAGCTTTTCAGATTGACAACTTTATGAAAATAGTCAAGTCAAGCCAGTATGCGCACAAACGGTTCGGACTTCAGTGTATGTCACGATACACTTTAGTTTTCTTTGTAGCAAAACATATTTCCTCGCATATGGTCTCTCCAATAATAATGTTGCTGTTAGAATCAAATGAAACAAAGTCAACTTGCCTGTTTCTAAACATTCTCCTAGCCTTTGTATTGACTTAGGGCTGTAAAAACAAAAACAAGGAAAGAGGCCGTGACATGATTGGTTGCGACGAAGGGCAAGGCGAGGTGGTCTGTCCTCCACTCTGGCAAAGCTCGCCTGCCGTGTGGAACTGAAACAGATGTGAGCCCGGCCTGCTGTTTGTGGCTCACATAATGAGGGGCTCGCGCTGCAGACTGCTGCCTCAGCATATGTCCTTCCCGCGAGCGTGTGGCCAGTGCACACAACCTTATGTAATTTACTATTACCAGTGTTTGGCAACTCGCTTACTGCCGGTGTAGTATTTGGCAGTCATATGAGCTGTAACATGCAGACAGTCAATTCTGTGCTGTGCCGTATGTGTTTATTATTTGCTCATTCAATCTAGAACGTGTACAGTATCGATGTAGGCATATGTTAAGTATTAAAAGGAGACAAAATAAGCATTTTTTTCACAATGTAAAACAGTTTCTAAGTGTTTTAATAAGTGTAAATTATTATTTTTTTTTAACGATAGTGCTTCTGCATGATAGTGTTTCAGCCATCACTTAAAAGGGACTCTAGATCTTCGCCCAGCCTAGCTTATCATATCCTGGGCTGAGAAACTCTGTGTGGGCTTGTTTGTTATTTAAATTAGCCCCATTCTTACATAATAATAGGGTTGGACTTGCAGAACGATTCGCTCACGTACACGATTTTAGAAACCCTAACAACAATCAAAGTGGGTGGCCAGGCATTCCAGAGACTCAGCTGTTTCTACACAAGCCCTTTCTTTACAAAATCTATTTTACGTATGTCCTCTTAAAAAAAAAAAGTGATGTCTTGTTTTTCGTCAGTATTCTTGAAGTCACATTGGGCGTCTTTCTTGAAATCTCTCTTTTATTTGGAGGTGGTTTCTCTGTCCGGCCCTTCGTGAGGAGCATCCAACGTCAGAGCGTGACTTCCAGGTCATCCATAGTCAGCCAGTTGGCCTTCGGCGACAGCGGCGTCAAGCCATCGTGGTCGCTCTCGGCCAAGTTGCAAATTCGCTCCAACTCGCCCTCGCGCTTCTCCCTGGACTCGCGTTGCTCGCCGCCCCTCGAAAGGATCGGCGAGGCCTGTGACGATCGCGTGTCCACCTCCTGCTTCGGCAGCTACAGCCGGCACGAGCGCTACTTCGGTAGCAGGACCCCGCTCTCCGCGGTGGAGAGCAACTACGGCGAGCACGACAACAACAAAAGGTTCCTGGACATGATGTACTGCCGCGCTCCCACGCCTTTGGAGAAAACGACGGAAAACAACAACCAGATTACAGCGATAGACCAAAACATTCAAAACGCCCCCTCCAAGGAGCAGAAGCGTAAGAGCAGCGCTGGCGGTTTTGTGTCCAAGGCAGAAAGCGCTGGCGCCACCAAAACCATCAAAGCGGAGCCAGGAAAAACCTCCAAGAAGCGCCTGTGCTCGACCCACAAGCCCTCGCCCTCGGAGACGCCCACCAGCACACCTGTGAAAGGCAAAAAGCCCATCGCCGCTAAAGAGAAGAGCGACAAGAAAAGCACGTCCACACCCAGCGGGATGCCCTCCAAAACCAAGGAGTCGCTCCCGCCTCCAGGTTCCATTCCGCAACATCGTCTTTGCGTGCGCTCAACGCCTCAGTCGTCAGCAGCGCCCTCTCCGACCGCCAAGAAGAACCCCAGCGTCCCGCAGAAAACCCCCGAGAACAGTCGCAAGCGCCTGGTGGAGAGGAGCTACAGTCGGGATTCTGTGGTCAGCACTCAGCGAGTAAGCATCGCAGCGCGCTCTTCCGTCCCCAAGGCGGCGGACAGCAGCCGGCTCGAGCGGAGGTCTGTGCGCAGCTCCAGCAGCAGCTCCTCCGTCACCAGCCTGCGCTCGCCCAGCGTTTCCACGAGAGACCTGCAACGCGGCAGCAAGACGGAGGAGAAAGGCTTGTCCTTCTTCAAGAGCGCCTTGCGACAACGGGAAAGCCGCCGGTCGGCCGACTTGGGGAAAAGCACGCTGCTCTGCAAAAGGGCGTCGGAGAGGACGTGCAAGCAGAACAGGCAAGTCAATGAGGCCGGCGTTGAATGCGGAAAAGCGGCGGACGCTTTCCCGCCACCCGCAGACGCTCCAAAATCTGAGCCTCTCAAGCCCGCGGGCTCTCTCGGTCGCGCCCTCCTGCACGTCGGCAAGTCCAAGTCTTCCTCCGCGGACGTGAGTATCAAGTCTCCCGCTAACGGGAAGAAGCCCCTCGAAAAGAAGACGTCTTCCCGAAAGCTGTCGTTGGGCACGCAGCGGCCTCAGTGACACGGCTAGCGTACGTACGCCTCTCTCTGAATGCAGCTACTGTACATTCTTTGTGCCTACCCTTCTACTCATAGCGATAAGGATTCAAACTTGACACACTCGCCCCCCCCACACACACACACACAAAACAAAAATCAATTAAATACATACATAAATATTTGAACTTTCAGGAAGGAGGAATTAAAATAATAACCTAGGCTGTATTTCCACTGCAGGTCCGTGTGCCCGATTCCATTTTAATGCCTACATTGAACCTCTCGCTATTTGGCATTTTCAAATTTTGCGGGTGAACATATTCTTTGTTATTCGCTGGAAAAACTTACCGATTTGCTGTTTTTGTGCTCAGGCCAAAGCAATAAGTTTTGCGTACATTTCAACTGACACATATCCAATATGGTTGTGTTTACACTGACGGAACACAAGATGCTCAAACTGCACATTAATAACTACACAAATGTCAACATTGGGCAATGACAACGCAGAAGTCAACAATATTACCTAAATAATAAAAATGTTATACCTTTCATAGCATTTAGTTGGACTTGGCTGACTCTTCCCCCGTTGGCTACCGTTGGTCAATTAATTTGCTTATTTATTGATGGACACACCTCTTATATATCTTACTTAGACCATTTTTATTTATCAATGCTTTTACTGTAGTTTAGATTAATAGCAGGTTTTCTTTTTATGTGTTTATTTTGTTTTTTTGTCCAGGTGCAGGTGTGTATACATCACCAGTCGTATTTTGATGTCCTCAAGCCAGGGTGTATCCGATCTGTGTCTTTATTTAGCATTTAGAATGGAAGATATTTAATACGTATCATATTTTCCCCCACATTTGGAAGATTCTGGATTGTGGTTGACACTTGAGAGAGAGAAAAATCTTTTTATTTTTTTTAATTTTTTTTTTTACACACATGAACACAGTGTAAATCAGCCTAGGAAACTAAATTTCACCGTAATGAGGGCGTTTTCCACAATAACATTGCAATGATCTCCGCTGCAGTGGGGAACACACACAAACACTCACGAAAAGCGTTTCATTCCTAGATATTTTTTAATAACTGATTTTGTTTCAAATTCATTTAATCAAACGCATTCCTCCGTGCTAAACTGTGGAGGAAAAGGGATTTGTCTAAACGATTGAAAATAATTTCATTATGGGCAACAGATGAAAATATGAACATATGAAAATCCACTGTAAAAAGTCCAGTTTGTCCATGGGTTTTTAGATATATTACAATTATTTTTGTTGAAATTTTACAATAGAAATGTTTTTATATGAATGTTTTTTTTCTTAAAAAAATAGTTTTGGAATGACACCCTTTAAAACAAAACAAAAAAATATATATATATATACATACATATTAGCTATAGCTGCGTCTGTATAGAAGGTACAGTATGTAGTATGAACTGTTGTTTTTGTCTTTCCAAAAGAAAGATGATCTTAAGCGCCTTTTCAACACTAATAACACAAAACCGATACTAGTCTCCTACTGTATGCATCGCTGAGTAGGAATGTTGTATTATTCTGCACTTTGAAGTAGATGACTAGTTTCCTCTCCTCCAGTAACTCACGTAGCAATAACACTAGAAACTTTAACTACGTAAGCTTCTCACGCGTCTTCTCACCATCATGTAGTTTCATGCCTTAGACTTAGGACTAGAATAAAAAGGTACATTTATGTCATGTGACCCGACGCCCCTCTCCGCGTGGTGCTGTTACCGGGACGTCGCTCCAATCGGACCGATCGATTTAAAAGCAGAACTCAGTCGAACCCAATCAATCGGCAGCGTCTGTCCTAACTTGTGGTACCTCACTCTTTACATGCGTTTTACTTCTTCGTATGCCTGAAAATGCATATATAATGGTATCATTACATGTATTTGTTAATATAACACTTCACGGCATAAAAAAGAAAAAAATTTCCTCGTTCTGACCCATTTACTTTTCCACTAACCAAACAACTTTTTTTTTTTTTTTTTTTTTTTAATACCTGTGAGTGGCAGTGTGGTGCCACAGTGTATCCTGACTGCTGGAAAATACAAAGAAGAAGAAAGGAAAGCGGGAGCTCGGTTAACTGTTGGCTCATTGGAATGTAAGTACAGTGGAACCTCGATTTAACGGACGAATGGTGGGTTCGTCCGTTACAGCCGATTCTCTGTTAAATGTAAACTTTTCAAAAAAATGTCATGGTTTAAATACAACCACAGTTGAAAATTGTTTTGAACTTTTTTTGTGTGGCCTAAAACGTGTGCAGCGGGCGCAAGAGCTAATGGCTAATTTACATGCGATTTGTATGCGTCCTGGCGCATATAAATTAACCATGTGGCTCGCTCACTTCCAATAGTTAAATCGGGGTCTGTTAAAACGAGGTTCTGCTGTAACGTCGAGAATTGTGACTTTAATCGGAAGGAGAGAATATATTCAACTTCTGCCTGATTATCGGTGTGTAGTAGCTCGCTTAGCGCAGACTATACCCCGGCGCCAAAATATACCACATGATGTAGTGTAATGTGAGCTAGTCAGGATTGGGTTAAAGTGGACTGGTTGAGCAAATAGGTAATGGATTAGCCCGCAAAGTATCGATGGGTATATTAAGATTATATTATATTAGCAGAGTTTACCCTGAGTCTAGTCGCTACAGTGGTGTTGAAATGCAACCTTAAAAGAGACATATTGGCAATGTTTTTACAATATAAACAGTTTCCAGGTGTCTCGATAAAAGGTATCTGACATTCTTTGGTCAAAGCACACGAAGGATAAAGAATTAGAGCACACATTGGTCAAAGTCTTAAGGGGAGCGGTCTGTCTCATGCAAAAGATGTGTATGCCTTTCGGAGTGAAGGGACGAAGTGAGGGCTATTCAGTGTTGCTTACTATATTTAGCAACATTTCTGACAATTTTTTTTTTCAACAAATCTTTCAACTTTTCCTTGCGTTATTGAAAATTTAAATTGCAGCAATCACTTTTGATGCACTTGTCAAAATTGGTGATAAACAATGGAGGGAATTATCAAATATATATTTTTTAAATATTAATTTTACATAGCAGAAAATAGAAAGTAAGCTTGTTTTTTTTTTTTTTTTTTTTCGGTACTATTAGTAGCAAGGTAACAGACTGCCATTCGCTTCAAAGTTAACCTCTCCACTGTGACGTGCGTCCATATCATATCACGCATTCACATCAGCTTTTTTCCGAGGCCGTTTCAAAATTGCAATGAACTTGTCTTCCCGCCGACTTCGGAGCATCATGTCGCGTTGGAGCAAGAGCAATAATAGTTGACATTGGTAAGGATGTACACGAGGACGCATGTACATTAAACGCTCAAGCATGCACGTCATGAACTATGCAAGTCTCCCAATATCACGCCTCAGCTTCATTTGCACACCTTCATATCATCATCGTTCTATATCACCACTCGATTTACTTTGTGCTCCCTGGGTGCTGTGATACACTTCGAAACAAGATGTACTGTTGTACACCAGCAAGGCGCAACACTACGGCTGTGACGTTTGTTTTTAAAAATGTTTACCCTCCCACCAAAAGAACGTCGTGTATGCGTGTACTATTGCGATTAGTAGTTCCTTAGTAGTTTATGTAGCAAAATGCAATAACGACAAGTAATACATTTCTAGTTTTATACTATAGTATGACATTCAACTGTGAGGAAATGATGGAAGTAAGATCATATTTCACACACCAAATGACAAAAGTCCTGCTGGTTATTAATATATACATAAATTGAGAATGCATTTTTTTTTTAAACTTGCAGTGCATATATAGTATATATATCATATGTAAAGACTTGGAAAAGTATCACATATACTGAATGTTTTGAGAAGCCTTGTTTGTGAGAAAATAAGGTGCTGTAAAACTGAATGTCATTTTCCCCATCAACTAGATTTTGTCCCCTGCCGCCAACTTTTACATTTTCCTTTGATAATAAACCAACTTAAATTAAGGACACTACAATGCTGAATGAAAGCACAGCACGTCTGTAAATTGTACTCATGTCTGTTAATAGATTTGTACAATCCAGTTTTTAGCTTTTTTTTTTTTTTTTAAATTGCCAATTCATTAGGTACAGCCCTGCAATCTGCAATAAATCCCCTATCCCCTTATTATTATTTTTAAAAACCCTAAGAAAAAACTGGCAAGTTTGTTCATTAGTTTTTTTAATGTTTATACTTTCATATGCATCAAGGAAAGAGAATATCATTTCAAACATCACCCAAGTCTTCTGTGTTAATTTATTCCCCTTTTTATTATTATTGTTGTTGTGTATGCACTTTTTTATTCTCATTTCTTCAATTGTGTACATATGTTGCTGTTTACCCATGTAAAATAAAACATTTTAAAAAGCTGGACAATGACGTCACATGACAATCTTTTTTTTTTTTCTCCCCTTACACACACACTAGAGGACGCTGTTTTCTCCCAAATGCACCTCTACTACTGAACTCATTTAACGTTACATTCTGAAATGTCCATACACTTTTATTGTATTGTAACAGCTATTATTATGGGCCCAGCAGGATTACATGTGAACCAGGTTTAGTTGGGTTTTTCTGAATGTGAGCAAGAACCTTATACATTTTGAAAGATACCCGATGCGAGCGAGTTAATCTTCAGTTCTGAAACTTTTTTTTTTTTTTTACACCAAATGCCAACTCAAACAATACTTGACTCTCCATGTACCAACGTATAAAAATTGTTGTGTGCTAGGCACTGCACTTATATATAGGAAAATTAAACACTACAGTAATCCTTCGTTTATTGTCGGGATTAGGTTCCGGACCACACGCGCAATAGGTGAAATCCATGAAGTAGCGGCCACATTTTTTTTGTGGGGGTGGGGAGATTATACATATTTTAAAGCTGTATATACCGCCCCAGACTCGTATCAATCTTCCCCACGGTGCCTCTAACCTCTACCATACTCTTAAACACTATTTAAACATACAGTAATGCACAGTATTTTTGTATGCCTTGTAATGTGTATTTTAATGATTTAAAAAAAAAAAAAAAAAAAACATTTTTAGTTTTAATGAAGGGAAGGACGCGTTTATTTTACTACCCCAAAAAATTACAGCGTACACTCAAAATCCCGCGATGTGGCGAATTATGTGCGAGCCGCAATGACCTGAATGGTCCATCTTAAAAAAAAATAAAAAGGGCCCATTCACCCAAGATAAAAAGACCGTTTGCGTTTGTCCTCTTTACGATGTGTCAACAGTGTAAGAGTAACAATTTATCATGCCGTTTTTATTTCCCGGCGAATCCTTTAAAAGGAGCGTTCGTGACAGGAAGCGCTCGTGAGTGCATAAATGTTTGCGTTATTGCGTTATATACCGGCCCCACTCGCTACGTTGTACAAAAAGAAGAATGAAAGTTTGATGAGGCTTGTCAAAGAGGTAAAGTGTTATTTATTGCAACAATACAAGGGCCTGGCTGGGCTGCGCGTCCTTTTAGTGTGCAGCCGGCACGGGTGTAATGTTTCTTAATGAGCACCGTCTACTACATGCTGCCGTCTTTACATCATGATCACGAGCTCCATTTATCACCACTATGCTGCAGCACTTACATTGATTGCATACGAAATAGTTATCTAATTGGAGATTCACGATAGTTCTTGACTTGATTCATCAACTTCAAAAGATTGTATTCAAATACAATATTATAGTATTGTAAAATAATAGAATCAATACACTTCAGTTACTGTTGTTCGTTCACTTTCTTGTCACACAAGTGAATTTAAAATATTGATTTAATTACAAAAACGAATAAATAAACTATATTAATTCAGTTTGTTTTGTTCCATTATTAAATGAAAATATTGCTGTACAATATAAAATAGCGAAATCATACAATTGTTCCATATAAAATAAAAAACGTTACAAAATGAAACTATTGTTAGAATAATTATGATTTTTTTTATACTGTATATAAAATTTAAATATTTTGGATCAATAAATAGTATATAAAATAAAGTATTTTTACCATTTAATAATAATGTATTATCATTTTTCTATTACAATAATACAATAATGTAATAATCACTGTTTTGTTCCTAATTAAATAAAAATATTGCTGTATTTACATAAAACAAATGTTAATATAACTTTGAAAAAAATGCATAAAAATACACCATCAGCAACATTAAAAAAAAGAAAATTTGCGCATCACAGCAGACAAGAAAGGTCCACTTTTGACTTAAAGTGGCTGCCGTCATTATAAGTACACGGAAGCAGACGTGTACTTAAGCATGTGAAGCATGCGTCTCTCTGACCTCTTTTACACACGCGGGCACAGTTCCCATGACACCGGAGTGTCGTTAACTAATCGTTTCATTCGAGCTTTACTGGCAAAAGTCGACGCTCCCTGCCACCTAATGGCCTTGCATCGTGCTCGTGGCAGCTTCGGGGGAAAAAAAACGTATCTGCTCGACTAATTAACAGGAAGAAGAGACCCACGTCCCATTCTGCGCATAATAATGAAGTTCGATGGCACAAATTAGCAGCGAGCGCCTTGCTCGGAGGGGCAAAACGACCACTTTAGACAGCCTGGCGGCCATTTTCAAGGAAGTTTTCAACGCAAGGAGGAAAAGTGACTAATGAGTCGTCTCCATGCCGAACACTCCGAACCCTGCTGGATACTTAAAACCCGGAAACATTTGTTGTTGTTGTTGTTGTAAAACCTCATGAACATTTTTTGGGGGACGTTACATCGTCGATGTTGCGACACTGTCAGATGTTTTCAAAGGGTGATGAGTAGTTTTACTTTATTTTAGAAACAGCTGGGAGTCCAGTAATGAGCTCTCTGGGGACATTAACTATGCATTACATAAAGCGTATCTACGTATGTGTTGATGGTATTTGGAGGTTCTTATTCCTGATACACTCCATACATTAGACTCACGCAATTTAATGACCTAATGAGCGTCTTAAAGAGCTCATTTTAGCCGAGCGGTACAAGAGAGGTGAAGAAGACGAAGACGACAAAGAAAAAGAAGAAGAAGAAGCAGCAGCGCCCGGAGAGACGCTCCCCTGAGAAATGTCGGCTGTGACTCGAAGGCCAGCTCTTTAGGTCCACAGCTATAATTATGATGTAAGGAAACACTGTGATGAATAAAATATCGTATGGGGGGCCTTGACTGTGTGAAGCTTGCATCGGCCTTAAAACGTCTCCTTTCATGCATTTTTAATTAACGGCTAAATAAAAAGGAGCGCGCGCGAAGAAAACAGAGTTCCCGTGGCGTCCAATGCCAAATACGACCGGAATAAAGTCAGAGAAGTATGCGAATAAAGCTCAAATATTATGTGAATAAAATCAGATTTTTACCAAAAAAAAAAAAAAAGTTTTGAATAGATTACATGAAAAAAATCATTCAAGAGAAGAAATTTGTAATATTACGATACAAACAATATTACAAGACAAAAACACGAGAATACGAGAATAATGTTAAAATATTATGAGAATAAAGTCAGAATATTACAAGCATAATCAAATTTAAAATAGAGAATATTAAAAGAAAAACGCGTTCATGAGAAGAAAGCTGTATTATATTACATTATTAACACTGAAATGTAATAAGAAAAAAAGTCAGAATTTTGCAGAATAAATTCAGAATATTACAAAAAATATTTTTTGATGAGAACTTGTATTATGAGAAAAAGACAATATTGAAATTCGAGAATAAACTTAAAATAAGGAAAGTCAGAATTTTGCTGAATAAATCCAGAATATTATGAGAAAAAACAATTTATGAGAAGTTGTAATATTACGAGAAAAGACAATATTGAAATTCGAGAATAAAATTAAAATATAAGAAAAAAGGCGTAATTTTGCTGAATAAATCCAGAATATTACGAGAAACAAAAACTTAATTTATGAAAAGGAAGTTGTAATATTATGAGGTAAAAAATATGATGTTCCAAGAAAAAATTAAAACTCGACAATAAATTCATATTACTATAGATATTTTCAGAAAAAAAGAAAAAAAATAGTGTTGTATATTACAACAAAAGTATGTTTTATTATATAAACAATAATAACGTAGTATTAGGATGTAATTTACGCAAATGAAGTCAAGACACTACCTGCAAAATATTGTAATATTTTTATAATAAAGTCATCATATTATGAGAAAAACCTTCTTTCTTTTTAAACAAAATCACAATATTACATGGAAAGAAAATTTAGGTTTAGGAGATTTAAGCTGTTATTTATGAGAATGAAGTCGGAATTTACAAGAAATATGTCTTACATTAATTGTTTTAAAAAAGTCAACATTTTGTTAAATATATCTTTTTGAAATATTATGAGAAAAGTAATTTTTTGCAGAATAAAGCTATAATTTATGACAAATGAGTAGTAATATTACACAAACAATGCACTTTTTTTTAGAATAAAGTCAAAAAAAAAATTGTTTACAAGAATAAAATTGCAATTTACATGAAGACAGTTGTAATACTGGCTCTCCTTGCCCACATTTGAGGGCATACACTACTTTAATTGCTCCATTTCTTTTTTACTTCACTTGAATGGCGGCGTATCTGAAGTTTACTTGTACAAGCAAAAAAAAAAAAAAAAAAAAAAAAAAAAAATCAAATTTAAAAAAAAAATTACACAATTGACCAAGCAACGTTTCGTAACTTGAAAAAACAAGATATCGCCGTATTGCTGGACTGGCACCTTTATCGGGATCTGCAACTAATTGTAACAAGTTCTTTCTGTAGCCGAAATCTCTTGAATAAAAGTACAATAACGGATTCCTTTTAGTTGAATGCGATGGCAATTTGTAGCGAGTGAAGAGCAATGGTCCTTTGGCGCCTCTTTTATTTTCATATGTGCGTCAGTAATGAATCACAGTTAAGCGCGGGCTGCCGTGTAAGCTTGCACTTTATTAAAACAGCCTCGTTGCCAGTGCTGGAATATCATAAATTATCTCCCAACTCATCTTTTTTATGTTTCCACTTCTCTGCAGGAATGCTCACAGGAGAACAACAACAAGAAAGTAGAAAAACAAGTGAAATAAAATATGAATGCGACAACCTTGGCAACTTTTTACCCTCCCGTGTTTTGACTTTCTGTGGCTCAAGGCAGGAATTTAATCACACGTCGTTTTCTTCTTCTTCTTCTTCTTCTTTCCTGCGGCAACCAACTTGAGTGACGGATGACGGATATTTTCAGGTGGCGTTATGACCATAATAAAGTCATGGCAGAACAAGAATAACGTTGAAATATTATGAGAAGGAAGTTAGATGTTTGCAAGGAAGTTGCATTTTTTTTGTTTTGTTTTTAGAATAAAGTCATAGTATTACAAGAAAAAAACCCCATTTAAATTATGGAAATTAAATATTGCTAAAGAGAAAAAGACGTTTTTATGAAATAAAAACCCTATTTTTATAACAGATGATATTGGTGATATTCCTGTGTATGCTACGCTAATGAGCATGATCACAGTTTTATTACATGATTCTTTGAACGTTGTTTTCTTTATGGCTGCTGTCTCCAGATGAAAGTTATACACATGTAAATCATTTATTTATACAAATATGATTCGATACATGTAAACACGAACAAAGCCTAAACATTGAATGTTGTAATTTTTGGTGGCTGTGTCACGGCCCAAACCGGGAGGAAGCGCTGAGACCGGTTTTGCCGAAGTAGGGTGCGCATATTACCGGATTCATTCTAATTTGCTGGCTCGTGCCTGCGATTTGCAATCTGCACAAACCACGCCCCTATTTCCCCACGAGAGGAAATCCGTTTGATGCATCAAAGCAACATTGGCGAGGAGGTTTGAAGTTGCGCGAGATGAGCCCAAAAACGCAAAGACATTTCACAGCGGCGGAAATCGAGGTGATCGTGTCAGAGGGGGAGGCAAGGAAAGGGACACTTTTTCGAAGCGTTTCCACTGGCGTGTCGATGACAAACAAAAAGGACACGTGGGCCAGAGGAAAAAAAGGAAATTAACTGTAGAAGGACGAGGACGACTTGATCTCTGAAGCTTTGAAAATGGCTTCTGAAATGTATGTTGACTTTCTGACTGTCCACTTTCCTCCACGGTACCAAAAGAAGCAGCGTGCTTTCATTAACGGTCATTGAAGTATTGCTTGTATCAGATTAGTTAGTGTGTTCATCGGTCGAATTAATCCAGCTAGCCGGGTCATTCGTTAGTTAGTTGATAAGTTAGCAAGATAGCATAGAAGGCAAAAATCCCATTTCAACGAGATTGAAGGCTATGTTTTGTTCCGTTATTATGCATGGTTCCATTGGTTCATTAGTTTAAGACTATTTTCCAAACATTTGCGTTTTGCACGGCTTGTCCGCTCAGAACAAATTAGCATTGTTTCACATTGTCGGGGCGTGTGAAAGCATTTGCAGCCGCCAGCTGCCCGCCGCCGTTCCCAGCCGTGGTGCGAGCACGGAGGAGGCAGTCCCGTACGGCGCCGCGCTTCCCTTCGCACATCGCGACAGTGAGTGAGGTCGTTACGGTTCATTACACAACGCGACAGGCGGTGCTCCCCAGTTCTTCTCTGTGGGCCGAAACACAATCAGAAGCACTGATGTTCATTTACAACTTCAAGTCTAATATTTGTTTTCATGAAATCATATTAATTTATTCCCAACAGTCTCTTCATTTCATAGCATTTCTCTCGGCTGCACTGCTTCAAGTACATGTTAGATGTTTTTTTTTTTTTTTGTCCAATCACATTTCAGCTTCTATGTGTTTTCACGTCAATCTAATCTGCCCAGGGCCTTCTGAATCAGTAGCGCCGGCGGATGTAACTTAAACTATTGGCAATTGGACAGTTTCTTTAACCGAACCGATTTGACATTTGTCCTCACAAGGACCTGAGCATAGCGCCTCGATGACATCAGCATTTTTCAGTCCTCTGATTGGTGGGCTGGAGCATAACTTCGCCAACTTCGACTAGCAAAACACATCTGTAGCCATATGCAGGCATTAATTTTGTCATGTTATCAGATCAATATGTAGATACCAAACCGATGTACAAAGTTGGCACGCTTGCATGCTGTTATATTGCATTGTTGCATAGAACTGATGGTTTCTATGACTGGTATTAAGAGGAAGGCCCAGGTACCAAATGCACAGCCCACCGCCGGTGCGTT
Source organism: Phycodurus eques (assembly GCF_024500275.1). Classification (NCBI taxonomy): domain Eukaryota; kingdom Metazoa; phylum Chordata; class Actinopteri; order Syngnathiformes; family Syngnathidae; genus Phycodurus; species Phycodurus eques. Next base: position 18,065,428 of record NC_084540.1, read on the forward strand.
CGCCCCTACTAACAAACGAACCTTTGCTAATGATACACACTTTGATTTAACAATTTGCAGTGCTATAAAAGCAGCATTTCACGCTGTGCTTTTGCTTTTTATTGATCCTATTTTACATTTCGCCTGGAGCTGCAGAGCTAATGTATTCATAATTCATTAGCACAGCTGTCTTTGCCTTCTCCAGATCACTGAAACTGAAACGTTGCGTTATTATATAATGTAATGCATATGTGCATGTTGGATACACTTTGATCAAACGTGACTGTGCCAACAAGCACACACGCACACACACAAACAAAATGCAATGAATTGTGATGAATCACAAGTGGTTAACTTGAGTGACACTGTAGAGCGCAGACCTCCGCCAAGGCTGAGCTATTACATTTATTAATGATATTGCAGAAGAAGCCGTAAATTGACATTTTTCCAGATTTACCGTTATACTGTATTAAGGGGAAAAAAGTGACATTTTTCGAGAACAGTCCTAATCTAATAAGAACAATTCACAAATGTTTGAGAATAAGATCATAATATTACAAGAGAAAAAAAATATATATTTTAAGAATAGCAAATGGGAATATGAATTAAGTCAAGATGGTACCAGGGGGGAAAAGTCACTTATTTTTCAGAATATAATGAAAAAAAGTCACACATTGTGTAGAATAAATTAGTAGTATTTATATACAGTACAGTATACAGTATTTCAAGAAAAACATATTTTCAGTCATAGGAACGTGGAATTCAGGGGAACGAAGTCGTACATTTTTAAGAATACTGTACATTTTGAAGAATAAAGTCATCTTTTTTTAAATAAGCTAGCAATATCACAAGAAAAAAAGTCGAACATATTTTGGAAAAAGTCAATGTTAAAAGAAAAACCCAAATAATTTTACAAGCAGAACATTAGAATTGAAGAGAACCAAGTCTTTTGGCCGACAGAAATGACCTTGGAACTCAATTTAGGCAAAAGTTCCTGGCTCCAGGGGAAGATTTGTTTTTAAATGAGCGTGGTGGTCCTTTTTGGCTTGCGCTGCACGTGAGCGCAATGCGAAAGGTGCCAAACTAACTGAGATGGAACGTCTTTAAAAGCGCGTCCTGGGAGCGCATCGTTTCCCATCTCAACACACCGAGCATCTCCGTGATGAATCCCCATTTAGTCGCGGGAGGCATCTCCAAGAGGGGGAACCGAAACTCCACAGATGGATCTTCTGTCAGCTCGGACAGCTGCCGTGTCGCTTTAATAAAGACGAAAAGAGCTCGGCGGTCAACGCGGGGCTCGTCACAGAGAGGCTTTATACATGATTTATTGTATCTTTCAGGATATTCAAAACAATATGAATTTGGGAATTTGAAAAACATCATCCTTGCTTTTCGGTGCGCCACATGAAAGCCTCATTTTGTCTTGTTTGGCGAGGAGTTTATTGAATCATATATCACCTCTGCTTTCACGATGAAAACAAAGGACGTTTTTGAAAAACGCATCATCATGCAACATTTTGCCTATTTATTTGTAGTCACAGGTTACAAGATACATTTTTCCATAGCAGCAGTTTTAAGGTGTTAAGAAATATTTAAAGCTCCACTTCTATTTTTTAAAATAATCTTAGATGTCCTTTTATCAGTTTTGCAAGATAATGTGGGTTGGATAACTAACTAACTAGCTAACTAACTAACCAACTAACTAACTAACTAACTAATATAATTATTATTATGCTAGCTAACTGACTAACTAACTAACTAAACAACAAAGTAACAACTGACCATACTAACTAACTAACTAACTAACTAACTAACTAACGTATTATCTAGCTGGCTACCAACCAACTAACAAACTTGCTAACTAGCTAACAACCTAAACAACAAACTAACTAACTAACAAATGACCATGCTAGCTAACTAACTAACTAACTAATTAGCCAACAACTTCTTGGAGTCTCTGTGCTTAGTTGTCAGAAACAATTATTGTTTTATTACACTGCGCTAACATGCCGCTAGTATTTGAACTACAAACCCAGAGGTGAATCTAGAAGGTATTTTCTATAGCAAATATATAAATGAGGCTAATATGAAATATGACTCAGGGGAGCCAGGGAGGGAAGTTCAAAGCGGTTTATGTTTAATTGCAGCTATTTATTTACATAAGTCTGTCAGGGAGAGCACAAAGCGCTAAAAGATTACCGTTAGCATGCTAATAAGCGCTCGAGCGCAATGAATGCTAATGAGGGCGTGACTATAAATGTGCCGAAATGACTTAAACGATTTGCATATTTTAAACTCGGTCGCCTCGACACTACACAATCTAGGGGGAATTCAATAACTTCACGATGCTTTTTGTACATATTTAGTACAATTTTGACAAGCAAAGTTTAAAGGAGTTAATTAACCAGCTTTCAAGAATCAGTCTTTTAATTTGCATTAGTTAGCTTGAAATTCAGAATGTCTTTTAGCTGCACCGAGTCTGTGTTTGAAAGTATGCAATGTAGGGGTCAAGAACACGAAACCCCAAAGGTCACTCAGTGGTAACCCCTGAAAAGTCAGTGAAAAACTGCCCGACAAGTTTCACAGATTGACACAAAAATCGTGGGGTCATGTCTTTCGTAACAATGGAGCACCAAAAAGTCTCAAGGAACCATGCCCGTATTTCAACAGAAAATCAACCATTTTGGTTGACAGGTTTGCGATGTGCACGGAATGTTACAAAAATAGTAACTTTCAAAAAAAAAAAGGTATACTATATTTAAAATTCAGATTTTCAAATGTAAACAGGATGACTTGTCAAGTCATGGAGTTCAAGTTAAAGTTAAGTCGAATCCTATGAATATCAAGTCAAAGGCAAGTCTTTCATAAGTCTTAGCAAGTCTCAAGGTGTAAAATTGGCGATTCGAGTCTGACTCGAGTCAAGTCATGTGACTCCAGCCCCCCACCTCTTGCTTGCTTTTCCTCATCAGTCTTCACAGACAGCGACAGCGATTAGCGGACAGTCAATCACGCACAGCTTATCATCAGTAAAAAAAAAAAACAAAAAAAACAATAAAAAAAAAAGAATAAAAAATGACAATGTCCCTCTGCAGGCTATTGTGAACATCAAAAAAGCTGCTTCATGCTTTGTAATAAATTCTAAGATACGACGATGATGATCCGCTCAGACATGTCGGCTCCTCTCTACCAAGCGCTCATGTCTTCATAATTAGACAGAAAACTTTTGATGAAAAAAAGCAGTGAAAGTGCAAAGTAGGCCTGCTTTTTAAAGAAAGATCACTTCATTACGCACAACGCTGAAACCATCCTGAAGCCAGTATGACTTAGCTACAAGCAATTTGCTAACCATCTATCTATCTATCCATCTATCTATCTATCTATCTATCTATCTATCTATCTATCTATCTATCTATCTATCTATCTATCTATCTATCTATCTATCTATCTATCTATCTATCTATCTATCTATCTATCTATCTAACTAACTATCATGAGTAGACCCTCAAAAAGGTCTCAAGAACCAATGTCAGAAAAGACAGGAAGTCGTCCATTTTGGTTTTAAGCAACCCTTTTATAATTATTTTGGTCATTTCAAACAGTTCTCCAAAAACAAATTTGCCCGACACTTTCCTGTTAGCTATGTGCAATTTGGTAGGCACGTCTATCACGACGCAACCCGAAAAATTCTCAAGTGGCCGGCCATTTTGGTTTGCAGGTGCCATTTTGTCTCGGTAGCTTCAGCCCCTGAAGTTTTACTTAGCAACATGAAGTTTGGTGGACATTTATATGATGCAGTGTTGGACTTGAACGAGTGCAACGAACAAAAATTCATGAACTCGTGAACTGACTGTAGTGTATTTCTGCCTGATTAATGTTACTGAGAACGCGCTCATTCTGGCGTCTGTGAATGTATTTTGAACAGCAAGTTCACTTTCGTCAGGGCCGCTGTTGTTTACTGGCACAATCACCAAACAGCGTGTGGTACCCGTATTTCCGGGTTTTGCCGCTGTTGTCACAGATGTGAAGGCTAGATCCTGCTCACCGACGTGCATATCTGGAGCACCTTCGTCTACGGCACTTTCATGGCAGTATTAGACCATCACAGCAATGTTTAAAGCTAAGTTTAAGTCAACTGTAAAACTTTTCAAACATCTTCAAGCTTTTTGACATTTATTTAAAATAATCTTAAGTCTCTCCTCTGTATTAATTTGCCTTTGCGTCGTTTGTTGCGTGCGGACGGCACACAGCAGTGAACGTTGACGACTCGCCATCAAACATGAAACACCCAAAAGTTAACTTCCCAAGGTCAGAGCTACATCACACACAAATGTATAAACGCAACAATTTGGCTCCTGACAGTCTGATTTCCGATCTAATACACCTAATGCCTTTGAGATGTGTGGAAGAATCATTGGTACAAAGACCTAAATCGACCATAGGCTTGGTAAACCGCCACTAAGACTGTTAAAGCCTTTTCTATCAGTGTCCTGAAAATCCACCGGATCGGCTTCGTGTTCGTGCATTGTGGCAGTCACGCCACGTTTGAGAGAATCAGCAGGGTTTGAAAAGGAACAGCTATCAGCAGCGGCTCAAAAAGCGAGCCGTCGTTCTCCATCTCTGGAGACGCGTTGATCTGCGGCGTTCAAAGAACATTCCGGCTTTGGGCTGCGCTTAGAAGCGTTTCAAACAACTTGCCTGACGTGTGCTTGTAATATCAATGCTGGGGAATAAAGCCAATTTGGAGCGGACGACGTTGGTAACCAGGTGGGGTTGTTCGATGCTGTTATGTTGAGGGTCAACGTTTTGATTTAATACCCATTTGTTTTGTGGTTGCGTTTGCATTGTGTTGCACTGCATCATACTGCCAGCTGATTATTTCAAATGTTGGCACTCTGAGAAGGTAACTGAAATATTATAAATATGTATGCACAAATAATACATTATTATTTCTCACCATAAAGGAAGATGTTTTTTTCAACACTGTACAGCTCTTGAGACGATTCAGGTGTGACCTAAAAAAAAACTGTCCAAGTGGTGGATTTGAAACTGTAATCAAATGTGAAAGACTGACATTTGAGAGCATTTTATAATATGATAATCATTTGAGAAGCAGTGCAGTCAATAGAAGCAGGCGGTTAAAATTGTAATGTAAATGACCGCCAGGGCCGCTTCTCTCGAGGCGCATGTAACATTAAGTACAAAACGACTCACTGAAACCAATTAAAGTGCATTTTGCATGCACATAAAAAAAAAAAAAAGGTATATCTATATATATATATATATATCACAATCTCAATTATGTATGTGCCGTTGGGGTAATTATCGCTCATTATCGTGAGTGGCTTGTGCGGGCAAAGTGAGAGTTGAACCGTAACACAGCTCATTAGCCGCAATGACAGTAGGGAGATTTACTGTTTACTAGCCTTTGCTCTTCGGGATGTCTCGCTACAAAATCTCCCGTGTGTGGTAAATAACGTGACACAATGCTCATTTTCAAAACCTAACATTTAAATATTCTTACTCTTTCTGGCACAGGATGTTATGGGGGAAATGTTTTTGTCAATTTGTCCTGATGTTTCATGGGAATTGTTTTAGCCTAGTTTGCGTTACTAAGCAAGCTACCAATCAATCAACTAACATGAATTTCACATCACAATCTCCCTATGAAGTCTGAATGCAAGAGTGGGAATCAAACACTCCAACTTTTCCCCGAAAATATTCTTATTTGACATCCCATATGAATATTTGGTGTACTCGCTTGAATATTCCAACACACATAGCTTCAAAACCATCTCTTGAGATCACTCCTATCAGTTTTTGCACCGACTTCGTACAACAATCTCGCTTCAAAGTCCGACACGTTCACATACCTTATTTTGCGTTTGTTTCCTCATAAGGTCACCGAATGAACGTCAAATACAACACCGAGAGTCAAAGAAAAGTCCTGTGTCCAAGTGCAGCCTCCAAAGAGTCAACGCTTCTTTCGGATGCCGTTCGGGTCCTCCGTGCGAGGATCTACGTGAACCTTTCTCGTGATAAAACCACGCGGGGCTGCCGTTCTCACGTATCGTTTCGTCTCAGGAGTGTTGACCGCAGATGCAGCACGGCGCAAGAACGCATGACAAGAGTTTGGGCGGAGGGGATTTTGAAAGGCCACTGTTGAGTTTTCAGAACATTTAACAAGAGCCGCCGTGGCCCCATGAGTCATCTCCTCTCACCCCGATTGCGCACCTTTATTTTCTTTAATGTCTTCTTAGCTGGAGGGAAGAGAAACTGATTTTTTTTTCTATCAACGTCTGGATGGGCTTTAATGTTTCTTGATAGCACTTGTTAAGGTCTGCTGGAGATTCTTTTTTTCCCCCTACCACATTAACATTATTGTCAATATTCAAACTCCTGTATGCAAAATTCCAAAGGAGCATTAGGATGTCTGATATGTTTGTATTCCAGAACAATTTTCCCATAGGCAATAGCTACCTGGACCAGAACTTCTATTTCAAAACCATTTACCAACTCTGTGTTCTATGTATATTTAGTGTAATTTTTGTGTACAGTGTTGGCCCACCACACTATTTCTATATAAGCCATGGCATTGGCCAGACCACAAAAACAATGACCCAGTCCCATTTTCAGCAAATAACGGAGGACAGGTTCCCCCGCAAAATTTGTGAATCGGCGAATTTGTGTATGCTGAACTGAAAATATGCGGGGTTTCACTGTAGTGTAAAAAAAAATAGCGTGCAATCACGCTTAAAACGAAACTGAAATAAAGTAAAATTACTCACTCATTAATGATGATAGGTCGTGTTAAGTGAAGAGTGAGTCAACTTTTCAGTCATAGTGTAAAAAGAGGTGAAAACAGCAATACCGATAAATAAAACTTACAAAAAAAAAAAAAAGTAAAATTACTCACCCTTTGTTGGAGGGTAATGGACAGGGAGCATTTAAGCAAGCGGAGAGGGAGAGCGAGGCTTTCAGAAGGCGAGTCCACTTTGCATGTTCTTAGCTGTTATACGAGTGTAAAAAGAGGTTAAAAATATGTAATAAAGATTAGTTACATTTAAAAATAAAATTACTCACCCTTTGATGGTGGGTGATGGACGGGACGTTATAAGGGAGACTTTGAGAAGGCGAATCATCATTGCTTGTTCTTAGCTACGATACAAGCGTGAGAAGAAGTCAAAACTATAAAAAAAAAAGCAACCACTCACCCTTTGATGACACATGACGGACAGAAAGCTCAAGGCCACAAGGTCACAACTCGATTGTCCTCTCTTTCTTTGGAGCACCTTTAGCCATGAAAATAAAAGCATCAGAACACTCCACAGTGACGAGATGTAAGAGGCGCTTTGTTGGCTTGGCCTAATCAATGATTTTCTTCCATCCCGATGAGTGGCAACGAGTTCACACTCGTCCCTTTCACAGCACAAAACTGGAGTGCTGATTGAAATCAACTGTAAATGAAAGTTGAGAGCAGCAATTATCGGACCCTCGCACTCGCCCTTTACACGGTGAATCCTCCAAATGATCAACCTTGGGCAGACACCAAGCTGAGCCCACGTTAAAAATCATTGGCAAAAAAATATTCACAATTTTTTCCTCGTCCATCTGTCTTGTAAACTACCGGGGGGTTGACTGAATGACCTTTATGATGTCTTGTTTGGGACCCCTAAAATACAAACATTTGTTTGCATCAGGTGCTTGCAAAAATTGGTGAATTTGAGGCATAACACTGGGATTTGCCCCAAAATGGCTGCTTCAAACCAAAATGGCCAAGTTCCTCTTCAATTTTATGCATGGGTTGTGATAGCTTTTCCGTGCGTCCCATTACGATAAACATGCCCACCAAATTTTGTGTCGACTGGTAAAACAAAGGTTGGGTCCCCCCCCCACAAAATTTCCAGTTTTGTGTACAGAACCCTTAAAATCCATACATTTTCTCCTGAATACACGTGTATGCAGAAATTGGTAAATTTTCTGGCACATTGAGACGCCACCTAAAAGGCAATTAATATCAAAAAGTGGGCAATTTAAAGTACAAGCTCTGGAATTGGCCCAAAATATCTGCTTAAGAACAAAATGGCCGACTTCCTGTTCAAGTCAAGGCATGGGTTGACCCAACTTCATGTCGACCGTTGATGCTAGTGTCAGGGGCTCATTTTTTTCAAACTTTCTAAGGGGGGGGGGGGGGTTCTACTCGGTGAATTTTAGGGCGTTGGATCTCTTGCTTCTAAAAAATGTTCACCAGAATTCAGCCATTGAGACAATGAGTCAAAACAACCAAACTTTGCCGTCGTGCTTTCCACGTCAAATGTCGTAGACAAAAAAGCTCGTCCATTTGACTATAATATGTGCGTCCGATTGGGACTTATTTGGATTAGGAATTCCCTAGTAGCCGTTTGACAAAACATTAGCCGTGGAATTATGATAGACATGTCCATCCAATTTCGTGTTGACCGGTGAAACTGGTGACAGGGGCTCATATTTTTCCAACTTTCCAGGGGGCGCTACTGAGTGAGTTTTGGGTTGTCACGTATGGGATGCACACGATTGCACACAGTATTAGTGATTCGGCAATGATTGAGGTCCACGTTGGGATTCTTGTGTTGCTCCGTCGCCAAAACAGCAGTGTCTAAAATGTGATGATCGAATGCTTTATTGTAATCATCTTTGACACTGCTGGCGTTCACTTGAAGTCCCAGCGATGTCAGCAGACATTAATAATCCGCTTACATTTCAAGCAACGGCTGCACAACTTGTCATGCGTTTCGCTCGCATCCTTTTGTTGCTGTCGAGTCGTCTCCGCCGAGCGCGTGACAGAACACACAAGACTTTTCTCTCTTGCTGTCTTTTCTTCTTTGGCTTTTTTTTTTTTTTTTGCTGTCGTTTGAAGTGTGCCAAGTCGTCGGAAATGTAGCAAGTTCAAACAGGAGGTGAGTTTGCTCTAATTCAGCAAGAAGACAACAGGCATCAGGAATTAGGCTCTCTCAGCACAATCTACAGTATATACTATATATTGTCATCAGTGATGTTTCCATGTTTAAAAAAAAATAAAATTCAGGGAGCCATCTAATAATAATACAAAAAGTTGTAAGGTGTCCGTCCCTACCACTACTAAATTTGGTACCCCAGCTACCAAAGGTGCGAAAAACTGGAACCACAATGCTAATACATTGCCTGCATTGGGTCTCATTAGTTTGTACCTCACTTTGTGGATTCCGAGTGCCAATAATTCCAAGAGGAAGTTGTGAAACATGAATATGTATATACTCCGAGGTTGACGCTGACAGACGAAGAACGGTGACACAGGCCGAACTGAACCCATTTTCTCTGGAAGTTGGAGGAGAATAATAAGAATAATAATAATAATAATAAAAAGACTGAGCGGACGCCATGACAAGTTGGAATATCATCTCACTGATTGCTTTTTCCTTTATAGCGTCCATCCCAGAAGCTCTGCATTCATTATCAGTACTCTGCTCTCACTTTGAATATACTGTACGTCTATTTTGACAATCTGAGGCCTGGATTAGTAGGCAAACGAACACTAGATAGGACGTATGAAGATTTCCCCCAAATTGTTGCGCCGTGCAGGTTTTTATCACTTGTCAAACGGAAAGTTTCGCATCACCCCAACTTTGTGAATGTCATGTCATAAAGCCTCCAGCTTTCTCGGTTTGGCGGGGAGGGAGGAGGGGAAAAAAAGTAATTAATCGGCGCGAGATAAAGTTGCAAAACACGACGCGTCTGCCGCTGACGGCTCGGCGAGACGCACACACCCGACGTGATTGACCTGTCAATCAAACATTTCAAAGTAGAAAAATCACAAAAAGCAGTCAGAATATGAGTTTAAGGCTATCATTTTGTGTTTAGTGGTAATACGATAAAATGCACCCAGCTCATCTTGTGTCAGATGGTCAAAATCAGTAGTGTTCTTTCTTTGACATTGGACAATAAACCAGAGTCTGGGGAGAAAAAAAATATGTTTTCTTGATTTGACAATGACCCCAAACAGTCTGAAAATCAGTGGAAAAGTCCAGAGAACATAAATCGATTTTGACTACCTTTTCCACCTTTTGTCAGATGTAAGAAATGAATAGGGTTCTGAACCATGGGTGTCTGAAGTTCAATCTGAAAATCAGTAGGATTCTTGTTTAGGCGTAGGAGCTCATGAAAGTTGATCAATCAAAAAGCGTTCTCCTATAAAACACGTATATAAAAAAAAAAAAGGCAGGTATTGTTTAAACTTCGACAATGACTACCTTGCTGGTCTTCAGTCAGACTTAAAATTCAGTAGCATTCTGAACCCTGGGAGTCTGAAGATAAGTCTGAAAATAAGTAGGCTTCTTGCTTTAGCATAGGAGTTTTTGAAAGTTGAAGTCAAAAAGCTGAAGTCAAAAAGTCAAAAAGTTGAAGTCAAAAAGCTTTTGCCCATAAAACGCACATATTGTTTCAACTTTGACATACAGCAAGCTATCGTTTGGGAAATATCAAATCAATAGTGCTCTCGGTTTGTTTTTACAGTAGCCAATTATCCCAGAGTGTGAAGATCAGGCAGACAGCGCAGTGAACATGTATTGATTTTAACTTCAACTAACCCACCTCACCCACCTTGTGTCAGATATTCAAAATCAGTTGATATCGGCGGACGGTCCGTGCAGTACAAGCACACGGTCGGCTATTGAGGCAATCGTTGGAGCATCAGGTAGGAATACAAAGAACTGCGGTCCGGTAAACAGCAAACATTTGTTTGTGTGGCTTTTAATTTTGTCACTGAGACAAATCTAATAACCGACAGTTGTTTTTGAAAGTCCATGTGGGGAACTCACCAATAGGAAAACTAGCGATGTATTCCGAGCGCGTCGGAAAGCGATCAGAGCGAATGAATATTAAAGTGGCGCCATTCGCATGGATGTGAGGCGCTACCAAACAGAGGCCTTGAAGAATTAATGCAGCTCTTCTGCTAATTTAGAAGCATAAGACAGCTGTAATTTATTTGAATTGTATATTTTTTGGAACTAAATGGCATCTTTAGCCACATTTCTACAAAGGGTTCCAGTTCGGTTCGACTCACTGACCATTGTCAGACAGAAGTGACCATTCTCTGTCGACCAATCAAGGGACTGCGGTGTGTGTAGCTCCGCCCTTGATGTGCCCTACCATTTTGTTTGGTGGGACGATGTGGATCAGTTATTTTGGTACCCCATACACCTTCACCAAACTGAAGCATTTGGTGAAGACATGGCACCAAAAAAAAAACAAACAAAAAAACAACAAAAACACACAGCATGGTTCGTTACTGTTCCTGTTAATATGGCCTAATTTCTGGATTATTATTTTTTTTTTCTCCAAGCAGCTTCCAAAAAGATTTCAGGAGTTTTAGAGCAAAGTTTTGGTATCTGAACACATCCAACTTCCTGTTCGCTTGTGACACATTCAATCCCGCTGCTTGGTTTGTTAGATGAGATCTTTGTCAACAAATGTCTTCCTTAACGTTTGCAGAGATTTAAGAGCAAAATATTTATTTGGAGTGCATAGAACTTCCCGTTTGTGTGAGATGCATTCATTCCCACGACATTGTTCGTAACTACCTCGGTAAACATGTCTGGTTGAGATCAGATTTTGTCAACATCCTCCTGAAAGATTTAAGGGCTTGCAGGGCTAAATATTTATATGTATGAACGCATACAACTTCCTGTTTGTGGCTGACACATTAAATCCCACGGGACGGTTTGTTACTGTTCCTGTACATACCATCTAGTTTTTGTACCAGAACCTTTTGTCAAGCAGCTTTCATAGAGAGTTCATGGTTTGTAGGGCAAATCATTTTATTTGAGCGCAAACTTCCTGTTTTTGGGTGACACATTCAATCCCGTAGCATAGCTTGTTACTGTTCCTGCAAATACCGTCGGTTTTTCGATGAGCTTTTAATTTTATTTGTCAACGTCTTCCTAAATGTTTCACGGCTTTAATGTTTGTTCCTGTTCCTGTACATACCATCTGTTTTTGGGATGAGATCATCTTTATCTTGCCAAGCTTCTTACATAAATATTTCAGGGCTTAATGTTTGTATTTAAACGCTTACAACTTCCAGTTTATGTGTGACACATTCATTCCCACAGCGTGGTCCGTTACTATTCCTGTACATTTCATCTGGTTTTAGGATGAAATCATATTCACTTCTTCAAAATCTTCCTGACACATTCGATCCCCGGTCCGTAAGTTTCTGTAAATACCATCAGGATAAGCTCATTTTGTCAAGCAACTTCCATAAAGATTTCGGGGTTGTAGGGCAAATGATTTATATTTGAGCACGGAGAACTTCCTGCGACACATTCAATTCTTGGTTTGATTGATCATCAGGTCTTTGGGAGAACTTGTTTTGTCAAGCAGCTTCTATAAAGTTTTCAGGAGTTTCAAGGCAAAGAATTGGTACTTGGCCAAGTAGAAATTCCTCTTCAATCCCATTTGAAGTCCTGTCCGACCGTTTCGAAGAACTTGACGTTGAAGGGTCTATAAAACTCCTGCAGTTGCTCGATGACCTCCCGCTGTATTTGCACGTGAGTCCTGCCCTTGGATTTCCCCAAGCAGCGAGGCTGCCCGCTGCTCTCTGGCTTCTTCAGACACGGGAAGCCCTTGGTCCTGTTGAAGTAGAAGTGCTTGTCCGAGATGATCCGCTTGAGTCCCAGAAAGTCCTGAATGCGGCCCATCTCGCCCGCCGGGTCCGTAATGAGCCGCTCGCCGCTTACAAAGTGCATCTGCGAGAGGCGGAAGTAGCGCAGCCAGTTCTCCAGGTGCAGGATGTACATTCCAATGCGGATGGCATTCCACGAGGTGTCCACGACGCCCAGGCTCCTGTTCTTGAAGGCCAGATCCTCAAAAGTGGGGATGTCGGGCTTCTTAGACAGAGTCTGCGTGTAGTCCGAGATGGCCCGGGTGACAGGGTTGCGTACCACCACGATCAGCTTGGTCTGCTGGGACATGCTGCAGATGCGGCGGGGTGCCTCCCTGGTCACAAAGTAGCTGGGGGTCTTCTCCAACGTAATCTGACTGTCCAGTGTTCTTGGCATGAGACCCCTTGATGGGAAAAACACAGAACACAACAAGTTGTTTATAGAAGTAATAGTTATAGTAGGCCCTGTGGCTACTATGACTACAAATACTGTACTGAAGGTTAAAGTTAAAGTGACAACTGTTGACGACAACAGGTAATAAACATAAAAGTAATAACTCTACTTTCCACACCACAAAGTGTCATTGCATTGTCTTGCCATTTCTACAGGAACTGCGCTTCAGTGTGTGGATGATTAAAGACGACATTTGTTCATTATGAGTGTGGGCAGGCTTCGATTAAAAGCTAACCTTTCAAACTCCAGCCATAGGTTACCTCTAAAGTCTCACCGCTATCGATCCGTTTCGCTTTATTCATCCCGTGTCGTCGGGGGCCCTGGAGCTTCAGGGCCCGGAGATCAAACAATTAATCTTTCATGAGAATGGCACCTTTTTTCCGAGCAGACGGAAACTCTCGAACACTTTTCACAGGTGTGCGTACATTTGTGGTGACGATTGCAACTGTGGCATGGAAGGTGTCTTCTGCAAGCTGTCAAAGCACACACAAGTGGGCTGACAATGCCACAGATGGTGTTCTTGAAATAGTACAACACTGACAGGTTACTTAGAAACACACACTAGCTTATTCTACTGAACTGTCTGCATTCCTTTCCTCGATACTATGAACACAGGACTAATGAGGTCCATTTCAAGAGCTGTATTCAAATTGAAGAAATTAATGATCGGTATTATCCTGGTGATACCTTTGAATCCAAATCCTGTAGGCAGCAGTAATGAGACGAAAGAAAAACTGGGTTCAAACTGTCACACACAGCAAGCTCATCACAGCTCCCTTTGTTGTATCCGTTGGGTCACTCTCCGACTCGGTCGCAATACTTGCGGACTGTAACAGCAAAAAGGGACAACCAGATCTGCAGTCAAATTGAATGGGTCCTTCCCTGATCCATGAACCTGATCTACAAACTAAAAGACTAACCAACTGACCGACCAAGCAACCATCTAACCGACTGACTGACAGACTAACTAACCAATTAATTTACAATCTGCATCAAAATTTAACAGGCCCTTCCCCAATCATTGTACCTTTGATCTACAAACTAACTGACCAACCAACTGCCCAACAGACTAACTGACACACCAGCCAACCGATTGGCTGACTGGCTAACTAACCAACTTACAATCTGTATCAAAATTGATTATATCCATGCACCATCGATCAGCAAGACAGACAGACAGACCAACCCACCAGCCTGCCAATTGACCGACTGACTTACAAATTACCTAACCGACCCAGAGACCGATCGAGCAACCGAACAATCCGCTAAGCAGCTGATAAAAAAGCATACCTACCAACTAACTGACTGATTGACTTACAGTCGGACCAACTGACTGACCGAATGAGCAGCCGGTTTATTGACCGATGCGCTGACTGCTCAACCAACTAACGGCCTTACCAACTGACTAACTGACAAACCACTGTAACTGGTTGCCTGAAAGACAGACCGACTGACAAATCGATCGACCCCCTGACTGACAAATGAACTAAACGACGCAAAAATAATTATTTCACACAATTCATGTCTGGAATACGCAATCAGGCTGCTCCCCAAATTTTGTTTACCTTATTTTTTACAGCAAAAATGTCCAACCAGATCTGCATCAAAATGTAATGGCTTCTCCTCCGTTAAACGATGCGTCATTGATCTACAAACCGACTGACTGACCTACAGCCAAACCAACTGCCTTACGAACTAACGAACCTGCATCCAAGATTTGTGCACGTACAAAGGTACAAAAACGCAAAGCTGATAAAAAATGCACAGATACTAAGAAGAACAATCACATATGGTATATTTTGTAAAAGCCTTAAATCTTTATCTTATTATTACACACACAGAGTTGGCGGTGAATTAAAGTTTAAGTCAAGATGCATTAGGAGGCTTGGCAGTGACATTTTAATGACTCTGGGAAAATGAACTCGAGTGAGGCGAGGACAGTGCGTTCGATGCTTTTAACACAGAAACTGTGCTGCTGCTCGCTTGAATAGTGCGGTAATTGCGCGCTGTGTACTCACCTGCGTGACAACTTTAATTAGTGGTAAATACTTAATGAGATACACAATTATACTGCCAGCATTTTTAATATTCATTAGTTTACAATGAGTGCGCCTCTAGAAGGGGGAGGTTGTTAATAGTTAATTCTACATTATCTAGTTACTATGTGCATTGCATTTAATGAGCATTGGACAATCTATTAGAAAAAGACTGCATGCTTACCTTCGCGATACTGGACACCTCATTGGGTGCACGATCTAATTACCTTAACTACATTAGTTCAATTCTTGGTTGTATTGGAGTGAGCAGGTGTACCTAATGTTGGGTCTCGTGACTGTGAATCCACACTTTCGTGCACTAATGATCCCTTTGACCTTGAGACTTCTTATTTAGAAAAATAACAATCTGACATGTTCTGTCCTCCAAAATAATCTTCAATATCCATCCATCCATTTTCTGAGCCGCTTTAATGTTCAATATTATAATCTACATTTAGTCCAGTGTTCCATTTGAAGTTACAGAGAAGAAGCCCCTCCTCTTCTCCGGTACGTGAAGTACAAATGAACGTGAGTAGACGTTCGGTGTGAACGCTGCTGTGGTGGTCATAATCCCTATTCAAATTCAGGAGAAAAGTGATCCAATCAGAGCAAAGCTGACTTATAGTTTGAATATTAATGAGAAATCCATCAGTCTCAGCTTCCAAGTGTTTAAGATCAACTAGAATAGCTTGAAAAAGGGCATCCTGGGCATTTCCAACATAAATGATCTTTTAAACCTGATAAAAGGACATCAAAGATGATTAAAAAATTTTTTTTTTAAAAAAGGTGTGACATGGGACCTTTACATAAAAAAGAGTCAACAAAGATGCTGATTATTAAATGCATAAAAGTGTACATATCGTAACAAAAGAATTTGGGTAGTCGAACTTGAAAATGCTGACGTTGTTTTGATTTGAATTTGAAATCTGATTTATTTAACAAACAGTCCCATTGCCAATATTGTTTCAGTTACATCGGCCAGCGCTACCGATTCTGAAGGCCCTGGGCAGATTAGATTGGCACGGCAACACAAAGAGGTTGAAATCTGAAATTATAATAATCTAACTACCACATACAGAAAGAGCATGTACTGAAAGCAGTGCAGCCAAGATGAATGCTCCGAAATGAAAAGAATGTTGGGGATGGTACTATTTTAATTATTAACTATTCGTGATATGTACTGATGTGAAACGCTCAGGGAGAAGGAGCAAACAACAACAGGCGCCCTTCTCGAAAGCTCCTCCACAGGTACTTTGGGTCAAGAGCGGAACTCATGGCGCTCGCTGCTCCCTCACTTAATGAGCGCTCACTACCGAAGCGACCTCCGAGAGCGCCCGGCGGCTGTTGCGCCACGATTTATCTAGCTGCTTCGACGCGCCAGGGAAGCGCGAGGTCTCAGGGTTCGCGCCCGCTTCCCTCCGGGACGCAGTTGCATCGTTATGGAGGAAGACGACACCCATGTCTTTTAATTCAAAGTAGCAAAGACTCCCTATTACGCTGCGATACCGCCGCAGTGTGCATCTCCACTGGGCTAACAAGGGACTTATACTACAACAACATGGCGACTGTGGTCGTCTGCCTAATTAGTATACGCTATGTGGACAAACGTATTGGGACACATAGAACGAGGCCTCTTTTGCGGCTATAAGAGGTGAGTTGAGGATTGTTGATGAGGCTTCTTCCCGCAACACTCCCCATGTATGCTGCCAAAACTAGCATAACTACGGGTTGACGACATGATAGTTTCATCAAGTTTGGGTTCAAAGTATCATGTCATCAACTCATAGTTGTGCTAGTTATCGCAGCATTACGGGGAATCTGTGACCTGTTTACCGAGTTTGGTCATGTGATGTTTGCAAAGCCAGCGAGAGCAGTTGTGGCTTTAATTTCGGTCGACAGCAGAGGGCGATATTGCCCAACATGGCGGCCCCCTGCGCTAGATGAAAATTGAGTAATTAATCTGCTTAATTCTCATCACACGAACGCAATATTAATCAGAATACCGTGTATAGACTAGTGGGGGCACATACAAAGTATTTTTGCAAAAACTTAGTTTAGCTTAGGGTTAGGGTTAAAAAAAAAAAAAAAAGTTTACATTTGGATGTAAAACTGTTTATTTTAATAACAACATAATTCCTTCCCATTTAAAATGAGTCATTTATAATGAGCGCGAGCGCGAGCAAGCACACCCTGGCTTGTCACTAGCCACTTGCAGTAATTTATTTGATTTAGTTTTTATTAATAATTAATTAGGCGGCACGGTGGACGACTGGTTAGAGCGTCAGCCTCACAGTTCTGAGGACCCGGGTTCAATCCCCGGCCCCGCCTGTGTGGAGTTTGCATGTTCTCCCCGTGCCTGCGTGGGTTTTCTCCGGGCACCCCGGTTTCCTCCCACGTCCCAAAAACATGCATTAATTGGAGACTCTAAAATTGCCCGTAGGCATGACTGTGAGTGCGAATGGTTGTTTGTTCCTATGTGCCCTGCGATTGGCTGGCAACCAGTTCAGGGTGTACCCCGCCTCCTGCCCGATGACAGCTGGGATAGGCTCCAGCACGCCCGCGACCCTAGTGAGGAGAAGCGGCTCAGAAAATGGATGGATGGATAATAATTAATTATTGTGATTTTAAAAAAACATGTTAAAGGTATGTGTAAAATGATGTATTTTACTAAAATTTATAATACATTAATTAACTAATAATTAGCTTCCCTGCTATCTGGCGCTCCCTGCTATCCAAACGAGGTGTCAATAAAAATATTCAATCCAAAATGAATTAAAACATTTTAATCAACCAATTTTAGAAAAAAGAAGTTCAATTAATGCAACAAATATAATGGCACTCTTGCTAAAATGCCCAGGGTGCCGGATTAAAGAACAGAGGGCCTATATTTTGCCCACTTCTGTTTGAGTTACATATGGCTATAAAAGCATTGCTAAAACATTAAATCCAATGGTGGCCCAAGAATTTCAAACAGCAATACGTCGTATGTTGTGTGAACAGAAGTGGAGGTCCAGCACAAAGAGTAAAAGGTCATCTTTGACTCATCTCCTCGCCAACAATCGAACTCTGAACGTATGGTTGTCACTTCATTGGGCCTTGAACTTAAAAGTGCGCCGTGTAGAGTCATCTGTCTTCATGTTCGCAGGGAGAGCACAGCTGAACGAATGAAGCGAGGAGAGCTACAAAATGAGAGAGGCAACCGATCAGATGGATTTGGGAAGAGCCGCCGGACGATCTGAAGACGTACTTTTGAGGCGAGGGCATAGCTAACTAGCTAACCGCACAATTACAATTACGCTGGATAACTGCTGATGTGGACGAAGGTAATCAAGTTCGTCTTATCTTCAAACATTTAAATGTATTAATAAATACATCTGAGTTTACTTTATAGGCCCTTCAAGGGCAAGTTTGTCTTTGAAGGACCCAGCTGCAAAATATGGGAAGCCTTATTGACCAGACACAAAGGGAGGTTTTTTTCAGCACTAATACTGATAAATGCTGGTTTAACTGGAAAGCGTAACAATTTGGTTAGGAAAAAAAGTAACCAAATGAGGCTGTTCATGCAACATACATGGGCAAATTGCTCTTAAAATTCTTTTTTGTGTTGAATCAAAATAGAAAGAATGGCTTTTGTCTCTTTGGACAACAACGACTTGTCTTTGTAAGTAATAATAATGACGCCCATTAAACAATACGCACCCCTGCAGCCCCAAAGTCAAGGCTGCGTGTTCTCTCGAGATCCTCAACTAAACAGTAAAATGTAGGACAAGATCTTAAAGGGATGTCATTGGCTCTTTTTTTGTCCTGAGTCCTTTCTTTTGTTATGCAGCCATGACTACTGATGTAGTGTACAGGAAAATACAGGTGTCAGAGGAGCAATGTAACACTCAGGCAGTCCAAATGGAGTTCTCTCCCCACTTGAAGAAACTAACTTAGGGGGGGAGAGGAACCATGCCCCATTTGTCCTCAAATGCCCTGAAAGGCTGACACACCGTGAACGGAATAAAGCTAAGGTTGAACGCGGAGGGAAAATGTCCTCAACTTGAGTGATTCTCATAAAGTCTCAGTTGCTGCACCTCGTAAAAAAAAAAGAAAAAAGAAGAAGACAAAAAAGGCATCTTCCTCTTTTCCCGATATGACAGATAGAATGTCAAGAGCTGCTCCATTATTAAAGTATCACTCTAAAATTAGAGCATTAAAGACGTCCGGTCATGAATCAAATGCAAGACTTTTCGACTGTGGAGGGTTCAGCTCAGATAAGAAGTGATACATGCAAGTTAAAAGAAAAAGTAGTTCAGCAACACACATAAAAAAAAGCCGCACGACACACTTGACCTTGAAATGCTCGTTCTCTGACCGCAGGCCCTTACTTTGGAATAACAATTATTCATGGTTTGCAGTGCGGAGGGAAATGACTGACATTTGCTCTACTTGAGCAATAAGACTTTGAATTGAAACGATTTTAAGGGATGTCACATTAACAGGCAGCACGAAAAACGAATCAGCCGAATGGCACATTCCGCATGGAATCTTAACGGAATTACCAAGTCAAGCTTGCAAAATTCACACAAACACATTTGGGGACAGTGATAGTTAGTACATTCATCTTGTGAACATGACTTGTTTACAAATGGACAGGCATAAGAAGCACAGATGATCATCATGCGGACAACTGAGCAGCTACCGCTTTTATTTGGGTAGCTTTCTTCTTCCTGTTTTTGTCCCAGGTTGCGCTGAAAGGCTTCCACCTGAACAACGCCAACCTATGCATCACCATAGGAGTCATTAAATTTCGCCACTATACTCCGCCCGCACAACGATGATGAATATTCAAATTCGCTGCAATTTCGTGTCACGCATACGTTTAGTATACATGGTTCAAATCCTCTAGCAACTGAAGAAAATCTCTTGGACAAGTTGGTTTGTGAAGGAACCCGTTAAAATGGCCAAAAAAAAAACTAAAATGGCCACTTCAAACTAAAATGGCAGACTTCCCTTGTCTTTTTGGCATGGCTTCTTGAGACATTTTCGCGGGTCTTCTCAGGGAATCATTTCATGATTGACAGTCCTACCAAATCTCAGTGAAACTGGCTCCGGGGGCTGGATTTTCAAAAATTAACACACCGCTACGCTACTGAACAAAAATGGCCGCTTTAAGCCAAAATGGGAAAACTTCCTGTCTTTTCTGGCATGTGGCCTTGAGACTTTTTTAGTGGGTCTACTCATGATAGACATTCCTACCAAATTTCATGTTGCTAATCTATACCGTTTTCGCAGGTTGAATTTTCAAAATATTCCAGGGGGGGGGGGGGGGGCACGACCAAGCAAAGAAGGATCCAATTTCCATAATTATCATTTCAATTATGATCACCTTAAACCTTGAATTTAAGTAGCAGCAGCAGCAACAACTTTAGCTGTACACGAGCATGAATGAGTTTACTGTACAGCCTCCAGCAATGTGGCAGTCAAGGGGTATTTATAGGTAGAGATGCATCTTGCCTGGCTTCACTCCTGCCATGGATGTTGGCTATTTTCAAAAGGATGCAGGGACACAGGCGGTAGAGTTCAGGCAGGATTTGATCTTGGCGGACACGCCGGTTTACCAACGAGGAAGAAGGGGGGGGGGGGGGGGGGGGGTATGTTAAAACGCAATCTCAGCATTGTTAACTGCTGAGATCACATTATCTGCCTGCTGCAGGGTGATATATATGTAGGAGCGCATTCAAGCATATATGGACTATTTATTGTGGTAGTACTAGAGATGGGAACCGATGAGAAACTCACAATACGATATGATACTGATCGTACCACAATCCGGCGACTGTGGAATAACTGATATACATATATATTATAATATATATACTTTTTAAAAAAAATATATTGTTAAGTATTGTAGACGAAAGACATTAGATGAAAACTTCACAATTATTAGAACAAATAAAACATAAGGTATTAGTAACGCAAATACAAAAAAAAAAAAAAAAAAAAGGTATTGGAAAAAAGAGAATTGGGGAAAAATATTATAATGATAAATAACAGTTTAAAGTACATGACAAAATATTATACACAAATTACAAAGACACCAGATGAAAATTACATAAATACCAGGGTGCCTTGAGGTACAAGTGACCAAAATTACAAGTTTTTCGAGCTGTCATTCAGCTGATGTCTTTGCTTTGACTTACGAGCAAACATTTGATGTAGGAGCACTGTATGGTGGCAGTGAAGTGAATTTCAACTTAACTCACTTCACAACAAGCAGCACTTTGGCAGATAATAATATATATTCTTCAAAAAAGAAGCTTCACGCCGTTTATTGCCACTCTCAGTTGAAGTTTACTGTCAAACGAAACCTAAACCTAAGAAAAGTACATTTTGTATATTTAAAACAACTACATAACTTTGCTTTAGATAAGGCCATTTACCTTAATGCAAGCAAACAATACAAAATGCTATAGTCGGGTTAACAAATAGCATCAGTCTCGCGGTGTAATATCCCTTTAAGGAACAGAGATTTGAACACAAACAGTGGAGAAACACATGTAGAAAGATAATATAACAATACTCACAGGCGAATATTTTTTATCCTCACTGGAGAACGACTAATAATACCGCGGCTTACAGAGGAGTTTTGACTGGCACCATGTAAATCCATATGTCTGTTTTATTCATTCAATTAAAGAAAAAAGGTGACTTACTCTTTACATTCTGTTTAATATTCAGTTATTCAGTTCTCCTCCACCCAAACATAGATCAAACTACAACTTGGAGACTTCAAAGAGCATCTCTCTCTCTCTCAGCTCTATTGATTCCACTGGATTCGGATGCACTTCTTCGGGAAAAAAGAGTTCAAAGTTGTATGAACCTGAATACTCACCGGGTCTGCGTTAATTGGCTTGGGGAAGCAGGGAACTCTAGCGGGGGACGGGTCAGAAAAAAACTCGACGAGGACAGGAAGTGAGATTGTTCTCGTTTAAGTGAAGAAAAGTGCACATTACACCACCATTCGGCATTATTAACCAGAGGAATGTACAAAGGTGAAATCGGTTATCATATTGTAATTGGAGTGAATCACATCATATCATTGGAGTGAATTGTATTGTAATTTAATTTGAATGAATTGGACTTTATTGTTATCGAAGTGAATCAGGCTGTAATTAGAGTGAATTGTGTTGAATCTTAATTGGTGTGAATCATCGTAATTGGAGTGAACCATATCGTGGTTGGAGTGAATTGTATTGTGATTGAAGTAAATCGTATCATACTTGGAGTGAACCATATCGTAATCAATGTGAATAATATTTTATTGAAAGTGGCGTCAATTGTGTCATGTTTGCAGTGAACCATATCGTGATTGAGGTGAACTGTTACCGTAATTGGAGTGAGCCATCTCATGATGAAATTGTATATTAACTGTAATCAATCGCATCATAAATGGAGTGAATCATATCGCATCATAATTGGCGTTAACGTATCATGATTGGAGCGAATCTTATCGCATTACAGTTGAACCATGATCGGAGTGAATTGGATTGTAATGTGAGTGAATTGAATCTGAGCTTGTCACTGAAGTGAATTGTAGTAAATCGTAATCAGAGTGAACCATATCATCAATGGAGTGACTTGTATCACATCGTAATTTAACTATATAATGATTGGAGTGAATTGGATCGCAATTAGAGTGAATCGTTTTAATTGAGTGCAATTTATCGTAATCGGAGTGAATCATATCACATCGTAAACGACACGAACATATCATGATCGGAGTGAATCGTATCATATCGAAATAGGAGTGAACCCTATATCAGGATTGCAGTTAATCGTATGGTCATTGATGTGAATCGTATCGAGATTGAAGTGAAACGGACCATAATTGGAGTGAACCATATCGTAATTGGAGTAACTCGTATTTTATCCCAAGTGGAGTGAATTGTATCATGATTGCAGTGAATCATATCGTAATTGGAGGGAACCATATTATGCTTGAAGTGAATTGTATCATAATTGGAGTGAACCATACAATTGCAGTGAATCGTATCATGTTTGATGTGAGTTGTGTCGTCATTGAAGTGAATCATAATGTAATGAGTGAGTTTTCCATTGTAATTGGTGTGACTCACATTGCCTAAGTGGGAGTGAATCGCACCGTAATCGAAGTGAATTGTATGGGAATTGAGAGCATTGTATTGTAATTGAAGTGCATTGTATTGCATCATAATTGAACCGTATCATTATCGGAGTGAATTGTATCGTATTTGGAGTGAATAGTATCGTCCTGTAAGTGGAACGAACCACATCGTAATTGGAGTGACTTGGATCGTAACTGGAGTCAACTGCATGGCGCCAGGACAATCTCCATACGTACTGTATGGTGAATGTTTTGTTGGCAGAGATACATATCTTACCGCCCTCACCACTGGAGATACTCCGATTAGCTACTCTCGAGCAATTGATGCTGAGGTCAGGAATGAAATTCAATTTGAAAATATAAGGAATTCCAGCAGAGAGAAAATCAATGGGTGACATTTTTGGTAGTTGATGATGGGAGTCATTCATCAAACAAAGACGCTGTGAGAGTCTGAAATTAAAGTGTCAATTTAAGTGGATTTGAGTTAAGATGACGCCGTCAAAACACAAAAGTGTTACTTGGCCAACAACGATTGAGTTTGACTCGATGGCTGTCATTTTTTTTTTTTTTTTGCATAAACATCATCACTCCAGCCTTCAACACTTCACTTGCTCACGTTGCACTGTGGCGTATTTTCCAGAAGACTGGCCGACGCGTACGCTTCCGAGCATCAAACATAATGAAACATGACGCCCAGAATGTTTGAACGCCGTCGTTTGTAGTCTGCGCACACGTGTTTGTCCGACGTCCTTCGTTTGGACTTGTACACATGCTCGGCCAGTCAAAATCCTTCTGAGAGGGATTTCCATTGGCTGGCCCCTGAACTGGGGCCAGCCAATGGCAGGACACTTGCAGACAAAAAAAAAAAAAAAAAAAAAAACAGTTTAGAGTCTTCAATCAACCTACCATTCATGTTTTTGGAATATGGAAGAATATGGAATATTTGAACTCGCAACCTCTGAACCGGGAGGCGGATGAGCTAACTAGTCACGTGCGGTAGCAAAAAAAAAAAAAAAAAAAAAAAACTTGTTTTGAATGCTGAGAGATGCTGTTACTGAGCCAAAATTCAAAAGAAAGAAGTGAGGACTGAGTTAATATCACACACGCTAGAGAAAATAAAGTGGTGGTCTATTACAATTTGCGTTATACATATGTTAGAATTAAGCTAGCAGAGTTTCGAATCATGTGTGAGGGGTAGGGCTATATTTTAAAAGTAATTACATATATTAATATGGTCTCTCTATATCGTGGCTTTCCACCTTTTGGGTCTGGAACATAAACTGGTTTTCACTTTTCTGTTCATTGGAAGAAAAAAAAACACCGAAGTGGCATTCCACCGTGCTTTTCTGATTTCCCAGTTTTCCCCAATGCAGCATTTTCCCTGGGTAGACTACAACAAAGTTACACACTCCACACAATCAGACTTCACGTGAGTTTGACTAGAAATGGCACAGTTCATAGCGTTATATTACAAACCGATGTCACGTTTGCTATGGGTCTATCCAAATTTCCAATTGCCCATTTTTAATGAACGCAGCATTAGCGCTTGTTGCTAGAACAGACAAAAATGACACATTTTAAAATTGTCCAACTTCATTGGTATTCGATTTGAGAGATTGCACAGCACATCAACGTAGATATCACATGAACACATTCACTGCTATTGACGGCTTTAGAAGTCAAATATTCATGTTAACTGCGAAGGCTGGCAGTGAACGAGTTAATGGCCATTTCAAATTCACTATAGGTTCATAAATACAAATTTTGAGTAGCAGGCTTGAGTGCAACGTTCCCATGTATGACTTTAATCAACTCGTCCCTACTGCAATTTTGAACTGCATCATTGAGGCTCGTCTTGGACTTGCACACCATTTCGCTGTGGCCGCAAAATATTCCATTCAATTCTAATTCTATGTCTGTTCACTGACGTTACATATTCACGGGTATAGGACGTCAGATGTGTCTGCATTCTCGCATAGAAATGTCCACTTTGAGTGGTACTTTAACCAATTACACCGGTTTCCCCAAAGCAGCATATTTTCGCACCTTGTCGGAAAGGTGCAAAAGTACGCACAAGCAAGAATGAACGCAAACGAAAATGAAATGAATGTTTCAACTGTGAAAAGTTAGCCTTTGCCCACCTGTACCAGTCCAGTCCTCGGTCGTAGTTGCGGTCGAAAAAATGTGGCTCGGTTCCGAGCGCGCGCACATCTGGATGGATGCGAATGAACTCCAGCACCGCCCTGGTTCCTCCTTTCTTCACTCCCACTATTAAGGCGCCGGGGAGTTTTTTTTGTCCGTACCTTTGCGCCGAACTCGAGTTTTTTACCCAGCGCGCCGCAGAAGAAGGAGGAGGAGGAGGAGGACCGACACCGCCGGGCTGGGCTGCGGCGGCGCGGACCCCCGGCAGCCGGGCACACTGCTCCGACTGGCCGAGAAGTTTCTTCCCGGCCGCGTTGGGGCTCGGCGGGCATCGGCTCCCCTCGTACGGCCGGCCCGAGATGACGGCGGTGCGGCCGAAGATGATGCTGTAGCACAGGTAGGTGCACGACAGCGAGACGGTCAGCATGAAGGCGGACGACAGGAACCGCTGTGCCATGTCTCCATGGGGGCTCAAGGTTCTGCATGGCGCTCCATTGGATCCGTCCTCTTCTTCATCATCACCAGCCTCCTCCTCCTCCTCCTCCTCTTCCTCATCGACTGTGCTGCAAACATGTGGTCCACCGGAGTTATCACTTGGACTGAGCTCCTCTTAAAAAGAATCCCAGGGAATAGTGGACGCCCAAAGTGCACAAAGGTCCAGCACCTTCCTCCTCCATTGTGGATCTGGAAGTGGTTCTTCTAATCTGGTGAAGCTCACCCACATATGAATACCTCAACAACCCTCTGACGTCACTTGGAGGGATGCTGAGAGTCAAGCGTTCATTCCAATGCAATTTCAACACAGAAATCCTTCACGGTGTGACTACTGAGAGATTTTTTTTTTTTTTTGGGGGGGGGGGGGGGGGGTTAATTAGGTCAGGGGTTTGCAAAAGTATTCACACTCTTGCATTTAAGTAGAAAGGCAAGCATTCTGTCAGCCAAGTCGGCTAATTCCTTTCTGTTATGAGAAGCAATTTCTTAACATTCATAGACACTTTTTCCAAGCCAGTAAATCAGTCCTCGGTAAACTTTTTTTTTTTTTTTTTTACACCGTTTAACCACCTCAAAAATAAAATATACTGTAGCTCTCCCAGCACCACTATCAATACAACATTAAAATACAGTAGCGTAGTAGGCCCAAGTGTAAAAAAAAAAAAAAAAAAAGGTTTTAACATTATTGTAAGCCACTGTAACATTATGTGCAACGCAACACTGCTTAAATGCAGGGAAACAAAACCAAACAAAAACATACTTAAACAATGATTGCAGTAAAATGACAACATAAGTTCAATAAAAATCATAACTTTATAAATGTCTGAAAACATGCAGTTCTAAGATTAAATGTAAATAAATTACATATATTGTACTTCAGAGTTAAATAAAACTGAATTGTGTGTAAATGTACTGTGCTTTATTTGAAAATAAGTTCAAGCCACTGTAACATTATGCACAGTTTGAATAGTTAATTCAGTGCTTGGCACGCATAGCACAATTTGAGAATCACTACGAACACGACGCCGTTTTTAGTAATTGTCTGCTGGGATTTTTCATTCATCTTTACAAAATGTTTAAAATCTGCCTGCTTGTTGCAGCATTTTTTTTTTTTTTTTTTTGCGTGTTCACTCGGAGTCGGTCAACCCTAAAGTAAAACAAGTCGCCTCAATAATAGAGTTGCACAAAAACAATGAACAGATGGGGGGGACTTGCCGAAGCTGAAAAGTAATAATGTGCATATTGATGAGCGCGGGCGTGTTGCTTGAGAAGCACTTGCAGTCTTGTCTTCACACTTGATGCCGTTTGTCTCTGCATTCAAACACACGCGAGACTCTTTGTTCTGCTCTTATGCAAATCACATAACGCCGTACTGTACGTCCACGGCGTATATGGAGCTCAAACCCGTCTTGTTGCGTTTGCGTGTGCGCCATTTTCGCTGCCACCTAAACGCTGTTAAACCGCCAGCTGCTTCCAGTGAATACGGTCCCTTGGTGATTTTCACAATAAATCAGCCCTCTTTAAATTCAAATCAACCGTCGAGAATCGGCGACCTTGCCGAGGCCCCTGTGGAAATGAAACACCTTCAAGGAAATCTCGAAACTTTTCTTGCTATTGAGGAGATTATAGGATCTCAGCGTGGCCCCGCCACACAGAGGGCGCTGACGTTTTTCTGCACACGCTTCAAAAACAAAACAAAACAATGACATTATAAAATGTAATTATGTGTCGCACCAAAGGCTGCACTTCTGTACTGTTTCTTCTACGCATCTGCCAGATGATGTTCAAAAAAATGCAGAGTTTACAGTCAAAACGTGTTAACGCCCACTCGAGTGTTGTCGGCAGACTGGCAGCTGTCGATTCGCAGCGCCCGCTGCTCATCTTTTTCCCCATCTTCCTTCGCAAGTATCCAGCCTGGAGGAAAAAAAATTAAATAAATGCTATGGCAACTCTCAAGCGGGATAACACACAATCAGGCCTAATTGTCAGAGTATACCGATGATAATCGGGCCTAATTTGAGCCCCATTCCCGATCAAAGTCAGCAAATTGCTGAAGAAAAGATTATCGTGAGCGATTATCCTGTGGAGTGTGGTGTGTTCAGCTTGATTTTTCCGCCATGCAATCTGCTCAGAAAACGGCCAGGGCCGCCAATCGTAAATGTTAAAGTCCATGTCAAATTTCCAAACTGTGGCAGTTTTTTTGGGTGAGTAACAAATTACTGTAAATGCAACATTTAATTACAAAAGTGACGTAGTTGTAAGTCCTTTTATTACTGGGAGAAAATATGTAATTAATTTACAGTTGCTTTTGAAAATTTCAATGATTACAATTGTTCATTGTTAGTGTGAACAACACTTCTCTGTGCTGTGTCAAATATAAACGACTTTCACTTTACAGGGACTTTAAGGTGGACCATTTTGTTGTTTTCACATTGAAAGAGCATTTAACTTTTCTACACTGTGACAGTGAAGAACATCTGCAACTCATCTTCCATGTCCCAATATGAACACTTAAGTGGCAGTTAAGACTATTTTTAAGGTTACTCAGAAATGTGCCTGTGCTGCTTTTTTTTATGTCCACAATTTTACCCCAAAACTGATTATTGCCATTATTTCCTAGGAGAAAAACACATCTTTGAAACAAAAGTAACTTTCAAGTAAAAAAATAAAAAAATAAAAAGTGGTCCCGTAATGGATAATAAGTCATTTTTCTTAAACAACTTTTTTTTCCTTTCTAAATGCAGTATTGTGAAACATTTATTACACTCCACAGACTCTAAAATTGCCTCACAGAGAAAGCCAATTCATCGAGTCCTGACAGAGTTATTTCCATGTCGTGCGATGAAGTAGCTGAGGACATTATTTAATGAAGAGAGTTATTCTATCCATCTTCAATGTGGTGAAGAAAACAGCGGATGATTTAATATGCTCATCTGCGTTCCTTTAGGGCAAACCTGTTTCCTCATGAGGCTTAAAACTAAACATGGAACACGCTGACTCCAAACGACCAAATGATTTCATTAACGGCAGGCCGTCTGACATTTACGTGATGTGAGAAGACGCAAAGGGAGTCGCTTCGCAAAGGAACATTGGCGTGACGGCGCGCTGGAGTAAATTAACTTTCAACTAAGTCCTACAGAGAACACGACGACGGTGCGTTCCTGTTATCACGCAGCCCGTGGGATTAAGTTGAAATTAAGCATTTGTATAAGCCGCTGGTGCCGGTCTGTTGCATGCGTAATCACGCCTAGACCCATTGTGTTGTTATTAACTTATTTTAAAACACACAAGGATGCCAGAAGATTATTTTGTTAAAACTCATTCACTGCCATTGACGGCTTTTGAAGTCAAATATCCATGTTCACTGGGAGGGCTGGCAGTGAATGCGCTAAAAGGGGTTCTCACGTGGTTTTCAGTCGAAATGGTATTTGGCATTTATGCACAATGGATACAAATAAAGCTATTCAATCTCCGTATTTTTAAAAATTTTTTTTATTTGAGACATAGTGGGAACTATATATTTTGAATCGCTTGTACAGTAAACCACATACTTGCAGTTCGACATTTACAAATTTGTTTCTGGAACCTATCCTCCGTCATTCGCTGGCAAACTCTCCTATTCGCTATTTTTGTGCTCACGATCGGAGATGAAACGAACGTTTGTTACGTCCATTTTTCTATAACGCACGTACGTCCTCATAAGTGTGAGCTGGAGCCCTGTCCCAGCGACAGGCGGGGTCAACTGGACTAGTCGCCAGCCAATTGCAGGGCGCGTATAGACAAACAAGCCTTCACGCTAACATTCACAACTATGGACAATTTAGAGCCTTACATGAATATAACATGCATGTTTTCAGAATATGGGAGGTGTTGGAGTACCCAGAGAAAATCCCAGGGGAAATGACATTTGTACCCCAAAACCTCAGTACTGTGAGAAATAGACATGCTAACCACACTGCTGCCTGTGCAGGTTACACTGACAAGAAAAAAACTACATAAAGGAGCCCAGATTGGGACTAAAAATGTTGAAGCCAAAGTTTCTGCTACTTTTTTCTTCCTGCCCGTTATCATCATATTTTTTTGTGTATATTAGTTTCTGCATGCAACAAGTACAAGAAGTCAAGCACCCCTTAAAAGGCCATGGAAACAGCGGGCTATCTCGCTACCTCGCCACCTCGCCGTTAGCTAATTGCCGCTGACATTTAGCCCGAGCTGTTTAAATCAAAAGCGCTTCTTTCACATCGCTTACTTTTGTCTCGTCACAACAGGGGGGACGTTCCGGGCAAATACCATTTCTCGCTGCCGTTCGCTGAGCATCTCAATGTCTGGACAAAACAAAACAAAAATGCTGCAATTATCCCGCTGTTTGC
This sequence comes from Phycodurus eques, assembly GCF_024500275.1. Taxonomy (NCBI): domain Eukaryota; kingdom Metazoa; phylum Chordata; class Actinopteri; order Syngnathiformes; family Syngnathidae; genus Phycodurus; species Phycodurus eques. The sequence goes on from NC_084540.1 coordinate 18,095,702, forward strand.
CTTGACAGCACTTTCCAAATAGTCCCTCTCGAGTGAAGGTTAAGGTCCCCGTCAGCCCTTCTCACAAATCTCCAGGTGAAGGGGGTTCTTTGCTCCAACGGCTCTGGACTTCTTAAGCAGCTCTCAAGCTCATTAGCAAGCCCTCAGGATAACATCACATTATCAGGTTATCGATTGCATGTTTGCATTGGCTGTGATGCAGAGTCGGATCATGCAGCTAGCAGAAATCACCATAGAAGCACATAATCATGTTATTCCTGTACTCACGTTGATTAGCTGAGCTTAATTAGCGATAGCTTCTGACCAGCTGTTTAGCCGACGGCGTCCACTAGATGTCGAACATTCAACAGAAAACCGCTCAAGGAACGACAGACGTTACAAATTGTGCTGGCTTCGGCAACGGGTTTTCATGTGTTCCCGACTAGTTTGGCTGCGACTCCTACTGTCAAAAGCAAAACGTCTGCCGGGTTTGGCTAATAGCAGGGACGAGGATCCCTCAGCAAACTGAAAGAACAAGGGAGCACCTAGAAGGCGACCCAAAAAGCGACAAATAATTTGCAGTCATCCCTGTTGTTTGCCGGTGGCTCAAACTAACCCACAGTGGTGCGCTGCATCTGGTTCAAAGGTTTCCAGACTGGGCTCAAGATTCAACCTGTAGAGCACGCAACCCACTCCAGGCCTTCGGGCCGGAAATTAGCGCCGACAAATGTTGATTTCCATTTCCTGCAGCGCATCGTGTCCAGACAAGATGGGAGTGTGCCATTTGCTGACATTTTGCTCCCGGTCATACTGCAGTGCCCGCATGCTCGGAATATTCCGCAGAACATTTGAAAAGTTTGCATCTCGATCGGGAATGCGGAGGAGCGAGGAGCACAGGGACACGTTTAGAAACACATTTGTAATGAAGATTGCTGAATAATTAACTCGCTAAGTATCCTGTTCAGATGCTGTGTGATGACGATGATGAGATTTCCGAGGAGCGAGCTGGCTTCCACTCAAGGTTAATTATTGGAAAATGTATCCCTTTGTTTACCAGACTATTTTACAAAGAGCAGTTGATAAATGCAAATCATGCACCAAGACAATCTATTATTGAAGCATGAGAGAGATGTTTTGGAAATATTTTTTTTTTTGTAGGGTGCTCTGAATTTCTCCCGCATTCATAATTTACATTTAAATCCTTCCCGGTGTTGCTACGTATTCTCATCTCATTTACTGGCATGCTACGTATTCTCATCTCATTTACTGTCATCGGCGCCATTGTAATCTCGCAGGAATCGACCATCAATGGATGTTTTTATCCGTTATACGATAGGAGGGGTTGCTTGGTTGTGGCCATGGCAACACACGAAATAATGTATCTGGGATGTCACTTTCTGTTTTTTTTTTTTTTTTTAAAGATTGAGATCCTGCTATGTTTGCCACTTCTCCTGAAGCTATGGCAACACCACTCGTGTCGAAATATCGTATTCTAAAAAATTGATCGCTCAATTGTCTGCCCGGTTTTCAGTGTTTCCACAAAGGCTGTATGCATTCATCCCAGCACTTCCTATGCACAGATAACGTCGGGTGCAAGACAGAACCATGAAAAAGGAGGGAGTGTGTTCGGGGGACTGGGCTTCAATCGTTCATCACATGGCCCTGCATCAGACTCAGACGCTCCGTGTGAAACACACAGGCATGTTCCTGCTCATTTGTTACAAGCTAAATTGATTTATTTCATACAAGTAGCGAGCATAAAGAGATGTTAACCAGTCAACTACAGCGCAAATCAATTAAAAGTACTTTCCCTTTGAAGATGTCTGGCAAATGTGTTGTGGAGTCACCATCATCCCCTGACCTCAACCCTATTAAGAATCTGTGGAGAAACCTATGAGGGGGGAACGGCAGTATACTTCAAAACAGGAATACCCCGAGGTAATACTTTCCTTAAAGGAGATGCAGGTAGAAACTGTAGAACTCGATGGTAATGCGCAGAATAATGCGGTAAATTGTTGTCCAAGCTCCTGTTTGACTTTTGAGCCATATTTCTACCCTCCCAAACATTAGTTAAAATCCAAATTATAGCAGATATTCCACTTCAGTGCTTCCACTGTACAGTCGTGCCTTTATTTATGTATTTATTTATCTGACAGGGACATTACAGTCAAACATAGTAACAAGCTGCATATAGTTTCTTCCACAACATCGCAGTACTATATAAAATATTCATCAAGAAGACCATACTATACAGTTGAATAGATTACGATTGTGATGAATGGAAATGCCATTAATCGGTTACAGCCTCCCAAAGCATGCAACATTTTTGCTGTGTTTTTTGATAGGAAAAAACGGGGTTCATAATATTGTGCTTTGTAAAAACATATGGTAATGACATTATTATATAGAATGCAAGGAATTAGATCGTTTTTTGACATTTTGCGCTTCATTTAAATGGGCATTGTGCTGCTCCTTCTGCTGTGCACGCATTGGCCACCTGGCTGCAGTATAATACAGACAACTTCTTAGTAAGACACAGTAAAATGAGTTCTTCACAGAGGATACACAATATATGCCTGTGAGTACTGATGTATTTATTATCTGTCTACATGTGTTACTACCCACCATGACACCGATGTTATTGGTTAACCCGTCGTGTTTTTCATTATTTGTTAGCATTAAGCTAAACAGAAGCCCTTTTATGTGGTAGAATTGTCAAAAAAAACAACAACAAAAAACTGGCTGTGTGAACTTAGCCTTAGTGTGTCATTCATGAAAATTTCCATTAATAGCTGATGTCTGCTGAATGCTCAGTAGCTCATATTTCGCTTACATAACAACCAGAGCACGCAAACTGTTTTATTTAATAAAAACTACGCTCTTACTAATCATCACAGAATCATTTCTGAAAATAGTGGCCAGGGTGGTATTGGACCGAGTTATGCACTGACAGTATTATTTTTCTGTTTGAGCAGAAGCCACTGTTGGAGGAAATTGAATATTTCCAAATTGTCAGTGTTGGGGAGCTGGTATAACATTTTCATGAAATTTGCTAAACCTGTTTCAGGTAACACAAAATGATGTCACTTTCCTGCTCATTACCTGCATTTAGTACACAATTTTACAAAATTCCCATAAATCTTCTTGATTGTTAATAAACTAAATAATGCAGACCCAAATCACAAGAACGCCTGCAAATGGTCGCAAGGACACAATCTGATTTTTCCATATGCTCTCGTTAAACTGACAGGCATATACTATGAGCGTTAAGTTACGAAACAAAATTTAGAAACAAAGTTTCAAAAAATAAAATGTATTAAATTCAATCAATAAATTACAAAAAAATAAAAATAAAATAAATTTCCATCAAATGTCTGAGGGAGTCTACGGTGAAAATAAAATGTAAAAAAATCTTAGAATAAAGCAAAAAAAAAAAAAAAGTGGTTATCCACTGTATTAAATTCTAAATTCATGACTTGTTCCCATCATTTTAAACAACATCATAGCATAGCAAAATGTAATACTTTCATGTATCGTATTAGCCACGAATGTCCCCGAGAGACTGGATTCTGATTCTGATTCTGATTCTGGTGCTGCGATTGGCTGGCATCCACTTCCAGGCTGGAGCTCGCCTCTCACGCCTCGTCTGCCGGGACAAACTCCAGCACACGCGATGATGAGGATAAGCGGTATGGAAAATGAGCGGATGGATGCCGATAGTGATGATGCATTCACTTTCAATGGCGCAATCATTATCTGGAGCTCTCAGCACTCAAATAAACAGCATGGATAAGACTCAAATGCACAATGTGTGATGTCCACATGAGGCAGAAAAAAAAAAAAAAAAAATCCTCTATTCATGGGTGAATTCATCTTCACGGTGAAGCTCAACTTCCTGCCGCCGTGTCACACGAAAGATGGCGTTTGAAGCGACTTGAAAGACGACGACCCGGCGTGCTCCCTCATCCGTGACCGAGTGCGGAGCTAATGAGGAAAGCCGCTATTTCCTCCAACCCCCCCCCCCCCCCCCCCCCCCACACTTTTTAAGCTCCAAAACAGCCCTCAGACATATGCTAATTGTGTTTGCAGCACACTTGAAAAGCGTAATATTGTAAAATGAATACCCATCCCATTATTCTTAGTAGTGCTTTTCTTTTTTGATTAACTTGAAAAAGCTGAGTATCGCAATTTGTTCATAAAGTTGTCACTCCACTGCAGATTATTGATTGCTACGTTTATTGATGTTTTACCTTGCCGCTACACACAGCGTTGCTGACTATTCTTGCCTCGTCGGACCATAGCACATTTTCCAGACTTCAAATCTCGAGGCGACGTCATTTCCCACGGCTCCCGCAGAGTGAGGAAAAGGCCAAGTTTTACGACACCTATCAGACTGTTCAAATGTACGAGGGATTGAATTGATTTGCTCTTTCAACACTTTCAGTTGCTCAGTGCTGTGTAAACATAACAGACGACGTAGGGACATATTGATAGAATCGATCGATGACTTCTCGATAGATCTATAATGCTTCTGCTCTTGACTGCAAACGATGCTGCTGACCATTCTAGCTGCTTTTGATCCGATTCATGTGTATAGCATGCAAAGTATTCTTCCTAAGAATTCTGGTCATAGAGTATATTATTTTTCACTTAAAGATGTCACTCCACTTCTGATTATATACTGATGTATGTTTCATTTTCCGCTCACTTTCCTGTTACTGCTCTTGTCCGCATTGACAGCTGCATAGTGGAAAAAATGTTGATGCACGATGACTCAACCATTTTCCCATAAAGGGCCCACATTGTTGAATTCCTGCCTCCAATCGCTCGCGTTTTTCACGATATGGCCGAATCGTGACAAAAGCGAAATCTGCAGCCACTTCCTCAAGCAAGGCCCCAAAACACAGCCTTACCTGTGTGCCTTTATGTGTTTGTGGGAGACAAATCGGTGTCTGTATGCTCCCGTGAGCCCACCAGCGCCATTATGATGATAGCATTGAATGCCTCTCCCCCTCGCCCCCACCGCTTTGTCCAGCCAGGATGCTCTCCCGACCTGTTTCACCGACACGGCAGAGGGAAAGAATCTCATTGCGGGGACGGATTGGCGAGAGGCTCCAGCGGGCCTATAAATCATTGTTTAATCAGCGCGCTGGCCCGGAGTGAGGTTACACACGGAGAGCTCGCATTAGCGCCGCCGTCCTGCCGCTGTCGATGGCTCCGCCGCCACACTCATCCCTCCTAACTCCCGCCTGGATGCTGCAATTTCTCTCTCTCTCTTTGTTTTTGTTTAACTTCCTTCACAAATCTGTCCACAACGCAGCGCAATGACTCATGAGACCTCAGTTGAGTCAGCAAAGTATTCAAGTGATGCGAGTGTTTTGCCCCAAAGCAAAACTTATTACAGAAGAATACATAAAACTCCTTACGTCACTTATTAAAGTTAAAGCAGTGTTTTCTTGCTTTTATGTTTTGCACTCGACCATTAATGCCAGTAAAGAATGAAAGGGGACATCGATGCATCTGTTTTCTAGATGCCACTTAGCTTTATAAAGCTGACTTTGGCCAAGAAATGGGGTACATTCTGGACTGGCGGTCAACCAACATATCAATGCATGCAAAAATCACTCATTTGGTGAGGCAACGACATGCGCAATACGTGTGTAGTTTATTTTCATGCTTCATTTAAGTGATCCTTCATAAAACTGATATTTGTAGTCAGATCTATTAAAGATTAGGCGAGGTTGGCGCTGATGCTGCATGATAACTACATCAACCCAGAACATAAGCATTAAAGCGCGAGACATCAGTTTGAAAAATTACAGATTTTTGTTGTTGCATATATTAACTGACATACGATATTAGAGTTGTGAGCAATGTAACTCAAGTACAAACTTCAAGTGGTTTTAATAATTCAGAGCAGATATTGAAGACGTATACCCAGTTCAAAAGTATAATTACACATCACACGTGGTTCAACTCGCTTTCGTTTTCTCAGGCTTTGTGAGGGGAGCCCCCTGGTGGACAAACTGTGAATAACCTTTTCAAAACTATTTTTAACCTCCATTTTATGTGGCTATTAAAGAGACCTCATCGAGAAAAGAATCATGAGAGCTGTTTTTAAGTCTCCCTATTGAATATGTCATTATTAAGCAGCACCTGAGGGCAATTCTTGGAATCATTTGAATCCCTGCTCGCTGCAGTGGCAAGTGGTTCCCAGGAGAGTGCGATGTGCTTCCACTCTGTCAGAGAAACATCCTTTATGTCATGTCACTTCAAATGGAGGACAAAAACAAACATTTAAAGGCGAGATACAATATTACAGAACATTGTTTGTGCAAAATATTGACCCGCTTCGTTCCAGTGAAAGTGAACTCTGAATACTTCAGTATGAAAAGAGATTTGGGGAAATTTTGTGGGAACAGTTTAGGATGAATGAGCGGAGCCTGAGAGCCAGGCCTTCCCGTCATAAAAACCAAGCCAAAAAGCAAGTCACAGGGTTGTTATCAAGACGGCTGGGAACTGGTTTAAATTGGCTGATGGTGTGTGTGTGTGTGTGTGTGTGGGGGGGGGGGGGGGGGGGGGGGGGGGGGTCACATTCAAGAAATCCAGTAAAAGTCAGACACACACACACACAGAGAAAAAAAGAAACTTATAAAAGTTCCTAAATAGATGGCACGCAGCGCTTGTAAACCACCGAAGTTGAATACTCTCCACTAAATTACACTGGGGCGTTACCATGGCGACTGGCGGCGGGAAGCGGCCGCTCCATTGTCGTCGTGTTGCATTCAAAGACGCCTTGGGGGGGTGGCTCGGTCGCCATTAATCAATTTGGCGGTCGAAGCGGATGTGCGCGCCTCCTCCAAGACGGACAAGTCCATCGAGCGCACTGCTACGCGCACGTCACTACTAACCTCACATTGTTGCTTAGTTTGATGACATCATCTTACACGTTGTGTAACATCGAGCGTCCTTTGAACCACTAGCTTACAATTACCAACGCAAAGCGGCAGAATTCCGTGCCTTTAAATGATCTGTTACAATAAAGTAGTTCTTGTAAACGTGCGTAAGGATTAAGCGAGTCATGGGAAGAGTAAAGGAGCTCATATGAAAGTGTGTGAAAATGTCAGCTTTGTCGGAATCGTGCGGCGCCACCTGTTGCTCGATCCATGTGTTGCGCCGTTACATGATAATTCGTGTTCGAACCTTGTGACGAATAAAAATCAAAAACGAACCAACCATCTTTGAGTGCACAATAGTATCCAAAGGCCTCATGTTTCCATGCACGAGCATGGGAGGGAGGAGAAATTCACTTTTAACACACCCCACACCAAAAGATAATCTTCTGACGAGGGAAAATTGGGCCCGATTATCGCTGTGCGCGCTCCCCCGCTTGAGTTTAGTTGGAGTAGTTCCCACACAAGCAGCCTGAGCAGAACGATGTTCCAGCAACTTGAAAATACTTGGGTGCAATGTAATACATGGACCATGAGTAGAGGAGACATAAAGTACTTTTAGTGGCTGTGGATGGAAGTGTCAATTCGTGCAGTCGTGGAAAAGGATGACGTCTGTGTTTCCAGCACATTGGTTTTGCTTGATGGCGGACGTCAGCCGGCAGCCGGGGAACAAAATAGTTTTTGAATGAACGCCGGCAAATTGAATTCCCACCCCCGCCGAGTTCGCTGATGGAGAACGGGCGCGTATCGACGGGCAGAAACGACGCGGTCACGGGGTCGATAATATTAATGGAGAGAGTAAAAAGACAAGATGTGGACAAGCGGGAGCGGCTGATGTTGTTCCAAAGGGACCCTGGGCGAGCGGCGCTTTCATTTGGCCTATTTGTCTTCGTCCGTCATTGCACTTGACATTGTCCCTTGATCAATAAGCACGCAGCAAAGTAGTCAACATGACTAATGTGCTCATTTAGGAGCTTTAGCAGTTATTGATTATGAACGTGCTCCTGTCCTTGAACTGCACTTGCACTTGTTTATATGCCAAGAGCAGAGCTAATGTCCTTTTTTTTAACGAAACACCTACACGGTACAGGAAAGGTCACTGTGAGTAGAAGCCAACCAGAAAATAATTTAAAAGGCAAAATAATGACAAAATAATTTTAAAGCCCCCCCCAAAAATAAAATAAAAATACAAATGAAATGAAATAATAAATATTAAAACAGTACGACATATATTACAATTGTAGCGGTTAAATAAACTAAATAACATTAAAAGTCTGAAAACTAAATTCTATATAAAAACTTTTTAAAAATGCAATACAAATACTAAATATATAGTATAAAATACAAGAAAATAAAACTAAAATGAATAACGGATAAAATGAATGAAAAATATATCAAATAAAAAAGTACGATATAACACAAAATTACAAAGTAAAAGAGTACAAATAAGAAAATGTGCCATGTAAAAAGACAAAACCAAGGTATAAAAATACTTACATTTCCAACTTATAATCTATAAACTTAAATAAATATAAATGTACAGTATGTTTAAAATGATTTAAATCAATTTAAAAGATCCAATATAAAAATACTTTAAAATGAAATAAAATTATATTATATTATTTAAAACTTAAATTAAAATCAACTCAAATGTGTAGTATGAAAATCATTTTGCAACTACAAATAAATATAATGTAATAATAATCTGTAGTATAAAACAAATTAAAACACAAAAATACTTTAAGAAGAAAAATACTGTAAAAATACTTGTTTTCACCATCCATACACAAACGCTAAAAAACGAACGTGACCCTGCCCTTGAACTGCACTTCACTTGTTAATATGCAAAGAACAGAGCTCCTGTCCTTATCACAAGACCTATACAGTACAGTATAGGTCGCCATTAGGAGACACTGTGCACGTCCAGGCGGGGAGTTACCCAGAAGCATTGACCTTTAAAGCAGGGATGCGAGTAAAGCATACAAAGCGGCGGTAATTACAGCCATCCTTTAAGCCTTCTGCTGAAAAACACGCAGAGTGCCAAGAAAAGGCCACAAACGTTTTCGAGCAAAAAGGCGGGCCGAACACAGCAGGGGAGGCACGCGGGGGATGTCGCGGGCTAAATGGGCTCTCGACTGGGGACAGGGGGCCCGCAAATGGGAGCTGCCCGGCTGGGGGCCTGTATACATAACACACTGGCGCCTTGACATACAAATTGAATTGGTTCCGAGAGCACGCTCGTAACTCATCCCCCGTTGACATAAATGGAAATGCCGTTAATGTGTTCCAGGGGCACTCGTTGAGGAAACACTGTAAACGGTAAAATATCAACATTGAATAGATTTACAACGATTTGAAATTGTAAAATTGTGTCTCCAGAAAGTCAACGTGCAATGTCGCTCAACAAAATCCTGAGGGTGGTGATGTCACAAAGCATGTGCTCCCCTTCCAGTGCAACAAAGACTTGCTTTACAGTTGTTCAAATGTAAAAAAAAAATAATAATAATAATAATAACTTTTATGTTCTCGGGATATAACGCAAACCAGCTTCCTCTTGATGTATATTAGATGTTAAAAGTAATGAATCTCTCAAAAGTGCATACAAATAGCATATAATAAACCCCCTTGTGTAGCTTATTGTACATTTTCTCTCTATTCATTCCCTTTTGTGGACTGCCGCAGCCGTGCGAGCGACCCCCCTTGACCCCAAATTGGGCCCAGCTGGGGTTTGGGTGACACCTACACACACACACACACACACACACACACACACACATACATCGCAGCGGTGTCTGCGATACAAACATTACATTTCCCTCCGCTCTGAGACGTCGCGTCTGGACCGGACAGCTTTATTTAATCTTCAAGTTGCCAAATCGCTCGTAGCACAGCAGGTGCTCGCTCGTTCAATCTGCAGGGGCTGCCACCAGGCGAGCAATGTGATTACGAGGAGATGTGCGCGTGCCCAAAGACGCTGACCGAGAGTGACGAAGCCCATGCGGACCTGCGCGGCCAGTGTGCCATCCGCGTTACACTTCTGTGGCGACGTGAGGCGACAAAGTCGATGAAAATGCTCTGCTGTCACGTTGCCAAATATTAAACTGAAGTGAAAAAATATACATGTGATTTTTCATTTATACAGTCGAAATTGAATTAAAATGTGGTGGCATGGAAATACGGTAAAAACAAAAATGAATAAAAATGCAACGGATGAAATAAAAATTAAGATAAAAATATAACACAAAATAGAAACTTAAAAGAACAGTGAATACATAAACATTACAAATATAATGTATAATTAGAAAAGAAATTAATGAATTAAAATTGAAGTCAAAAGTTTAAAAGTACAAGCTAAAAATACTTTCATTTTTAGTTTAAAAAGAACGTTACCAAAACAAAATTCTAATGTAACCGTTTACCCCACCGCCACACAAATACTGAAAACTAGGTCAATAACAAAAGAAAATTCAATACACAATGTATTGTGTAGAATACTTAAAAATATAGCAAGAAAATACAATTCAGATAAAAATAAAACAGTTAAAAGACTAAAAAATAGGAATAAAATAAAATATATAGAAGAAATTTTCATAAATAGAATTCCAATAAAAAATGAGGATAAAAATAATGTACACTTACAAACAGAAATTATGTATTTATTTCTAATTTTCAAATCGCATTAATGAATCAGAACGCTATCATTGACAAAATTCGGAGGTATCTATGAAGGTGCAATGTAATTTTGTATCCCCCTGCCACTTCTGTAAGTGTACTTTTTATTGTGTGTGTGGTTTATATAGCATTACGCGAGATCTCAACATCATACCTTACGTCATCATTTAGACGAATGAATGAGACTTTTTCGGTCTTGGCGCTCTGCTGGAACTTCCGTACAACCCTGCATTTGTAGTCTAGCTTTGCTTTCAGACTCACTGGGGTGCTTGTAGGTCTTCTTCCCGCCTACAATCCGCAGTCACGTCGCGCACTCCGCCCCGCTTATCTTCACGCGCGCGCGCGCGCGTGCGTGCGTGCGTGCGTGCGACCGACGTCAGCGAGAGCGCGCGTAGGCGGGTCAAAGGTGACGGCAGACGAGGAGAGGCTGAATGGAATCGTTCGGGGCCGCGGGCTGGGAATTTATCCGACCGAGATGGGATTGTGGGCTACATGACAGCGGACGTGTTTACGCTTACAGATGAAAGCGGCGCACTTAAAACGGACTCAAAGTGAGCTTTAAAGGAGACGTGCGTTTGCGTCACAATTTCAAACGCAGTCGCACGCCTGTGTCGAGGCCTCCTCTGACCGCTGTACGACTCCTCCTTTTGTCTTTTATTTAGCGGATGTGATCATTTTTACGTTGATTTACTCTTCCACTGTTTCGAGAGTCACCCATGACCTTTCAAGGACGACAGGTGCATCTCTCTAAGGGAACTTGTGCACATGTGGTGGGAACACAGACAGTTCTCAAGGCTGTTTCAAGACACATGTTTTGGAAAAAGGCAGGTAAAAGATTTACTTGTTAACTTTCACACTCTTTTGTGTATAAAACATTACAAATTCTTCTTGCATGACATGTCCCCTTTTAATGCTGCAATGAAACTATGTTTTTATTTTATGAGCAGGTAAATGAATAGCTGCTGTTATAAAGAATATTTCACAATGAAATCAAATTCCATCTGGAACGACTGAACGGGCATTTGTATTTTTGCAGTGTATAGAGTAAGTAGATTCCAACTCTGTTTCTGCCACTGCGCTCCTTTTCCATTGACAGACAGAATATAAATTGAACATTTATATTGTCTTCTCTTTCAGATACTGATTTGTGACTCTTGGAGAGATTACGCTGGTGTCATTTTCTGTCCCACGAACCGAATTGTCCTCGCTAATAAAAACATACAAACAAAAAAGTTGACCTTTCGCCAGCGAGGGTCATGTCCGTTCTCATTCAGTGCACACATGAGGACATGAGGTGGAACAAAAAAAGAGAAATAATTCAAGAGATGCAAAAGCTTCGGGATCGGGATATTAGGTTGCAGAGGATACAAATTTGGATGTGTTTGGTGACGCTGAGTCAGCTTCGATGCTGCTCCTTTTGGAATAGGTGTCGGGAATAAAAAGCCAAAGAAAAAGCAAAGCACCGATGAAAAAAAACGTTTTCTTTTTTTTCTTGTAATTATGAGTTTCTTTCCTCAAACGCGACTATTCTCATGAAATTAGGATTTCTCTAAAAAATATGGCTTCTTGAAAAAAATACAACCTTGTTTTCATAACATTTTTTGAAAATACACACTGTATACCAAATTTTTGTCAGATTAGATTAAGTCAAAAAATAAACCACTTTGTTCTGGAAAAGCTAACTTTTTTTGGGAACATACAGGAAACAACTTTATCCTTCAATATATATGACTTTTTTTGAAAATATACCACTATGTTCGAAAATATGACTTTTTGGAACTATACGTTATTCTTTCATGACTATGACTTTCCCACAAAAATACCTGACTTTTTCTTCTAAAAAACGTTTTTTTTCTCATTACAACTTTTATCAAACATATGTGACTTTCTTGAAAATTTGCTTGAAATCAAACTTTTTTTCCACTCAAAAATAGTTGGGTTTTTACCTTTACAATATACTGTATGACTTTTCTTCTTGAAAATAGTAGTTTGTATTCCAATTTTTCTTCTGAAAAATATAAAAAAATATAGTAAGATGACTTTAAGCTCGAAAATACACAACTTTTTTTCAAAATATGTGACTTTTTCTGAAAATATTCATTATTTTACCTTCATGTGACTTCTTGAAAATGTACAAAATGTATGAACAAAATCTGAAAACAATTATCTTGTAAGATGACAACTTTTACCTCGATAATACAAAACTTCTCAAAAATGTATACATTTTTCCCTCGAAAATATGACCGTCTTTAAAATAAAACTTTTTCCCCCCCTCAAATATCTAATAATGACATTTTCTTGAAAGTATACCACTCTTTTACTCAAAAATATGTAACTTAATATAACTATACAACTTACCGTGTAATGCAATTATTTTAGCTTTTTTCTGTGTGGTGCTACAAAACACACAGTTTAAATAGGGGGGGGGGAATCCCCTCACAGTTGACGGCAATGTCGGTTTGGCTATTCCAGTATCATCCAGCAGATGACAGTATCTTAACAGTCTTCCTCCTCCTCCTCCTCCTCCTCCACAGGTGACAGATGAGCCCACAGAGCTCCGCCAACAGAACAACTTTTAATCCGGCTCAGATTTACAATGTCAACAGCAGCAAAAAGTCGCCATTGCTTTTCGTCTGCGATCAAACTGAAGGTGTGCGTAGATGTTAAACAAAGAGGCGGCTGTTTGGCCCTAGCGTGGGGAGGTCGGGGGGTGTGAGAGAGGTGTGGGTGGGAGGGGGTTTGCTCATACTGGCGTGTGATTCATGCCAGCAGGCTTTGACTGAGGAGGAAGATGCAAGGTGAGCTGATAACAAGCACTCCTGTCAAGGCAGGAAGGAATTGGAAGACAAAGTGTTTACTGCGAGAGGAGACGACCTGCACGGAGTTGAAATTGCAACTTGAAACAACAACAACAACAACACAAAGATGATGGGACACAATACGGTTGCACTCTCTCATTTCCATAAAAGTCTCCCTTCATCCCCGAGACGACTTTTGCCTTAACATGCTGGCGAAATGAAATGAGCTTACAGGGTGCAAATTAGACAAGTCAAGCGTGTCCACGGTGGGTCAACAACGATAAATACAAAATAAGACTTGGGTAGGATTTAGACTACATAGTTCACGTGACGCAATCGTTTTTTGTTTTTTTTTTTGCTCTCCTGTGGCACCATTGGGATATGCGTCATGCCAGTGTAAAAAAAAACCCCCCAAAAAACGCATGGAATCAGAAATCTTCAGGTTGGAATCAGGACTCCGATACTTATCGGATATCTGCCAATGTGAGCGCAGTGTAAATAACCAGATCAACATACCAATGCCAGCCTGACATCATTGAAATTTTACTCGGCGTCTACACAAGCAACACTAATGCACAATTGATAAACACCTGATGACAATTAAAACGAAAACAAAAGCCCAGACAATGAAATATGATCGAAATATGCTACATCAGAGGTGTGTCTATTGTTAAATAATCAAACTAATTGTTGACGGTGGCCATTGAACTCTAGCCAACCTGAAGCTATGAAACGCTTGAAGACCCTGTATTGTTAATGCAGAGGCTTTGTCAATACATGATACACGTTTGAAGATAATTGCTGCAAAAGACTTAAGAGCTATGTAGTACTAAATTGCGGAGATATAGCGTTAAACGTTTTGTCACAATTTCACGTTCCTGATTTTTTTTTTTGGGTGTGGCTAAAACGGTGCCCAGTGACGCTTGTTGGAGTCCAGCATGAGTCGCCCCTCCCCCACTATATAAGAGCTTGAGCACCTTCCTTTGCATTGTCGGCTGTCCGGCGCAATAGCGATGTGGTTAGCAAGCTAACTATGCCTATACCCCAAAAATGCATCTTCCCTTCAAATAGTCCCATGGCGTGTTCGCTTTACAGTGCCTTGTTGTTGGCCATGACTGGATCCACGTCACGCGAAGAAAGGCAAAAGAGCGAGAAGGGGAGGGGATAAAAAAAAAAGTCTGACTTGACTGCCAGTGTGGGGACCGGGGTCTTTGGGCTGGCGTTTTCACTTTAGAGCGCCTCGTCTCCCTCGACCCGGTAGGATAGAATTCCAGCCACCGATTTATTTTTGCAGCTCAAACATGTACTGTAGTTATTGTACTGTATGCGTAGCCATAAAAAAGATGCTAGATGAAGTAGGATATATTTTTCCAGGTCATAGCAGTAGTATATGAGGTGTGGTTTCACACATTCAGCGGACATGCCCACTGCATTTAAGAACATTGATGACGAGTTGATTTTATTTTTAAGCCTCATTTTATACAGTTGGTAATTTTTTTAATCATCCAAATTTGTCTGGGTTGTTGTGTGTAAAATTCAAAAGACGTGTATTTTTACATTACAGGGCCTTTAATATTTGTATTAGTTATTTATCATTGTTTAGTTTTGTGTTTTCACAAAACTAAACACTAAACACAAAACTTGCAACACATCAGCAGTATCGCATGCAGGCATTAAATGGGAATTGGGCACTCGGATCTGCGGTGTCAATCCAACCTTAGAGAAATAAAAGATTTAGACGGGGCGAGCCGAAGATTTAACATCCTGTCTCCACTCTAAACTTTGGCCATGCTGTCGCACAGGGCGCGCATAAATCTGACAGAGTGACGCATGGCCGAACGTTCCCGCCGAGGAGCGCGGTCTTAATGGCGTACGCATCAGTGCGAACACATTCCGGCCGGGAGCGAAACATGAGTAATAACACGAGGGCGACCACAAAATTAAATAGCTTTTAAAATAAGTACAGTGTGAGTACAGTGAGTGTGAGTAGTTGTTTGTGTATATGTACCCTGGATTGACTGGCAACCAGTCTTGGGTGTTCCCTGCCTCTCTCAGCTGCTCAGCAACACTAATGAGGGCAAGAATAAGTCCATCCATTTTCTAAGACACTTAATTAATGTAAATTCATGGCTTCTGAAATGGCATTCTAAGCTTACGGAGTCCCGCAGGGGTCTGCCCTCTGCACTTTCACTTGCACTCATTGGAGTGGGCTCAAAGCAGTTAAGGTAGAGGGATAAAGTTGAATGATACTTTGTGCATCCTGCTGCCGGGGGGAGTTTGTGCACATCCCGGAAAAATCCACTAGTGGGTCAGAGGCCAGTTGCTGCAGAAGCAATCTGGCCGCGCAAAGATCATAAAGCAACGGGCGGTCCTTATTGATTTTGGGGCCTTTATCAGTGTTTCCACATTGCCGGTGGATGGACGCGGCTGTCATCTTTTATGTGTACATTTACAGCAGCCTGCCAAAAACAAGAGGTTTTAGCGGCGTGACCAAAATGTGTCATTTCTATGTGGATTTTCTCATTTGAGGTCTTGATTCAGAGCGGTTATCGCGGTGTGTTCATCAGTGGCTCTGGAATCAATGCGGACCCCACTGTGCTCCAATTTCTCAAAATCAATTTCCATTCATGAGAGAAACGCATGAGACTGCAAAAGGTTTGTTGGTAGGATTTTTTTTCTTTTTTCTCCGTTTCTATCAGTTTTATTGAAGGTGTCGTTTCAATTAACGGCGCAGCAATCACTTTGGCGGTGTACACACATACTGATAATCATCCAATTTCCAGCCCCATTCCCCCATTCCTATGAAAGTTGGGAAGGCCCAATTATGGGAGGTCTCTAAAAGATTATTATTATCTTTTGGTGTGGCGTGTGTTAAGAGTTATTTTTTATCCTCAATCTGCTTGGATAACCATCAGAGAGAGTCGACAATATTAAATGTTAAAGCTGTTCATTATTTACAATGGCAAATCCCCGTGAGTGTGGACTACAGACTGTGATTGTGGCATGAAATGGAATAACGACGCGACATGAAGATGGCGCTGTTCTGGACACAAATAGAACAATTTGTTGTGTTCAGTGTTTGTATACGCTGTCTCTCAAGTTATTATATTGTTATTGTCAAGTTATTATTATTAGGGTTATTCACCACAATAAAAATGACAACTAGAAGTGATTTTATTGAAATGATTTCTTTTTTTTCTAAATGGTAAGTAATTAAAGGGGACATGCATTGGAAAATGGATATTTTGTCTCTTTTAATGAGCTTTTTATCACGTGTAAAGGTTTCTCGTAGCATTACTCGAGCCAACTCCTCGTGTGTTGAAGTGAAGCGGCTCAATAGCAAAAGTTCACGCGCAGGTTAATTACGTGCGCGCGAGTACATAAATGCAGGGAGTCGGCCTCCTCACCGTGATTGACTTCCTCCGTTGGCAACGGGGGATTAGGTTGACCCACCTTTCTCTCATCTACTCTTTTTGTTTTCGTTTGTCCATTCGTTGTACAACTGCAGCAAACACACAACATCTCATCAATTCACGAATACTACCAAACCCCTTCATAATGTATCCTAGGACTGAATAGGTCCGTGCCTCCATCTGTCCCTCGTGCCTTCCCCTCACAACCTCTGATTACAGTGCAACACCCAACCCTATACACCCACCCTCACTACCTTTATCTTCCTTTCCTCATTCCCTAAATCACAATCTCTCAAACACCACCCTCCTTCCACCCTTCCCCAGTCCTTCCTCCTCTTTTGTACAAGACAAGCCCCGCAACTCAGCCCATCCCAGTTACGATAACGCTCCTCCTACATCGCGACCTATCTCTCTCTCTCGCGTACGCTGCTCCCTCGCCTCCCCCCCCTCTCGACTACCTACCTCTACGCATTACGTAGCAAACCGAGCTCTACACCACCTTTACCTACTGCTAAGTCACTCCGTCCCCATGCTACCGTCCCCCTTCCCCTGTACTTCTGTTATCACCTAGCGGTGATCACTTGTGTTCCCCCCGCCCCACACTCCCACACCTCCACACTAGACTAGACACGCTAGCCAGCTATGCCACCTTACACCACACAACAGCCCCACCTGTCCCACTCTACTGAGATCGACACTTACTCAAGTAATCTGAAGTAGGCTTTAATTCTCCAAGTCATACACATCATCAAAATATGTATTATACTCTGACACGAGAATTATCTATCCACCTTATTGGCTACTCTGCCAACCTCTGCTTCTGACTAACAGGGCAGCTGCTGTCCCACTTGTACTCCACTTGGAGCTGCCCGGTGATCAAAAACATACAATTGTTTACATTTTGGGCTGTGAGCCACATGCTTCTTCACCACGCTCGAAAAGATAGCAGCTTGCCCATGTCCATTACACAGGAGAAGTAAAGGCTTTCAACACATTTCTTCAGTTCCTGTTGCAAACACGGACACAAAGAGCGGACAAACAAGTTGGTCTGGGAGTGACCTGGAGTGAGCGTTCCAAGGTCGACGCTGTCGGTGAGCGCGCAGATGCGCCCGTGTCACAAGTTAATGGCTCAGCGGCCGATTACAGCGCCGCTGTCAGAGGAAGACGGCAGGCGAGGCCCGCAGCCCATTCGTCACCGCCGCCTCCTTCTCCTTAAGCCGTGTGATGAAGGTGCACGTCGGAGTGCCTCTCCGCAGCATTTATAGGCAGAGGTGGCAAAAGTACTCACACTCAGTATTTAAGTGCAAGTACTTGTGGCTGAAAATAGATCTGGCAAAAATTCCAACTCCTTTATTTATGTAAAAGTAAAAGAAATATACATTTTGAAATGTACTTAAGTACAGTACAAAATAAAATTTGATAATTATATATATATAAAACACGTTTTATATATATAATAAACACGTTTTGATAATTTGGCACAGGAGGGGAAAAAAAACTTGCATAGTGCTTGCGGGGAGAAAAAAAAATTAAATTAAATAACACTGCAGGCTATATTCTAACAGGATATTTACAACAAAACTAGACCAGGTCCTGAAAGAGGAAAAAAAACAAAAACAACAGCACCCCAAAAATGAAAAACTACCTGATGATGACAGAAAAAAATACATCTTACCTGTATGTTTTGTTTTTTCAAATATTATATATATTTTTTTAGGCTGGCACAAGAAAATGCAGTCTTGTAACTGGGAACATTAAACAAAAAAAAAATCTCTTACTTTAATTGATGGAGAATATCTTTCTTCACTGAAAATATTGCATTATCGTTGTTGTGGATCCCTGGTTTACATTCCGCCTTATACGTCTCAAAAATATCAAACAATCACTTAATCAAATTCTCAACTGCGGTTGACTTCGCTCTCTATTTACGTCGTGTCGTCATCTGCCAAGACTGACACAAGGAACGAGACTATTTTTAAAAAGTAAGGAGCAGAAAGTACCAATATCTGTTTTCAAGTGTAGGGTAAAAAAAACAGTCATCAGAAATATAAATACTCAACTAAAGTAGAGATGCCGGAAAAATCTACTTAAGTACAGCTGTTTAGGCTCAGCCGTCGGCCTGACACCTCGCTAATACCAATACCGGGGGTAATGCATATGCCCAGTGAAAATCTCCTGCATTTCGCATTCATACACATCCTCAATCTCCGATTTCGCTCAGGGAGATTATACTGTTTATAGCTGACTGCGAAGACGGCAAATCCCCAGTGAACTCGACTGCCCCGGGTCATTAATCCTACGGCAAACAGACACGGCGCCTCTGAAAATCCCGCAGATAACTTCATTCCCCACCATTTAGGAGTCATTTACTTTCAACCTGGATTACGACATGTTGCCCCCATTAGTGACATGAGCTTATGTTCACTTTAAGAGCAACGCGTAGGTGGCTGCTGAGTCATTTTCAAAGCATGAGCCATTCAAGAGAAGGACTCGAATACATGTAAACAGTGAGGTGAGAGCAGTTGGGATTCTTTCTGTAAATACATAGAAAAGTCTCTTCTTTATCATACGTATGTCTTTTTATAAACAAATATTTTTTTAATAACACTTACTTGCCTTTTGTAAATAAATAAATACAATAAAATAAATATTTAGTTATTAATAAACCCAACATGCCTTCATTTTTTGGGGGAAAACAAACCTAACATACTTTTTTGGAAATGTAAAGATGTAAAAAGATAAACATAACAGTCTTTCGAGTTTCCAGTAAACCTCACATACAGTGTGCGTATTCGCGATTAGCGAGCCACAGATTCATCTATTGGCAGATATTCTGGGAACCGATCCACCATTATCCGCTGAAAAATTCACTTATTTGCTCTACTGTGCTCAGGCCGAAGCCCGTCTAATATTGCGATTGTATGATGAAGCCGACGTATCCGTAGAGAAGCCACGCAAGCAAACGCAAGAAGTTTCAAACCCAGAACCCTGTGGGACAAAATGTCCTAACAAGCGGACCACCACCGTGTGCTGCGGTTTTGGACCAATGGTGTGATATTACTGTGTGAGACAAACTTCCTTTTGTTATATAACAACAGTTTCAGAATCAACACAAACGGCGATTATATTTTTTTTCGCGTGTCCAGCACACAGCGTCATCTAATGGACGATTTCCATTATTGGGTAGTGAACATGAGATCATTTGGTGGGTGCAGCGTATCCATGGCCGCGCTGCGTTGACACTCCCTGTGCAATGACTGCGCTTACATTCGAGCTCACTTGCGCAAGTCAGTCACATTGTTGGAGGCGTCGCTGCAACCTTGCTCTTTACACTTTCTAAAGCTTACATTTTTTTTTTTTTGAATCCCACTTTACATCTTTGGGTGTGTTGGGGGGAAACATTACCTTGGATGTTTGTTCAAAGTCTTCATTTAAAGAAATATATGCGAAGGCAGATATTGTAGCGAAAAAGCAATTAGTCGAAAAAAAAAATTGGCCCAATAACTAACAACAACAAAGCTCGCTGGCGTCCATGTTTCGTTCATATCAAGTGTTTTCCAGTGTTGGGAAAGTTCATTTTCTACACAAACTAGTTGAAAGTTCAGTTCACCATTCCAAAAATGAACTAGCTCAGTTCATCATCCCAATTTTTGAACAAAATTGAAAAAAAAAAACTGTTCCCAAAATAAACTCGTTCATAGTTCTTTTTATACAATACTGTATGTAGCTGACAGCCTATTGCCCTCAAAATACTGGCATTTCATGTCCTTATTGTTGCCACCCATTCAGTCCACACTAGTAGCTAGCTGCAGCTTTCACCCTACGAGCTCAAAAACTTGAGAACAATTATTTTATTAAATGAGGAAATCAAACAAAAACAGAATTTCTTTCCTTGATGTGCAGATAAAAACACACAACACAGTATATCGGGACGATGCATTCCTAGCAGCTCTGGCTCACTATATTAACAAAATATCTTATCTAGTTTTATATTACAAATCAAAATAAATTCCATATTATGACAGTGTAATGGGACAGTGTTTTAACTAAAACATTCTGATCCAAATAAAACTGTTCGTAGTAATCAATTTTTACAATTATGTCCAAAAGAACACATTGTTTCCCATTTATGGAGTGTCCGTGAACGCACCTTACGCACGGAAACGTGAATGACGGTTGTCAAATACAGCGTTTATCCCCCGGCATATGAAGGCTCGTTTAAAGTGTGTTCAGACGGGTTTTTGTCCTGGAAGTCCCTTACATAACCTGCCACCTCTTGAATGAAAAGGAACTTTCGTTTGAAAACCGTTCACAGACACGAGAATGAGCGCATTCTCAATTACGTTCATCAGGCAGAAATGAACTAAGTTCAGTTCACGTTCGCACAAAATATGAACTAGTTGAAGAACTTTTGTTCATTGAAATCATTTAGGTACAACATTGCCTATTTGTCATTAAAGTTGTCAACATTTTATTGTTTACATGATGCATTAACAGAGGTTAACTTAATTTTACCCTTGAATGCATGAGATTAATTTTAAAATGTTAAAACATATTAAAAAAAACAAAAAAAACAATGGCCAGTTTAGGTTTTGATGGTTTTTCTACTTAAAAATGGTCTCCCAATCCAGACAGCAATAAATTCTTAGGAATGTATTAGATTAAGGAAATACATACTTTGTTAAAATGTTAAAATGTGAAGAAATACTAGAAAATATCCCCTAGGCTACCGAGAAATGAACAGCTGATTAGACATTTATTTATTATGTATACAAAAATAAACATCTTCCCAGACATTCATTTGTGTGCGCAGATACATTTCTCACGTGTTTAATATTTAAAAATGTAAATAATGCATTCTTAATAGTTCCAGAGCTTGACATAATTGCGATGCACGCAGAACCCATTAAACTCTTTTATTCATGCACCTCTTGCTTTTAATCTTCTATCAATGCCTTTTTGTGTAATGTCTTCCCATTAAGCCCCCCGAGATGCGCGCACATTACATTACACCGGCCGCATTTCAATAGCGTGCGAGTGTGTGCGTGTGTGTATGTGTGTGCGTGCATGTGCGTGCGTGTGCCATTATCAGCGAGACATGCCAGAGATTAACATACGAGGAAGGGACAGGAATGGAAGCACTTTTCAAAAAGGAACACCCGGAATATGACCTGCTAATGAATCTTTACTTATCATTTCACATTTCATCTTCTCGTCCTCCCGCCGAGCTTTTGTCTCGGGGTCCTCGTGTTAACCACCCCGCCAGCCTCAATTTCATCGGGCTACTTGAGCGCTTTGCCGTAATGACCCTCAAAATGCCCCCAACAAACGTGTCATCTTGGAGACGTTATTGATGGATGGGAATTTTAAAAAATAAATAATTAAAAAATAATAATAAAAAGCATTGCCGATGATGAAATGCATCACATGAATTATTAATGGCCGGCGTTTTTCTCAGCGATAGTCCGGAGATGACTGCTGACAAGTCCCATTGCACAACACGAGCGTAATAAGCAGAACGGCCTTTGCGTCACACACTGGGGATTTAAAACTAACCTGTAGGGCCTAGAAATGTAGAAACGTATTTCACGTGTGTGGATTTTCTTATGGTCTCATAAAATTAAAATCAGATGACAAAAAAGCCACACCAGAAGCATGAACACGCTTCGTATCGAAAAACGAATGCTAACAAGATCAAATGTTATCATACTGGGATGTGGACTGTTTTGATAGTCCGAGCTAGCAGAAGTACACGCTGTACTTAAAGGGGACATATTTTGCTGAACCAACATTTTCCAGTATTTGGGATGTAATATGGTCTCTATGGTGCCTCAGTAAACATGTGAAATGTGAATTCAAGTCATCCACGCATTCCTGAGATCCAGAGAATCGGGTCATTCGAATTTCTCAAGCTTATTTACGTCACGCGCGAAGAGCTCCGCCTTCCCTTTCCGCTCCCGAGTCAGCGCTGTCAACATAAACGCGTGTGCTCTCACGAGTGGGTCTTCTACACGGAGGCAACCAATCAGCGGAAAGGGGGCGGTCTTAGCCAAACATGGCCAAAGCGGACACAAAACTGGGTCAAACAAAAGTCTTTACACGTACCGAACGACGACGTTTGGTGAACAGTTAAAACCCAATTTACTCGAACCAAATTTGAGTCTTTGTCGTCATTTTTAAAAAATATACTCAAAACTTCACAATGACTCTGCTTTTATCTTTCCCCGATTCGTCAGATCCCACTTTTCGGTCCAAATTGAGTGTGAAAGTGCCAGTCGTGACTCATCTAAAGTTTGCAGGAAAATCCAACTTGCTGAACTCATCTCTGCTTTGCATCTATCTGGGGGGAAAAAAGAGACAGACCCAAGAGTCAAGTTGAATCTGTGAATGTAGACGCTAACTGCTGGAGACGAGGTGAAGAGAATGATGAGCGGACGCTGTGGATGGATTTCTCTCCATCTGCTGCCAGGATGGAGTCACGTAAGCTCTCAGGCTAGTTGGGAAGGTTTTCCATCAAAGATTTCATCCTTGTGTCAACAGTACTTTAGCCTTTAGAAATACTACACGCAACCTTTGTCATCCAGCAACAGTCCAGCAGGTGCTCCTGCGCCAAATCTGATTCAACATTCGCATTACAGGACGATCTGACGTCATGTTTGGTTTCTCCTGCAGCCTATTTTGCAGGAAACTAGTTGGGCTAATTACTTTCTTTTTCTCCAGTTTCTTTTGAACAGTCAAACCTTTACTTCGAGATGTAGCAAGTACACAGCACAACTTTAATTTATAATAATGTTAGCTCCATCAAATTACAAATTATTTTCAACATTTTGATAATTAAAAATGTTTGAATTGGTTCTGAGGTAGCACGACGGAAGTGTACCCTGCCTAATGGCCAAAGTTAGCAGGGATAGGCTCCCCGAGAATAATGGCGGTCCCACGGGGGCTGCCATATTGATATGTTATCATATATAATATCATATATTACGGCTGTCACTATCAAATCGTTTTAGAATTGACTCTCCTATTGATCAAATAAATTATAAAAAAACCAAACTTTTACTTTTTTTTTTTACCACTAACACGTTTGCATATGTTTGTACTGAGTGTATGGTATAAATTTGGTGTACAGAATTTAAGACAGCTAAATGCTAAATGGTTTGCAATCGCGATTAGCATAAGGGTGCTAGCGATTACCCTCTTAGATCAAAAAACGCTAACTACCATTCAGCTCACTCATACGGATCATGTTATATTAACTGTACATTACACGTCTAACAGTGCTTCAAAAATCACTTACAGACGCTGCTTTTCATGTTTGGCAAAGTTTATCATTGGCCCAACGCTGCGTCCATCTGCAATAAATGTCCGTGTGAAACATGGGTTCCGGCGGCGCAAACATGGTTCCGGGTGGAACTCTTCTTTTTTTTTGGTCCCGGCAGAGCTTCAAGGCAGAAATTTTGTGTCAACCTATTTTTGAAGTCGATTTAGCAGAGTTATTTGATTTGTTTCCCCAGCCCTGTATCATATCATATCATATATTTGCCCATTTATTTGATATATATTTTCTTATTTGTCTGATTATTCCGCTCACTTTCTATAGCAACACGGTATCAAATTGGCTACCTTTAAATGTTTCGCTCAGGAAACTTAGCAATGGGAACTAGCAATGCGAGGGGAGCCCTCACGCATACGTACCCTACCAGACTGCTACCGCCGCCACTACCGCAACTAGCACTAGCACTAAACCCACCACGCACTAAACGATGGCCAGACTCACGTCTTCTCCAGGTTGCACTGGCTGTGTTTACAATGTGTTTAAAAAGTGTGTTTCATTAATTTTAGGTGTTTTAACAAGTTTAAATGTGTTTCAAATCTTTCCTTGTTAGAGAGCAGCAAGATGTGCAAAAAGTACCAAAACACTGAACAGATGGACGTGTGAATTCAAAAGGTTAAAGAAGGTGAAATCGAAGTTCACCTGGACGGTTATAGTGCATTTTATTTCCATCCTGAAATTCCACCTGAAAGGTGAATATCCACATCTTTTATCAGAATCAGAATCATCTTTTTTTTTTGGGGTCCACGTCATAAAGGGTTTGATCAGATGATCTCGTCGCAATTAACTCACAAATTTACTCAGAATCAGAATCATCTTTATTTTTCCAAGTATGTCCAAAAACCACACAAGGAATTTGTCTCCAGTAGTTGGAGCCGCTCTAGTACGACAAGAGACAGCCAATTGACAGAGAACACTTTTGAGACATAAAGACATTGACAAAAACAGTCACTGAGCAATAAAGGATCGCTAGTTATCTGGTAATGCCAGTATAATTTATATATATATATTTTACAATTGTGTAAAAAGATGCAGAGTCCTCTAGCACTTAGAGCAGTTTGAATGACTAATATAGCAATAGTCCGGTGCAATGACCATTGTGCAAAGGGCGCCGAGACTTCAAGGAATGTACGCAGTTTAAAGTGACGAGTAGTGCGATAATCTGGGACAATGTTGATTGTGCAAATGTTGCAGATACTCCTCAGTTAGTGTGCAAGTGGTGCAGATGCTACTCTGGCATGAGTGGCCAGTATTGGTTAACAACAAATATGTAAAGTAGTATGTATAATAGTGCAGCGTGGCGAGACTACTTCAGTGAGTGCACGAGTAATGTATAATCGGCCCGACAGAAATGTGACAACAAACTCAAGACAAGAAAATTGGCAGCATGTTGCAATGGAATTGTAGGTTAGCTCTTTAAGAGTTGATTGCAAGAGGGAAGACGCTGTTGGAATGTCTGCTAGTTCTAGTTTCCATTGATCGGTAGCGCCTGCCTGAGGGAAGGCGCCGGAAGAGCCGGTGACCGGGATGCGGAGAGAGGATTTTGAACACTCTTGTCTTAGTTCTGGCAGCGTGCAAGTCCTCAAGGGTGGCTAGGGGGGTACCGACAATCTTTTCAGCAGTTTTGATTGTCCGTTGCAGTCGGAGTTGGTCCTTTTTTGTTGTTTTTTGCGAAGAGCTCACATGAAAATTTGCCATACACACAGGTAATACTGCTGATTTAAAGTGCAGCTTAACCAGACACACAATTGCTTTGATTGTTCACTAAAAGCATACAAGTCAGTAACCCCAAAGTGGCATTATTACTTCAAATTGCCTCTGTCTTGCTGAATACTCGTCACCTTGCGTTTTACTGCACATCGTCCATGTTGTTTTCTTGCACATTTTTTAACATAATAGAGAGAAAGTATCCAGTCACAGTAGGGCCAGTGGGTGCTTATGATAAAAGCTTGTGCCACTTTGCGGCATGATGTAAAGTCGCTGCAATCAGATTTGGCCTACAGCATCACGACAATTACAAGCCGCCATGCCAGACACTTCCCGCCGTCCATTCGCTGATGAAGACGTACGTCTCCGTGGCGAGCGGTCACCGTAGTTTATGAGCGTTGTTATCACGCCTGACAGCTTTCCCGAAGTATGATTTACACACTGGCCAGCTGGACGGAGGAGTACTTGCATTGTTTTGCGCCCCCGCGAATGTCCTTGATGCCCAATGCCGTGCAAACATCTGCACGGGACGCGCTCCAGACCCGTCCATCACGCGGTCAAAACGACGCGTGAATGCAAGCGCGTCCAGACGGCCGACGGACTCCGATCGGTCACACTTTATTGCGGCCTTAAATTTAGTCAGTAAACACACGGCGTATATGATTCATATGATACAGTTTGACAAGCTGGACAACACGGAAGTATTAGACCAGTGGGAGTTGCCAACAAGTCATGTCATTACATCCACAGACGAGTGGACATAGGTGAGGATCGTGACTTTTTGATTCTCATAACTGCCTACGGGCCATACCGAACAAGGACTCTTAGCTCATTCATTGACAGTCCTCCATGTTGACATGGATATTTGAATTCACGCTGTGAATATTCTTCATTCTCGACAGTTCACATCTAGTTTGGCGACATACAATGCTACTGATTACTGTTACTGCCTTTTGTTCACGTTCATATTATGTAATCTTTGTTTGCCGCTGCTATTCACATGCTGCAGTACAACCGGTATTTCCGCTCTATGAGGCGAATAAAGTCTGATTCTGTACGGGAGACTGTGAAGGACAGCAGCAGAAAAGTAAAGCATGTCACATTCAAAAAAGCCTGACAACTGATGAGGTCATCATTCTTCAACAGCAGAAGGATTCTCTTTTTGACGTGAGTTTGATAATCCTAACATTTAATTGTCGGTGCATTTCTCAACAAATATATCGCCTTCAACATGCCGCAAAACTTACAAATCTTTGTAACCGTGTGTATCCTGATAAAATTTACGTATTTTAGGGGTCCCAATATGACCCACTAAAACCCACTCTGTAGCTCCCCCTGGAAAGTTTTGAAAAAAAAAAAAAAAAAAAAAAAAAAAAATCAGCACCAGTTCCACCAATCGAAACGAATATACCCTTCCCTCAAATTGAACAGGAAGTCAGGCATTTTGGTTTGAAGCAGCCACTTTGGGCAAATTCTTGGGTTGGTGCTTCGTCGAACTCTTGCTAGGAAATCCAACTAAATTAGTTCGAGTTGTAAGCAGGTATCCTAGACAAACGGACAAGGCTACTGTCAATTCTGAAGTTTTTTCCCCCCCTACACCATGTAATAAGGGCTGAGGACGGCAGCGAAAGTGTGTTGATCATTTTGAGGATTCATCATGAATAGCTTGCCGGTAGCATTCATTGGATTTCATTTGATTTGATGACACCGGTAGATCCTAACCACTTTGTAAAGGTGACGTAACACAGGGCTGATGTGATGGAACACATCAAACTCAATGATTGCTGCCAAAATATCAAATATCTCCTATCAAGCTGTGATAAATGGAGGACATCTTGAGACAATTATGTTATTTCTGTTGTTAAAAGTAAAACTGATAATGCTTGTTAATCGTTGCTTCCCGTTTGGGGGTTGATTCTGCTCCTAAGCACACATGAGCACACCTGCTGCCACACAAGACAAAGTGCCTCGCAGTTGAAAGCCACTTTTAATCAAAATCTTTGCTTTTACCATTTTTATAGGGAACGATCGGCCATAAAACAGGACCTGACATTAGCAGAGCGCCGGAATTATTACGCAATTAGCTCTTAAATAGATGACATATTCCGCTGTGGGTTCTACATTCATCCACTTTCATCCCATTTTTCTGTCAAATGACACATTTTCTGTGGTCTTGCGGCGGGAAGATAAGCCCGAGCAGGACGGCTGGGAGTTTCGTGAATTGATGGAACGGGGGCTCGAGTCGCTTTTCATTCAAAAGTTGGCAGGAATTGATAAAAAAAAAAAAAAAAAAAAAAAAAAAAGTCTCCCGGTGACCTTCAGGCGCTTGCAGATTGCCGTTCTTGTTTTCTTCGGTTTCATTTGAGGGCCCGCTGTCTTTAAATGGATGTATTAGTGTTACAAGTTAGCATTAATGCGCGTGTCGCCCGCCCGCTGCAGTCCGACGTTGTCACTCAACGAGCTGGAAATGCAATCGGACTGCTCGCATTTTCTAGTTTTTCCAAGGCCTCAGTATTTGTTCTCATCCTTACGATAATCTGATTTATATATTATTCTGTGAGTCTGCATGTGCAAATGGGATGTAAAGTGATCAATTCACACACAAACACACACACACGCACACACACACAGACGGTGTGATAAATTTCATGAATTTTATCAACTACAAATGCCTCTTTGTTGTGCAATACCTCCTTACTATGTATTTCAATGACATATGCAGTGTTTGCTCATTCATGGCTCTAAATTACATTCTCTAATTTAACTACAGAATTAATTAAAAATGATTAACGTGATTATTATATTGTTGTGGATTGTTTAGCGTTGCTTAAAGTGTTTAGCAAGCTTTCCGATGATATCAACCATTTGAAATTAGGATTAAATATTAAGAATGTTAACATAGTTTTGTGACTTCTTTTTAATTTATTTGTTTATTGCTTGTTACTTTAGACCCCGCGCATTGGCTAAGATGTCAGACAGATGTCGTTTTGTAGGGAAATACGCACGTGTCATGAATTCAATTTGTGCGCAGATGGAGAACATTTCCATGCATTTATTAGTGAATGAGGCCCATTACCTGTCCAGATTCATAAATATTTACTCTTTTGGCATAATTTCCTATGGGAAAAACTAACTTTCCAGTCATATAATGTATTTCGGGATAGCAACCAATCATTAAGGAATATACAGTACATGATATGACAAAGCCACAATAGGAGTTGTAATCACAACTGCATTCTGTACACAACTGTGTCATACCTCGGAGATAAGAACATAATATAGAAGAAAACGCGAGCAGAATCTTTATCAGGGGACGGAATGGATAAACTTGACCTGCGTCTGGCGCTTATCACACTGTAGCAACCGGGAACATTTTTCTTGCCCGTGTGGACATTTAGCTCCTTCTCTCCACGATCCACAATCTCACATCTGGAGGATTGTTTCCATGCACAGCATACAACATGTCTATGTTGTATGCGTCTACAGGATACAGTATATAGAGAGAGATGGTGCATTGTTTTTTACGTCTCTCACAAAACACATAAAATCAATCAATCAGCTCACAAAATGTATCTCTGTGAACAGTCTCGCTTGTCCAAACGTGATTTTTGCAACTCGAAAAGACCTTTATGAAGAAAAATCTGTACATGTACAATTATCTTTACAAATGAAAATTAACACTAAATTATTGTATTCACATAAAACACAATAAAAAATGTAAAGATAATTAAATGCAGAAAATATATTTTTTTAAACTATAGTAAATAAATAACTGGTTCAAACAATTTTTAACATCTGTGTATATTAAATATTTTTTCTACATTAAATGAAAAAATACAAAAATAAAATCCCAGTTGACTTTGGGCGAGATATTCATTCTCACATACTCATTCACAAAATGACTGATCCTGGAGTGAAATCTGGGCATGTGTAATTGAACGCATCACAGGAAGCCATGACTTATTTTGTTTTACGAATGGCAACAGGTAGATGCACAGGTTAATTGTACCTTCTGACTGTTTGTTGTATGAGCATTTAATTGTTCAACCTACGTCACTGGCATAGACAGATGACCAAAGATATATTTGGAATTAATTAATTAATCATTTTCGGACAATGAAGTGTAATTGGAGGATTTCTCGCGGCGCCTGTGATGGTCTCTCACGACCACACTAAGGTGCCGCCAGGGTGCACCTTTCTCTTTGTGTGTTACCTTGGTGCAAGCTGACTGTTAACAACAAGAAAATTGGCACCGAAACTGAATTGTTTTTTTTCCATTGGTCAATACGACCCTCTACTTCACCCTTTGTGGCTGTGTCAATCAAAGGTGAGCAACATTGTCTTTGCAAGGGCAACATTTTCAATACAGCTCTTGTATTGAATCCCATCGGATTTTGCAGGTGTATTTGTGGTCTGTTTCCATAGGAACAAGGCGTAAGATTTCATCCTAAATGGAATGCTTGTTTGCTGCCGCAGGATTGCTTGATATCGCCGACAAGACAAATCTGAATAAGCCAGTGTGTTCAAATATGTTGGGGGTGAAGGGTTGGGGAGGCGCCCACTCGTGTAAACCATTGTGCAGAGCGGTGAGAAGATGAGAGGAGGGGGGGTGGAGCGGGGGAGCCCAGTGTGGCTTTTCCAGCTGTGAGCCTCCCTCTATATGAGGCTTGTTTTTCATCGACTGTGTCAGAAATCAAGAGGGCTAATCCCTCAGAGACTTCAGATGAAAGTTTCAAAAGAAATAATGAAACGCACGCTCGCCCGAGGCTGCATATCTGGGTGAACGTTGCGGCGGGAGTGAGAGAGAGAGAGAGAGAGAGAGAGAGAGAGAGAGAGAGAGAGAGAGAGGGAGGGATAGAGAAGCAGAGGAGGAACACAGCAGCCTCCTCTGCTTCCGCCCCCACCAGTCGCACGATAAATCACACACACGCCGTCTGCGAGACATAAACAAATTGGCTCCAGAGTACATCAGACGCCTGGCGCAGCGTGAACGACTATAAAATGTAACATTTCTGCAGCTTCTACCAACCAAAAGACCACAAATGGTCCATAAAACTGACTAGAGACTGAAAAGCTTCACCTTTAAATGTTATAATAATCAGGTCTTTTAAATGGCTTCATTATGACAAAGGTACTATGCATGCTTTAGGTTTTCCAAAGCAGGACGCAGAGGTGCTGATAATCTGAACATTTTTCTTTTAGCCCTTCCAATCAAAGTCAGCAAAGGCCTGATTGTCGGATGTCTCTGAATGGGGGTGTACCCATACGAAACATGGGCACAAATACCCTCTTCCAATCCAAGTCATCAAAGGTCTGATTGGCCGACGTCTGTATAAGGTTATCCTGAGCGATTATCTTGTGTTGTGTCATTCCCCCCACCGATCTGCCGGCCGATAAACGTAAATGTTAAACCTAGTCAATATTTACGATAGAGAAAACCTGAAACAAATACAAGACAAAAAATTACTTGCGCAGTTTATTATCTTATATTATCAAGCAAAGAGGTCCGACAATTCGTAATGAAGACATGCAGCATCTCAAAGGTCTGGCCAAAGCTGGTCTTTAATAACTTCCTACATCCAAATGATCCAAACAAAACGCATACGACAGACAGACAACCAAGAGCCAGTCACAAGAAGGCGTCATGGCATATCGCGTATGACAAAACTCCTCTTAACTCTGAATTTCCTTTCATCTGGGTCATTGCAGCTCGCTGGGATAATTGGTGACAAGTTAAATCAAACAAAACATGGCTTTTATGCGGTTGTTGGCTTCCCCTGAATGATCAGAACAGTAGATTTATTTTGTGTAACTCAGTAATACTGTAATGTCTTCCAGTGACACTACCAATTCCATCACTTCAAACCTCCTTTTATGTTGTGGTGGTGCTCTCCCAAATGTTCCATGGTGAAAACCTTCAGCGCTACTTAAAGCTCAAAGCCCTCTTTTATATACTGTGGTCTCCGCTAATTTTACACCTGTTGCTAACAATGTACACAATCAGAGTGAGTGAAGACCAGAAAGCACGCATTTTAAAAATCCACTTAAGATGTTTCAAATCGGTATGTGTGCCAGGCTTAAGATAATATTTTCAATATTACATTTTCAATTTTGATTGAGATTGCCAGAGAGGTATTCTATGATGAACAAAGAAATTATATACTGTAAACAATTAATACAAACAGTTTAATTTTATACCTCCCTTTCTGGCCTTTCTCCAAGCTCTACTGTAGAATAGTGTATGTATCACGTATCAGTCAGTGGTCTCACAAAAGACTTTGCAATTGTTTGCAGCAGTACTGCATAAGAAAGAACCGGAAAGTTCTCGTGGCCCTGATTGGTGGGGGGCATGTATTTATAGCACCCCTCGCTGGGTCCTGATTGACAAGACAGCTGTCATTGCAGTGACGTGATTTGGTGCAAGGGTGAGGGCAATCTTTCGTCAGCCCCAATTGCCAATTCTTGATTTGGAGCAGTCTTAAAGAAAAACTTTCAGAACTTGCACGATGTGTAACTGTATATGTGTATATATTTTGGGGTTCAGTACATATTAGGTAAGGGACAGGATGTGAAACTGCCTCGCGCTTTAGCCACGTCTGTTTTTAGAAACAGGCAGATAAAATATTTACTTGATTGTTTAATTTCACACTTGATTTGTGGGCTGGCACAGCAACGAAAAAGCGTGCTCATGTGAAAACATCCTTCACTTTTTTGTCGGGCTGGAGAGCCAACAGAGGCCTCTATGTTGATCGTTGCTGTCAGGTGCAAAGGGCTTCCGGTGGACTTTGAAGTGTTTCGCAAACAGATTACTTCCTCTCCTGCACCAGATGATCTGCAGAGTCTCTCATCTCTTGGGTGTGTAACCGTAACCCCACAAATGACCAGATTAGAATGGCATACAGTTCGCCAGGTGTGTGCAGCCAACGGAGCACTCCCTTAATACTGCCGCCGGAGAAAAGCCTCTGCATTCTAAAACTCATACATATGTAAATCTTTTTTGTTTTGTTTTTTGTGCTACAGCACTTGGAAATGATTTGTTATACAGGCCAGCCAGGGTGGCCTAGACTATTACCATTATTAATTTATGTATGATTTTTAGGGAAAGTAACTGCTGGCAGCCATTGGTTATGAGACAATCTTGCAAAATAGATAAATAAACGAGTTAGTTTTCAAGAATTTAGGCCTGTGTTCGGTTTTCATGGCAATGCACATTCCCCTCCTCGTGATTGCACTTCAGAGCCACAGTGGTGGTCCGCTACAGTCGGTCAAATGCTACTGTCATATTCTAACAGTTGAGGGCTGGTTACTATTTCGCACTGTATTTAAAAATATATATTTTCACAAAGAGATTGATGTACAAATTGATTCATAGCCTTTCTCAATACATTTTCATCCAATTTTCCAACTAGATTTATAGTTTATGGAATGCTTTATGTTTTGCTCAAATGTGTTGGGAGGGCGGTAACTGAAGTGAGGGCTACATTCAAATCTTGATAGCAGTTTGAAAAGTGCATAACTTTCAACATGCTCAAAAGCAAACATTAAAGCTGCAAGCAGAGATGAACGAGATCTCGCACCAATTTTTCATGGCGAATCGAAAAAGATTTGGCGTCGCCCGACTGTGTTGGAAATAAGGGGAAAAAATGCAGCCCCCGACACCAGTTTTACCAATCCACATGAAATCGGGTGGCCATGTATATCATAAAAAAGTGTGCGAAAAAGTCTCATGGATCTATGCCCAAAAATGAAGAGGAAGTCGGCCACTTTGGTTCTAAGCAATTGTTTTTGTGCAACCTCCGACAATCAAATTCACCCAAATGAGCCCCCATCATAAGTAAGTATCATACCCAGAAGGCAATGCGAAATTGCCAAGACTTTTTGCCCAACCAATGCTGGCGGAGCACGATAGCCAAGCTTGATGATCACATCAGGGATTCACCCTGGTGCAGGAATAATAAGATTTTTCAAAACATTTTCATAAATTACTGGACTTACGCATTAGGCAACTTGGGTCCCAGGTGACTCCTGATGATTCAATCGTAAACTTACTGTAATACGAGTCTTCATTGCGTTGTCTGTCTAAGTTTGCATTTTTCATGTTTTTCTGGTGATTTATAGACATGTTGCATATTTTCAGCCTGCTGCAATGTTGTGGCTCTTTGTACATTGTAATTTACGAGCATGTATGTTACGATAAGCAAGAGCCTCACGTCAGCGATAAGGTGGGATTAGTATGACTCAAAGCCAGGTGTTTAGTCATCCACAATGAAACAAAAGCGCTGGCACGGGTGGCGGCAAGAGAGGCGTAGCAAGTGCCACGGAAAAGACAAACAATGGCGCAATGAAATGTAAAATATCATCAGCATTGCAAGGGAGGGGGAGGCAGCAGTCTGCGATTGCATACTTGATTTAGCCAGCAGAGAAAATTTCACTGTCTCAACCTTACTTTTTGCTCTGCGGCGCTGGGATTTACTTTCACACATTGCTTTGTCACATGTCAGAAAGAAACAAGAGGGTCAGTGTTTATTTCTGCCTTCAGAAAACTACAAAAACACATTGGGCTTCTCCCTCAGGTTCATTTATCCCCAACATGACTTCCATTTCTCCCCTTCACTCTTTGGTGGAATACAGTGAATCTAATGTCCTTGTGGACTCTGACATTGAGTTACATCTCAAGTCAAGAAGAAACTTCATGCTTGTGAAAAAACATTTTCACAAATCTTTCATTCAGTCACCCCATGCGAGTGTCTTCATCTTCCCACTCGTGTGCACCGTTCAGCTCCCCGCCTTCAGACTTCGAACTCTCTATCTTTTAAGAACACGGCCATCATTTAAAATGCATCCTCTCATCCGTGAAGAGTGGAAATACTTTAGAAGAGAAGCCTAGAAAGGAATGCCGTTCATTGAAAGGTCAGATATTTAAAGTGAGGAACCATATTTGGTAACTTAAGTGGCTGTTTACCCTCATGCCATGCCATGCCATTTGCGAAACGATCAACAGCACTGAACGTCTATTGTCCGATATGGGTTTTGCCTTTGAAGACGACCATTTATAAAAGGAATGGTGTAACCAACATAAAAAAGAGAGCTCTCTATGGATGTAAAACAATTGTGAAATTGAAGTGGACGTTTTTCACACAGGCCAAGGCAATCCCCAGACTTAAACCATAGAGTGCAACAACCGGCCGTGTGTTGAGCTGAGCAATTCCATTGCTCTGTAAGAGCTATTGAAACAAACAAACAAACAAAAACAAAAAATTACATCATTTATTAATACAAATATGATATCTGTAAACATGAACAAAGCTGAAACATGGAATATTGTAATCTTTGGCAGCTCTGTGAAGACAAGCTTGTGTTAAAGATATTTTAGACTTGAAAGTTCCTACGGTTGCTTTGTCACGGCCTTCGCCATCCACCCAAACCGGGCGGAAGTGTTACAACACATTTTGTCGAATGACGAAGTAGGTTGGCGCATATGGTGTACCGGATTGGCCTCACTGTTGCCTTACTTGAGGATGCGAATACAAATGGAGTTTACAGGCGTAATGTTGTTGGGATTGGCCACGCATCCGAAGACTCGTCGCCTCCTCGTTGTCCGCCGTGTTGACTTTTGTCAGCACTTCTGTAGCTTTGCGCTTTGCCACTGAAGCAGGAGGAGCTTATCTATTTAGTTTACCCTTCAGTTATGGTTTACTTTAGCGCCGATGTGGACGCAAGTGTCTGCCATAATCCCTTAATTAGGCAGTGATGGGCCCATTCATTTAGCATGCAAAGCTGAAAAAAAACCCCACCCTGCCCTCCCTCCACTCCATTTTCAGTCACACGGAGGCTGGCGCTAATGATCTCGGCAAGTGGCGACGATCCATTGGAGCGCGGCATCAAGTGCGCATTAATCTTGTTGCTGATCCAGTTGATGCATGCTCCCGGCGCTAGATCCTGCGAGTCACACCTGAGAACGTCTGGAGGCTCGAGTGGAGAGTCGATGCCCTCCCCCACCGCCCAACTCCCGACCCCATACCCTTGGTGGCGTCCTCAAACGCCACCATCGCGCCTGGGGAAAAATTATTCCATTGGGGTGGGGGGACGTACAGGGCCCAAACGTGTTCAAAGGGCAAAAGAATGTCATCCTTCCTCTTATAGTATACCTTATAATAGGAAAGACTTTAGGCCCAAAAAACTCAAGAGAAAGCAGTCTCTCCCGTGACAATACTTTGAGAAGAGCATCTCTACCGCTGTGCTAATTATAGCCCATTAGGAAGTAAACGGCACACAGTTGGCCGTGTGTTACATCAGTCAAACATCAACACCCTAAAGATAGCGCGTTGGCTCAACATAACAGACAGATAATGGGGATATATATGTGGCACGACACCACATGCTTCTCAAGCTAACTTAGCAATTCAAAGAGGACTTTTGATAGCTACAAAATTCTGTGATATTTGGGATGCATTTAAACTAATAATTGCTTTGGATTTGGTTATTGTTTTAGTTTGAGAATGGGGAAATGGTTGAGTTGTTTTGATTAAAAAAATCCCATCTGAAAAGCTAATAGACTTTGTCCATCCATCCATCCATCCATCCATCATACTGCTTATTCTCATCCTAAATTTAAAGCATTCGCTAAATGAGACCGGTAGGACGTAACAGGGTATAAATATTTAATTACTGTACTTAACCTTGTAAAGCCTAAATATAGAAAAACAGCATTTTTTAAAAAACTTTTAGATGTTGTAGGAGGCCTATGGTATAGAAATTAAAGAGTTTTGACAGTTTTACTAAAAAGGAAACACCCAAGGGTCCCAAAACATTCCAGGGAAAAATAGTTTCGGCCAAGAACTGGAGAAGAGTTGAATATACAGGTAGCGTTTTTATATTGCTACAGATAGTGTCACATACTGCTACTGTATGTGAAATAATGTATTTATTCAATTCTGGTCCTGATTCAAATATATATAAATATATATATAAATATATATATATATATATTTATTTTTTTAACGCAGGTATCTGTACTTCTACGTAAGTCCAGAGTGTGAGTACTTTTTGCCAATATCTACATTTTCCTGGACAACCTAATGGTTTGAACTAATTGTTGCATCCCGATCAGCTCAGCCGTCAATGAGCCCGCATCCACGTCCGATTAAGCTGGGATCTAAAAGGTCAACAGGAAATGGGACAAAGCCCAAAGGAGTTGGCCTGAAGGCGGTTGGCAACTGAATTTAATACACATCCATCACTTTTATCATCTAATTAGCGGCCCGCGTGGCAGACCGGTCAACACTGTGGGGAAGCCGGATTATTGATCGAAGAGAAGGACGGCATCTATCACCGCACCTCGCCATTGACGGTGCTAGGACAATGCAGAGCGGCGGTCGTGGCAAAGTGTTGTTGAGGGTTGGGGACACGGGATGACATTAAAAAGGCGAACGAACGCATAGAAAGAACTGCAGCAACGACAATAACAACACCAGGAGCAGCTGATTGTAGAATGACTACATTATACGTTACAATGTGTGCTGCAACCATCTTTTTTCTTTAACACGCAACTAATTCAAAATTGAAGAGCGCTTTGTCGTGCACACTTGCTGAGGCACACGTGAGCAATCCAACGGGATCCAATAGAAGTGCTGTATCAAAATGTCTGCTTTTTTTTTTTTCTTAGGAAGATCTTGTGGCAGTGGTCCCCAATGTTTTTGTTTTTTCACCACGGACCGGTTCATGCTAGGATACATGTTTCGCGGACCGGCAACCATTTGGCGACAGGGTGGGGGTGGGTTCCGACGAACCTTCCCGATCGAAAGCTAACGTGCACTCCAGAGAACCGACGACAGCTTGAAGCCTCTTTGAAGAATTGTTCCTTAACTGTCAAACTGCTGCTTGTTGAAAAGTCAGATGAGTTCATGCGGCCCTATAGCGCTTGTATCTCACATTTTTGCTCTCAAGTCAAAGCAAAAAATTGTCGGAACGACGGCCCGTACCCTGAAAAACCCGTAAGTTGCGGCACTCGTATCGCACGGCATCGCTATATTTGTACACAAAGAATTACCAAGTACATATTTGATAATATACCTTCTTCAAAGGGCTATCTCCGCACCATTTCATTCATTTCTGTTGAGGGCGATGAAGAAATAATGATCCCCTTCCTCTGCCTCAGTCAATTAACAGACATCCTCCGTCAAATAACGGCCTGATAACTGCTGCGGTCAGCCTTAAACAGTGCTGCACGCTTCAGTTACTCTGAGGTAAAGTAACACTCTGGGAGCTTCTAGATGCTCATCGCACCCCCGCCTGAGTCTCTGCATAAGACAGAGTTCACCAGCGGGGCCGTTTTCTGCGAGGAGACCCGAATATCAAGGTGGCAGCGCGCCACCTCACCTGTGAATATGTTGCAGAGGTGCCAGCAGTTTGATGCATTTCGCTGTGACAGCGAGAGAAATTGTGCAGGTCCACTCGAGAGGGTTTTAGACAAGTATTGTCTCGCAGTCTTTGGGGGTTGTAGCACGAAAACACGTCTCCCACAGTGCCCCCACCTCGTCGTTGCATCGCTTCAGCCAAGTCTTGACAGGTGTTGTGTAGGATGGCGGGCAGCGTTTAACCCCCATGCCTCCCCCGCCAGCCAAGCTTGGTCCCCAAGTGGCACACGGGCACTGGTTGGCCTCTTTACTTGGAAAAAAACTGGAGGATAAAAAGCGCTTTTGATGTTTGCAGGGGCGTTTACAATAAGCTTACAATGAGGCAAATAACTAGACTGCAGGCGATAAAGATGTTTGCAATAGTTCTATTTTTATACATACAAAAGTTAATCAAGTAAAATAAATGTCATGACTTATACTCAAATAAGTTTTTCCCAGTTTTGAAGTGTATTGTGCTGTATTTTTTATTTACTCAAATATTTAGTTTTCTTACTTTTTAAAATCTATTTTTAATCAGTTTGTTTGTGTCATTTTTTAATTTGTGCACGTTTGTCCAATTTATTTTATTCTTATAATTCTACTCAAATAATGTCTAGTTTATTTACTTATTTCATTCAATTTTACTCAAATATATGTATGGTTTATTCACTCATTCATTTTACATTACCCAGTTTATTTTTTGAATTTGTAGTCACATATTTGTCTTGTTTATTTACATTTGATTTTTCTTTAATTATACTCAAGAATTGGTCTACGGTAATTAGTTTTCTTTTATTTATTAAAATAGTTGTTAAAACTCCTTGAGAAATAGACATTGGTGCAAGTGATTTTTTTTATTTATTCCATTTATTTTTATTTAATTGAACTCATATCGGTCAAGTTTATTTTAAATATATTTTAAAATAAATCTTTATTTAAATGTACACAAATATTGGTCTGGTTTGTTTTTTATATTTTCAAAATTAATGTATAATTTAAAATTTAATTTTAAATGAATAAAACAAAAAAGAAAATGTATTTATCAAATATGGTGTGGTTTTGAATAAAGTTGCCAGTACAAGAATATTACATTTTCCCCTTTTTTCCTGTTACAGTCCACTTGCATTGGGGTCACCATTCAGATCCAGCAGATGGAGCTGCATTTCAGGACTATCACAGAACAGTTTGAATGGATTGTTGGGCGTTGGTGGAGGTCTTGGTGGACATTCTAAAAGTATGAGCATAATTGTTGAGATTAACTGGGTTAATAAGCAATACAGGAGGTTAGACATTTAAAAATAAATAAAACAAAGCACAACCAACTGAAACTGTATAAAGTGAAAACTCAAAAATCGAATACAGATACCAAAGTGGGGACCGGGTTATCATTCTAGGTGTAATATTGACAATTTATCTCCAAATAAGATCTACTCTTGAGTTGAATGTTAACGCTCGGTGCGTGTCTCACAATGAGAGCGGGTCCACTTCTGAAGCTGTACAGTACTAGTGCCAAAAACAAGGAGATATGCTTTGAGCGTTTTTACCTTGGGCAAGTTTAAACAAAAATCTCAGTCCCAATATTCATCTAATGACATCAAATACAAGAGGTGTACAAAAAAATACATTGCGGTCAATTGCAACCTAAAGTGCAGCTGCCAAAACATGCATCAAAGGAGACAAATTGTGCTTTTTTTTTTTTTTTTTTTCTCTCTCAATGTTTCAAAGGGCAGACTTGGCAGAGTCCAACTCTCGCTGGAAACGAATCCAAAGCGGACCAAACTCTGACACCGGTCAAGCAGGGACCGAACAGCCCGTCTCAGGGGGTTCAGTACCCCATACTCCCGGAGCACTCCGCGCAGAATTCCCCGAGGGACACAGTCAAACGCCTTCTCCAAGTCCACAAAACACATGACCGGTTTGTGCAAACTCCCATGCACCCTCGAGGACCGTGCCGAGGGTGGAAAGCTGCTCCACTGTTCCACAGCCAGGACGAAAATCACACTGCTCCTCCTGAATCTGAAATTCGACTTTGTGATGGACCCTCCTTTCCAGAACCCCGATTAGACCTTACTGGGGAGGCTGAGGAGTGTCCCTGATGTCCACGCGATGTTGCAGAGGCGTGTCAACCAGGACAGCCCCACCAAGATGCTTTTGAACCACCTCTGTGGCCTCAACCCCAGAGAAAGAAGAACCCACCAGAGTCCCCAGACTCAGCTTCCTCACCGGAAGGCGTGTCGGTGGAATTGAGGAGGCCTTCAAAATATTCAGCTCACCGAGTTGAGGTCAGCAGCCCACAGTTTTCCCCTCCAGAGACACCGGACGGGTGGACCACATTTTCCTCGAAGCCGTCCGGAGGTCTATGTATCACTGAGTCACAAATGTAAGAAAATGGCTCATAGGAAACTTGGTTACTGCTGCACGTTTTCAAAACCAAGTCATCTGTAAGACCTTTTTTAAACTGTATTGTGAGATATGTTTGAAGTGATATTAATGTTTTGGAATAATAGTTTTGGACATACAACCTATAAGAATTTTATGAGTGTGCATCTACTTTGTGACCAGTGCGAATAGACAACTTTCACTATTTAAAATAGCATCTTGCGTGCAAATGAATTGACTTGACTGCCTGTTATGTATTGATAATAGCAATAATGCAGCAATAATAATAATAATAACAACGTTATGTGATGTGATTATCATGATTAGATTACTAGATCGAAGACACAGAGTAGGTGCTGGAGGAATTTGATTTTAAAGAAGTATATTTAGGTATTATTTTTGGATGATGATGATAATTATTTATTGTGTTTAATGTTTTATGTGTTTAATGTTTTATGTCCAATCTGTTAAGTACATTAAGTACAGCGGCGTTCTACAGCCACGGTTGTTTTCTGTAAGTGCTAAAGTTGAGTCGCGTTGAGAGACAGGCAGTTTTTAAATGCTCATTTGAATTCAATATTAGCAGTCATTCTTTCCTATAGCTCATGCAATAAATATCCTCTGCCTGATGTGCATGCAGAACTGTTGCTCCCCATCATCATGCATGCGCGCAGGCGGCTTGCAATGCGTTCAAGTGCTTCAATGGGACACCAGCAGAGTGCAGACACGAGCTTTTGAGCACAATAATGTTATGATGCTTTGGAAATACAACAATAATATAATAATAATCGGCTCTGGACCTTTATTGTGAGGAAGGTGGGTGGGGGGCCTAATGATATTGACGTCATGGGAACGACACGGGGGATGCTTGGGGTAAGATCCCCACATCCCCCTCCGCACTAAAAATGAAGGCGTGTAGTAACACGCGGGTGAGTGAGGAGCGAGCGAGCGAGCTCACGCCGCGGATTGCACGCGCGTCCACAGATGCATTGGCGGTGGGAAAGAGTGGATGTGTTTCGCACCTCCTCTGTTGACTTTTTGTTTGTTTTTTTTATTTATTTTTTATTTATTTTTTTTTGGGGGGGGGGGTTGCCCCCCCCACAGTGGCGAATATCATTTTACTGCTGCTGCTTGAGAAAAGATTATTATAATGATGAGATTATTGCCTGGATCAGTGGTTCGGTTGTGGACGGATGAGAGGCGCACTTGACCGGCATCACTTCTTCTTCACTCTCTCTCTCTCTCTCTCTCTCTCTCTCTCTTTCTTTCTTTGCGTGTGTGCATCCATTCTCTCATTTGGAAAGACACCAGCCCCGCCGGAACCTCGTAAATTGGCTCCGATAAATTCTGACATTGTCTGTCAGGCATCAACTCATCGATCCTCAAAAGAGAGAGAAGGGGGAAACAGAGGGGGGGACTCAGAATTTTAACGGCCCCCCCCCCCTCTCTCCCCCCCTCTTATAAATATGCAGTTCGGCGTGCTTGGCTCGGCTCGGTCCGGCTTCACGCCTCTCTTTCTTTTTTTAAACAGCAGGAGCTGCAGCAGGGACTGATTCTTGCTGATTTCCTCTTTTTTTTTTTGTCAATGCAAGACCTGCAGCGGAAACATGTCTGGCCACTTCCCTGAGAGGACCCCCGCTGTCAGAGATGGCATTCTGGTCCGGCACTGTCGCCTCTAAAGTGCCCCGGAAGATCTTGTTCATGTTCACCCTCTCCCTGTCTGTCACCTACTTGTTCTACAGCTTGATGAGCTGCTACAACTCGCTGCAGTTCCCGCTGCAGGACAACTTCGCCTACCAGGCTCGGTCGGCCGGCACCGAAGAGACAACGCTATCGAGGGACCAACTTTTCTCCACCTCGCCGGGCTTCGCCGAGGCTCAGTTCAGCCGCAGGAGCACGCTGGTCTCCATCGTGGACCCGGAGGAGGGCCAGAAGGAGGGCGGGTATCATGCGACCCAGCAGGTCTCCTCCACCGAGCCGACCCGCCTCCGGACGGCCACGGAGGGTGACCTGCGGGTGAACTGCACCTCGGATTACGGCGAGAAGAAGCTGCCCCAAGCCATCATCATCGGGGTGAAGAAAGGGGGAACCCGAGCCCTGCTGGAGGCGCTCAGGGTACACCCGGACGTTCGAGCCGTCGGAAACGAGCCGCACTTCTTCGACAGGAACTATGAGAAGGGTCTGGACTGGTACAGGTGAGTGGTCGCCCAAACTCTTGAGGCTACATTGGCTCGCGACCCGGATCGTACCCAAAAGGTTCCCCATGGCAATACATTATAGAGTAGAAATTATTTCTTTAGGCTATACCTTGAGAGTTACAGTGTCTCGTTGTGACTAGGGGGGGGGTGGGGGGACCCTAAACAGTCAGGTTCTGCTTTGACACATGACTTTTTTTTGACTTGGGGACATACTTGGTACAGAGAGTTACATTGCATCGAGTCAGGTAATTGGCCCGAAGGGGTACATTAGTGTAGATTGTAGTTTAAGGGCTACGATGTCTTGTCACCTGGAGTACCCTGAACAGGTAGTCTTGATTTTTACACTTTGGGAACATACCTCCTGGATAAACTTACCTCGGAGACCATTAATTAGTCCTAACGGTTACACTGGTATTGCTTGTACTTTTAGGGTACAATGTCTTGGTAGCTGAAAAGTTCTGCTTTGACACATGACCTTTTTGACTTGGGAACATTATTTCATCTGCTTTGATTGGAAACGGTACTAAGCATTTCCTTGGAGGCCATTAATTAGTCCTCAGGGGTACATTAGTGTAGACTTTAGTTTAAGGGGTGATACCCTGAACTGGTACACCTTCAAACTCTTCTTTTTCCACTATGGGCACATACCGCCTGGACATATCGCCTTGGAGCCCAATAATTAGTCCGAAAGGATACAGTAGTGTAATTTAGGGGTACTATGTCTTGTCGCTAGGGTGGTACCCTGAAAAGTTCTGCTGTGACACTTGACCTTTACAACTTGGGAGAAAACTTGGACTTGCTTGGAAACGGCACAGAGTGCAGTAATTATCCCTTAGGGGTACATTAGTGTAGGCTGGACCTTGAGGGGTCCGATGTCTCGTCACAAGGGTGGTACCCTGGACAAGTACTGCTTTAATACTTTGGATTGTTACACTTTGAGAACATACTGTCAGCACAAAGTTACTTCGGAGCCCAATAATCAGCTTCATGTGGGACATTAGTGTACCTAGTACCTTTCGGGGTGCAATATCTCGTCACAAGGTTGGTACCCTGGAAAGGTACTGCTTGAATACTCTGGATTAGTACCCTCTGGGAACATTGCTCCCCCATTTTGGTCCTTGACGAGGTTAACGTGGATTCTATTAATTAGCCCAAAGGGGCACCTTGAGGGGTAAAATGTCTCATCACTTGGGTGGCACCTTGAAAAGTTTTGCTTTG
Source organism: Phycodurus eques (assembly GCF_024500275.1). NCBI lineage: Eukaryota > Metazoa > Chordata > Actinopteri > Syngnathiformes > Syngnathidae > Phycodurus > Phycodurus eques. Next base: position 18,139,747 of record NC_084540.1, read on the forward strand.
ACACTTCACCTTTACAATTTGAGAAAATTCTTGGCTGTAAAGGGTTTCTTTGGAATAGTCCAAAGTGGCACATGAGAGTAGATGGTACCTTTAAGGGTACTATGTCTTGTAAATAGGTTGGTACCCTAAAGGGTTCTGCTTTGACACTTCACAATTACATGGACATTGGATAATTAGTCCTCTGTGGTACATGAGTGTCGATTGTACCATGCAAGGATAGCAATAGACTCCTGCTGTAGCCCCCCCGATCCTGATACTGCACATTAGTTGGAGCTCTTCTAGAGTCACAAGTGTTGTGGTCACATTTTAAGCGACAAGGGAATCTCTGCAAAACTGTGAGAGGAAGCCAACACGCTTTGCAGCAATTTGTTTAGTGCTTCTTTCGTCCGACACGGTCAAGAAAGGAGGCTTTTTATAAGGAATCGTCAGCGTCTCTTTTGAAATAAAGCGAGCTTTGCTGCGAGTGCTGGCCGACTGTTGGTCTTGCGTAGTTGTGATATTACGCAGAAAGATGCATTGCTGCACACGGCATGATGAACTTGAACTTCACAACACCTACCTAGTTTCACACTCGCGCGCACGCACACACACACACACACACACACACACACACAGAGTGATAAACTGGCATAAGACTACAGTATGCATTCGCATGACATTTGGAAAAGGTTAGGCTGCTTAAAACTAGAAAAATCTATATAATAAAGTGTCCTTCACTGTTACAGCTGCAGTTATACCATAAACTACTGTATAAAATGCAGACATCCATGGAACTGTGTGTTCATGGATCATAATGACTCAGCCGTATATAAAAAATTGCTGCTGTTACATCGATTTAACGGTGTAATTCTGAAAATGTGAGCGACATTTGCTGCATTTCCACCGTAATATTACATTACAGCTATTTTTGAATGTACAGAGCAGTGATGCCTTGAGATACGCGTGAGCCGTCTTACGGGTTTGGCAGTAAATAACTTACCTCGCTTCACAACAAGGAGCAGTTTGGCCCATGAAGAGAGGCTCATTACAAAGTGAACATGGTACGCTTACATAAATACATGTGACTTTTAGGTCCCATCAAACAAACAAATCCCTTTAGAAGCAAACAGTTTAAGTAGAAACTGTTTTGGACCTGCACGTAATGTTAATAATGTTCCTGTCGGATTCTCAGTTTTTGTCGCTGTTCCGTTCCTACGGCAGCAAAGTCATCTGAAGTTGTACGTAAGCAGTAGTGAAGTCAAAATTACAGTAAATTTTTGTATAAAAAACACTTCTAGGCCTTGAGTATGAAAAAATAAATAAATAAAAGAATAACAGTATGGCAGTAACTGAGCGTCTCTTCCAGTGCAGCCTTAACCCTATTCTGCGCAAACTAATTCATTATGCGACTGTTGTAACCTCGAAACCTCGTATGTCGCTACCGCCCTTATCTGAGGAGCCTCCTGTATATGTTTTATATTAGAATTATGTAGTATACTGTACGTAGCAATATTAAGTCAAGCGAAATGCTCCGATTGTCATTCAAGGGACGTGTTTGCACAGTCACGTGTTGCTCGGTAGAATTTGTGCTTTTTCTTCAGCTTTTTTTGTGTGAAACAATTTCAATAGAAGGACCAGACTCTACCAGAAGAACGCAATGCTTGCATGACAAAGCTTTTTCAGAAAACCCCCCCCCAAAAAATCAGCAATGTGTCTCACCTAACATGTTTTAATGAACAGTGATTGACTTCATTTTACACTTTCAAGACCCATTATGATTTTTGATCCCGGGAATGGATTACTTGCATTTCCTACAGGAAAACTCACTTCCAAATCCATAAGGTAACTATAACTAATTGTACTCTGCCTTAAATGTTCTTCTCTATTAAATATGAAGTAGAGTCAGTAACTGCTGGATTAAGGATCAAAACAATGAAATCAATCATGTAAAGTCCGACACGAAACCAGTCCCAGCTCTAGAGATATTGGTACCGGTATCCTTTGTATGATTCTTTTTAGTAAAATTATTATCTTGATGTATCTATATGTGTATTTGTACCGAGAAGTTTTCTATTGGGTATCTGTCATATCTATTCCAGGACATGAAGTCTGTGAATAAAGCTAATTGATTGATTGGCAGCAACCCCCCCCCGGCATATTTGCGGTACGGCATTCAAGAATTCTCCATTTCGTGAATTTCTTTCATTTTAATCCATTTTCCATTATTCGCTAAAGAAAACTTTCCTAATCGCTGTTTTTGAGCTCAGGCTAAAGTCATGTCTCATATAAAAAATATTGGTGCCAAGCACCTACGTTGAACTGAGGGGAGGAGCTTCATTTAGTCACGCTATAGTTTTTTCGAATTACAAAAAAAAAAAGAAGCAAAGTGCTTTGACACAATCTTGTGGCTTGTATCCCCCGTGAAAAGCTGTTCTAGCATTGAGCATTCAGGCAAGTGCGGATTTTCCAGCCTCTTTTGTTATAATGGTCAGCACGAGCACTACAGTGGATTGCATCATCAAAGAGGAAAAAGTTAAGCTCTGGTATGAGTCACCGATGACAATTATTTATGCAGACAGCTTGTGAATACTGCATTTTCATGCGCTTCTCCGCGCCTGCTAACGCGCGCTTAACGGACGCGGAATTACGATGGGTTACAGTTGTTCGTAAGCATTTGACATTGGCGCTCTTCAAAGGAACCCCTCGGAAATTTGAGGCGCCGACACCTGCTCCACATTTGAACGCTTGTGATAAGTAAAACTGCGCGGAAGAGAACGCTGAGGCATCATCACAGTGCTGCTCACGCTTATTGTGTTTCTGGGGTAAGTTGCTGTTACGGTGCGAGTTTAGCGACTTTAGCCCTCACATACTTTGTGGGTCAAATTTGACAGCAACAAAAAATACCCTTAATGCTTGGAAATTTGATGGCTTTGCCTAAAGTGACTCAAAATACACAAATATGAAAATATTTTCAAAATGCCATTCATTTGTACAGGTGCCACAAAGTTTGTGTACACTGAGGCTGTTCTTGGTCGAAGTAACATAACATAACCGCGATTCTAAATTTACATATGAAGTCTTGTGAAGTAAGCAGACTGACAACTAGTGTCACCATTATTGCATTATAACTATCATGTTATCAATGTTAAGGTGGAGTGTTTAATTGTGTGTACATTTTCTTGGTTTTTCTGGAAAAATTCTTTTCCACTTCATTACAGCGATACATTTAAAAATGGCCACAGAAAGGTTCTCGCATGAGGATAATTTGATCTTGTAATGTTTTTTCTTTTATTTCCAGTGGGGAAAATTAGTTCAGAATATTAACATCCTCTTTTAAGAATCAATTGGTTTATATTTTTGCTTATTTTGTATTGTTATTTTAAAAAATAAAAAGCTTTGCTTTAGAGGAAAAAAATAAAAAAAATTTAAAAAAAAAATCACAGAAATTACTGCTTTTAAATTGACAGCAGAGACATTTAGTGTGGAGGTTGACTGTGAAGGTTACCGGGTTAGCGTTTAGGTTTATTTTCCAGTTGAATTCAAATCTACTTATTGGAAATGAGTGGACGATTCGTTAAGTTATTTTTGAGCTTCACATGAGGCTTTGAGTGGTTTGGTTGTCCTCAAACGGGCCCATATTGGCGATGGCTATCATTTTATTATTATTATTATTTTTTTTATAGCTCTCATGGACACTTCCTCCTCTGTGCTTTGGGATTAATTAGCAATGTAGCGCTATCTTTACTATGCACAGAGGACTTCCAGCCAACTGGCACTTGGAACGTTCTAAGAGCGGCGCCACCGTCGTGAGGATTTCAACTCATTTGCTCTCACGAGCATGACTCAAACTCACTTCACCTCTCTGTGTACCAGAATTATCCATCCACCCATCTTCTTCTGCTACGAGAATTAAAAAAAAAAAGACATTACACTTTCGAATTTGCATGCACCGCATACTGTATGCAGCAAAGTTTCGTTTTGCATGCAAGTGACGCTCCGGCCCTTATTTTCATTTGTAGCAGATCTCCTTGGATCACCTTCAACAGTCCTCCGAGCTCAGAAATGGGAGAAGAAGAATGCCTGGTTGTTTTGACACGACATGAGTCTTGCGATCACCCTCGCTAAAAATGACGCAATTTCCCACGTCGGATAATCCCCATTCCGCCGAATCCCGCTCGAAAATCATGCGTGACCACATTGCATAATATGGCCGGAAGACGAGAGGTTTCCCATCTAGTCAATCAATGGAAGTGTGCACCGGCGTCAGAGCGCAGACATTCTCTATCCGTCTTTTCAGCGGCTTTCACGTCCTGTCGCTGAGGATATGCGCCGCAATAATAGAATGAAAGTCATTAAGGAAGCCTCAAACATCCTCGCAGTCAATCACAGGGAAATTGCTGTTCGAGGGTTAACGTTAAGATTTCAAACTGCGTCGGCAGTCAAGCGCATTAGACAACAGCTCCGTTATAAGTTTTCACGAGCGTACTGTACGTCCATAGCATTGGCCCCATGTTCAATATTTATACGAGGAGATAAATCACGCGACGGTGAACCAGAACAAAAGTGCTAGCAAGGTTTGCGAGCTCTAATATCTGTGTTATTAAAATGACATTTTAACCCCCCTGTGCAATAAAAGCCGAGGGGCCGAGCCTATAAATCTCTCTTACCCCAACCCCCTCCTTTCAGGGCTGCACGGCGGCGTTGTGAAATAACTCATCGATAGCTTCCTGCTCGGCGGCGATGACTTCCAAAATACATTGTTTTCATTCCGGCACACTGCTTTTTATTTTTTATTTTTAAGATTGCAGTGGAAACTTCAAACTTTCCATTGGTTTGTATTTCGAAAGTGTCTTATTACTGTCCCAATAATTAAACATTTGTAACTGAATAGGCAACATTTAAATTTTGTGTTTGACGATGTGTCCGCTGCATGTGCCACATATACAAATCTGCATGTTAATTGACAAATGTAATTTGGTGGTTTAGGGCAGCTCACTGTTCAACCGATTAGCACCAAATCGAATCTCATTCCCAGACTTGCATGTTTGCATGTTCTCCCCCCGTGCTTGTCTGTTTTTATTTTTTTTTTCTGGGTATAGCTTATGCTGACCTCCCAAAAACATGCATGTGAAGGTTCATGTGAATGATTGGTTGTCTAATTGTACTCTGTGATTGGCTGGTGTCCATTCCAGGGTGTACCCTGCATCTCACCCCAAGTAAGCCAAGACAGCTCACCCGGGACTCTAATGGGCAGTAGAAAACATGTCTCCTTTTACTTTTTCTGAAAAATGTGGTCAAATTACATGTTCTACCTTAAGAGTTTCCACTGTATTTTGCCTTTGTTGTGAGTAACTTCGTCTTATTCTTCGAGCTTAAGCAGCACAAGTCAAAGCCTCTGCCTTTTTCCTTCAGATTTTTTAATAATAAAAGAGCTGTCACGGAACAAGCCGTGCCATTGTCAAGGGGTTGCGCCGTCTTGCTGGCCTGATGTGGAACGTAGTGAAACTTTTCCTCAGCAATGCAGCGGAGTGCATTCAAGCGTGGAAAAGAAAGTGAATCTGTCTTTGCGGGATTCGGGAGATATTACATTCCATTCATGGGAACGCTGTCAGCAGCTTTTACGACTGTGGGACAGATTGCGCTCGCAATCTGTGGTCAGGAGGCGAGTGCCCGGGTGACAGCGATGAAATAGATCCAAGGGTGTATCCCAGCAGCAGAAGGTCTAAATCCAGTGTTTATCCAGGGCTTAAGCTTCACTTTTCCTGACCTCGTTGGGTTCTCTCGCACAGGGAGCTGCTGACTCCTCATCAGCACGGTCGCAGATATCCCCTGAGTGGTCGTTCGCCGTCAATTCCGGCTGGACCCGTGTGTTCCTGGTTTCTTCCCGACACGGAGGGAACCTGCTGACGCCCGATAAGACGGGCTCACCGGGACACACGGGCTGGCTGCCGTCGTGGAATTCCATTTTTAATTTAGCAGCGTGCCACCAGACCTGATGGAACGCTGCCTTCAGTCTCATCCTCTTCCTACATGATTGCATTATTCCCCATGCATGGTGGCGCTCCAATATGGGCCAGAGCAATTGTTGTGTTTATAATTATCCTGCCAACAAATCAATAGCATTTTTGTCCCCCAATTTTGGATGCAGGTTCAAATGTTTGTTATTCAGGAGGACCCCACACGACGCCCCCAAAATTCATTCGGTTGCGCTTCGTAGAAAGTTAGAAAAAAAACTAGCCCCTGACACCAGTTTCACTGAACAACACAAAATTGGGCGGACACATCCATCATAAGAGGATGCCAAAAAAAACAAAAACAAAAACAAAAAAATGACTCAAGGACAGATGCCTGAAATTGAAGAGGAAGTCAGCCATTTTGGTTTCTCATTCAGTGGTGCTCCCTTGAAAGTTATATTAAAAAAATTTAAAAAACATAAAAATTGCCCCTGACACGAGTTTCACTGATCGACACAGAATTGTGTGGGCGTTTCTATTATACCAACACACGCAAAAAAGTTATCTCCCATGCCTGAAATTGAACAGTGAGTCGGTTATTTTGGTTTGAAGCAGTCATTTTGGGTGAATTCCAGGCAAACCCCTACAAGGCAATTTGTCCAACTGCAGGTATCCAAGACCTAGACAGAAGGCCTGGGCAAAAGAGCTTCACAGTCTAGTGTCACTCATCTAACGTGGGCGGAGCTGGGAATCAATGTTTGATTATTTCGAGTAGTGACTATAAAATCGAGGTTAGGGGAATGTCCATTGTTAATTGTTCATTTAAAGTTTTTGTTTTAAGATGTATGTTTTTTAATGGGATAGAATCTCAGAATGTTCTGGACTGCTGGTTAGAAAATAGTAAGCAGAATAATGCTGCCTGTAGGAAAGACCATAGTGTGAATGAATCGCAATTTTCCATAGCACAGAAATCGAGTTGTGATGGAACCAACAGCGCCGCTCAGGAAGTTCAATCCATTTTGCCTCAACTGCTTACCAACAATCAATTCTACAGAAGCGACAACATTCTTGACAATTCATTATTATACCCATCCCTAGTGCTAGTGTAACTAATGTCGTTTTCCACACTTCAAGTTACATGGATGGTGTGTGTTTATCGAGTGTGTGTGAAATAGGTGGACATGTCCACAAGGGACGCACGCCAACAAAGATTGCCCGACCAATCTTTGTTGGCGTGCTTTCCTTGCTGCTGCATAAACTGATTTCATCTTGAAAATGAAAAGAGCGCAGTGTTCTCACTAGTTAGGCAGACACGGGTGCTTAGCAACCCTCCTCCTGAGCAAATTACACGCATGAAGGAAATGTTTGGTCGATTGTGTGTTTTGAAGGACATTTAATTGCCGCCTGGATTATGTTCCAACTCTTTTAAGTGCAGCGGTTGGGCAAGCACTGTCGTTCTGTTTCTTTTGTGTGGTGTCTGTTGCTCCTTTTCGTCAGGTGACTGGATGGGTATGACATTTACAAGAGTGTTTCGTTCAAATAAGGATCATGTACAGACACTCTTGCAGAAAGGTTGTATTGACAGTTTAAATGAGCTGGTTGATAACACTACCAGGACAGTTGCTAGGGGTCCAACACAATCTGTTTCAGAACAGTGGCTAACCTGCCATTTGTCCAGATTTTAAACAGCTTTTCAATAAATACTTGGTTTCAAGGTCAACACTACTGCTGAAATGAAGTTGTAACTTCTCTTACTACTCCTTGTTGATGCTACTTGTGTAATGATAATCACAAAAAAAGCCAAAGAAAAAGTAAATCAGGCAGTGAATCCTTTGAAGTTCCGAACTGCAATCTTGCGTAACGTCACGAGAAGCGGAAACTATTTGTGATTAATATTTTTCCCGTTCTTCTTCTCTCAACACCATTTGTTGACGCTGTATCTCCTTGTGAAACAAGTGTCACAAAAACAGCTAAAGAAAAAGCAAAAGGCAACTCTTTGATGGTCCCTGAGCTAAAGTCTCTAGCCCTGAAGTTTGGGGTATCCCTAAAGTCAGGTCTCGAGTACCGGACGGACTTTCAAGCAGGAACGACTGGATGAAAATGCTCAGATTGACAAAAAGTCCTTTGAAAAGCTTGGATGGAGCCAACTTGAATTAAGGAGTTTGACCCTTGTGAAGATTGTCGGCTCAAAATGCAGCTTGGACTCAGATCTCTATAATCATGCTTTGTCGAAAATGCCACTAATTCATGGCCACAGTTGGGGAAGTGGGTATTACACACACACACACACGCACACACACACACACAATGAAAGACAAACTTTTCACTTTTCATTTTTTCTATTTGAAATTAAACATATTTTCGTTACATTTGTTTTCCTGCGAATAATAATGGTGATCATTTGTCACAATAATGGTAATGTGAAATTTTCCTCCAGTTTCATCTCTGCTTTAGCTTGTCACTGTTTTGCTTTGACCCAACAGAGCTTCAAATTTGCTCTGATATGAATGGGTTTGATCATATTATGCTTCCAGAGAGTGTTAGGAAGTAGTAATAAAACTCTCTTGCCCCTTTTTGCATACTGATGGAGATAAAAAAATAAAGAAAAAAAAAGTGTGGTTAATGGGTATCGCCAATTTCCTCTTTTGGTCGCGTTCCCAATTGATGTGCCATTCTGCTCTCACTTCGGCAGTCACACTCTGATGCTTTCAAGTGAAGCTCTATTTTACTTTATTTATTTTTATCCCGCTCTTCTATTGGGATACGGTAGCCGTGGGTTATGCTTCTCCAACGAGGCTCAGATCTACTTTATTTTTGCGCCCATCAAAAGCGATACAAGGTACACGTCTGGTAATGAAACCGCCACGGCCTCGTGCGTCAATCATGTACCGGCCATAACGGAAAATGAAACATGTAGGATGACGTCATTTCGATGCAAGGGCGGAAGAAACGACGCTTCTCTTTACACACGGGCACACCTGAGCAAATAAGTCTACCCTGGGACAAATGCATGTGCCAATCACACTTGTCAAAATTCCAATTTTCTCCCCAAATCTCCGCATGCAAGGTATTGGCTGCGGGGGATGCTGTCTCATGACGCAAGCTCATGCATTTGTTCTTTGGGGGGGGAGGAGAGAAAAAAATGACAGGAGCCGTGCCAGAGCCAAGATATGGTCACTGTTGGGAATATGCTTCCGAGGTCTGTCCGTGAGCTGACTACTTGACTAATAGGCTGAGGGACCAGGCGCCATTATAATATGTCCCATTACATGTCCGTAGGGCTTTGACCGTCATGAGAACAAACTTTGGGGGTGGGGGGAGAAAAAAAAAAAAAAAAAAAACTTCACTACAACCCAACATTGAATGTTGTTAAAAACGTAAATCATGGGCAGAAAATAAAGTACTTCCTCGACCATAATAACAGGCAGACAGAGCTCTTGCTTTGACACAGACATTTAATCGTGAAAATTTTCCTTGCTTCCGTAAATCAGTTCAGAAGTTTGTGTGTTTCTAACGGATTTGGATGATTCATCGCATTACAAAGCAACTGAATAGAAATGGAGTGCACTACTTGGTTGCAACCAGCAGAGACGCTGTTGATTCACTCCCAACTAATTTGCTGTCCAACTTGAAGTCAGCAAAGCATGGTACACGTGCCGATTTTAAACATCTACACCATTTTTTTTTAAAAAACGAGTGATTCAACACATGATGAGGAAGTGTCATGTTTGATGTGCGGGACACGGCCGACACACCACACACACAACGATGTCTCCATTGACAATTGTGAGTCCCCTCCCTCCAACTTGGTATGTGTGAAGACTGACCGGTGAGAGACAGCAAGGTTGGCTGATTGGCTATCATTCCGTTTCACGTGACAATCAATGAGTCCTTAGGTTGGCCGAACCCAGTGTTGACCACACACGAGGATTTGCGATCGTAAATACTGAACAGGTTTAACATGTACGATTGTTGACTGTTTTCCGAGCAGGTTAAGGAGCTCGACACCCCCCACAAAACAGGATGCTAATTTTTTAGAGGACATCGGACAATCGGGCCTTTGCTTACTTATCTTGCATACTTACAATCAGGCTCCGAATCAGCGCGGTTTCCCGATTATGTTACAGTTACATCCACACTTCGGCACAACTCTTAGAGGCAGGGTTACTTTTGTTCAGCTCAGGACACTGGCATGTAATCAAGAGTTCAGAAAATTCAGAGTGATTTTCAATACATCAATTCCTGATTGTTAAGAAATGATTCTTGCTTTGACGCACGCAAGATGGCTTGTCATTGTCAAGAATGAAGCGATACAGAGGCAGCGATCCGATGACAATGGCTTTAATTGTCAAGGTGCTTGGAGACTCTTTATCACCAAAAAAAAAAACTGCATCTTGCGCTCATTCTTCATAGCATTTCCAGTTAACTCCTTTCAGTCATGGCTCCAAGGACTCAAGAGGCACGAGCTAACTCTTGTGTGAATTCTTGTGTGAATTCCCCTCGTGAGCAGGCGCACAAAGAGCAAAACAATCCCATCGGCTGCCACGTGTGTTGCCGTCCGTCGCCTTTCAAGTTCCTGGTGGCTTTATGTTGTTTACTTATTCATGCTCCACTCGCGCTGCCAACATCACCGCGGGGTGTTCCGTTCTACTTGTTTTAGCGCAGCGTGAGGTCATGTACTCCGTTGCCATCGACAGCGGTCCAAAGGCGGCCTACATACACAAAGACGGATAGCTTTAAAGAGCTGTCGCCTCCTAATGTTGTGATGGATGCTGGGTGTGATGGCTTTTGAATCAATGATTTGAAGATATTTTATTTAAAACTCTGATTAGTAATCCATCGTTTGCAATGCATGAGTCATTTTCATAATCCTTCTTCGAAGAGGAAAGTTATTTTCTTCAACTTCAATTGGTAGTCAGAGTTGAGAGTTTTTGTTCCGTGACGACATATCTCAAAATACCTTTCCTCAGTGAAAAGAATGGAAATTAATCTGTTCCAGACCCCCCCCCCCAAAAAACATCAACAAACGCCAAGAACAAATAGCACTCTATAGTATTATACTGTATAAAAACTAGTGAGGCATTACAATGAAAATGCCTGACCAAACCAGAAATCCGAAAATCAGGAACCCAAGGCCGAAAACCAAAATCCGAAACACTGAAAGAAATTACTATGAGAGCTGCCAACCTAAAGAAATTCACTTCCGGAACATCCATCCATCCATCCATCCATCCATTTTCTGAGCCGCTTCTCCTCACGAGGGTCGCGGGCGTGCTGGAGCCTATCCCAGCTGTCATCGGGCAGGAGGCGGGGTACACCCTGAACTGGTTGCCAGCCAATCGCAGGGCACATACAAACAAACAACCATTCGCACTCACAGTCACACCTACGGGCAATTTAGAGTCTCCAATTTATGCATGTTTTTGGGATGCGGGAGGAAACCAGAGTGCCCGGAGAAAACCCACGCAGGCACGGGCAGAACATGCAAACTCCACACAGGCGGGGCCGGGGATTGAACCCGGGTCCTCAGAACTGTGAGGCTGACGCTCTAACCAGTCGGCCACCGTGCCGCCCTTCCGGAACAATTTGTCTGAATTTTCATATTTTTAAAAATATGTCAAGAACGTTACTGCGGCACAGTTATTGCAGTATATTATGTAAAAAGATGAAGATGATGCTGCATACTGTTCAATTGCACAACATAATCATTACTCTATAATCGTAATCGTTTATAAATTATGGCTTCAATATTTATTATTTTAATATATTTATATTATCAACCTTGTAATGGCGACACACCAAAATGTCTTCTTTTGCATGCTATTTTTGTATTTCCACAATTGCTGCTGAAACGATCCAAATTTCCCCACTGTGGGACAAATAAAAGTTATCTAGTATTATTAATATTTATTATATTAATGTACTTTTTACCATACAGGCCCATTTTCTCAATAGACGTAGCGGACTAGCGGTGACGTACTAATTCATTTGCAGTTTCTGTTTCCGGCCCTTGTGCCCGCTAGCATTATTGTGTATTACAGTATTTTCTCTCTTCAGGGAGGGCAACATACACTTCATAGAAAAAAAGCTCCCCTGTGAGGAAACTTTTTGCTCGTTAATACAAAGCAGACATTTTGAAAAACTACGTTGGGTTACTCGTAAGTCAAGTTACTCATGTATATAATAATAAATAAAAGGTTATATGGTGAAAGAGATTTAGGCCCAAAGTTCATAATACGTGACAAACTTTACGAACGTGTTTCAAGAAATGGCTTTGATTTGTGTTTGTGTGCGTGTGTGTTGACTAATTACTTCATCGGGCCAAATAATGGATGACAGCAGAGTTAGTTATATTTACATGATGAGTCAGCATCTTTTACAAAAATGAGCACAACAACGACAGCTTCATAAGAAATATACGAAATATACAATTAACTAAGGATGCGCTTCGGGATTATGCTTATGAATTGGAAAGTTAGCCGGGAGTCACGCCTTGCACCGGCTTGTTGTGCAGCGAGACAAGTCTTCCCTCATTGGCATTTTCATATACGCTCATATCAATAATTCACCACCCGCCCACGTACAATTAAATCAATATTGAATTGTGTTTCTGAACATGAAAAACTGGTAGCACTTTCAGTACAAAAAGCGCTGAAGGGCACAAGGAGGCATCGCTCCCCTCTGTCTCTCGCTCCCCTTGTTGTCAACGTATTGCATGCGCTCTCCTCTTTTAGGATGACATCATTGCAAATCGCTATCATTTCATTGCATTTGTCCGTGTTTGCACAAGCCTCAAACGAGCGGGCCATTGATCTCGAGTCATTGCCCTCCAATTTTGCTTTTTCTCAGCAGCAACGCAGTGTGAAATTTTAAAATCAATCTCTCTATTGTTGCTGCTGAGCATAATTTGGTTTGCTAATGCGATTTGCAGACGCCGCCCGCCTCATAACTTCAAATCTGGACCAGTGATCGGATTCAAACCTTTCGCTAATTGCGTAGTTTCATCGCAAACAACAACACAAGCGGACAAAAATGCACATATTAATCTGGAACAACTGTTAGCAACTGCTATCAGAGTAAGCCACAAAGCATTTGGAACCATACACGACAATACAATATGCATATTGAAACTTTCCGTTATAGAAAAAGAAAAACCTACAACTGTTCTCCAGACTTCATGTTTCAGCTCCTTCCACAGATCCTCTATAGGGTTTAATCAGGGGTCTTCAGAAAATTTTGATTTTTTTTTTGTTCCTAGGCGCCAACTGAAAGAACTGAATAAAAATAAATCCTTACACTAAACCGTATTGGAGGACAAAATACAGAACATAGAAGAGTACAGAGTCCAATCTTAAAACAACAATTTGTATGAATTTTGTGATCCATTTATGGCTACACTGCCTTGTCATAAGGATTAGCAACACCTCTCTCATTGCCATGCTAACACCAAATCACCCACTTAAAGGTGACATTATGCGGTGGTCACTTGAAAATGGCTTCGGATCTTCGCCCAGCTTAGCTGATCATGTCATGGGCGAAGAAAGTCATTTTGGGGAAGGTTATTTTGTAAATGATGGCATGATGATTGACACATTCTGTCAACTCCTCTTTCTGTAAGAAATGACCACTTGGCTTGAAATAGAATTAACTATTTGACCATGAGATGAGAATTTTATGGATTTGCACAGCCTACGCAGTTACTCAATGTATGTTTAAAACCTCCACTGACCACTTCCATTGTGGACTGTTTGAAGGTAAAACTCCTTCCAATTGCTTTCCCAATCTAATCGAACTCTAGTTTGTTTCATATATACAAGCCAGGAGAAACAACAGCGGCCCAATCCTAAGTATGAATCGACTTTTCCCCAGGGCATACATTTAGCGTTAAACACCTGCAGAACACACCAAGTGACTGCGAAACGAGGCGGCCGTTCTAATTGATTGGCGTAATGAGTGAGAACACGCTGGCTTTTCTTCTGGAGTCAAGGTCACTTTTTTTTTTTTTTTTTTTGCAGCGGTGGTCCAGAAGCCGCATCCTCGTAAAAAATAAAAATAAAAAATAAATAAAAATAAAGGCATACTTAGCATGAAAGCGTAGCACGGCCGAGGTGAGGAGGTGGATGCTGTAACTAATAGGTTTACTTAATTCAATTTATTGCCTCCATACGAGACACGCTGTTCGCTGGAAGATTGAGCTTTCTTCGTGGAGAGAAAGGGAGAGATTAAGGGCCCTCCACCTCCACTTGCGAGCGGTCACACTGCTCCCTCGTGTCATGCTGGATTTGGCTGGCCAGATAGCAGCGTGTATAAATCCGCAGAACTAAATGAATATAGGTCCACGGTGAAACGGGACTCGCAAGCCTGTTTGGTACAAGGCTTCTCAATCACACGGGGGGGGGGGGGGGCTGTGCTCGCCCCGGCTGAGAATTCATCATAAATGAAGGCTTTGTCAACACATCCGCGGAGAAGAAGCCTTTACAATTCAGTGTGGCGGCCCAAAGGAACGCCGTAGCGAGCGGGCTAGCTCGTTTAGCGTCGAGCGCTGGCAAATTTTGCTTTTGCTGTTTTTATGACTGAAGGCTGTACATGAAAATCCCCTCAGCCTTACTGTTACGACATCAGGGCAAAACATCACATTATGTTACAAAATGTAAAAATACTCCATCCATCCATCCATTGTCTTCTGCTTATCCGTCAATATTTTTACATTACAGATGAATTTTATGAAACCAATAAGTGATCATTTTATTTCACTTGAAATGTCGTAGCAATCGTTTTTATTCGCTGAATGGCGGCAATACATCAAATTGATAGTCCAGTTTGAATGTAATATTACGTCACGCTTAAAGTTTTAGCATTGTTTCCCTGATAATTTCTCACGAGAGGACATTGAATTCTTCTCTCGCGAGTTTCGCTCGCTCAGGTTTTGTTTCGTAACAAGCCTCGTTTTGACAGGAATTCAACACAGGCAGGCCGCTGCGCATTGACTAAACTCCACAAAGGCTTTTTGGGCTTCTGAAAATTAATGTGCCATGATAATTAGTTCGGCGCCAGAGAGGGAAGAAATTTCACACCTTGAGTTTGATCAGATTGTATGTCGTGCAATTTACCCTGCATTAATGTGCACGTGTTCGCTCATATTAGCGAATGCTTGTTGAGTTTCACAGCTCAGCAGATAGATTTGTGCAAAAAGACGCAATGGCAGCTGTCTGCTTGAACAGGCGTTTGATTGTGAGGATATTCTGACTGCTGGGGTCTATCTACGTAGCACACACATGTGGCTTTGGATTGCTGTATTGTAGTAGAAAAGTATTATTTGTTGTCTCAATGTTTGCCAGGAGTACCACTAGTGGTATACAAAAGAGTCACTGAATTAAATGTTCAAACTGTGCATAATGTTAGAGTGGCTACAGTAATAAATATACCTTTAGTAATGAAACCTTTACATCATTTTTGATGAACACTTTGGATTACTAAACTACTTTATTGTCATGCTGAGCATTACGAAGGTATTTGGAGAGCCAAATATATTTTAAGATGGTAGTTGAGATTAAAACAATAAAGAAAGAAAGACATTTTTAGATTGAGAACCACCATGTTCCGCGCTTACATTTCTGAGGCGGCCGACCGGAGCTGTGGCCGTAAGGTGGTCGGTGCCTGTCGTGGCGGCAATCCCCGAACCCGTTGGTGGACAAAAACTCTGGTGTGGGAGGAGTTCGGTGAGGCCATGGAGAAAGACTTCCGGACGGCTTCGAGGAAATTCTGGTCCACCAACCGGCGTCTCAGGAAAGGAAAGCAGTGCACCACCAACACTGTGTTATAGTGGGGATGGAGCGCTGCTGACCTCGTCTCGGGACGTTGTGAGTCGGTGGGGAGAATACTTCGAAGACCTCCTCAATTCCACCGACACGCCTTCCCATGAGGAAGCAGAGTCTGGGTTCTCTGAGGCGGGCTCTCCAATCTTTGGGGTTGAGGTCACCGAGGTGGTTAAGAAGCTCCTCACCGGCAAGGCCACGGGGGGTGGATGAGATTCGCCCGGAGTTCCTAAAGTGTGGCTGGGGAGAGGGAAGTCTGGGCGTCCCTGCTAAAGCTACTGCCCCCGCGACCCGACCTCGGATAAGCGGTAGAAAATGGATGGGTGGATAGATGTCTTTCTAAATATTACTCTCATGTTGTCGTTTTTCTAAATATTATGCACATGTTGTCTTGGACTATTATGCATTGGTCGAAACTATTTGGTGTCCTCTAACCTCAGACGACAAACCTGACATCCGACGCGTGGTTCAGTTTACTTAAAAAGTCATTTGCCTGTCTCGAACGACGCTCGACGCAACTGCGCACTGTGTCGCTCACTTTTCCGCTTCCCCGCCATGCTAGCTGATTGCGGGTAGAAACCGCTTCCTGATTAGACATTCAAGGCACAAAGCAGCAGGATCCTCCAGTCCGAGCGGGAGCTTGCCGTCAGTAGTCATTGTCTTTTCCCCAAATTGGACAACTTTAATTGCTTTCTAATTATTCAGTTTTCTTTAAAAATATCACTCCTTAATACAGTTCTCAAAACCCCCCGCAAAATAAAATGCATAATTTTCTAGTAAAAGGAGGGATAACTGTGGAGATGTACTGGCAAATTATTTTCACTTTTAATGAGACTGTGGGTTGCACACTCTGACAGAGAGGCTGTGCTCCCCCCAACCTGCCGATTTAAGTGCTAGCCCACTGATTTGCGACACGACTTCATTGTTGTTGTTTTTTAAAATTATTTTATTTTTGCTCACCCCCCCCCGTTGAAAGGAACAGCAGATGATGTCTAAAGCTTTCTTTCTGTCAACTTTTCAAAGTGGCTGCGGAATTCTCAGAGAAATTTAAAACAATCATTCAACCTCCAGTTGTTGTCAGGCAATTAGCAAAGAAGCACGAAAGGTCTGGAAAGTAAAGCAGTCAACAGTACAAGCGACGTTCTACTTGGAGAAGTTGTGTTACTTTGGCATTAAGAATGATTGTAGAATGAATGAATAAGAATGATTGTATTGAATGTAAGGTATGTTGGTGTAACGCCACCCTAAGCACTCACCAACACAATTGTTTTTGGCAGGACGCTTTTGAAATAGGCAGTACGGTGTCCTAGTGGTTAGCATGTCTGCTTCACAGTGCTGAGGTTCGGGGTTCGAATCTCAGCTGCAGCTTTCCTGTGTGGAGTTTGCATCACACAAAAGCTTTAGACCTAAATGGCTGTTTTTGAAGTGAAGTCATCAAATAACATGTTGCAAGTACAAATATTGCAGTTTCATGCTCTTGCAATTCTAGCTCTAAAATTTGCATAAAATTGACAATTGACTTAATTTATATCAAGACTGTGCTAAAGTACAGTAGAGTTACATGCACACATTCTGGATGAGATGACAAAATTAATGATCAACCAATGGAATGCAATGTCTGGAAAATACAACAAGAAAAAAAAAAATAATAATTACAAGACACTTTAAACACTTTTTTGTGGTTTACTGAAATTAGGCCGTGTTGAGGTGGCGGTCATGTCACATGCAAGGGAGCCCGCCCTCACCCCACCCCACCCCACCGCCTGCTGCTGGACCAATGGCGAGAACGGGTTTACCATGATACAGTTCCAATGACATAGAGACTGATCTCTGGCTGCACTTTGAGTCCTGAATCTAGAAAGGGGACACTTTATTCTCAATCATGGAGGGCAGCACATCATCACCAATCCAATGATATGAATTAGCACCACTGTTACATAACAGATATGGGCAGATAACAAAAGATGTTTAATTTCACACTTGATGAGGAGGCTGGCACTCCAGGGACAACTATTTGTTTACAAACCATTAAAAAGTCAATTTACCATAATAATGTATGTCCCATGTAAACAATAAATCTACGATGTATTTTCTGCCAGTGGCAGAAATAAATCACAATAAATCTACGATGTATTTTCTGCCGTCTTGCTTATAAGAGCGTTGCAGATCATTTGAATGCCGTTAGACCACAAAAAGCAACAAAGATGATGAAATGTCGACATTCTGGTGCGAGAGTACAAACAACAGTGGACCGGATTGGACCGCGCACACGCCTCTGGGTGCGATCCTGCCGCCGTTGCTCTGCCTTAGGCGACCTCTTGATTACGACATTCCCTAATGCATTTGTTTAACGTGCTCTCTCAGGTCACATTTCGCGCTGGCGGCCAAACACCACTTCCTCCCGCCACGCCCCATCGATGCCCGCCAATGAAGGCACACGAGCATATTGCTCCATATGTGATAAATACGCTCACTCCACATCCAAATTAATTAACAGCATTTCTTTTCCAAATTTGACTTTTATAAGTGACCAATAGGATACATTGTTTATTGTTCTCATTTTTAATTGCAGTCATAATTCGTTGAACTATAATTTATCAATTAATGATCTAATAAAAGAAATAAATGAACAAGTACAATTATTATTATTATTTCTTTAGTTTAATATTCACAATAAATCGCTAAATGATTTTTGAACCCAAATTTTATTTATTTTTTTACATTTTCATTGCAAATTATATTATCTACAATGACTTGTTACTTGATTTATTGTTAAATTAAATTAGTAAATGGGAAAAAAATTCTTATACATTTAATATGCACTTATTGATTCATATATTTATTTTATTGTTTATTTAATAACTGGTCTTATGTAAAATTGTCCTTGTCTAAATCTTTTTTCATTTTAATATATACCACTTTAATATTTGTAAATTATATGATTTACAATAGGTTAATTAATTATTTGTAAAATATAGAATACAATACGGTTTCGTAAACGAAAGTCCATATACATTTTACATATATTTAAGCAATTGGATAACTAATCAAAATGTATATACAATTTAAATGACTTTACAATTCATTAATGAGTTAAAGGTGACGTAAATACATTTTAATTTACCAGTTTTAGGGGGGAAATGGCTTAATTAATGCAGCAAATATTACAAGACCTTGGAAATTTAAATACTCGGTGGGCCGGATTAAAGAATGGAGTGGACCGCATGTGGCCCACGGGTCACACTTTGCCAACACCTGCTCTAGGGGCCCTCACATTGATTATAAACAGATGTGTGTTCACTTACTTGACAAATACATTAATAAACATTATTAAATGTCTTTTACGCTTCGTATTGTAAATAGTAGTGGTGCGGGGGGCGAGGGGGAGGGGAAACAAAAAACACACCCAACTGGGTGTGATGGATGTTTAATAATACACATGCTCAAAAGCAGCTGTGTGTTTGTGTGTGTGCGCGTGTGCGTGTGCGCAATTTTATATATAACCTAGTTGAAATTCAGCAACGGATAAAATGAATAATTCTCCGATCAGAGATTAGCCTTTTTTTGTGTGAGTGTGTGTGTGTGTGGCCAGCCGCTTTTCTCACAGATAAACATCAGATTTCATCCGATTTGATTGTCCTCATCCGATGATACGGACGCCATCAGTTGCCAGGCATCATTTTTGTTGTCAGCGTGGGTTTTGCTCAATTTGGCGCTGCGTCAACTTTGCCCAGCCAGCACCTTTCATTCAAAGCGAGCATAAACATGCCACCAATGCCCTAGCGTGTGTGTGAGTGAGTGTGTGTGTGTGTGTGTGTGTGTGTGTGTGTGTGTATGTGCACGCTTTTCGATTGAATGATGTATTATCCTGCTTGCTGGCCTGTAACCGTGAGTTTGTTTCTGCTACAGAGTTTGAATGATGATGATGGCGACATGTCCTTTTTGTTTGGCTGAGATTAAAATATTGGAGCCCAGACAACTAAAAGATGAGGAGATGCTTCCCAAAATTTCAATGCGACTGACTCATATCTGGCCAGAATGCATTGAAGTGGACTGATTTATACGTGCTTTTAAGCCTCTGCATGTAAAGCCTTATTTTCCCTCAGCGTTCAATGGCGGTTATGTTGTATAATTCATCCGTGAGGACATAAACCTCCTGACAAGGTTTTCTGCCGGGAGGCCATGTGCGCGACACAAATTGCCCGAGACTAGATAAATAAGTATAGAAATAAAATGCATACAAATATGAAAAACACACGAGCTGGCGCAGTCATATATATTGTTTATGTACCATTAATATCTCACAACGTCCCCGCCCACTGCTCTTCTTTTCATGAAAGTGTCGAGCCCACATCGCTCTGGGCTACGCTCGTGCTTCACGTACGCCGTTCTATGCGCGCTGGAGTGCAACTGCTCCCCAAGAGGAAACGCATTAAAAAATAACATTGCATTCTTATAGCTGGAGAGATTTTCTTGTTTTTTATCTAAATTTTGCATTCAGTGTTTTACACACATAGTGATAATCCAGGTACATTTAAAAATTTATTTCCTCCCCTGAGGAAAATTATTTTAAATTTTTATGTACGTACTCCCAAAAAAGTATTTGTTCATCTTTCGATGCTAGTGATGTATAGTGGCAGTAAGAACAATTTAATGCTCGTCCACTAGATGGCAGATGGCACAATTAAGCTGTCTTTGTTTTCAACTAAAGAGACCCCAATTTCACATGGAATGCATACATTTGTGAGCAAATTGAGACAAAACATCATTACTTCAGTGTACCGTAAATAGTTTTTTAGAGACATTTTTGTGTGCCGTGAATTTTTTCTAATGTAAAATATGCGCTTGGGGACACTTCTCTAAACGACCGATGGAATTTTTGCTTTATAAAAGTGACATGAACGACACGAGCCGATAACCGTTACTCTGTTTTACTTCATATCGTGACGTATCACAATTGTTTTTCCAATGTGTTTAGATGATATCATAATTAGAAAATAACAGTAAGTAGAACGAATGGTATGAAGCCAATCTTTTGTTGGGGCATCAACCAGCGCGATCGGGTACAGAAAAGGCGGAGGTCGACACACTGCAATCCCTTGTTGTGTCAAGCAAGAGTTGGAATGGGAATTTAAGGACCGTTAAGACAAGCATGACTGCACAATTTTCTATATGGACAGCGAAGATGCACACGCCTCTAAAATGAAGCCTTTCTATTTTGCTCCCCTCTTCATGCTATTAAAAATGAATAGCGTGCCAACGTGGGCCTCGATCCGCTAGGCAGCCACTGAACTCGAAGCGCAGCGGGCTCACTCGCACATGTTAAGACGCATGAATTATGCAAAAGACGGCTATTCCAATATTCACCGCAATGTGTGATCGTCTCCGTTGCATGGGCGGTGCAGGTGACGCGACATGGCGTGTATTTGCCCGTCATGCCCAGAAAAAAAAAAAAAAAGGAAAGGCAATGAAGCCGGAACTGTGTCCAATTATGCAATTTTCACTTCAATCGGCGTAATCTCATTTGAACTCGGCAGGCGCACATGAAGTGGATGCAAGGAACACTCGTGGGGAAACGTGCTTGAGTGAATGGATCTTGTGCGCACCGGAGGCATTGTTTAGCCATCAAACAAGGCCCCATTCCAAACAGGGCTTTTACAAAGAAATCCAAAATTAATTGGCGACACCAAAGCGGAGGCAAACAACTTTTCCTCCCCGTGCCCACACACCATCCACTACGGCTGTCTTTCATGTCTCATCCGCCTCTCTTCCCATGCCAAGGCTTAGCCGCTGAGCGCAACGGTTAACCCGGCTGCCCCTTGCTTCTCCGGGAATATCCTGACTCAAATTTAAAGCGATGAGGTGGTAATTAGAAGATTGTGACTGACGCGGCGATAATTGGGGTCCGCCGCAAGTTCTCAGTCTTCTGTCTGGGATCCGGGGCCAGGGGCTTACTCAGCAGACGCGCTCCCCCCTTCTGCAGGTCTAAGAACGCTCGCCAATGACTTGTTTTAACCCCGCTTTGCAAGTTGCCATCTGACGGGGCTGTCGGCGGCGCCATGCACGGAGCGCTCACGCCTGAGGGGAAAGCGAAGCACGACGGCGGCGGGGGCGGGCGGTGACTAAGTGTCGCAACTCGGCGGCGGCCATGTTTACCCATGAGCCACTCCACTCTGTGACACGCGAGGCTTTGGCTGCGACTGATAAATCATTGCGGGTCTGATGTGCGTCGATGGCAACGTGGTGTCACTTAGATACTTGATTAGCGTGTCTGTCACTTCGCCTTACGCTTAACATAACTCCAGCTGCGCAAGTCAATTTGCGCTGGCCGCGGGCACGACGCTGATGAGCGATCTCTCAAACTGACAGCCTGTCATAACGCGACAACAAATGTGCATCTCACTCACATACATACATTTTTTTTTGCATATGAAGGATGTATTTGCATATGACCTACGTGATGAATATGAGAGAAGACAACAGTTCAGCTTTTATTCTCAGGTATAGCAGGTCATATGACATTTCGAAGTTACAAACAGCGAGTAATGAACTAGTTTGCGCAAGGGCGTAAGAATACGTATTCATGTGGCTCACTCAGTTACTGCAGTCATTATTTTTCATTTGTTTTTATAATTTTACAGACAATGTTTACTACTGCGTTAGCATAGGGTAATGGTAGACCAATCCATTTTTAATGTGCGCAAAAACATTGGAACATGTGACAAAGGAAAGCCACATTACATCGGCTAGTCACGCTGAATGTCAATGCTCACATTCACATTTGATTTTGCCTACTTTTCTGCTTGTTAGGGATGTCCCAAACATAACAACCAGTGAGCTGTCTATGGGTGCAAAAACTTGCAATTTTGAAGTTTAGGGACGATAGGAAAAAAATCAATCAGAGCCATTGCCCATCTGTGGCATTTCCCATTATGTGTTAGCATTAAGTTAGTTAAGGCAACGTCATGTGATTGTTTTAAAAACACAACGTGTAATTGTCTTTGTTTGACAGTAAACTTTAACTGGGAGTGGTGATCAAATGTTGGCCCCTTTTTTTTTTTTTTTTCTCTCTTCCCCCCAGATTTGTTAACTATCCGCCATACTGCTGCTTCTTGTGAAGTCAGTTGAGTACTGTGGCTGTGCGCAATGTTGGGATAACATCAGAGCTTTTAGATGAGCTGTTTTGTACGCCAGCCACATTACTGACTTTCTGAACACAATTTTGCCTTTGAAAAAGTCCAAAGTTTTAGAGGTGTTTTGAGCAGAAAACAGTAAGGACTCAACGTTACTGTGATCATTTTCTGGCAGAAAACAGAAATACTCAATTCTCAGCATTTAAGTACATTTAGAATATGCAAATGTGACTTAAGAGATTTTGGCCCAAAAATTTGCGTTTGATATTTTATTACAGAAAGTGAGTGAATGCCATGACCACAATCGGCATTTCGCTTTGTCATTTGTGCCCGAGCCGTCGAAGTAATAAAACAATGTGAAGTCTACCAACAGAGTAACCGTGCATGTTTTACACCCTTTGTTTTAGTGACACTTTGACTTACTGATTAAGTCGCGCTGATGGCACACCTGACGCTGAAGAAATGTGTTTTCATTTGCTGTGTTTGTGTGTGTGTGTGTGTATATGTGTGTGTGGTTGACAACTCCCCACAGAATGTTATGTAAACAGTGTGCCTGTGTTCAGATATGGGAATTAGTGTCCCGCCTTAGCGTATGCTAACTTGCGCTCGCCTCAGTCCCACCCATCTGTCAAAACCTTGGCGAAAACATTGCGAGGGACGCATATTGCCGTGTGTGACGGCCGCTGAGGACAAACGTGCTACGTAGGAAAGCTTTATCTTGACTGAACACGTAATAAATCATCAAAAAGTTTGAGTCACAAAGCTTGTTTTGATGAAAAGTGGGTTGTAGCGGAAAGGAAAAAAACGGTTTGACTTTTATTAGGTTCTGAATTGGGTTGAGTTGTACTCAAAGCACAGGAAACTGTGAAAACCACACCGCCACTGAACTCGTTTTGCTATCTGTCAGGAGATTGAGGGCAAGAAGCAAAGTGAGTGCAGCAAAGTGGAGACTGTGGCCGGAACACTGAAGTGTCCTTGGTAAGCCAACTTTCACGCGAGATGACTTTTGCCATTGCTACGAGTCTTTCCGACAAATCAGCTCGACCAACCTGTGACCAGCGGCGATTGAAGCGGCCACATGGTACTACCGATATATGATGCTTATATTTTTATTAACAGACATACTACAATACATACAATATGTGCCACTGTATTCTATATTGAAACTCCTGTTCATACAAATATACGCGCACGGTGACTTTGAGAGGCAACCTGTGTGTGCCGAGTGGAACCTCGCTTTTCATATGATCCAGTTTGACACTTTTTCTTTTTCACTGAAATCTTGTCCCGGTTTTTGTACATTCACTCAGTTTTCATGCAGTTTGATAAAGATAAACAACCCTCTTCTCCCTCTCCCCTCTTCGTCATCCTTCATCATACGCCATCAAGAGTCTTAATAAAAGTAAGTGATGTTTAGTGTTTCACATTTTTCTTCTCTGTGTTAAACTATAGTTATTTGCTATAAAATGTAGTTTTAGTTGATATTTTTGATTGTCAGGAACAGATGATCTGGATTTATATTTCCTATATTTCAGACGTTTTGGAATGGAATAATCATGAAAACTGAGGTTCCACTGTCGTTTCAAAACCATACTGGTGACTTCTACGGACGTCTTTCAATACAGGTATAGAATACGGGAGGTACATATGTATTCTGTATTGAAACGTCTGTTAATAAAAATAGAACTTCACAGTGACTTTCTGTACACCCTATGCTACCCGCTTTTGTCTGTGGAAAACCAAATAGTGTACAAAGAAAATTGCCAATAGATAACCACCGCCTGGATGTTTTTGAATTTTGTCATTGAAGCTCATGTATTAATCAGTGAAATGAAAAGCATTCATTGCCAACGTTATTCATGAAACAAAGGAAATTATTGGGGGCGGGTTACATAAAAGCTGCAAAGTCACAAAACTGTGACATATTTTATGCGCAAAGGGAATGATGGCAACAAGAAAACTGTGCTGCAGCAAATTGGAGACCGTGATGGAACACTGCAGCATCTTGTTTACGTTAACAGCAGTCGTTGACGTCACCCATTGACCGGGTACAACAAAAACGTACCTGTTATTTGTCTGTAGTACAGCATCGACAGTGTGTAACTACCTCCTTGATATGCCAGCCAGAATTTTGTCATTGAGAGTCATGAATTAAATTAGGGAAGAAATTAATTATTACCGGATCAGAGCTTCATGTTGCTTCATACCAAAGTGTAATAAATTTATTTTGCCCACGGCACCACAACAATCTCCTTCCTTCGAAATGTGCACTCAAAAAAAATAAACGTCTCAATTTCAAGTCAGTTCGGGGATACTCTTGTTCGAAACACCTCGACTGCATTGTATTTAAACTTTCTCACCGGAAACACGCTTTCCACAGCGTCAACGGGAGCCGTTTTTTTTGTTGTGTTTAGTTCTTTGAAGCGGCAGCGTCCTCCCAGTAGGAGGTGTCAGTGTGGGTCACACACACGAATCTGTTTCATGTGTTCCTCTCGGATGCTCCCGTTTGTCAATCGGTGTCCGCGCAGATTCTGGCCTCATCCCTTTCTCAGCGGGAGGCGTGTGTTGAGCAAAATCAAACTTCAAACAAACAAATGGAACTGTTTCCCCCCCCACACACACACATCTGCAACGACACTTGTGCTGTCCATCTTCATCCTGCATCTGCCGACACTCCATCATTCCTTGTTTTTTTTTTACCCATTCTCCTGACTGCTTGTTATCCTTGCCCAAGCTCTGGAGATCATGCCGCTCCCTCTTTGGAACATACACCTCCGCTGTCCAAAACTCACTGCTAAAGGCCTCCTTGTCTCGGCACATTTCCAGAATCACTATAATCCCAACTGAGACGCATGGATTCGGAGCGGGATTTCCGAACAGTTACGTAGTCAAACTTCAATACAGACATCCTCTCATCTTCATCTGACAGGATCATTTTTACTACAAGTTGCAGCTCCCTTGGAAATTGCCTCATGGATGCCAAAATGCCAAAAGGAAGAAATGAAATGTATCCAAAACATAATCACAAGTTAATGATGATGGTTTTTTTTTGTTTTTTGTTTTTTTTGGGGGGGGCGGGGGGGCTTCAATGGCACGACATTTGATATACAGTATATTATTTTATGTTTTACAGAAAGTAATAGCACACCTGCCCTAAACCGGTCAAACATTTTATTTTTAATTTCTTTCAAATCCTTTGAGCCACGATCCTCCTCCTAATAAGTGCGGTCTTCAAGCAGTTTTTTTGTCTTTTCTCAGGCGAACGGCCGACAGTTACGAGAGCCGTCCAAGACCATGTGGATACAATTTGTGGATACATGCGTTTCAATTTACATGGGTAGCTTTATACAGTATATTACATATTTCATACTCAAAATAAATAATTTAAGGATTTGGCTTGGTAAAGTAATAGCACATCTGCCTCGAGCATGTCTTTTTTTTTCATAATTTCTTTCAAATCCGATTAGCCACAATCTTGCTATTAAATGCAGCGTTAAAGCATTTTTTTTTTTTAGGTGCTCTCTTTTCTCAGAAGAACAACATTCAGTAAGCCCTCCCAAAACCTTCTTTTCTCTTTTTAAAATAAAACAAAACTTTTTTTTAATAAAAGCCGTGAAAGCACAAAATGTTTATTTTTTGTTGTTGATTGCTAAAAGACACACAAAGTCACAAAATGTTATGCATATTACATACATTATTTGGCTTATACAAGTAATAGCACACTTATCCTGAACAGGTCAGACAATTTTTACTTTTGATTGCATTCTAATGTGTTGAGTCATGATGCTGCTATTAAGCGTGGATTAAAGCAGCTTTTTGTTGTCTTTTCTTGAACAAACAGCCTACTACAACACTGCAAATAAAAAGCACATTTTCTTCATATTCTTCCGGCAATAAGTGATAAGCAAATAATTGTTCAACACATTTAATGAGGCTAATTAAAAATAATCCTCATGGGACTTTTGCTTGTATTATTGGTAATCACATATTTTCAGATTGATGGCAACAAAGCAGCAGTTTAGACACAAAAGAATAATTGGGAAAAAAAAGTCTGTTCTCCTACCATGTAGTAGTACATAAATCATTTGAGCTGAGAGTAGTAATAGTCTAACATTGAGAGGGCTAAATAAAAAAGACCGGGCAGTCAGTCAGTATAAATTCTCTTTTAGCAAACGTGATTAGGAAACTCCCACCGGACACGTCTGGTTTTGATGCTTTCCCCCCCCCCCCTCTGATTTCCATCTAGAGTGCGACCCTTGCTGGAGGGCGTGTGGCCTACATGGTATTGAACTAAGTAAATCTTTGCCTCCATCTCTGGGGGCGTCTGATTCAGATACATAATGGACACACAAAGAAATGCTATTGGAAAGGAAAGCGCTCTCGGGTACGGAGCCCTTTTGTTGTGTGCCTTCCGTCTGCATTATAATGACTTGGTGGGTATGCTTGGATCCATAAAGTCTGGATCCATGCTACTAAAAGCAGGACGAAAATAATACATGCTCAAATTTATGCAGCTCCTGAAAAGCTCAAGAAACTGAATTAAGAAGTGATCCTTGTGAGCATAAGCGGCTCAGAAAATGGATGGATAGATTCATCTCTCTACAGTTGTCAGGTGGAATTTTACAGTTAAATAAAAAGTTGGTCCATCAATATCAACCATGAAAGTAGGCGGACAACGCCAGTGTACTCTCACAAGTACTTTACTTACTTCAAAGATACTCGAAAGTGAATTTAGAAATTTGTGACTAAATACAGAGAGAGGAAAAAAAGGCTGGAAATGTCCATCCAAATACTGACAACTACATAGTACTCAAATGTGGAGATATCACATTAAAACCATTTTCTGATTTTTTGGGGGGCACGGTAAAACGGCACCCAGTTGACGTCGCAATTTGGCGTCCAGCGTAGGTCGCCCCTGCGCCGCTATAGAAGAACCTGAGCACCTTCGTTCGCATTAGTGGTCATCTGGCCCAGTGGAGACTTAACTGTTAATACTAGGCGCAAGCCTGTTAGCTTGTGAGCTAGCTGGTGTCTGGCGACTCCCTTCGTGGCGACAACCATCTTCATTGTGTTGGTTCAAATTTAGAGGAAACATCTTTACAGCTTTAAAGCCTATTTAATCCATTTTCTAACTTCCCAGTATGACAGTGAAGTTGGATACTTCGAAGGGCAAAGGTGGCTCGATAATGTTTTAGGTGTAGCTTGTAGTCAACATTTAGCATCAATTTCTTAGCTCGTCCATAGATATGAAAAACCACATGAAAGACGGCTCAAGTAGACGACCGGGAGTGGCCAAAGCAAAGACAACGACGCTAATCACCAGGATTTTGAAGATGATACGTTAAGGTCAAGCTATACCATAGTTTTAAAGTATGATAATCCATCCATCCTATCCATCCATTTTCTGAGCCGCTTCTCCTCACTAGGGTCGCGGGCGTGCTGGAGCCTATCCCAGCTGTCATCGGACAGGAGGCGGGGGACACCCTGAACTGGTTGCCAGCCAATCGTAGGGCACATACAAACAAACAACCATTCGCACTCACAGTCACACCTACGGGCAATTTAGAGTCTCCAATTAATGCATGTTTTTGGGATGTGGGAGGAAACTGGAGTGCCTGGAGAAAACCCACGCAGGCACGCGGAGAACATGCAAACTCCACACAGGCTGGAGGTCCTCAGAACTGTGAGGCTGACGCTCTTACCAGTCGGCCACCGTGCCAAGTATGATAATAACATTGCATATTTTGAAGGAAAGGGGAGGGTGAGGCTATTGTTATGCTCGTTTAATAAGCGCCAGCATAGAAATGGAGAAAGATAATACAAGAGTTTTGTGCTCCTCTATACTGGGCTAATTGCCCAGGGGAGGCTGATTAACACATTCACTGCCATTGACGGCTTTAGAAGTCAAATATCCATGTTAACTGGGAAGGCTGGCAGCGAATGAGTAGCACGGGTCCCAATCAGCCTTAAATGTGGACAATGCAGCAGGCGTGGGCGAGCGCTATTCCAAAGAAAGAAATTAGTCTCGCATCCCACGCGCTTGGTCGTGTTTACTTCACACGCGGCAACGGCATCAATGGCGGTCATGTGTTTGACGTGGCACGGAGATTATTTCGGGGTGGGCGCAGTCTGGCGACACCTAACGCTACAGGAAGCGTCCTCCATACGCGTCGGCGCAATGTTTCTGCTCGCGGCACTGGAAATGTGCGCGTCCCTCGTGTGGTGGCGCCGTGTGGAGGAGGACGAGGTTGTGGGAGCAGCATGTGTGGAGGTGGAACTAGCTCGCTCAACTCATGTTGCGTGCATTGCGCCTTCAAGGAGATTGTATTTAAGACGGTGTTTATTATGTTGTACATGCTGAGAGCTCAGCGTTCACGCGAACTAGTGATATTATTATATATGATGATGATATTACAGAGACTATCAATATTGCACCTATACCAAAACACAATATAACAGCCACGACAATATATATGGGAATATTACATTGACATGGCAACACCTAAAGACTGAAATCTGATTGGACAAAAAAAAAAAAAAAAGCAGGGGAGCCTAGAGAGATGTGACAAAATGAAGAGAAAAGAATGAAATTATGAAATCTTATGGCATTAATACTGTATTGGAATTTTAAGAAATTATTATTTTTTAGACAAGTAGTTCAAGAGACCAATTTCCAATTCACACGTGCGGCGGTATATCTGAAGCTCACTCGTAACGAATTTAGGCTCACAACACAAATTAGAAATCGACCTCCCCACAACCCGTCGCTTGGAAAACTTGTTGGGCACAATTAAACTGTATTTACTTTTTGCTTGGTGGTGTGCTGTGAGATTTTTCTAATGTAAAATACGTACGTGCCTTGGCCCCATAAAGGCTGGGAAACTACCATAATCATTAAGCAACTCTTAACAGTTGGTGACTGTTCATTTCTTTGTAAATTGGCAAGCTTACAAATTCAGCAGGGAAACAAATAATTACTCACGCCCCCCCCCCCCCCCTCCTAGCTGAAGCTTTAACTCGTGTCTTCCAGTGGAAAAAGGCTGCAAGTGCACAAATGTCACAGCCCGCTGCACAGATGTGTGGCATTACGGCACACATGTAGAAAAGGAAATGCTGTTTCGTGTCCCGACGTGCATAATTCAAAAGCCCACTGTCCTAATTGCTTAGTCAATACCAGCCACACTTCATGGGCTGCAGCAGTGACCCCGCGGTGAGCACCAAAGATGCGCTGACCCTTGATGTTTTGGGAGCTTGAAAAGCGGCAGCTACATTCTTTCATTTCAATGCACTCGCTTACGTCGGAGACCCATTATACCTCACCGGTGCCATGACATCACTGAGTACAGCCTGTATCCAGGGCAGAAAGGAGGATTCTGGTAGTGGTAGTAATGGGAAGGCAGACAAAAAGTCCAGCCTTGGGCAAAGAACAGTGGCTGCTACGCACTAATCTGCCTACCTCCTGTTTGCGAGCAGTGTGAGCGGCCGTACTGCGGGACGGGCCGCTCTCCATCACTGTCACGTGGTGCTCTAATGAGTGCCTAGGGGCATGGGGTCAATGGCTGAGATGATTTTCCTGC
Source organism: Phycodurus eques (assembly GCF_024500275.1). Taxonomy (NCBI): domain Eukaryota; kingdom Metazoa; phylum Chordata; class Actinopteri; order Syngnathiformes; family Syngnathidae; genus Phycodurus; species Phycodurus eques. The sequence goes on from NC_084540.1 coordinate 18,170,205, forward strand.
TGATAAGTGAATGCCGGGAGGTAGGCACTGCGGACGAGCTTAAAAAAAAAAAAAAAAAAAAAAAAAAAAAGCCCCTTACTGGCTGGCAATTTAAAAAAAAAATACATACACTACAGTATGTCTGACTTTCCGTATTCTAAATGTTCATTTGAGGAAATAATAATTGACTGAACGTCAGCATTAAAGCCAGGCAGTGCCTTTCTTCAGAACAGGTACTTTTTATTTAATACAGAACAGTGAAGGTAGTACAGCAATCCTGCAATTGTTCATGACAGTATACCGACTATAAGTGAACATACTCATTTTCTTTTCTAGCATGCATTTTATATTGAATACAGAGTGGTGGGTGCCCGACAAGACGTGTGACGGCGCCAACGTATGACAGGTGTGATGTTTTTTTTAAAAAAAACCTTTAAAGCACGCTGGGTGCACTCTTCATCAACGTGGCGTCTTTGCTATTGCTAATGACTGAATGAGTGATTTGAGAGTTAAGTGGCCCCAGGGTGATGTAGGCCCGCCACTCAGATGTAGGTAAGTGGTAACAGCCCCCAAACTCATTTGCATGTCATTACGCAGCCGTTAGCGCGTGCAAACAAAAGCGCTGCTGTAATTGTCTAACTTTTAAGCCTGCAATTATGCCGCCATTTGCTTTTTCCGTCTTCTGACAGACCGCCGCATGGCAGGATTAATTACACATTTGTGGTTTTACATAACAAAGCGACGCATTGAGATCCACAGTGTATCAGAGAGTACGTTTAACAAAGATAAAAGAAGCAAAGTATGATTATGCTACAGCTCGTCGAGCTGAAAGTGTTCTCATCGTTGTGCTTCCATCTTATCTTCCTGCCTTTTAAGTGCGCGCCAAAGATGTTTAATCATCCTCACACAAGGTCCAAACGCATGTGAGGCAGGACCGTCCTAGGGTGTTTGCTATTGGTATAGGCGAGAGGCTTGATGCCTTCATTGTGCCCCCGACACAGGATATCGGCAGCTCTCAGCAAGACTGGCAGCGGGCTGTAAACGATCAGGTCGTCCAATGTCAGAGGCAGACAGGCGAGGCGGCCGCACGTCAGCCAACAAGACCAAGAAGACCAGCTTCTCCTCTACAGACCCAGGGGCGGACTTACCATTGGGCAAACACAGGCATTTGCCTGGGGCTGTGAGATTTGGGGCCACCAAAAATCTCATAAGAACTGATTAATAAACATTTTCTTCAATTTAAAGCAATTGTTTTAGTCTTCACATGCTTAAAAACACAATGCTTTATCGTGATCATTTCGAGTGTTCCCGTCCCTTCTCATGCACTGGACAGTACCATTTTCTTACAGCACGTGCAGACTCTAGTCAAGGAGAAAAAGAAAAACGTTTTGGCACATTTGAAGGAAAATGAAGCGGAATTATCACAGCGAAGCGGAGAACAAGAGAAGGTTAGAGGAAAGTTTTTTACAAAAACTACCAAAGGTTCCAACCTTTTTCAAGGTGACACTGTACATCCATAACGCCCACGCTCTTGCCTGTTGCAATTGCACTGCTGTCAGTGTCAGCTTAGGAGGATGCAGTAGAGATGAAGTGGAGTGTAACAAGTGACGTTTTTTACATACTCATACACAGCGAGTATCAAAGTGGTAGAAATGGTTACCTATATTAAATGGTGATTAAAGTTCTTATCAACTACAGTAAAAGTGTTGAGATGATTCTCGTGTTAGATAATAATGCTCAAGAAGGATTTTAAGGAGTTAAGGTCTGGAGATTTTCTAAAATTTCCTTTTTTTTGTTGATGACAAACATTCATATTCAAAATCTGTGCGGTACGTTTGTCTTGGGCCTCCAAATGGCTAAATATGCTCATGTCCAAGCCATACAGATGGGTATTACAGCCCAATTTGTTTTTAAATTGTAAAACTGTGATTTAAAAATAAATAAATAAATAAATAAAACTAAAAAAAACAAATGTGGAAAAAAAATGTCAAATCAAATATGGTGAGAATCAAAATTGGACACACACAGAATTAAAGAGTTTTGCTAGAATAAATCTGTAATATTACAAAAAGTCGCAACTTCAGATCAAGGTCATAATATAAAAAACAAAACAAAACAAAAACAAAAACAATCCCGCCCCCCCCAAAAAGCAATTATTTGCCACCTCCTTGGTGCTGATTGGCTTTTTAAGACTAGTTGGTGCCATTAGGACCCTGTTAAATAATGAAGCAGTTCAACCAAAGTGTTTTTTTTTGTGTGTGTGTGCGCGCACGCGTGTAGGTGGCTGTGTGCTTCTACTCAGGAGGATTTTCTAAATGTCTCTGAAAGATTTAAGAGGCCGCTGCCGTGGGGAGGGTCTCACACATCTCAGGTTCATGTGTTGATCTGGGTCATAGAGGCCTGCGTGGATGTGCTTAAAGAGCTGCAAAATGAGGAATAACTACAAGGATTGACTTTGTATAAGAGAAGATGGTTGATGTCAGTCTTCAGGGGAATGGTTGCTTAACTGCAGCAGCACAGCGAGCAGTGTTGCCTGTTCTCAAAGCATGAAATTCAATCTATAAAATTAATCAAAACAAATCCATCAACATTTATTTCATAGCATCGCGAACGACAGGAATATCATAGCACTTAACGGGCGTCCAACATCATCCTCACGCTACGACATGTCGTGATCAGGCAAGATTATACCTAGATCTTAACTCACTGCTTTCGCTGGCATTTTGTCAGAGGAAAAATAATAGCAATTCCTTGTACTTGATGTTATTTTCCTGTTGTATATTCCATCCATACTGCAGTTGCTACATGCATTTTCCATGTAATGACTGACAAGGCACGTCGACGTTCCCTGTGGAACGAGCCGAAACCTTACCCGTCATCTCGACACGCAGAGGCGCTCATCGAGTTTTTGACCTTGCGTGCAGTTACAGTGTGAGTTAACCCTTTGATTAAGGGCTATAGAAATAAACTTGACTTGAAATTTCCAACCATTGTGCTGCGGGAAATTATCAATTTTTTACTAATATGATCCTATTTAAGTCAAACATTATTTGTTAATCTATCTATGCCGGTGACGTATAGTGACAGGCTGAACAATTAAACGCTCTTCTTCTACATAGCAGTAGGTAACCGTGCATCCACCTGTTGCCATTCATACAACAAAATAATAGATTTGTGTTTAACTAAATAGGACCAGATTTCACCCAGAGTATGTCAATTTATGAGTAAATTAAGACGAGATCATCAGATTTTCAATTTAGTGTTCACACACTATTTGCCTGGCAGGATAGACACCAAGACACGAATTGCAAATATAAGCAAATAACTGACGCACCGTGAAAAGATTTATAATTCCCCACAAGATGGTGGCAAAGCAGTACTTTTCTATTAGATAGGACAATGCCCTGAGTAAATTAACATATTCCCCTCACTTAATCATCCTTTGGCACCAAGACGCCACAAGCAAGTGCCAAAGCAATACTTTTACTTTTATTATTTTTAAATTCTATCAATTGACATTAAGGATATGGCCATTTCTGACCAATTTTTGTGTGTTCTTTGAATTGCAGATTCTTCCAAAAGTTCAGACAACCTCTATGTCTATTAAGAAAAGGTACATAAATGAGAGCGCCGCCACTACGTTTATGGAGACCATTGCTGTGCCACAAACTGTGAATGCTGAGACAGTTGATGAACTTTTGGATAATTTCACCTGTAAAATCTCAAATGTCATGAATGCCGTCACTCCAATTAAAACTCAGACGATCTTTAGACGACCTAGAACACCGTGGAGGAGCACAATGATGGTAAAGACCTCTAAATCAAAGTGTAGGAAAGCAGAACGTAAGTGGAGAAAAACTAAACTCCAAATTGACTATGACCTCTACAGACAAAGTCTTTGTAATTTTAACCAAGAGTTAGTCAGGGCTAGACAGCAACACTTTTCTGAAATCATCGGTAAGAACTTCAACAATACTCGCACTCTGTTTGCTGTGGTTGACAAGCTCACAAGCCCCCCAAATCAGACAGCGCCAGAACTCCTAACAGCAGATAAATGCAATGAATTTGCTTGTTATTTTAGTGAAAAAAATCCATCATGTTAAATATTAGCACAAATCAGCATAATGATAAAATGATACATATGAAGCCACCCAGGAAAAACCATTACCATGTCAGAATTTGATACAGTTGACCAAAAAACTGTAGAGAAAACAGTTCAGCAGCTGAAACCATCAACGAGCTGTCGTGACACAATACCATCTGACTTTTTCAAAGCTATTACGAAGTCTGTGCCAGCTGATTTGCAGCAAATAATCAATAATCATGTTTCCTAAAGCTCTAAAAGTAGCTGCCATTAAGCCTCTGCTAAAAAAAAATAGAACACTGGATGCTTCCATGTTAGCAAGCTATAGACCCATCTCAAATCTCCCTCTCTTAGCCAAGATTGTTGATAGTTATTTTTAATCAACTCAGCAATTTCATTTTGACAAATTTCAATCAGTGTTCCGAACTCATCACAGTACAGAATCTGCTCTTATCAAAGTGCTAAATGATATAAGGTTGAATACTGACTCTGGAAAGGTGTCAATTCTGGTCTTGTTGGACCTCAGTGCGGCTTTTGATACCGTAGATCATAATATACTGCTTCGCAGGTTGGAAACGTGGGTAGGACTAAATGGAATAGTCCTTAAATGGTTCAGGTCCTACCTGGAGGAAAGGAGTTATTTTGTAACCATTGGAAGTGTTCAATCTCATCTAATGGTAATGACCTATGGGGCCCCTCAAGGGTCAGTTCTTGGACCCCTCCTGTCTCCAGGTGACTACAGTTCAATTGAGGTGTTGTGTCACTGTCTAAAACAGATAAATATCTGGATGAGCCAAAATGTTCTTTAATTAAACCACAACAAAACTGAGATAATTGTTTTTGGTCGTAAAGAAAAGAGGATTGATGCGAGTAAATACCTGGAGTCACTCTCTTTAAAACCCAAAGACCGAGTCCGAAACCTTGGTGTTCTGATAGATTCCGACCTGATTTAAAAAAAAAAAAAAAGTGTTTTTGCTCAAATGTGAAAAAATATATTAGCGCTGATAAGAAGGCATGACTTATTTGTAAAATGGTTAAATAAGTGATATTGAGCCATTCCTTTGCTCGTGACTACTATAATGGAGGGCTTATAAAGAAACCTCATTAGCTTTTGAATATTTATGCAGAAAAAGGTAGCTGCGTGGGTGTCATTTATAACACTGAAAACTATTTAATACAGTCCGCATTATGTTTAGAAGCATGCTGCCGTATTATTCTTTCCCTCTGAATAATATCGATTCCTTTATGCTGCTGCTGTCCCATAAATGATGCATGCGCATACAACGCTACGGGGTCTTTCCACTAGAGACCCTCCGCAATGGGATGCGAGTGGGGTGGTGGGGGGGGCTTAAGAAAGTGGCCACCTGAAAAATGCTGTTGACATTTTTGCAGCAAGTGATCCACAACAGATGTCTGTTATGTCGCGTGTGTGTCACACGAGTCCATTGTGTCCTCGCCAGAGCTGATGTCTTGCCGGGCGAGTCGTCTTGAGGAAGCTCCCCCGCCCCCCGACCCCCATCGCCACCCTTTAAGTAGCTCCTTGCTAGAAATGTCAGCAAGCACTCGACAAACACGCTTAAACAACAAAAGATGAATTATTGGCAAAGTCGGGGCTGAGGATGCATGTTACTAGATGGAGGTCAAAAGATGTGGACATATTATGAAAGATTGACCTTCTAACGTCTTGTATAATAGTTGGGGATCTGCTGTGCCAGTCCACCCATCATGTAAAATAAATACCCAAGTAAATCTTTTGTTATCCATCTATTTTGACTTTTCTGCACCCATCCATCCATTTTCTATAACGGCTATCCTCACTGGGGTCGCAGGATGTTACATATGAGGGAGGCTAACTTACATGATAAGGCCATATTTCTACGCCAATGATTAGATTTACTTCACACCCACGTGAAGAGTAAAACCACTCTACAGTAATACCACTGTATAAAACCAGTTAACATCTTTTATTATCTTTATTTTTACAATACAGTGCTATTTTTCTTAATTAAAAATGTAAAAATTGTAATGATTTTTGAGGGGCCTGGAATAGATTAATTGCATTTCAATTAATTTTAATAGTGGATAATGAATTTGATGTATACCGTACGAGTAAACTGAGTAACGAGCGTGTTCACAGAATGAAATAAAATCATAAGTCAAGGTACCACCGTACTTAGTTGCTTGGTGAAGTTGCCGAAGCGTGTAGTTTGTTTGGTGACGTATCCAAACGTCACATACACAGAGTGTAGTGTATGAAGTAAAATGCGGTAAAAACGAAAACCAGTGACAGCGCTATTACAGCGTCGCTAACATAGCATAGTCTTTATCGTCGCAAGTCACATAAGATCCAAAGTGAATGTTCTTTTGTCCACAAAAAGCTGTTGCGGTTTCCCTCAGAGGGCCGTTGAGTGGAAAGCCATATACAGTAAATGTTTAAGTGCCTTATCATATTACTGCATATAAACAACATGTTGATGCATAACTAGTTTTGAAATCAGAAGTCAAGGATAGGTTTGTTCAGCTATTATTCAAGTTACTGTAAAAAGCTGTTTGGTAACAAAAACAAAAACAAAAACAACAAAAAAATGCAATTGCAATATCTCAAACATTATTGATTTCACATGACCATTTGATTTGCTACAGATTTGAGCAAAAATCTTGGAAGTTGACACACGTGATTTGCTTTTGTGGACCACATAAAAGGATGTGGCGGGACGGATCTGGCCATCGGGCCTCACATTTGACAGTCGTGTATCAGCGTTGACTGTTTAAAAAGCTAACAAGATTGGTCCGTTCTCCGTTTTGAAAACAGCTTTATTACTTAACCGATGTTTGGACCTAACTGACAGTTGGACCTTCACGCCGAGACCGCCGGTGAACAAATTGGGATGTGCAAAGACTTAAATATTGAAAATCACTCCGCGTTCGCATCCGCGCCATTCATCCCCGCATGTTTTAGCTCCGTATAACACTAATAAATGGAGAACAAAGTCAAAGAATATGAAAGGGGAACACTCGTCATGCACAGTGTGCCTTCGGTAGATCGGGAGCAGGTTATTAATTTAACAGGCTGTAATTGAAAACATTAGTAATTTCGGGTCGTTAACGCCTTTAAGAGCAGGGCGATAAAATAGAGCTTCAGGTGGCAGCTCGTGCTTGCAGTTATCACAACCCTGTTGCATTGCATACAAATAACAGCAACAGCGGGGACGTCAGCGTCCAGAAATACTAATTGCCTGCTGTTTTCTGAGCTCGGCGCGGCCCACCTTTCTCGGGACAATCAATAATTACGGACAAAAGGGCAGCAGGAATGAAATCAGTCTGATCGCCATTAGCGTGGAGAGCGGGAGCAAGTTCATTAGCCATTCAGCAGGCGCGCTGTGTAATTTCCAATACTGGGGACAACTAGCTCCCTTATCCCCTTTTGCCTATTGTGCTCATCCTCTGTTGCTGTTTTTACCTCTGCTTTTACCTGCGCCAATGACGCCATGTGTTCATTCCACTGTTTATCAGCGTGTGATTTAGGAGGACTTTCAGCAAGAATCACTACAGTTTAATCAGAGTGCTGCATAAGCCCAGGAAGAACCCATTAAAATATGTGTAGGTATTTTTTGCCACTTTTCTGGTAATTTTGGGCATCTGGGTTGTATCAGGGATGTCGTCGATTTCTGTGAATTGCGGGCTTGTGAAACCCTCTGAGGCTCTTTTGTGATAAGGGGCTATGAAAAATATACATGGCAAATGTTTGAAATAGCACAATGCATCTCCTTTTAACCCGTGTTGAGGCTGCTCAAAAGCAAAAATTATGGAAGTACATAACAGTAATCATGTTCCTCGTGCACTGGTTGTATCTCATCGGTCGTACGTCACCGCGCTTTCCAGCGCCTCACGTGTCGAGCGCATTTAGCGCATCAATTCATAGTCTCACGTTTCGAAACTCGTGTTCCCCAAGCTCGCTCGTACCGTCAGAGCTCGCCACCACTCCGGGGCAGGCGCGAATGACACAAAGGGACAGTACATGTGGCGGGAAATAAATAAAAGAAGATAGAGATACGTTTAAAAATTTAACCAGTTAGCTGTGCTATTCCCCCCTCCCCCCCACGCTGAATGTCCAAATGACCTATACTGCTGGAAAAGCTTTTAAAAGAAGAGGGAGGCATGAGGATGGTCATTTCCAGTGAAGATTTTGCATCATAGCAGGGAATACAGTCAGCGTCCAATATCTGACTAGGACTGCTGCCTAGAAGTTTGACCAAACAAAAGTTAGGGCAGACAGAAAGACACTGAGCTCTTACTATAAGTCACTAGCAGTTATCACCAGCACATTCTGTATTTAATAAGGGTACCCGCTCACATTGTCTGTTACCACACGGTGGCCATTTTTCCCAAAAACTTGGAATTGTACAATTTTGGGCACCACTGTATTATTTTTTTTTTTTACCCTACTTTATGGACTTACATTATGCGTCCAAGCAATCACTGCGCATATAGTCAGTCATACTTGTTGACGGTATAGGTTCTGACACAACAGTTATCTGAATTTTGCTATTCTTCTCTGAGAATCCATGAAACTCTCTGTGCCATTACAGTTTTGATAACACTTTTCGCCTTCTTATATTAGAAAACCTGCGACTCAACTGTGAAATGCAGCATGAGCGCCTTTGCACTGACAAGCACTTTTTCCCCGTTCCTCGACAACAACAATCAAAGCAGACATTTTTTTTTTGCGCACCCGCCCAAGCTTCAAGTACGTCATGTAAAAAACAAAGTGGAACATAAACAGCCATCTTTAGAAGCTCGGGAGGGTTCTGTGCTGTGTTGTAAAAAGCCAACTACGTCGCCCTGGCTGTATAAGTGATTCATTTAGATTTAATCTCAAACGAGACAAAAGAGGAGCTCTTAAACGCAATCTTTCTGTATTAATTGCCTCGACAAAACCTCTTTAAATGCGAAGCAGAACCCATCGAATAGGGTGGCGTGTTAAAAGCATCCAATATTTTCCAAGGCATCGTGTCAGAATCTTAATATACTGTATCACTTGGGAAGGTCTTTTTTTTCCCTTCTCTTTAGAAGCCCCTGAAGGGACGCAGCATAGAAGTGGTTCACCTTAGCGACGCTATAAATCTTTGCGTTCACTTGGAAAATGTTCATTATTCTTGGAACCGGACAAAATGTTCCTTTTAGTGTACTGAAGCAAAACTAAGTGAGCTTTTAGGGTCCTATTTATTACGCACAGGGTTAGTTGTTTTTAAACTTTCTCCTTTGGTCCTGCAGTGCAACTTTGATGACAATAAAGGAATCTCAATCTAAAGGCAGGTAACGGCTATTGTTGTTAAGCGGGGTTGGGCAGAATGTTCATCACTACAATATGTTACATTTATATATGGATAACTGACATCTCAAAAAGAAGATTTATTTGCTGAAATAATAATAAAGCTACATTCCGCGATAAATGGTTTTTCACGGCGGGCCCTCGCAACGATTCCCAATTTAGCATTGCCAAGCTGTCTAGGATCGGTGCTTATTTGGACAAATTCCCTAGTGGGAGTTTGTCAAAAGTATAAGCGCTAGAATTGACCTAAAACAGCTGATTCAAACCAAAATAGCCATTTCCGTTTTAAATTCCGAGCATGGGTTGAGACTTTTTCAAGCATCCTGTTATGATAGACATGTCCACCCACCCAATTTTATGTCTATCAGTGGAACTGGTACTGAGGGCTAATTTTCTTTCTTCCATATTTGCACCTTTTATTTTCAACAGATACATGTTGTCCAAGTCGTACTTGTCCTAGAGGTTTTGTCCATTTGCTACCAAATTTAAACCATGTACTACATACTGGACGGATGGGGGATCAAACATTATCAAAATCTTCAATTTATGTCATTTACCGTGGAAGGACCATGGCGGCAAATTTTGATGGCTTGCCATAACACGTTGCTTGTATTTGTAATTAGATCCCGAGTACCAGGCAGTTCTAAGGCCCTCTTGGAATCACTGTGATTATTATTACTCTTCCGATGAATCAATCCACTTTTTGGGGGCTTCGACATGCCCCCAAACTTACCAGCTCTTGCAAATGCATATACCCTGGTGAAAACCAGGGTCCCGAACACGACCCCCCAAAACTCACTAAGCAGCACCCCCCGGAAAGTTAGAAACCGATAGCGTTCACTCATCGACACAAAATTGGGTGAACATATCTATCATAAGAGAAACAAACAAACAAAAAAAAATAGTGATCCATTTTTTCCTACTTTCTTCGGACACCCACTCACCTCTAAATGGCTTGTTTTTCCAGCTCAAGTTGCGCTCACACTTTTCAAAGCAAAAAGGATAATTTACGGTGTGCCGGAGGAAGTCGGCTTTCAGTCTTGTAAAGCTGTTCTCTTTTCAAGTTGGCTTCTACGCCGCGCTCTTTCCCAACTCTCTCCTGAGATTCATTTTGTTTCACTTTTGTGAAAATCACAGTTTAGTGGAGAGGGTGTGAGTCAGGGAGGGCACTGTTAGGATGTTTACTGGACTAGAAAAACTCCTTGAGAGGAATTCTGTCATGAAATAAAAGCCAAACTATTTTCTGTTTGTATGTTGTTGTTTTTTTTTTTTTTTTTTTAAATTTGGCAACGTCACCAGGCAACTGATGATTGCCTCACACCGCGTTCTAGGCGTTATCTGTCACGATGATGTTGCCAGATAACCTTGGCTGTGTTTGACCGCGTCCGCTCGGATGCTGGTTGAGAGTCAAAGAGCGTCTGAAGAACAGAGACGGCGTTGAAGTGCTCAGCAAGCCTCCAGTGACACTATCTAAAGTGAGGACTTACAGCAAGTGGACAATAACACAAGCAGACAGGACTGCCCCCTCAAAAAAGGTTAATTTTAGCGAGAGAAAAAAAAACAAAAACTGTGTAAATAGCAGGCATCAAAAATAGCAAGTGCTATAATTCTTTTCTTTTTTTCCCCGTCCCTCAATACAGTTGTCCATGTTCTGTAGCAGAGACAAAACAGTAGTGGCTCTATGACAGAGCCCTGCGGGACACCAAAGGTGATTTGGAGTCTAATTCTACAGGTAAGAAAAGAATGAGAGAAAAAAAAATAATATATATGTCTTTTAAAGTCTAACATTTGGCTTCTGTAAACATGCATAATGTGAGACTTGCAGTTAGGTGTGCTGGAGAGCAACTCCCTCGCATTCAATGTTTGGGTGAGGTGACAAGTTGTGACGGGGGCGTTTCTTTGAGGCGAGGAGCAGTGGAAATTGTTTGCTCGCTCGCGTCTATTCCGTGATTATCCATTGTGCCTCGCTCTCCCGTGCGGATTAGCCGCAAATCTTTGTATTTTCACACACAGCGAGATAGAGAGAGAGAGAGAGAGAGAGAGAGAGAGAGAGGGGTTAGCCTACTTGACAGTTCCTCCCCTATCTTCCCAAAACGACAATCACAGAGCCGCAAGCCTGCATCAATATTGTTTGGGTTGCAGTTTCCCAGGTAATTAAAATGGACAGGCAGCCGGCTCCCTAATGTCAGAGGGGTTGTGTTGCTATCAGAGCCGTGTGTGTGGGGTGTGCGTGTGTGCGTTTGTGTGTATGTGCAGACACAGTCTTAGCCACTCATATCTCATTGCTCAGACTCGGAGCCTGATGTCGCAGTTTGAGACAAGGTTGGCATCCTGGGGCGACGACCCCATTGTTAGAAGGTCCCGGACCTGCACGTGCCGCGCAGGGTGCCCCACAACGCCAGCGATCTTGTCGGCTAATAGTAACAAGAACAAAGTATAATTCGGTTTTGCTGGTGAAATGTTTAATTAGGTGCCAGTGTTGTCAGATGGCTCAATGCAGAGAACCTCCTCCTAATGAAGCCAATTGCTAATTGGGAAGAGTCGGACCTCACATCGAAAGAACGCAAGCAACTGACGGCCCCTTTCTAAAAATGTTCATTGCTTATATTAATAGTTCAAACCATAAATACGGTGGTACCGCAAATACATTTTCCCCATTGAAATGGCATTAATCTGTTCCAGCCACTACGGTAGCACCTTGCGTGTCTTCTCATTTTGTATTTTTGTGTTTTGTTGCGTTCAATAAACGTCTAAAATTGCATCGCCGAATGTTGACTCTCCTTATCCACATGCGACCCTCATCGTTTCAAACTCATCTTACAACATCATCCTTAAAATAATGAATGGCTTACACAAGCTTGCGCTTTTTGATACCCACTCAGCAGAAACAAAACATACACATGGTGTGAAGGCTCTCCGACACACAAAGATCTCAGTCGAGATGTACCACTTCAATATACTTCCTTAACCCCAATTAGCAATTTTCCATTAGCCACAGCTTTGGCGTCATTTTGTGATACCTTACAGCGAGAGCATGAAAACTGCAAAAAGGTGTCAAGGATAGGTTTCCCATCAAAAACAAACAAAACAAAAAAATGGTGAAATCATCAAATTTGTGAATAGCGAATAGGCGGGTGTTTACTGCACACGTACTTATGTTGAAAAGTGAAGCATTCATAGGATGCATTCATACCTTCTAAATGCAAATTTTCACATGCTTTTGTGTCATTAGTCACGCCGGACTATTCGGAAATCTAATATAGGAGCAAAAGAAAAGAGCACAGTTTTGATTGTGAAGGAACTGAAATGATTTATCATTAGTGTCTTTTTTCATACAGACCGTAACTGCTATTTTATTGAGGTACTTCACCTTGACAGTTATTTCAGAAATGGATGAATGTGACCATTAAAAACCCAGAGAGCGAGTTAGCAAATTAAGACGAAAGGGGTAGTTCCAAAATTCAAGTTGGGTCCAAAAGTACTAGGAAATGAACATGCTTTGTTTTGTTTTTATAACCCTTGTGCCCTCCTCAACTTTTGTACCCTTTGGATACCATTGCGGAAAAAGTGTATACGCACAAACTGATACAAATTTACCAGACCATATTTTTTTCTCTCTTTTTTTTTTCTTTTGCTTGACTCCCTTAATCAACTTCAGTCCTATTATTTTCAGGACTTTAACCCTTGGAACGGCAGGATAATTATTAGTCCTTTATTTAAAAAAACAAAACAAAGAAAAACAAGAAAAGAACCACAAAAATGTATTATTTTCCATGTAATAAATAGTATGGTGATGGGACTTTGGTAGATATTGACAGTCCTGGATTTGTCAAAGGTTAGCAACAAAATTAGTTAGTTTTTATATATGTATTTTAGTTTCCTCCAGACACTTTTTAACATGCACAAAATCGTCTATAAAATAATATAATCAATAAAACAATTTTGACTTCCTGAAGCAACTTGCAATGATCATAATGATCAAAAAAATAATTAATTTTATTTGGCTTTTAATCCTCAAAGTAATTTAAATTGTTTGACTTTTAAAACAAATCAAAACATTATTTTCAAAATTATAAATAGAGGGATAGGGCTTTGATGGTGATTCAAGTCCTGAATATCACAAATACTATCAACAAATTTCATTCATATATTTTTTTTTAAACGTGCTGTAGTTCTAAATGCTCCCTCTGGACACCAAAAATGGCTCATTGACTGCCATTACAACTCGTTTTTAATCTGTCTGCCAATACAGTACAAAACATTGTTATTAAAGACAGATCTTAGCATTTGTAAAGGACTTTCTTCCATTTGTAATTACTGTAGCATTCCAAGCAGCTGATACCTTAATAGATATACTAGCTATTGCAGGTCATGAAACAGTGATGTGTAAAGCTGTAGGAAAGAAACCTAAAACCACCTAAAAACATACAGGAAACTTTAATAGGGCTTCACACATCACTGCAATATGTTGTGCCGTGTTTAATCATTTCCTCCGGTAGCTGTCAACACAAATGATTGGGTGGGTGGCAGCGTCAACGATATGTCAAGATTATTCTTCAAATGCGGCAGATCTGGAGGCAAGTGGGAAGCCATTTCAGTAATACAGCAGTGTGGCCGTTCTCAACTGTAAACCTCACCCCCCTCTCTCTTCACAAATGATTGCATATTCCACGCGTCTGTGAATCACACGTGTGGTAAACGCTGAAGGTTTTCGCCAAAGCTCTGATTCAGATTGTGTCATAAACCTACATGCGCCATTTAGTATATCGCTTCTTTTGTCAAGTCCTCTTCCTCCTACCTGCCTAACGTCTGGCTCAATGTTGTGATTATGATTGCGCCAAGTTTCAAGTGCCTCTCAATGCGAGGAGGGTCACTTGTCGACATGGTGACCAGACGCCTACAAAACCACAAACCTCCTACCAAATTCCGAGATGCTGGTTGGAAAAAAAAAAAAAGTGAAGTCAATTAAGATGGATAGCGAGCAAGCCAGATAATCATCTCGACAGCTAGAGAGCTAGCCAGTGCATGTTTGTCCAATGTTTTTCTTTTGTATGTCCATATCAAAATAAACGAATAAAATAATACTGTAAAAAGAGAATTTGCATGTTTCACTGCATATCGAAAGCACCACTCCTCCTGGTTCCCGTGTGATTTTCCCCGTCGTTACAAAGGAGGACTAAGAGTTTTAATGAGTTACTTTTACTGGCCATCAATGTTTCATAGTCCGCCTTTTACCCGGAAAGGGATTAGCCAATTTGTTCAAGATGGAGCTAGGCACTAAAATGTCCAAAATGAAATGACCCACTTTAGAAAGTCTGGTGAGATATAAGAATGAGAAAATGTATGGGTGAGGAGGAACTCTATATGCAGTCTCACAAAACCTGTTTTTCTTCCAACCGTGTCTGTGGAAATCCACTTTAAGTTGTTCCTCCTTTTTGCCTTTAGTTTAGATGACAAATATGTTCCGTGCCTGGCGTATAAAGCTTTTAAACATTAATAAGGCCTGCGGAGGGCATTGGGGGTCCATTGGGAGGGGACTCGGTGACCTCAGGTGGTTTTTCCAGAGCACCTGTCTCTCAGGACGGATGTGCACCGGGAGTCTGCACTTCTTCATAATTTGCTTTTAGACAGACGGCAGACCCACTTTCTCCGACGTCTGATGACATTCTTTCCTCTCTCTTTCTCACCACTTCCAGATGAGCCTTTGATCACGCGCTTCTATTTTTATTCATTGTCACTGAGAAACCATTCGGTAGCGGGATTGAGTATTTTGCGCTTTGCAAATGCAGAAAGTTGCAGAAATGCTTGTCATTTTCCCCTTAATTTAGTGATTTGAGGGTTTGCCTCAGAATTTTTCAGTCACCTCCTGCAGCGCTTGTTTGAAGCTCAACAGACAGCAGCGTATCGCGGCGTCACGAGGAGAACCGTATGGCAAAACACAATAAATAGCCTTATATCGGATTTGGAAATCCTTTGGGCCAGGCAATCCCAATTGAGAACTGACCGACTGGATCTTGCATCATTTAGTTATGTTCTACATGCAGACATACCTCTTTTAGTTTGAAGACACACGACATGCCAGGTCAGTAATTTTAATACGATGATTATCAGCTAGTGTAATGGTGAGCAAGTCTACCTCACAGTCGAGAGGTTTTGGGTTTGAATCTCGGCTCAGCTCGTTCTATGTGAAGTTTGCATGTCCTGGTGCTTGCGTGTTTTTTTTTGGTTTGGTTTTTTTCCCCCCCTAGGTACTCCGGCGCAGTGGTGGTTTTGGGGGAAGGGCAGTGCTCCTAATTACTGTGGCTGGAACAAACAAACTAAAAAACAAAGCATTGTATTTACATTTTTTATGTAAATAATGTATAACCTTTTAATGTTGTGAAAATGCATCACACTTTGTGTTATCATACCAGTCTGACCTTACTGTTTAATCTCACAAACCCCCAGGGGTGAAGGAATCCCTGTTCTAGAATATAATAATTCATATAGTGCACATGACCCTCTGGCCAGCCCACGTAAAGTCAAAAGGAGAATATCGCAATTTTTTCAAGGCGTTTCTCCATCCCGTCTGCTGAGTAACGTCGACTGGCAGCGGTCAAGGTTGGGCTTTGGTTTGGCTAAATCCTCCCGAATTTGTTGGGTTTTAAAGGATTAGCGGACGGAGTGCACAAGCGCCATCGGTGCTCTAAAAATGTGCAGATTTGTAATGATTGATATTTTATAATCTGCGGGTGCGCTTTACAATAATGACTGTTAATCTTTGTAGGTTATCTATCACGACGCTGCACGGACAGTCAGGCGATGCTCCCTTTTAGAGAATTTGATAGGTCAGGGGTCTCCGGACGTTTTCCTCTGAGGGCCGCACGGCCGCTTGAAACTCTTAAACAATCATTTATTAAAACACGCTAAATGGTAGTGTGCTCCTCTTCTCCTTGCGCTGGCTCACTGCGCTTGTTTCATTATTTGCTACCAGTTTTAATGTCTTGTTTTGTTGGTCCCTGTTATCAAGGATAAAGCTGGTAAAGTGGGCAGCCTTGCTTATCACAGGCCGACAGCATTAGCCAGCGCGCTGTCCAGAGTCTTAAGAGAAAATGATTTTGCTCCTGTTCAAGGCCTTTATAAGGTCTACAGAGAGCTAAACAGTACTGATGTATGTTCATGCCTTAAAGGAACTCTTGACCCTATATGAAATGAAAAAGGCATCTGTTTTTCTGTTTCATATGCCTCTAAAGAATGTAACTGTATTAATCACAGGAAATTATTTGAAAAGTTGGATCAGGGATGGGTCCCCAAATATAAAGTGAGGATCCTGGTATATTGGTATGCCCATCAGACGATGCAGGTAAAATGGGGGGGGAACAGTGTCTCAACCCCATTTGGTGTTACTAATGGGGTCAAGGAAGGGAGAATTCTTCGCCTGCTTATTATTAATCTATACATGAATGATTTGTCTAACAGGTTTAGGACCTGCAAAACTTCATACATGATTGGAAATGTATAATGGAACCTTATATAATGTATGCAGAAGACCTGGTGATTATCAGTCCCACTAGTGCATGCCTCCAACAGATGTCGAATTTGTGTTCAGAATGTGGTGTGCATCATGATATTAAATATAATGCTGTTCAAAGTGACGTAATGATCTGTCCAACTAAAGAGGGTGAACTTCAAAATGTTCCTGGCTTTACAATTGCTGAATAATAATGCTACAGTCTGTAGTAAGTTCAGGTATCTAGGACATCTTACTGCGGATAAAATGACATGTAGGGACACAAGTTTAATGCATGTACAGAAGCTGTAAAGTTGTCTTTGTTCAGAGCATACTGCACTTCAATCTATAGTATATGGCACATTTTGTGGTCACATTACAGTTATAAACTAGCCTCGAGAAAATTGACATTGGTACCACTGCCGCTTGTATGATGATTTTTCATAAATATGTATTTTCTTGATCATTTTCTTATTAACTTTGTGTATCTGTATTGTGTACATTGTTTGTCTTTGCCTGGACTTCGAGTTTGTAAATACAGCTGATTGATTTGATTGAATACAAATCGGAGGCAAAGCGATTTTAATAAATCATTTCCAGCCAGTTTTGTGACTCATCAGCAATCCATTAAATGGTGGCCGAGAGCTTCGCCTCGTTACGAGCGGCTGAAATATTCATAGTGTTAGCATTTAAGCAACAGTCAAGACAGGCCACACAAATTAGCCGGGAGCTGCAAAGAGCCGCGACGTGCGCTCGCTCGCTCTCTCGCTCTCGCTCTCTCTCCGATCAATCGCCCGCACCCATACGAGTCCTATCGATCAGAGCTGCTCACTAACAGGAACGCGTCGGCGCCACAGTCATGTTGGGTTTCGAGAACGATGTGGGTTTGCTTTAATGCACTTCCATGTGGACACACTTGAAATCTACGTCATATTGCAACATAAAGTCAAACAAAGTCTCATTAAATGTCAGCGTATGATGAAATACAAAGGTTTGTGCTTTGTGTCTTTTTCTTTCGCTTTTTAGGGACCGTTGCCTCAACCAAGGGTGGAAAAACGTGAAGCAAATAAAAATGACAGGTGAATTAAGTGCAAAGTTGAGGTTTTATGGCAGTCAACGTCTTTTGTCACTTCTGTGACATATTCTTTAAGGTGACGCAAATACTTTTTTCAGGTTTCTTAAAAACATCTTTATACTGGAAGACATAATCTCCATTTCTTCCTTTTTTTCCCCCTTTTCCTTTTATTGATATCGGTTAAATGTCTTTTGAATTGATTTGATATTGCGACTGTGCTGTACTTTTCCCTTAAATTTCTTAAGGATCATCATTTTAACCCATCTAATGATTGTCTGCCTAGTTAGCATATTGTTGCGTTTGGAGAATAAGCCCCCGCAAGTACTAAAGTGCATCGTCACAGACATCGGGGGGAAAAAAGAAGTGCATCAAGCGGGGTGCAGTACACACTTACCATACATAATCAGGCCTAATTTGAGCATTTTTTTCCTTCCATTTGATCAAAGTCAGATCGTGCGAGCTCTCCGAAAGATTATCCTGAGCGATTATTCTGTGTTGTACGATGTGTGAGGAGCGATTCTTTCCTCCCCAATATGCTCGGGAAATCGCTCAGGGCCGACATTGTAAATGTTAAACCTGTTCCAAGTCCTGTAGCCGTGAAACACGACGACAGCCAATTTGGAAGCGAGCTGAACGTCACGTTTTTTACACTTGCACGAAAATAGAAGCGCAACTGGTTATGTTTAGTGTTTGTCTCATGTGTCTCCCAAATCATTCACAAGAATAAGAGTTTGCAACTGCATTATAGTTACCAGATAACCAGCTAACAGTTAAGATAGCTTCTTTATTGTCGCTCTTTTACTCTTCTTCTTTTTATTTCCCGGCAGTCTGGATATCCTGTGGCACAATGCTGTCTCTCACAGGTCTGTCTTGGTACTACATGAGACGTCTGGTTTGAGGAGGAGACTCGCAATTTCCGGTGGATACATCGTTGTGTGTGTGTGTGTGTGTGTGTTGTGCTGTGATGGCACATTATAACTTGCCCAGATTCTCCTCGTCATGTATGGGGTCTCTCACATTTTAAAAATCTGAAAAATCTGTGCGTGTACTAGGGATTCTTTTAAGTCGACACTAATGTGACGAAAGTCGAGTCGACTAGTTGCTAATGATACCATTGAAATTTTTTTTAGCACAGTAATGTAAAAATAATAATTATCAATATTCATCAACCAATGAACAGCTCTTACACCAAATCTATGCATAACATACACATTAGAACACAAGAGCATCGACATTGGCAGTGTGAATGCTCCACCCAGAAAAACAAAATCCCGCTGGGCAGGTCACGTTTGCACTACTTGGCCAAACGGGGAAACCTGTCCTCGTTCTGGGCCCACCACAGTCGCGGGATCTGAATGGTGGGAATGGCGACGTTTGCAAAAAATCCCGGACGTCTTCGTGTGTGGCGGAATAATTGCTCTCTCTCTTTACCCTTTGATAGTTTGGGCCGAAAACAATCTTCAAAATCTTGTTTGAGCCCGCCTTATTTTTTTCTCCACCTTTACAGGTTCTCCCTCACTTACCAAAGCTGCAAATTCAATTACGGTGACAGACTAATTTTTATTCAGCACACTCGTCTGTTGCTGCAAGCGGCTCTGCCTCCTCCTCAAGCCAAAATCACGATGAGTGACTAGTCAACATCACACTCTATACATCACTGTGGAATAGTAAAGTCAACAAATTGACTAGTTGATTAGTCTGCACGACCTCTAGGGTGTACCCCGCTTTAGTTGTCACTTCTACTTTTGTGACGGCTGTTATGTACCCTATGTATTTTTGCCATACAGTAAAACCATTTAGTTTCAACTCTGTCCTCTGCGTGAACCTTTCCTCTGTGAAAAATTCATGACCATGATAACAACATGTACGTTTCAATTCCGTCATTGTTTTTCCCCTCCTTAATAAACAGATGGCCCCGATATGATCCTGTCTCACTGTTGCCATGGTTACCCTACAGCACAGGTGCAAACTTATTCTTCAGCCCCCGGGGGTCTGAGTGGCTGTAAGGTGTGAGCTTTTTTTTTAATGATTATTATTATTTTGCATGTATGCATATACAGTATACAGTCCTCATTTTAATGATTTTTTTTCTTTGGCTGTATTTTTCTGTTTATAATGGCGGAGAGGAGAAAATAGGCCCTGAGGCGTAACACACACTGTATACAGACTGAGCAGATGTAGGCGATGTAACTTCCAAAACAATATTGCACACTTACCATCATTCCCTACTGTGCACCGTTACATCGACTTCGTACTTTGAATTAGCGCCCAAGCTCATAAACTGGTGGCGGATAGGTTCTAAATTCATAGGAACAACACTGACATTTGACCCTATTGGTCAATTTCAGAACCAGAATCATCTTTATTTGCCAAGTATGTCCAAAAAACACACAAGGAATTTGTCTCCGGTAGTTGGAGCCGCTCTAGTACGACAACAGACAGTCAATTGACAGAACACTTTTGAGACATAAAGACATTGACAAAAAAACAGTCACTGAGCAATAAAGGGTTAATAGTTATCTGGTAATGCCGGTAAAAAAAAATGTTCACGCAATAATGTAGTCATGATTTCGAGGGCAGACCTGTCTAGAACCCTAAAAACAAGGGGGGTATGTTGGAAGAATAATTCTGTCAAGGTGATGTCTCCCTCGACCGGCTAAATTATGAAGTCACTAAAAAAAAAAAAAAAAAAAAAAAAAAAAAAGAAATCACCTGGCCAGCCCACAGCCATTACTCATCTTAAGTACAGGATGTAGGTTCTTATCTGAAGCTCAACATGAACATTCTTCGAGAGCTCCGCTGTCTTTAATTGCTCAATCAAGTCAGCAGTAGATATTCTCTCCCTTTACTGTCAACACGTTTACGGGTAAATCAATATTTACATCTATTAGATTCACAGCTATGGCATGGAGGTTTATACTACTACGTATTAAAAGAAACGTGGGGGAAAAGCACTACCGCAGAATAAGTTTCTCGATACAATCAAGTCCTAGATACTAGAATCCATCGAGTTTTGCATTTTGGGCCTCCTCACCCAGGATGCGTGTGGATATTTGTTTGCTGTGATCATAGTCTCTCAAAGGACTGCATTGTTTTGCTTCAATAGCCTTTGTCTCAATCGCGATGTGAACTATCCGTTACTTGCTCAGATACACTTTACACAGTTTGGAAGAAAACACATCCATATTTAATGTTACTGTTTGCTTGGAAATTCATCCAAGCCAACAGTGCACCAATACACAATATGTGCACAGCTTGCTACACGGAACCTGCTCACTCATATTTCACTTCTTACCTAATAAACTTAGTTGTCTCACAGGGCTCTGTTATTGATCCCCTTCTATTTTGTTATTGAGACTTTATAAACTACCGATAATGGGAAGGAGTATTGAAACATACCCCTTAGACAATTGCATGCTTCTGACTTTGTGGGAACCACTTCAGGAAAGGTCCTTTTTTCAGGAGATGCAAACTTAATTGATGCACGTAATATTGAGTTGTACGGACGGATTAAGTTGTATTGAAGAGGGTTGGCATCACTGATTTACTATGCCGCAGATTTTACGCAACTATTCAATGCCCGCAATACCAGGATTTGTACAGGGAATCCTTGCTTTGCGACGGAATCCCATTCCTACTAATGCAGTAGTAAAGTCACAACTGTGCAAATGCTCATTCTGCACCAAAGTGCTTTATGTTTATCACTCTTATTATTCACGTTCCCAGAATACCAAATTTTCCACAAGAACCAAAACCATTCAATTTATTAGAAATATAACAAATTCACGTCATATTCACAATTTCACAACTCATTCAAATCATTACAAACATGTTCAGCATTTCAAAAATTCCTACAAGTTGTAAAAGTATGCATATGTCATGAGGAAATTCCCAAACTAATGGAGACATTTAAAAACTTTACTGCTGTCATATAATTCAGCTTTTTCTTTCTTCAATCTCACCTTCTAAATTTCTATTTACCAAGTTCGGTGCAGTCGTCATTACGCCTTTGTAATTTTCACCTCACCCTTTTATCAAATGTATTTGTTGCCACCTTTCAAGTGCACATTTTATCTCGATTTCCTGACAAGAGTCAAATTATTGCAATAACAGGTCAGTTTTAACGCTCCTTGTAGATCACTCCAAAGGTCATGCTTTGTTTTTCTGCTTCATAAAAAGGCCACTCGCTGTATCGCATGAACAGCGAGGTGAAAAGTCACCAGCACCCTGCATTGCCTCTCTTGGGAGGTCACAGGATCGGTTCGCACAGGGACGTGAACATGGCTCGAAGCTTTTTAAAAGTAAAAAAGGTCAAAGATTTTCGTCTGCGAGCAGAGCATCTCTGCGTTCAGAACTTTGATGCGACGGCAGGCTAATTGCTGTGCTGCGAAAGTGCCAGAGTCTGCGGCATCAGTCGGAGGCATATTTATCTCTTATTGGCTCTTATGAAGTTTCGGGCCTTGATCCGCATTATGTTTTAGTTGCTATGTAGCCGCTTTGACTGACATTCGCCTCGCATTCTTTCATCCACCAGATTTCACGCAGGCCACATAGTCGAGGCAGCCATCAAAAACACTTCAGCCTGTGAGGGTAATGTCCGCGCCGTTGCCTTTGCGCAACCTTTTCAACTCGCTACACGTAGGAAAAATGACAGCCATTTAGACAAGGTTCATTCTCATGTTAAAGAACAATAAGTGGTTGCTGAGAACTGCGGGGAGGGAACAACTCTTGGATAACCTTGCGTGAAACAAAGTGCGTTTCTTTTGAGGCCTTCAGAGCTTGACAGGAAGAATGAGAACACGCTTATACATGCTAATACTGTACGTCAGAAACATCGGGCTTTCATCTCCCGCTCTCCCTTTGTAGCGTTTCTTGGCAGATTTAAAAACACTCAAGGATCTGTCATTGTTATGCAGAGCAAGATGGCTATTTCCGATCGGCCCTTTATGTGATAGAATGCTATTCCCTATAGTAAATCCAAGTTTACCGATGATGATTTTCAGCTGGTTCTTGTTTTAATGAAGAGGAGGCATTTTTGTTTTAATGAAGAGGAGCCAGTCGATCCGCTAAAACCACCACGTCAAGCAACGCTCTCCTATACAGGCCGGTATATTGTTTACGCCGCACATTTGCTTATCTTTATGAACACCCACTCTTCCTCGCGCCCGTCAGAATGACAATCTAACATTAATAGGCACTCCAGCCAGGGAATGCCAGGAGGGCTGATGAGCTAAGCTCTTCAACTGTTTTACTCACTTTTTGTGCTGACAATCAAGTGTGCCACGAGCAAGGTCATCCTATGTGTTGTACTTGCCGGTATTTGAGAACAACTTGACTCATTACCTGTGACAAGAAGGTTACATTTTCATCGTTGATGGCTTTGACTTTCTGGTTATCCTAACTTCACTTGATTTCTTTGTTTTTCTACTAAATGTATTTATTTCATCCTGTGCACCATATATTCCCATATTGGAACATTGTTGACTCGTGACCTGTGCCAAGGTGCTTATGCAGGATGGAGCACCTTAACGTCACTTGCACTTATTTGTTTGTCTGTTTACCGAAAGCTTGTCTACATTTCTATGTATGTTCGTGACCTCCAAAACTATGAAACCGATTCTGTGTGCGGTACTTTGACAAACCCTAAATCTCTACCTGTACCAGGGAACTTGTTTTCTGAGATTAAAATTTTAATGTCATTTTTTTTACTCATTAAAATCCCTCGAGGGGAAATTTAACGTAAATGCTACTTTAATTATTTGTGTTGCACACCACACACACAGAACCAAATCACACCACATGCAGGCATGCCAGGTGGGACGTCAGCTTGAAAGGTGCGCGCAATCAGTGTTGTCCCTCTTGAGCTGCGGGAGTTGATCTTTGTGACCCTCCAGTCCCAAAGCTCAAGTCCTTACAGATGAGCTACTGGGCTTGTCTTTTGATTTCCTTGACTTTGTCTACAGTACATTTTGATATGAATCTATTATCACTATGACAAACTATTCAAACAATTTCATTCTGGGTGCTTGTAATGGAAATTTACCTCTACGGAAGGCTGGATGCGATCAGAAAATAACATGTTTGGTCTATCGAGGCCCTTCCTATAGACAGAGGTCTCTCTAACTGTAAAGAATTTACATAACTCTCCTCCAAGTGCCCTCAATGCCACTCTGGCAATCAGAAAAACTTGTGTAGCGCACCCAGCAAGCTGGTCTATCCAAGGCCGCCTCCTTCCGCGCACGGGATAAAATATAAAAAGGAGGTTATGTTTTCACTGGGTTGGCTTTTTGATTAGTTTACCTAACTAAGTGTATTTGAATGCTAGTTTGTTACCGACATAACATTCCACCTACAATTTCCATGAGACCTTGTGTAGGGGTATGAAACACGCCAAGGTAGTGCAGGACGAGTTTGTTAGTTCATTGCGAAAACTCCAAACCATGGCAGATGGCATTTTCTCAACTGATTATTGTAATGAACAGCCTGCGGTACTGGAGTTGAACATAATCTACATGAATTGTATTGGAATCCAACCCAATTTTAATTGAAATTCAACCTGGAAAATCTCATTTAACATTTTCAGATGGTCATATTTTGCCATTTGTTACGCTTCTAAAGATCTTATTACATTTCCCTTGGATCCAGAAATAGTTTCGCCTCGGTGGAGGGCTACACCTTACTTGTTCCCCTCTACAATGCAGCTCACAGGAGCCGAGTCCCATTAATTAGTTCACCGGTTCATATTGTAGCCTCTTCTCTCGGGGCACTTACAGTTCGAGACAACAGCCATGACCTTTTGCGTGCGTTGTTTTATCACTGACATTTTGTTACCACTAAGAATAAAACACAGATTGATAACAGTTCGATGTTTACAAATTCCCAGTTCGGTCGCCGCGGTGATAGGGTTACGGTACGCTAAAAGACTTTGACACATTTAATGAAAACTGTAAAACACACCACGTTTAAGTGTCAGCACAGCTGTTAATTAGTTGGCTCTCCAACGCAGAGGGGCTATGGTGGCGTTGCGGAGGGGTGGTGTTACTGAAAAAGCCTAATGCTCAGCAAATTTAGGACACAACATGTTAATTGAAACAAAACAGTGGCAACTAGTTCAGTGGCGCTAGCTTGCCAACCAGCACAGACGTCGTGGCAAATGTTCGCTCCTAATCACATTTGGAGGTCAATGAAACTACTCGAGCGACGTTGGCACTCGCTTGACAATGGGCCAACTGGTTTATTGTAGAGCTCCGATGAAAGCATAAACTTGAATGTTTTGACGGAACACAAGACATTAAGTTGGAAATTGATCACCGGTGCCAGCTGGAAGGTTCAGATGTGATTTTATACCCTGGACTGTGTAAAAATAAGTAGATAAAACGGGGAAAAGTTAAAGCAGTGGAGCCTTAAATCCCAACTGACCCGTTTCTGAAAGATGTGCCTTAGAAGTCTCACAAAAACCCTCGAAATTTGAAAGCATTAACTCTTTTTTTTTTATGTTTATCTTTTTAACTCATCCATTGTTAGAGATTGTTTCACTATTGTTCCTAGAGCATTTTTTCCAACCGTTATCATGTGTGATGTCACCAGAGTTTGATTAAGCCAAACTATGTTGTTTGCAGAAGGTAAAATTAAGATTACCCGTAAACGTTAGCACATTTCGGCTTCATCCTGAAATTTGACTGACTTTTCGGAGTGGCGTACTGCAAACTAAACCTTTTGGTCCAGATCTGGTTGAATAGTAACAGCAATTTGACACCACAAGGCGAGGTCACAGTGTCAGTTTCAGTCAATTCCGTGTGACATACATTCAAAGAGGTTGAGTGTTTTCCCTATATGTAAATAATACATCAGACTAGAGGCGGAGTGTTATGTCAGCTATGTGGTCGGAATTCGCTACGCTGTTTGTCAAGTGCAAATTTCCGCAAGCAACAATAATGATGCACTCTTGACAGCTGTTCAAAACTGCCTCATAACTACTGTTTGAGACAGCAGCGGGTTCCTTCTAAAAGAGTGTCAACATCGGAAGTGAGACAAGGAAGTGTGTGTACACCGTGTGCCGTTTTTGTCAAAGTCGGGCTAAACGACAACTACACGGCCCCTTTTTCTCATGCCGCTCGGAGCGTGGGTGGAGAATTGTCGTCTTGAACGACGATAGAGGCACTTCCACAAAACATCATCGAAACGCCTCAAAAAGTAAGTGATCGCGAAACCTCAGGAAAGATTAGCGAGGGATTACACGTAAAAAAAGATCAAAGACATAAATCCAAGATCAACAGGGGGTTATTACGATTAAAATACTTATTTGAATATTTTACAGCCTTTTTTAAACTGGGACAACCTTTAAACATGTGACCTGCTATTGTTCCTGCAAGCAAGAAAGTTTCAACCTGTTGCCATTTAAAATGTTCTCCATTACGGCAAAAACCATACATTTCCATCAGTCTCAATTAATAATTGCAGAAAGATTTTTTTGTTTTTGGCTTTTTTTAAAACAGCAAACCACCCCTTTAAAGTCATAATTACAGTAAGTGTGTATGAAAAAAATACCTACAGGCCACGAATAGAAAAGAATCTGCGATAACTGAGCGTGCCTTCTTGTGCCGGTGACCGTGTATTCATACATCACTGAACAAACTACACCTTGGGAACCTTGATACACCGTATGTCGGGACCATCGTAAACCAAGGAGACCCCCCCCCCTCTGGTTGGTGAAATAGAATTATTTAGCAATTCAGGATTTTACAATCAACTTTACAAGTGGTCATTTTTCTTTGTTTTGTGCATGTTTGTTTTAATAGCTCTTGGAAATTAAAAAAAGATTCTACGTGTTTGCGCCACTCATAATTTATGCATCTATGTGGGTTTTTTAAAGCGGCTGTCATAAAGCAAATAAAAGCATAACACTGCGAAACAAAAGAGAATGCAGCCTTTGTAGACGATGTCATTTGGGTGGGCGCTCCTTCAGGATGCATTTGCATGCGAGGATGCGGCCATAAACTTGAATCCTAATGCAAATGATCCGACTCTTCGGTGCTACTTGGGTGTATTTAGGAAGGGCCATAAAGTCTCTACTTCCATCATACATCGAAACATATCTTGTGTTTTGTACAGCTGCTGTCTCCCCGCCCCCGATTTCCAACTGTCTCGACAACAAAACAAGCACTATTTTCTTTTCGCGGCGGGACCGCCAAGTCAGTCAAACCCGTCGAGCTGTTCTACTCGAGAGCACTTAAGCGACATGAATAATTACAGGCTTTATTGCCATGCTTGACAAAACGCTCCTGAGATAGGCCGTGCTTCTTACAAACTGCACATTTAGCTGTCGTAAACATAAACAGTTAAATTTTTCTGATCTTATAAGTCGTTCTCGACCAAGTCCATCAACGTGTCCTTCAAACTCTTGGGCGTGGCTGCTAAATTAGATAATCAACTGAAGAGCTGCAGGCTTTCAAAGTTATCGGTTTGTTAAAATGACATCAGTGCAGTGGTGTTTCATAATTCTTTTCCTGTTGAATACAAATTAAGTGGGGGCAAGCTGTATGACATTTAAAATGAAATTGAAACTGCTAGCAGTAAGTCCTCCAATAAATGAAAACTTCACAAACGCAATATTTTATACAATAACTGAAAAAAATATGTTTATCATCAAAGTAACAAAAAATGCATCTTAAGAGTTGTTTTAATGCCGTGTAATTGAAGGTAATGTTATTTCCCGTAATGTGACCCCGACATCCACACGCCTCACCCAACTTCCTTCCAGACAAGCAGCACACTGAGCTGGTTACAAGCGGCGAAATGTAACATGCAAATCATGTAAATCGATGGCAGCTTTAGCGCAGCAATCCATGTGACTTGATGAGATTAGCAATGGCCGCGTGTTGATTGGGGGGAAAAAAAGGCGCGTTTTGAAAAGTGATCATGCGAACGAGTGAGCGAGTGTGAAGATTAATTGAGAGGAACATTCTTCCCGACAAGCTTTTAACTGCTACGCCGCAATATGAAAAGTGTCCATTAAAAAGTCACTCCATTGAGATTATCCCCCCTCCCCGTCCCAAGGTTTAAAACATTCCATTTGTATTTTCTTTAACATCCAAGTGTTTGGGCGAGGCCAGCAGTTTGAATTGGTTCACTTCAGGCAATGAAGCCTAAACATCCTTGTAGTATGAAGGATGACTGTGGTGTGTAATATTAATTACGACAACATCTGCTCCATTAAACCGCGGCAGCAACAAAAAAATCAACGTGCTGGGAAACAGGGGGGAAAAAAAACCAACTCTATATTTCCTTTCACGTTCCCCTCATGTAGGTGCAAAGTAATGTTCCACTACTTTTGTCTGTGCTGCATCATTACAGGTATAATATAAAGGGATACCAGGTACAGGTATAATCGGTTCAACGTTAAATTGATTGTAATTGATTCCGAAAACAATCTGCGTTGAAGTGAAGTTAGACAACTGTATACCTTAAATTGTCAATACTGTGATAAATCGCATCATTTTCTCTCACGACAATGTATCGCTACTCCAGGATCAGATATCGAAACTGTCGGAGTAATTTTGGAAACTCTTCTTCATGTGTGTCTCGATGTCTGGATATACTGCCCCAAGGTGGCCAATGCGTGTACACCACGAGCGGTACAAAGTCCATTAAATTGACGAAATGTGGCAAACAGTTTTATTCTTTACATTCTATTTAATTATGTCATTGCTACATGCTTTTTTTTTCATATAAAGTTCAACATTATAGAATTATCCTTCAAACACAGTACAACATTATTTGTTGTTGTTTTTTTTTTTTTGGGAGCCTGGAAAGGATGATATGAGATATGAGTGTTTTATATTACGAGCGTAGTCACGGAACAAATTAAAGTTGTATCTCAAGGTAGCACGGTATAGTGCCTCGTAACTAAGTCAAAAATCACAGTTCAGTGTGTACCTCGGTTTAAGGTGATGGTTCAAATTGGGTACAGTAAAGGAAGAGAAAAACAAAACCGCTCATCTTTTGTGTAAATTGATTTAAAGATTTTAAATGGAACACAGGCAATGACTTCTCCAATAACTGAATAATTCTGAAATGATAAAATAATGCGAACGATAAAAACAAATCCTTGCAGGGGATCCTCGATTTACGAAGGTACTGACATTTTCAAGGTTGTTGTTTTTTTTTTATACAGATATTTACTGTAATTATGACTTTCCTACTGCGTTAGCGTAGCATTGCATTAGATCGATACCATAGAACATAAGTGAAGATTTTGATACAGGTTTTTCCCCTCAGATATTTTGATAGTGACCTACTCCGCCAATATACATCACGTAATCATCGTATCGTGACATCGTACCTTTACCACGGATTACGCTGCGTTTCTCACCCCCAATAATAACAACATCATTGACATCAGACGACACGCATGCGACGCTGAATATTCCCGCCAAGGTCAGACTCAAACCGTTTGCCCTTTTAGCACTTGTCTAGAGCCGCACTGAGCTGATAATGGAGAGCTAAGACCTACAGCAAAAGTTGTCAGGACCTTTGACACGGTTATTGCCCGAGATACTATTTGGGGTTAAAAGAAAGAAAAAAATAAAAAAGATTGGTGAAAGATGTGTTAGAACTACCCTTTTGTCTCAGCAAAAGCCTCTCAGAAGTCGCTATCACCAGAATATATCGCCTATGTGAGCAAGAGTCATTAGGCGATTCATTTATTGCACAAAAGTACACACCCTGGTGTCAAATTCCATTTGCGAGAGCCGACTGAAGTGAGCGGTTCTTTCAAGCGAGATGGGGGGCGGGGGGTGGGTGCTGGCGTCGTCTTCGGGTCCATTTCAGGGCTGCGCAGACAAAAGATGATAGAAACCTGCTCTCCGAGATAAAACACACACCTTTGAATAGACGTATGGTACATGGCGGCTATAACACATTTCGTTAATTAAAAAGAAAAAAAAAAAAAAAAAAAGCTTTTTCATTGTGCTCGCATCAGCTCGGGGAAAAATGACAGAAAGACGCAATGCAGTTTGGCCGTGCATTGCCGAACCGGGATCAGGTGTCTAAATTGAATAGCGAATGGTTTTAAGTAATTAATAAGTGCTCTGTTCATAAGGATAATAATTTATTTTACCAAATGTATCCTCTCGGCCTTATATATTCAGACTGTTCAAATTGTTACGGTTGCACTTGTCTGTATCATTTAGTTCCTAAAAAGGAAGACATACCGGTAATATTGATTATGCACTTTCCTAAAAAGAAGATGTTACATATGAAATACTGTACTTATTCTTATTATTTTGTATACATCGGTTTGTTTATTTGACAATTCACTGCAAGTAGTTTACGGTGTGAGTTTCATTTTGAATGTAATTCAATCTGTTCCTGTTGACACAGTCTGTTGTTTTGCATTCTGTTCCCTTAGGCAGGGGTACACACTTACTGATTTTTAACATCTTAATTATATTATTTAAATGTGAGAGACCCCACACACCATGAGCAATAAAGTCGCCAAGGGTGTTCTTACTGCCGTGTGTGGCGTACTCCAAACGACCAACACGGCACACCCACACGAGGTCATGTTTCCATGGACAAACGCGAGTCTCCTCCCCCACACCAGAAATCCGCCGTAGTACTGAGACTGACGTGTGACAAGCAGCTTAATGTCCATTTGTATCCAGATAAAACTCCAGTTCAGGTCGCTTTCAATTTGGCTATCGATCGGTTTCATGTCACAATCAGAGAGTCCGTGAATCAGCCAAACTTGGTTTTGACCACACAAATAACGATTTGCCATAGTAAATATTGAACAGGTTTAACATTTCCGATTGTCAGGTCGGGGGTGGAAAAAAAAAAAAAAAAAAAGCTCTTCAGATAATATACAACCCCAATTCCAATGACGTTTGGACGTTTTGTTAAACAATAATAATCATTAACTTAGAATTTTGTGGCTGCAACACGTTCCAAAAAAGCTGGCACAGGTGGCAAAAAAGACTGAGAAAGTTGACGAAGGCTCATCAGACACCTGTTTGGAACATCCCACAGGTGAACAGGCTAATTGGGAACAGGTGGGTGCCATGATTGAGTAGAAAAGGAGCTTCCCTGAATTGCTCAGTCATTCACAAGCAAAGATGGGGCGAGGTTCACCTCTTTGTCACCAAGTGCGTGGGAAAATAGTCCAACAGTTTAAGGACGATGTTCCTCAACGTACAATTGCAAGGAATTTAGGGATTTCATCATCTACGGTCCGTAATATCACAAAAGGTTCATCCGTAAGTGCAACTTGAAACTCTACTATGCAAAGAAAAAGCCATTCATCAACAACACCCAGAAACGCCGCCGGCTTCTTTGGGCCCGAGCTCATCTAAGATGGACACCTCGTAAGGCCTCAAAGGGTGGGAGGTATTTAGTTCGTTATTGTCCGTAATTATGCTCGTACAGACCGCTGAAGGCATTCGCTGCGTTTACAAGCAAATTAAAACAAGGTCGTTGCAGGTAATCTTTACCGCGGAACACGGTGAAGATCGTCGTCAAGTCGAGAAAATACGGCACACGTTTCAGAGAACTGGCTGAGGAAGAAACGTGGTCAGGGAGGGTGAAACGCAAGGAGGACTTAAAGATGATAAAAGTACGCTAGACTGCGTACGTGGCACATGGACATCAGCGAAGGCAAACACTCCTTGCCACCGCGTCAACAACATCACTGAACAATCAAGTAAGTGCAACTTATCAGAAGTTAAGTGAAGCTCCGCTTACCTTTTGGCTTTGACATGATAGCAGGGGTGTCACGCCCATGGGGGGGCGGGGGGGCGGCGTGGATATGTCTGTATGATACTTAGTGCCTCTGTGTGACAATTTTT
This sequence comes from Phycodurus eques, assembly GCF_024500275.1. NCBI lineage: Eukaryota > Metazoa > Chordata > Actinopteri > Syngnathiformes > Syngnathidae > Phycodurus > Phycodurus eques. Next base: position 18,202,008 of record NC_084540.1, read on the forward strand.
CAAGACAGTGAAGCCCCACCTATTCACGGTTCACAAACTCACAAATTTACCTATTCACGTTTTGTTTCTGTGGAACCTCTCCTCAGGCATTTGCGGCTCTCACCGTATTTTTATTTCTGTTTTTTTTTTTTTGCTTTTTCGGTAATGCTCTATGATGCTGCTACAGTATAGGACGGCACCAAAGCCCTGGCTGATAGGAAAGTAGTAATTGGTGTCAAGGAAGTATGTTGAAGTGGCACATCTTGACTGAGAGACCAAGATCTTTGTCAGCAAGTAGCTAAGTTCAGCCTGGGTTGTTAGCAGAAGTTACAGAGCGTCTGCGCCGCACGTGTTTTTGCTCTGGTGAGTGGCTATTAAATAACTCAAGCTAATAAACCATGACCATTGCGTTACTGCTTAACGTTGCGAAGGCCACACACTCATGCACTTTTAGTGCATCTTTTCAAAATCAAATCATTTGTAACTTATTTATTTTCAAAGATTATCGCAACCAGTGTGTCGTGGAGAACACTTGAAAGGGGCTCGGGACCTTCACTCAGCCCAGCTGATCATGTCACGGGTGGATAAACTGTGCGTGAGGGCACAGCTATGATGTAAATGGGACTTACATAAAAGTGGGGCGGAAGTGCAGAACAGCTGCCCGACACTTTCAGAAAGGGACAGATGACAAAAAAAAAAGTTACTTGGTTGTTTAATGTCACACTTAGTGGGTGCACAGACTCTCCAGAGTCACAGACTATGTTGTACACAAGCCATTAAAAAGAACAATTAAAAATGATGTGAATGCTTTTTGACGAAAGACGAGTTGCCGACTCATGCAGCAGTTGTAGCCAGGTGGCATCAAGTGCCTACTTGACTGAAGCGCTGCCCTGCCAAGGGGCGTATTAGACGTCCAGCCACAGCGTTATTTATAGCTCGCAAAGTGCGCCGCTTATGTTTCTATGTAAACAAAACTCTATTTGATCTCCCTCTACTTGCCTTCCCGAATACAGTAGAGCGGAACATGTGAGGACAATAGCAGAAAAAGGAAAGACTTGAGAGATTATGGTTTAATTTTATCTATAAACATTTGACACATTTCCCTTTAAGATTTGCCGTTGGCAGCCTGGATTACACAAATTAATCTGTGTATCAGCACAACATTATCCTGCATTTGTGATGTATGTTTGTGGCAGATTCACTTGCTGCGTCAAACTACCTCTGCCGGGCAGATTAAGTGTGCGTGTGTGTGCACGTGTTTGTTTATGTGTGTAGGGGGCTTTAGTGGAAGTGCTCAAACAAGCCGCTCAAAGGGGGCCGAGGGGGCTCTCGCCAGATCCATTCAAGGATTACACCCTCGTATCTCCTCCCATCTCCGCTACTGAAAAGCGGCGAGATGCTGGGCTTTGCGTCAGCCATTTCACAGCTGAGGTGTCGCCCGTCTATTTTCCTCCGCGCGCAGAGGCGCTACTGCTGGGAATGCAAGACGAGGCAGCGACGTGGCAAACGGGCCGGGCCCACCGACACGCTTGAGGTCGGCCGCCGTGTCACGCTCGCGAGCAAGAATTCTTTGATCCGGTGAGGGCGGGAAGGCGCTCGCCGCGCTTTGATCCGGACATCATTAAATATGCATGGCGGGAACCCAAAAAACCCAGATGCCATTAGATGTCACTCTCTAAGAGAGAGGCACTCTCGTTTAATGGAGTGCTTGTTTGCTGGCTATTACATTTGCTTTCATGACTGCACTGCAAACCCACTCATACTTTATTTCATTTATTTTATTTTATTTAACCCCCCTCCTACAGGCTGCTCTGACTCTAATCCCTTCATACTTTTTGCAGGTATAAAGCTCCAGGCGGAGAAGCTACCCGATGCGATTAAGGTGTGAGATTAAATCTAACAGTGATTAAATAACCAAGCGTTTTATGACTGTAGCAAATTAATTTCCCCTGAGTCATGTCAGCCAGGCGAGCGGCGTTCCCGCCGAGTCGACTGCGTGCTGCTGATATTCGCTATCATGGCAGCTGCCGCCGACTAAAACGGGTTACCAACGCCTGACCTCAGTGCAAAAGGGCAGAAAAAACAAACTGAAGCGCGCTTTTTTTATGCCACGCAACCCTCATCTGTCCAATCCTAACTTTTAAATGGAAAAGTACAGTTGTGCCTTGAGATGCAAGTTTAATTTGTTATGTGACCACGCTCGCATCCTTATCATCGTTCTGCATTGAGATCAATGAATGAAAATGTCATTAATCCGTTTCAGCCTCCCAATTTTAAATAAGGAAAATAGCATTCAATAAAATAGTACTTTATGAAAACATCGCGCAATAACGTAATTAAATAGACTGTACAGCATTAAACAGTTTGATAAGATAACCCTTAATAGTCCCACAATGGGGAAATTTGCAAATTCCGAATTTGTGCATTAAATTTGCATCCAATTCAGTGTGGCGCTCCTTCTGGTGTGCCCACCTTGACCACCAGGAGGCAGTAAAATACACTCATGTAGAGTGCAGACAGAAAATGAAATGAAACAGTTTTTCTGTGGCACAGGGGACTTTCATACACAGTACTGCCTCTGTGGTTATTATGATGGATATGTCTGGAAAATTACAGGTTAGATAGAGGAGGGCCAGAGGCAAAAAGAGGGGACAGAGAGAAAACACAAGACGTGACACTAGCTGTATGAGCTTTGATGAATTGAATAGACTTCTACTGTACTACAACAACTGATTAAGCTGCTGTTATAGTAGTCAGTTTTCATAGAGGATAAAGAATATATGACTATTATATTATGTCTATGTGTTGCTCCACTTTTTATGTTCAAATATTAATCGCTCAAAGGGTTCTAAATTTGTGACGAATACTATCGATGCTAACCATTAGCATGTCACTGGCATTTTCCATTATATGTTAGCATTAAGCTAGCGGGCCGTTCTTAAGGCAACATAGTTTGCTGGTTTTTAATACAAAACGTGTAATTTTCTTCGTTTTACGTTTAGTTTGACAGTCAGCTTCAACGAGGCATGGCGTTAAGCAGCTCGAAGCCTCTTTTTTGATGAATTGTTCACAAATTTGCCAAACTGCCACTTATTGTGAATTGAATCGAGTTCAGTGCCACCATACAGTGCTGACTTTACTGATGATTATTTATTAATTTTCAATTTAATGTATGATTTCTTTATTCTTTTTCAAATTTTTGTTGTTGTTGATTATACTGTTGTTTCCAACAAAAGGAATCATAGCAGACACCAGCGCTAACACATCGTGTCCTGGCTGGTCCACCAGAACAAAGTTGGCCTGGCATCAACAAATAGCCATGAAGAGGAGCAACGCAGGAGAGAAAAAAAGAAAGAAAAAAAAAAAAAAAAATCAACCAATTCTTCTTTGCTACTGCTTTAAACCATGCCTATCTTTCTCCAAAGTCGTGCATATCCTGTCACTCGGCCCATTCGACACAGATGTAAGCACGAAAACGAGCATGTGCCCAATAAAAGCCTCTTTAAGGCACACCAAACTGGTCGTAACAGGCATGCATATGGCACCAGAATGGAACATTTACTGCTGGGAATGAGCGTTTGCAGAACTGAGTTGGGGTGGTGTGATGGGGGAGTGGAAATAGCTTGTGCTTTTTGCACATATGACACTGCAAGATAAATATCTATAAATGCTAGCGGCTCACACAGCAGGTGAATTATGTCTGCGTTCCCCCCTAGCCTTCCCCCCGGCTGAGCGTCTGAATTGAGCGATGCGCTGGCAGGCAAAGTACAATTTGGATTAGCGAAAGCCCAACTGATAGGTCAGCTTAGCCCATAATGGAGCAGCTTAGGCTGTGTCTGCATGATTAGAACATTCTTAGCAGCCTGTTTCCAGATGTCGCGGCGCAAAACCGCCACCGCCCGTGTCTACCCTGCCTCCGACGGGCAGGTAAAATGACGCATCTTTTTCCTGAAAGTATCCCTGCAAATGCACTGTCATGGAGAAGCAGCCAAATTATTCATGCACAGCTTATTTAGATGGAGGCCAAATGGGCGTATTTTGGCTGTTTTAATCGTTTCCCGAATGAAACAGCAATAACGTGATCGTTAATAGGATTCGTAGCTATGCATCTCTACATAATCATACATCGGATCTCCATTGGAGACAATTTCCATGAAAAATACCAATTAATTGACCTGATGCTGGCATGTACAGTAGTTTCCTTCACAATTACTACTTTCCTATTAGGTGGCACTTTGGTAGCATCTTATGGCATATTAGGGAGTTACCGGAAGTGCACAAAAATACACCGATTGCTGCAAATGGGTAGTTGTTTTTTTTTTTTTTTTTTCAGTAAATAGCTGAGGTTAGGTTCCAGAGGAGAAAAAAAAGCTGAATACATTTGCTAATGAACTGCAAAGTAGTGGTTCACGAATTGAATTACATCCCGAATCCGAAATCAATCAATCATCATTTTATACCAAAGGCAATTCTTGCACAAAAGATCTCAAATAGTAATGAGCATAAATTCAACACATGTACTGTTAAACTTTAATGTTAGTTAATGTTACACTTTAGAATGGCATTCACTAGCAATGAAATTGCATTTCATGTAGAATATGATCAAGCACCGTCAAACAAGAGTGCACAGTATGAAAAAAATAAAATAAAATACAACAACAGGAAAGCAGATTTAGACAAGGCACATAAAATCCAAAAAGGAAGACGAAAAGAAAAACGTGTTGTGTCACAGGTGGTGCATATTTTGTTATGCTTTGTGAAATCGGTTATAATAGCCTTACATGTTTGAATGTGGTGTTAGAATTTTGATCGATATAATATTTTAATTTTGAACATGACGCCCATTTAATTTTGGTTACGTATGACTGAGTTACTCAGATACTCATTTCAAATGATGTGAACATTTTGTTTAACACTGTCTACTGTATTTTTCAAATGTTTGTGCATTATGTTTGATACAAACGATGTTTTGTTTTATGAATCTATAATTACAGTACAGGGGTCCTTGTTTCATTTTGTTGACTGTGTAGATATCTTTTCTCACGGTGGCGAAAATAATGTTTACGTACATCGGAAAGTGCCGTAGTCGATCAGTAACCTACGCTAACACAGTAGTAAAGTCACAATTACAGCAAACGTTAGTGTGAAAAACACTTCTAGGCTGTAAATATAAAACAATCAAATGTTTGTCGGCAACTGAGGTGCCTTGACGACATGCTGCTGCAGAAACTAATTTGTCACCCCGAAACCTCGTACGTTGGGACCATCGCGAACGAAGGACCTCCTCTACTTACAATTCCACATACATCAACAGAATCTTTAATCAGCCTATCCTCTTTTAAAACACAGTCAAAATGTGTACATATTTTTGTTTGATACGGACTTTGATGTGTAGCGTTATGAATCAATTCGAGCGCAAAATAAACAATTGCATATTCACATTAAATAGCCAGCGATTCGGTGGTTAATTGATATTGCGCCTTTTTTCACGAAAAACATTTAACAATTCAGACGAGCGCCTTTGAATTAAAACTTCCTTCAGCTGTGCTCGTCAAACAAAAAAAGGAAACTCAGGCGATCCCGTGGCTTCCTCACAGTGCGGCATAACCCGTGCGCCGGTCGATTTGCTGGTTAATATACAGCATATATATATTTTCGTGGCTCCTGTGTGCAATCTCTTCACCAGCTTCCAATATAAAAGTAGCAGTTTATAACGTTTGGCTGGAGGCAGCAGACATAGCTTCATCCATGCAGATTACTGGATATGACTTTGGGGAGAAAATGTAGTTAGAGTGCAAAGAGACCTGGGATTTTTTTGGGCCTGCATTTAACTGGGTGTCACGCTATGAACCGCTTTCTCCTATTGTTGCAATGTAGTAAGCTGCTTTTTTTTTTTTTGTTGTTTTTTAAATAGAAGTTGAGAACAATAAAGAAAATGTACTGCCAAAAACAAAAAAAAACTGTAGTGTAGTATTGCCATGCTTCATTGTTTGATTGCTCTTTAAAGTGCCTTTGCTACATGTCGGCGTGAAAATAAAGTCAGTGATACACATCTCCAGTGCTATCAAGACTTAATTTATTACCTCCTGGTACTTTTGCTTCATTCCCTTTTTGTCCTTTGGGATGGAAATTCTTCAAGTAGAGAAAATAAGCACACTTATTTCTCACTCACGTGCGATAAAACACCAGGCAGTCTCTCCAACGAACATTCATTTTGCATTCTTGCATGGCGGCAATGCAGCAGGTACCGCAGCAACATGCATGATTCATACCGCATGTGAAATGCAGTATGCTAATTAACAAGAGGTATCAGCACGCCTTCATTAATATGACATTTCTTGGCTAGAAATGGAATTAACTAACGCACGCCACACTCTACATTTGCAGTGAAGTTACTTTGTCATTTCCATAAATTATCACTCGAGCATTTGATCTTGTAAGCAGTACCATTGGAATGACTGAGAATTTGTTTTTATCCAAGTAGCCCACCAACAGCATCAGTTCATCAAGACTTTGTCATCATTAACATAGAGATAGCTGTTCCAATTACCATTCAGGTTTTATGTTTAACAAAATTAGCAATTAGTCCACAGAGGGATTCACGCTGCACCCACCGGGCTTTCGCGTAGCCTGAAGTTACCGCTTTGAACTCGACATCTGACCTAATGAGTACACTAATAAAGGCTTAAGCTCAAATATCGTGCTGTGGTGTGTGAAAAAAAGTGGTCATTTTATAACAAAGATAATATAACTGAAAAAAGTCCAATCGCATTTTTCCAAGAACAATTCGTAATGGAACGAGAATAGTAATAGCATTACCAGAAAACTGCCCTTTTTTGTAGAATTACTATATTTTACTATATTAAAAATTAAGCTGTATAAATCACAAAAAAAGGAAATCAACAAAGGGGGGAAAAACAGACACTTGTACCGTTACAAAAACTAATTTATAATGCCATTTGAATAAAATAATATTTTTATTCAAATTTTTTTTTATTTATTTTTTTATTTTTTTATTATTATTTTAATACCATGACTAAAGTCATGGTATTACCCCAAAATATTATTTATTCTTGAATCATTACAGCATTTTTCAAGCAAATGATGTTGCAGAATACTAAAAAGCCTTCTTAATTATGATAAGTAGATGCATTATTGATCCATAAATGCACCAAATCAGAGAAGTTTGCATTAACAGGATTTGAAGTTATACTTTGATACATGTTAAAAATAAATGATGAAATACTGTCTTCTTAAACATTAAGCTTATCCTGAGTTTGAAAGGATTGTGCAAACATTTCAGTCTCGTCTTGATAAAAGAACAGAGTTAAAGTTTGTTGATCATTAACTACGAATAATTGTAACATTTAAAGACCCTGTAAAGTCAGAATGAATGACTTTTAAATTTGACACACCACAGGCAAGAGTGTTGTTAACAAGCCCCAAATGATTTTTGTCTCTGAAGTCCGTTTAGCGCAAACTCTAACTTAAAGATGCAGGACATTTTTTCCCTTTTTTTTTAATTTAGATTTTTTTTTTAATGTGATGCAACAGCTTTGACAGCACAAATAGTGTTTAATACACCCATCATGCCGTATACTGATCCTGAGTACTTTGCATGTCAACACAAATGGTTAGCAATTGCGTAGGAGACACATTTCCCTTACTTTTGTTTTTCCAATACCAATCCCGAGCAATAAATTGATGTTGATGGGTTTTTTTTGTTTTTGTTTTTTTGGCGAGAGTTTAGGAAGGGGAAGCAAAGTTGACGTAGCAGCGTGCATGGGCACTCAAGGCAGTAATAGCATCTGGGAACAAACCCCAAAAGCATCCTGTATTATTCAGAACGGGTGTTGCAAAATTTATTTGGTGTGCTCGGGATATTTTGTGTGTATACCATGGCAGCTAGCCAGCGACCTTGTACTGCCCATGTATAACATCTTTGGAAAATGTTTGTAATTACACCATCGCTGAAGTTTAGCATTAATACCAACGTGAAAGAGTTTGAACTGATTCCCAACAACGTAATGGTACACTTTTCTTCTGCGTCGACGGGTGTAATGGTAGAGCTAAATTTGTCCTAATATTTCTCTGTGAGGAGAAAACTGCTGAATCTCTATGTTTATTTTTTTCTTGCACTATAGAGTGCATTTGTGTGGTGGTGTCACACTGACCTTCAGGTCCAGGAAGGATTGAGTATAAAAATGACAAAATGTGAAGGTGTCTGTCTGAAATGCTTCAACGGGCAGGTGTTATTTGTAAAATAAATTGCGCTTATAAGGCTTTGAGGATGCAAGCCCACGTATGACCTACGAGGGTTCTATAGCCGTACGGTATTTCCCAACCTTTACTGATCCAAGACACATATGTGAAAAGCTCACGGCACACCATCCAGAAAAAAAAAAAAAATTGCTAATTTTCAAGCAGCTCACCTGATGATCTCTCGCAGCACACCAATTGGGAATCAATCACTTGACTATCGTAAAAGAGAGGAAGGAAAATGATCACAATGACCACCAAATATGATTTTCTATTTTTTTTGTCATCTTCATTGTCATTATTTTGTCATGTCATTATCTTATTTATCTGCAGGTGGTTTGATGCAGCACTGTAAAATGTTGCTGAATAAATCTTTCTGACAATGTTAAAAGGGAACATTATTGTCTTTGTATAAGGCATAATTTGGATGATACCGCTAAGAGGAAGGCCACCATGGACACATCATCAACGGGATGAGACTGAGAAGAGGAATTGAACAAGTAAATTATCTGCCTGTGTGGCGGTAGCGTTTCTCATTATAATTGCATTACATCACAAATGCGCCATCATGTAACATCATTATTTTTGGGTTTGTTCTATCTATTTCCAGAATGGAAATGGGAAAGCAGCGCCTGCTTTGTAGAGTGTACTGTGGAGACAGCAAAGACAGCAATATCCTTTTGAGAATTTGATTGGAGATAAGATGGCGCTCTCACTGTCTCCGCGGACTTAAGTTAAAAATAGACGTTTTGTCCCCCCCCCCCACCCCCCACCGTCGACTGTTGAAGACTAATGGTGCAACGTGAAACAGCTTTGCAAACATCCTCACAGCATTTCTCCCACATATTTCAGCATGTTTCATGTCCAAAAAGCTTCAGATGTGGCTGCTACAGTCTGGCGGTTGCGCTGAGAGAAGTACCTGGCTGGCTGGCCGCCGTTGGAAGCGCGACAGTCTTCAGGGGAACACGGGAGGAGATCGGGGGAATAAGGTTTTGACCAGGACCAGCTGTCACTTCCTATCCTCAAATGTTCTTGACGTTAACAGTCCTGCTGGGGAAACAGTTATTCATGACTTTAGGCAATCTTTTGCTTACAATCATTATATGGATTATTAGCCAGAGACTCTGTCAAATGTAATCACCTACATAGGGGATATTCAATTATGTACTGACTTGAAGGAGGGGCGGTGCATGTTGTTTTTGGCAAAGGGATAATATAAAATTATTAGGGCACCTTTACATAATGTTTACTTTTTCAGCAGCAGATGGATTAAAACTTTACCGTTTTGTTAGTTTGTTTCTTAGATGAGAGTTAGCACGAACGAACCATAAAAAAGGTATGTGAAAACAGATTTAGGACGGTTTCCTGTTCTTACAACATTAAACTTATATTTATCATTCATCTTTGTTGGACCAGAAATTATTGAAGGACCAAAATTGGAACCAGATAAGATTTGGCATTTGGGTTATGATTTCTTTATTATCAACACTGAAAATGACCCAATAACACCATTTTTAGCAATACAGTTTTAGTCAACACAGGTGAAAGAAACACCCTAGAAGCGAGTGAGATGTCCGGGTAAGACTCAAAGGAAATTGAAAGGACTAACTGGGACACGAAGCAAACAAATACATAGTGACATCACACAGGTGAAAGAACATTTGGAATGACAGGGAGTTGATTGGCTGGGACTCTTAGGAAACCAAGACTGACATGACACAGGTGTGAGAACATCAGGGAAGGAACGGTAATGCTTGTCCGAGACACAGACGGATTAAGAAAAAAACTCGTAAAACACAGGTGGGAGAACACCCAGCAAAGCAGAGAATTGAATTGATAAGACTTAAGGGAACCGTAACAGACTCACTGGGATACAAAGGAAACTAGCAAGAACTGACATGACATAGGTGAGTCAACATTCGTAATGGCGGGGAACTGACTTGCTGGTACTCTTAGGAAAGCAAGACTGACGTGACGCAGGCGAGAAGACACCAGGGAAGGGACGGTGATGCTTGTCCGAGACACAGGTCACAGAAAAAAAAACCTCCCAAGACCCAGATGGGAACTTGCTTAAGGATCGAAACTTCACATGTAATCAGCAAAGTTGAATCCAGCCAAATGGACCGTTCTTGTTTGTTAAAGACATTTCACCTATAATCCAAAAGGCCTAAAATTTAGAACTGAAGAAGATTTGCGGGATCAAAGGTGAAACATCTTCAATCAACAAGAACAGTCCGGTTTCCTTGATTAAACCTCTGCAGATTACCATGACCACAGACAACGTCACATGTAACAATACAGACTAAAGTTCATCCGAGTGTGCAGTATCATTTTACCAGTGTTAAAAATGTATTTATCTTGGATGAGTTTACAAAGAGGTCCTCGTGTACCTGACCTCCCCCCGTTTGGAGGGCTATTATATATATTTATATAAGCATTTGGCCGACCGGGGGGGAAAATCACAAATGTAACTCAGGCTGTGCCAAATAAAACACATGGCTGCCCAGTGAATAGGCTTCGAGCTAAGATGCGCTCAGCAGGCGCACAGGTGGAAAGTTCACATTCAGGTTTGGAAACAAACAAAAACAAAAGCCATCTGGATCCGACCGCTTGCATCATTACTGCACTGATCGCTGCGAACGGCCTTACTGTTTTTCACCTAAAAAGCTGCACCTTAAAACCGTGACAACAACAATGCCTCCCACTCCATAACAGACCAGGCAGAAGCCTTTGCTCTGGCCTGTGGGCTTGTGTTCACGTGTGCCAAACAAGAATGCATTCACTTGTTGAGGAATGACTCATTTGGAGTGCTTTCCTCCTCTCTCTCTCTCTCTCTCTCTCTCTCTCTCTCTCTCTATCTTGCTCGCACACTCACTCGCTCTGTGCTTCAGAGAAGCAATATCTTGGTGGTGGTGCTTATCACAAACATGTCGCTGAGTGTGCAGCCGTGTCTTATTCATTGCAAACTGACCAAAACATCTATCAGCTCCAGACCGATTGCTGTTGATGAATAACCGCTTATAAAGGGGAGTAACACCTGAACCATTCATTTTGCTTCCCGTTGTTTTTTGGTTTCCACTGGTGGTGTTGAAAAAACGGAATTATTCTTGAAGATTCTTGTCCCAAACCTTCCACGAGTCGATGACACCGAAAACTACAACGACGGGAAAAAAATAAATAAAAATCTCCATTATTCACTCCGAAAATCAGGCTCTCTTTTTTTAAAGGAATAATTAGGATTGCAATTGTCTGCTCTCGTAAGCGCCGACGTCACTCAGATTTTACTCTCTGAGGACACGATAACAGTTATGACGGAGACTTCTTTGGGTTAATTGTTTGTATTTTACGTAGCGGACGCCTGGTGTATCGGTGCAAACGGGTATGATGAGGAAAAGGAGTGAGGGGGAGTCGAGGTGTCTGTTTAATTTTCCTTAATTGTTGGAGACAGCCGAGCTTCTCAGGAGGAAAAACTTTTTCCGCTGCAAACAGCTCAGACCGATTAACAGTTCGTACGAATGTAAATTGTCTCTCACCTCGTTGAGCCCAAACATTATTCCCTGGAGTCCGCAGAACCAGAAATTGCTGGAGTCTACAGCATTTAAACACTGCACTCAGAAGAATCTCAAGTGGCTCTACCTGCACAATCTAATGAGATCCAGTATGAGCTACATCAAAACAAATTGGATTTTACAAAGTAGCTTAGTCTGTAAAAACTTTACTGAAAGGACGCAAGATTTATGACAAAACTAATATGGGACAAATACAGTGTATGATTAAATAATAATGCTGAGGTTTTATTGATTATTAGAGTTGTTGAACGGTACCTATCTTTTTTTTTTCTTTGTTTCTTTTTTGGATTTAAAAAATGGACATACCTGGTTTTAAATGGACAGACACTGGATAGTATTTTATAATATTAGCTACATGAGAAGGTCAAAATATGACAAATGGCTCAAGACGATGCAGTGCTATTCTACACTCCTTAAAATCACAATAATAAAAAATTGTCAGAGCAATACATCTCTGACAAAACTAAGCATTATTGTGTTCCACTAAGGTTTTGTGTGTGTGCATAATATTGGTTACACTATTATTTTGTATTTTTTTTTTTTTTTTTTAATGAGAGCTCAAAACAGGCCAAAAATGGTATCTCTGTTTTTATGTTTTTCTGACATGATGACCTTGCTTTTCAAGGTTATGAGTTTCAATTAAACTGACCTTGAAAAATTGTTTTTTTTTTAATTATTTATGTTTATGCCTTTGAAGTGTTTTTCGTAAAGATATTTACTATTACTGTGTTAGCGTTGGATAGCGCATTTTGACTTGTGTACAATTTGGATTATGTCGCTGTCAGAGGAATGCAACTCTGTCATAAACCGAGGACCAGCCAGTAAAAAAAAATTGTAAAATCGGAAAAAAATTGAAGTAGTCCCAGTGGGATAATACTGTCGTAAATGAATATGGATTTCTGATCTTCATCTTTGTAAAAGGTAATTTCTCTATCAGCTCCTTGCAGTGTACAAAATGGTCACGATCCATGGCAACACATTTTTATGAAGTATATATTCTGAGTGGTCTGCATCAGCAAAGAGCAGATGGCGAGGAAGGCCCGTTTAGCGCCATCGCTTTAGTCACCTACCCACCTGAATGACCCACGTCAAGTTCAGCAGCTGATGCGACAACAGAAATAGAAATTAACAAAAACGAGGCGGTGAGAATTTGCCGTTGTTTACCGCGGTTCCACTCGACGGCCGTGCACCCATTTGCCATGCACGGAAGAATTAGCTTGTTTATCAGCTTTCTGATTTCCGTCACCGCTTGACATTTCAGATGCACATGATCCATGACTGATGATGATGATGGTGATTGTGGCACACCATGAAAACAGAGAGAGGGAAGTGTTTGTGCTTGCGTTGTCCTATAATTAAATGTATGGTGTTTAGTGTTACGCTGGATGAGGACAATAGCTTTTTATGCCTCCCAAAAAGGTAACCTTGAACGATTGGACATGCTTTGCGAGACACACGGCACATTACCAATGACATCGTCTCCATAGAGTAGGAAATTGCTTGTTCCAAGGTGATTCCATATAAGCTTCTTTTTATGGCCATGGTGCACCACCTAACCGAACTTCAGGAATGGCGAGAGAAGAGCTCTCCTTGAAAAGGTCGGAAGTAGGGAATAAACACTTTAGCCATTCATTACTAGTGGAAAGCGAGGGCACCTAATGAAAGCGAATCTTCTCTCTAGTCACTCGGCAGTCTGCAGATATGTTTAATTTCCCTAACACGGGCCAGGGAGTATGCACAGCACCATACCGTCGAGAGACAAACACAACCCAGAGGGAAATTACCCATCAGGAAGGCAATACTGTTACTTGAGATGCAATTACTAGGCCACTTGCCAGATTTTCAGCCTGGAAACCAATGGCCATGTGTGTGGGCAACGTATGCGCATGAGCGGGTGGTCGATATGTGCATAACCGCATCTTATGTTATGCAGGTTAAATTGGATTCTTTGCGCAAAGGAGACTTCATTTAGAATACGTCCACAGTGCAAATGATTGATGTGACAATATCGTTACAAGTGTAGGCCGGAGACAAGGAGGGCGCGGGTGTTGTGATATCACAAGCAAGCGTGGAAAAAAAAAAAAAAGTAATGGAGGAAAGCTGCTTTTATAAACAGAATTATGGAGACTTTTCCTCATTTCCGTGACAGCAACAGACGCCATAATTGCACTTTGCTCTGCTCGTTTACGCGCTCATTTAGCGAGCAAACATCACTTGTGAGGGAGGAAAAGCGTAGTTTTGAATTGTGCTTTGCAAGAAAGCTTGCACACTTATGTTTGTGATCAGTTAATTAAGAGTCATAGAGGATTTAATGGATCAATTTGGCGGCGGGATCACAGAGTCCACAAAAGGAGAAGCGAGCGCGGATTGGAATGAGCATCAGTGTAAACATTTGATAAGCTTTTCGCCGGAGGCTAATGCTATGCTGTATTATTAGTGATACCAAAATAGAAACAGCAATGCCACCGCGACTGCTGTATTCGCCACCAGGCTGAGATGAACATCGAAGGCCATGGCAAATGGCTTTCCGCGGGATGTATTCCTGAAGTGAGGGACGTTCCTATTGAACACAAATAATCACCTTGAATCTCCTAATGAATCACGTATGCCATCAATGAGAAAGGGAAGAAAAGACCTGCCCGCACCCATTGGAAAGAAATGAAGGGAAGGAATAGTGAATAAAGCTGCCTGCACAGAATGTAAGCATAATATGCATAATAAATGTATGACAAAACAATACCCCAGGCGCCCCGGTATTAATGATATGCAGCCGAGTCATTATTAAAGTTCCAAAACAGCTCCTGGAGTAACACAGATGGAGTCAATTAAGCAATGAGCATGCTCGCTCGGTTGCCGTTTCATCTTCTTGTCTTTTATCTGGCTTTTATCTCCGGCACATTACTCCGTGGATGTAATTATTTCAGCTGCTACGATGGGTTGCTCATCACAACATAATACCCAGTGTTAATAGTTGAAATTGCTTTGTATGTCTTTTTAATTCTTAAGTAGTCTTCGGTCGCAGAAACGACAATCGGCTGAGTTGCGCCCCTCGCAAATGTTTGAAAATTCAGCCACTGAAGCCAGTTTGACTTGGGCACATGAAATTTGGGAGACATGTCGATCATGACCCACAAAACGTCTCAAGAACCCAAGCTTAAAAAGACGCAAAGAGTCTGGCATTTTGTTTTGAAGTGATCATTATAGAATAATTTTGGCTAGTTCCAACTGTCCTCTAAAAAAATGAACTCAAGCCCGAAGCCAGTTTAACTTAGTGACGTGAAACTCGGTTGACATCTCTATCATGAGTAGATCCAAATAAATGCCCCAAAAGACACAGAGGTCTGCCATTTTAGTTTAAAGCAACCATTTAATAATATATTTAGCCTATGTTGCACCTGCCCCCAAAGCAAGTTTCACTTAGCCATATGAAATTTGGTGGAGATGTCCGTCACGGGAAAACCCACAAAAAAAAGTCTCAAGAAACTATCCTTAAAAAAATACAGGAAGACTTAATTTTTTGGGGGGGAAAACATAAATTTTAGAGGAATTGTTGCCTTTTCCAGTGGGCGTTAAAAAAGACCTTGCCCCCAAAGATCGTGTGTTTCACTTAGCAACATGGAATTTGGTAGGCGTGGTTATCATGGGTACACCCACAAATACGTCTCAAGAAACCATGTTAAAAAAAGACGCAGTAAGTCTCAAAGTTAGTTTTTAAGCATCCATTATAGAATAATTTTGGCTATTTCCAATGGGCCTTCAAAAATGACCTTGCACCCGAAGACAGTTTCCCTTATTTAGCAAAAAAAAAGGTCTCAAGAACTTAAAAAGACACAGGAAGTTTGCCGTTGCACCTGCCATTTTTTATATTTTTATTTTGTAATCAAATGCTACCAAGTTTGAAGAACATTAGACAAATAACAGACTTAATAGCAAAGAATGAGTTCTCATTGAAACATGACGATTCACCATGAATCAATCAATCCGTTTCTGGCTGTGTCCTAATCTCAAAAATGTCTTTTTGTGTGTTTCCTTCCCAGGGACCTGATGCCTTCTACGCTGGAGGGGCAGATCACCATGGAGAAGACCCCCAGTTACTTTGTGACCAACCAAGCGCCCAAGCGCATCCACACTATGGCCAGAGGACATCAAGCTTATTATTGTGGTGCGTAATCCAGTCACCAGAGCCATTTCAGACTACACGCAGACTCTGTCCAAGAAGCCCGAGATCCCGACCTTTGAGGTTCTTGCCTTCAAAAACCGAACCCTTGGTCTTATAGACGCCTCGTGGAGCGCTTTACGCATCGGAATATACGCACTGCACCTGGAGAGCTGGATGCAGTACTTCCCTCTTTCCCAAATGCACTTTGTCAGTGGCGAAAGACTTATCGTGGACCCTGCGGGTGAGATGGCCAAAGTCCAGGACTTCTTGGGCCTCAAGAGAATCGTCACAGACAAACATTTTTACTTCAACAAGACGAAAGGCTTCCCTTGTCTGAAGAAGCCCGAGGACAGCAGCACTCCCCGCTGCCTGGGCAAGTCTAAAGGAAGAACTCACCCCAAAATAGAGCCGGACGTGATTCGGCGGCTGCACAAGTTCTATAAGCCCTTTAACATGATGTTCTACCAAATGACAGGCCAGAACTTTGAATGGGAGCAGCAGGAGGAGAGCATATCGCGGGGCTCTCTGGTCTAGCAGGACCAGCCACCACCAGCCTCCTACGAACTTGACTAAACAAAAACAATTGCGTTCTGTTCCGTCTTCGGACGGCACGCTTGGACACAATCATGGCGCTGTCCATTTGCTCTCTCTCTCTTCCCCCTCTCAAATCTAATGTTGATGATGATGGAAAATGAATATTGTACATACCAAAACATAAAATATATTTATATTTGTGAAATGAGATGATCTTTTTGTTTGCTTTCAAAAGGATAATGCAGATGTTTTTCTTTATAATAACTCACAGAAGTATGTGACGTTATGACATGATGGTGACACTGGCTAACCTGCTAAAACATTTATTGTTTTAATAAAATTATTACTACCGACCTCTAAAGTGACAAGGCAACAAAATGTGACCGTGCAGTTCTTTTCAACGAGTCCCAATTCTGACTTTATCGTCAAAATGTGACTGGTAATATTTCTGCCAATTTAAGAAGCCAATATATATTGAGTGGTACTAGCCGTCCACCAGCTGTATGGAAGTAGCTGAAGGAAAATGTCAAACGATAAGTTAAATGTTCCTTTTATAACCTTCAGGGATTACTGTTCATGTCCATATGTCAACAAGAGAAGCATATTGATTTTGAAAGATACCCAAAATAGGAGTCCAAAGGTTCTCTCAAGATTCTTGTTGAAAAACCCCATTTGAAGTGTATTTGTTTATATTTAAACATAAATCATACTTGTGCCAATTTTTTAATGAGAAAATTGTAATTTCATAAGGGATTGGCAGGTATCAGATTCTGATCATATGATAACCATGAGCAAAAACAACACTCTTTCACGGTATCACGGTATTGAAATGTTCGGGCAAATAACTTTGCCATTGAATGCACCCTGTAGGTTTATTGGTAAACGTGAAAAGCAAACAAAGATTCTTTTCTCAATACAATGAAAATGTAGTACAACAGTAAAAGTACTAATTTCTCAGAAAATGAGTAACCACTTCGCTGCTTTTCTACGCTTCGTCACATAATGTCTGAGTGGAAACGAACTAATGTTGGCGATGCTAGTTAGCTAGCTACCTGCCTCGGTAGCAAGAATAGAATATTAATTTCACCAATTGTAAACAGGCTAACTCTCGCAACTGTTCACTGTTCACAAACATTCATTTTAAGACAGTGTTTTAGTAATATATTAACGCTGCCTCGAACTTGTCAAAGAGTGATAGGTGGCGCTCTCATAAATGCTCTCTCTCGTGATATCCTTACTCTACCAAGCCACGATACACCAACAACGGCAACCAAAAAGAGCGGCAAAAACAACCTATAACTATATTCTTCTCTCGGAAAAAGACATGCCATGCGCTGCTTGATAAAATAACGAGGAGATAAAATCATTTCTTTCACACATCTAGCTATTCATTTTCAAAAAGGTATCCAACTATTTTGGAACGTCGAATAACAAAGTAGCAAACACGCGCGAAACTCTGCAGCGCACCACTTCGTGACCTGCGGTGTTGCGTCACATTGAAGAACGACACCGAAGGTCCCCGCGAACGTTTGTTAACAAACATCTGCTGCCACGCTCTCCTCTGTCGTTAGAGATTAATGGCTTGTTAAATAAGCTGCTGCTGCCGGAACACTGGCAATGTCAGGGAGTGTTTTCCATCAAGGAAAAAAAAAAAACTAAATACCATACCCTACATATGTTACTAGCCATCAATGGAAGCCAAACCGCATTTTCACTCAGACATTTGTCAAGAGAAGCGCTAACTAGTGAGCAGAAACGTGGATAAACTCGAGCAAAAAAGTAGGACCTCCGACAAGGCCCATTAATTCTCATTTGGATCAAGTCCAAGTTGTACATCATAGATGCTAACCTCCTGGACATGCCTGAAATTTGCCTTGGAGATTTAAGCATTTAAGCAAAGGAGAATTAGGGTCATACGGGGAACAAAAAAAACAAAAAACAAAATCGAATTCGAACAGATTAGTCAGAATATTGTGGAAAAAGTCAAACTTAATCTTGTATTCTTTTTCTGATTGTATGAAGACTCCCATAAATTACATTGTCTCGTAAAATGCTGATTTCTGAATTTTTTTTTCTTTTCCCATTCAAGTCATCACTCAATTCTTGTAAAAAATAATTCACTTTCCCACACAGATGTCCCCCCCCCCCCCCTCCCTCAACATTCTTACTTCATTCTAATAAATAGAAATTTTCCTCACAAATCAAAATTTCCGTTCAAATTACATTGTCATCCATCCATCCATTTTCTGTATCGCTTATCCTCACTTGGGTCGCGGGCCTGCTGGAGCCTATCCCAGCTGTCTTCGGGCGAGAGGCGTTGTACACACTGAACTGGTCGCCAGCCAATCGCAGGGCACTTATAAACAAATAACCCTTCACACTGACATTCACACCTAGGGGAAACTTAAGAGTCTTCAATCAACCTACCATGCATGTTTTTGGAATGTGGGAGGAAACCGGAGTGCCTGGAGAAAACCCACACAGGCACGGGGAGAACCGGGATTTGAAACCCGGTGAGGCAGATGTGCTAACCAGTCGCCCACCGTGCCGCCCATGTCATGATTCACAAAATGGTGACTTCCTACCATAAAAATGTTTTAAAAAGTGTTCGTGTGAATTTAAAATTTGTCATACCTTTATGACTTTATTTTTATAATTCTGATTATCTTCATAGAACACAATTAATTTGGCACTTACACTTGTCCGTGCCCTATGCTTCTAAAACATTTTCACATGGAAAAAATAAATAAACAAAACAAGGTTCCTAAATGCCCCTGTGATGAAACAAGAGGAACATGGCCAATCTGTTTGTTTATTTTATTACTTTGCATAACTCGCCGTGTGTGTCTGGACTTTCATCACCTGAGACAATCGATAGGTCTGACGAGTCAATAAATAAGTCGGCCACAGATCACTGGTCGCCACGGCTATGATGCATCGCTCCGTTAATCCCGGCTGTTCCGCCGCCAGACGTGGCTGGACGGGCGCTGCTTTCAGCAGAGCACTCAGTCACCCTGCGAAGGAAGGCTGGCACTGGTGCCTCCTTTTAACATGGAGCCATTGATTCCATCAAGGAGAGTCCCACGCTGTCCTTCGTGGCGCTAACCTTGAACACTTCGCTGCCAGAGCAAGCCTCCCAAAGTCAATGTCTAACTTCTATTTTGAGGCCTTTTCTCGCCGGGGCTGTTTCCTCAAATTCATTTTTTTTCATGAGAAAAATCTGAATATCGTACAAAAGTTCCTATCAGGACAGGAGTTCACCCAGAAAACAGGTTCGCGGACTTCCTGTGTATGCTGCAATCACGAGCATGCCGGTAACTACAGGTTGTTGACATGATTGTTTGAAGCCAAAGTTGCTAAAATTTAGTTTACTTTAAAGATGGTGTCTTTGGTCAAAAGTTGAATTGTGTGACTAGCATTTTGTCAGAATACCAATGTTATCTTAAAAATACCGCACAGGCTGTTGAACACTTCCATGATCAGCCTGAATTACACCTCGACGTGGTCTTCATGAAGCTGTTCCTCATGGAAGAGCCTAAACCCCCCCAGATCCCGCCGTGCTATTAGGACTGGATGGACACGTCCTTCTTTTAACAGCTTCGTATCTGCTTCTCCTCTTTAGAAGAAAAGCCAGGGCTTTCCGTTAAACAAGTCACAAATACATACTGCAAAGCTGCGGCCTACTTTACGTCCAAACCAGCGGGAAAAGTCACTTCCTGTAAGGTCGCTTAGCAATAAGAGCTAAATATGGGCACCGTCATGCCTGCACCGTGCAAACTATGTGCAGTGTGAACGTGCCTTAACCCTTTTTTTTTTTAGTTAATATGCCAAATTTTAAATAAAACATTACATTATACATTTTTTATTGTTGATTAGTTATTTACATTTTAAATTTAAAATAAATGTTCATCTTTTTTTAATATACATCATTATAATGTATAGTCTGCAATATCATTCAGTATCAAATATTTTGTTGTCACCAACTGTCAATTTGTTTCACTTGAAAAAGATGAAATTCTACATTACACTATTCCATTGGTTGATTTTCACACTGCACTAGAAGCATAAAACTGAAAAAAAAAAATCGTACATTTTGTTGACAAAAGATGAAAATAAAATAATAGAGTAGATATTGAAAATAACTTGACATTTTCAAAAAGATTGCTGATGTAAAGAAGCTGAATTAATACCCAAGAAGCATTAAGACCCTTTTTATATTTTCCATGTGCATACATCTGGTACTGTAAAGGCCAGGAAAGATGTACAGGTTAAAATCAGATTACCATACATTATCACAAATTAAAATATACTAATAGGTCTGGGTTCCTATGGAAAGGCACCGGCAGAGGGCCTCTGCTCTAACCTGTTAAATATGCACTTATTTGCATTGCTGCAGTCCCTTGCATTGGGGAGCTGAAACTTTGATCCAAATCTGTTAATAACACACAAACACACGCGCACACACTCTTTCCAATGCTACCTCCTACTCGTTTGTTTCTCAGCCAGAGTGCTGTGATCCATCCTGCGAGAGTTACAATGCATGAAAGGCATGCTAAGTTGTCCTTGAACTGTTCGTCCCAGCGGGGATCATGCGGCGTTATGTGGCTCATCAGCGTCCCCGGCACGCCGTTAAAGACAACGGCCGATGATAAATGAGCGTCGCCCACGCGTCAAACTGTCACCGCCCTTTCCGAGACGTCGTCGTCGGGTTCAATACGTGATTGTCATTTGTGACAATGAGGGAAGAGGCGCAAAAACAAATGTCAAGGATTTGTGATGATATACAGATAAAACAACTATTTTGGGCATGATTTTAGCATGGAACATGTTGCAGCCATAAAATTCCAAGTTAATGATTATTTGCTAAAAACAATAAAGTTCAGCAGTTTGAACATTAAATATCTTGTCTTTGTAGTGTATTCAATTAAATATAGGCCGAACATGATTTGCAAATCATTGCATTTTGTTTTTATTTATGTTTAACACAACGTTCCAACTTCATTGGAATTGGGGGAAAAAAAATAAACGAAAATTATCTTTACAGAACGAGACTAACAAACACCAACAGCAGAGAACGAGGATCTTGCATTTACTTCAAGTGAGTGGCTGTCGGCAAAGGTAAGGGGGGGGGGGGGAATTCAATTGCTACATTTTTCTACCGTCGACTTTTATGGGTAGCTAAAGTTTGACTGAGTGTGGGGGTGGATCGCCACAAGGACTCTTGGTTTTGTGTGTGCGTGTGTGTGCGTGCGCGTGTAGCTGCAGGTCCTGTAGCAACAACAGCAATGCCAAACTGCTGGAGGACCGCACTCCCACACCCAGCTGGTGAAGGGAAGGGGGGTATGGCACTGGAAAGAATCGGCACGAGAGCCAGCTGGTTTTGGCAGCCTCTGAAGTCACTCATTTCCTAATGGACTTCATCAAATATTTGTGTTTGCACAAAGTGCCATGTGTGAACACACAGCAAACAATAAAATGTGCCGTTTTTGTTGTTTCAATAACACGGGCTGCCACATTCGCCGATATGAAAATAGATACTTGCTGGGGATTGCTGTACTTTTTTTTTTTTTACATTAAGAAAGTTATCGTACATATTGATAATGTAGTTAATGAGCTTAAACGTGCAGTTATCAGGGTCAACTAGATCATCCACCAGGGGGCAACTACATCCACCACTTGAACGTAAACGTCTCCAGTTTAATGCGTCAGCCGGCTGATTTCCAATATGGCATATAAACGCCTTCGAGTGTTGTCTCTGCGCTGTAGCGTGGAGGCAATCTTCATTAGAACAATAATATTACAAAACATCTTCGAATGGCTTCCTGCGTCTACCCGATCGGAGTCATCAGCGTAAGTAATCATGTGACTGGCGGCTGCTCTCTCCAGTCCGCACTTGAGGAACGGTAAAGTGTCTTTGCATTCGTTATATGTCACGCTGTCTTGCATGCATGAAAAGCGTGTTTATGAAACACGTGGAGGTCTTTAATTTAGCACAGAATTACTCAGTAACAAGTAATGCAAAGCTGCATTTGTGTCGGGAGGCAAGATGGCGGCTTTGTGCGCTAAAGCCTGCAGTGGCATATTCTGCCTTTCATTTGTGTTGTTTACAAGGCCTGCTAATCCCCCCTGCCCCCTTCTCCGCCCTCCGCTAATTAATGAGCATCTCTGTGTTTAATGCAGGTATTGCGGGCTGTTTACATCTGCGCACACACAAAAGATCATTTTAAAACAAAATATGACAGCCACCATGGCCTGCTGCTCGCAGCTATCTAATCACCAATTAAACAGTAATCACTGAGAGATGAGCGCATTGATACTGTAAACCAATAAATAAGACATACATAATTAATGCCCGCGTTATGAAGCGGGCAAGAAGATTGCGCCGGCTTCTCCAACTGTGCGACGGCGGCTGGCTTTAATGCAGATGCAAGTCAACAATATCAATCCATTAATCTCACGCCATCGCTCTCTTTTATGTAATATACATGCATCATCATAATCAACAACAGCAGCTTTCTTAAAGCGACATCAAAGTCCATTTTTATCTGTTTCATGGATAACATAGGTAAAAATGAATCTGAGGCATGGTTTAAGTTTGACATCCATGCGGTTTGTCGAGTGGATTTAAAATTGCCGTTGTTGTGACGTAGCTTCATAAATTAATATACATCCGTTTTACAACATTAACAGTAGTGGATGAAATTGCGAAACATTCATTGTCGCCAGCGATGATCTTTGCGGCAGGTTCAATTCAAATGAATGAGCATCACCTCAAAATGTCCCCCTCTCTCTTAATTTTCACTCAGGTCCCCTTTTCAGATCACATTCCACATTAGTGGGCCAACAATCCATCACTTGGTGAATACTGCTTCACAATGATAGTAAGACATCGAAGGACGCAACGTCGCTATGAACACTTGGCCACCCTAGGCTTTGAGACGCTGGATCAATCAGTTTTTCCCCCATATTTAAACTGGGGAAGATCCAATCAGAGCAAAGCTTATTTACATGTGACAGTTTGAGAAATCCGGCCATCTCAAACGGCAGGTAGAAAAGACCAGCGAGAATAGTTTGAAAAACGACATTTTGGGCATTTCCAACGCAAACCCGAGAAAATGACATCAAAGATTATAAAAATAAAATGAAAATGATGCTTAAGCTATACATTTAATGACAAGAAAAAGCTTAAAGCAACAGTAGGGAACAATTAATTGTGTTTGCTCCTGTGCGCCCCCTCCAGGTACAAAGTTTAAGTGACTTTTAAGACAGTTGGGTGGACACAAATGGCCGAGAGTAAATAAAAACACACAGTCAGAAGCTAGAGAAGTCAGTGTGCAGTTAGAGGTTATGAACATAAGAATACGTGGTCACACGACACAAGAAGGCATGCACAATTACCGCCATACTTACCGTTTATCATTTGATCGTAACTTAGTAATAGACTACATTTCAACTACATTGTGGCTTGCGTACAAATTCAGGTTATGTCGCTGCTGTACGAACAGAACGCCATCATAAACTGAGGGCCACCTGTACTTGTTTTCGCCAAAGGAAAAACGTCAACAGCACGTTAAGCGGCATCAAACAGAGAACGGTACCGTTCAGTGGGATAAATGGCAAAAGTAGGCTATAACCGGGGTCACCAGAGGGAAAACAGCGCTTCTATTATCCTTTTTACATGCCATTGTTTCAACAACATGACTTAGGCTGGATTAACACTGTGTGGTTCAAGTGACACAATTGCACTGGATATGCGCCATGGCAGCATTAGAAAAAAACAAAAACAAAAAAATGCAAGGATTATGATGTCGTCTGATTGAAATGAGACCTTTTCCAAATGTGGATAAAAATCTGATACGAATCTGACAATACGAGTGCAGTATAAACGTACATCTTAGATATCACCCGTTTATGTTACCTTGGCGTCATTATATATACACTCGCGTCTGCCCAAAAAAAACACATATTTAAAGAACACTCGCTGTAAAGATATACTAAAGCGAAAGCAAAGACAATATGGTGAATATGGTCCTGCGCTATCCTATGCTATATTGGAGGTGTGTCCATCCTTAATTACGAAAAATTATTGCTGATGGCGCCCTGTGAGGTAAAGTGGAGGTTACCGTTATTTAAATCAATGTAGGGGAAGACTCAGCCCACGCTAACTCAACACTATGTCCCGTTTAATATCTGTATTATTTATGTATTATTGTCTCCTGTGTTCCGTGAATTTAAACACAGCCATATTGGATATGTAACTTGAAATGTATTGTGAAAGTAAGTAGACAGTTGTAGACATTAATTGGGCACCTGGACCTGTGGTGTAAAGCCAACCTAGAAGGCAATTATTCTATGGAATAATTTCTATCGATCGTGACTTAAAAATGCATAGTAAATTTCATGAGTGATACGGTTCCAAATCTGTAAATTACTGGTTAGCATGGCACATGCTAATGTACAATTAGAACACGCAAACTGAACAACTGCACCAGAGGGCTAGTCCAACTCAATCCAAATCTTCACTGCGCCATCATTTACATGCATGGCTCAAACAATTTATATAGAATTACATGCACGACCCAGAGGGAGGATGATTGCTATGCCATAATTTATAGATTGCCAAGCAGATCAAAGTCTTGCGTGTCTCTTAATTGCGCGAGCAGACTATATCATCATTTTAAATAGTGCTGGACGTCTGTTTGGATCAGCTCTTTAGGGCGCCCGGTAGCTCGACGTGTGGCACATTTGACACTCGTAAGGACGACGTCAATACGAGGAATACAATGAGAACGAAGGCACTACGGCGGACACTATGGAACACTGCTTGCGATAACATCATTAGCGCCACCACAGAATGGCTCATAAGCAGCACGTGCCCAAGAAAAGAAGGAGCATCTTCCAGTCTGATGAATTCATTTCAGGAGATTAAAAATAAAGATTTATTTGGCCTTCACTAGTTTTTGTTCCGCTCCTTCAGGGCCAGAGCCCTGCGGGTGTTTAATCCTCCCTGATACCATGCAAACCAACAACTACTCTTTGTCCACTCGCACATAAAGCATCCCGCCAGATGAGACAGAGCCACGGAAAAAGCTGGAGGACACGGGGTCCTCAAAGAGGGTACAAGCTGGGGGCCAAAGGGAAAAGTGTGTGTGGGTGTGGGTGGATGTCATGAATCTCAAGTTTGCACCTTGAAACAAGAGCTTTTAAAAGAGAGACGCTCTAGTTTTCCCAATGCATTTTAGGAGACCAAACTGGCCGATATGTAGCACCGCGACCAAAAGGTTGGTGTCTTATGTTTACTTCCTTGTTATTTTGCAAACCTCCCAAACGTGTGCTGGAGGTGTGTCGTAAATGTGTACTTTATATCCAGTGCAGGAGATCTGCTACATAGTCGAAGAGGAGGCGACCGCTTTGTACTATTAAAAAAGCAGGGATGGACATTTGACTATATTTATCACTTTAATGATCAATTACCGGTAATTATTTTTTTAAAAAGTCCAACATCGCTTCTGGAATGACCCGGTTCGCCAGCGAATCGGTTTATGAAGAATATTTCAAACAAATCTTGCGTCTGTTCACAATCTATGCTTCATTTCGTGAACTAAAAAAATAATAAAATACATGAGAATGGTGTTGGTGTGATAGATCTTGCTACACAGTTTGGTTTGGTGTAACTTGGACTATTCTTAAGAACAAAGATGCAATGAAGGGTTCATTTATTTCTACATTTCTTTTCAGTTAAACCCATGAAAACAAGGTAAACATAACTGTTCTGGAGCTGGAAGAGATTAATTCTATTTCCATTAATTGAAAAGAGAAATATTCAGAACAGTTTGTTTGACAGTACTGTAGTTGGGTGGGGTTGGGAGAATCGCTTTAAATGTTTTGAACTGCAACTAAGGTCTTCATGGAGTGCAACACATACCTACAACTGAGGAAAATTTGAGCATTTTCCCTCCCTTGCAATCTAATTCAGCAAAGGCTGACTTGGTCTCTGAAAGATTAGCTTGAGCGATTGCGGTTTGTGTTAAGAGTGGGAACCTTCCCTGATATGCGCAGATAACGATCGGGGCGTACAACCGTAAACCTGTTCAATATTGCAGATCGCAAATCACTGTGTGTGGTCAACAACAAGTTCGGCCAAGCCACAGACTCCATGATTGTGACCTAAAATATTACAATATCCAAATAGGAAGCGACCTGAAGCTCACAACACAAATCGAGGTGCAACTAGTTTTGCCTCGAGACACAATTGGTGAACAATCAGTTCCCCACAGTCAAACAAATTCTTAGGTATCAATCTGTTTCTAAGCACATTTCTATTTAAAGTTACAAGTGGTTTCATGTGGGTCTGCCATCGCTTTGACAGCAAACAATTCTGCACAATACAGGATTGTTTGACAAATGGCCGTCATGTTAACAACTTTTAATGGTGGTAGGGGTTCATCAGAGCTACAAAAGTGAAGACTACAAAAAAAAAAAGGCCAGTGAAAAAAAATTATCTGGCTTCATACTTCTGTCATCAAGTAGTCTCTTTCATCAGTGCCGTCGTCTACCTTTTCTCACCCTCAGAGCAACAGATTGTAAAGATGCTACTACAGAACAGAATTTCAGCTCTAGCGCTTTTATGGTTTTGCCAACAACCAGCAAGGGAACGAGGACCCAAAATGCACATTTCAAAGTACAAAACAATAACCCAGCATCCAAATGAGGCTAAAACTCCAAAACAAAAAGTTTGGGCAAAAGTTACATTTAACAAAATCCAGCAGAGAAGCAAACTAACAGCGTGCAGCAAAATCATTAGTGCACTATGTTAGATTACACGATTAAAACTACAACGAAGGCTATTAAATACACTAACAGCTAATAAGTGACTACTCAGGTGTATGCATACAAAGCCACTAAGACAACAAAGTTACGATGAACGCTTTTATTGAAACCCCTTTTTCTTCAAAATGACCAAGCTCCACCCACATTGAATAGCATAACAAAAAAAGCTTCCCACGTTAGTGTCATCTGTCCATACGGGATACCTGCTTCAGATTGGGGCTAAAAGGTATGCTAAAGTTTTGGTCAGTTTCAGAGAAAAATAGTTGGTGTATAATTGAAAAAAGCCAAAGTATCGTAAAATAGATTATATTTCTGTAACCTTCACTTCTGAGGCACTTCATTTCATGACTGATGTGTGAATGACGCCTCCGACACAATTTAAAAGTTATTACCACTGCTGCCTAGAACTGAAACTCAATTCAGCTAGTGGAACATAGAAGAAAAAACTGTTGGCGTCATTCAGATATTCTTCAACATACCAACAAAAAAGGTTCAAGGACCTCCCAGTAGAGGGTGTCCGGTCATGGGCTCCGCTTAGAGAAGCATTATTTTCCAAATCAATACCTCAGCAGCCCCCAGCTTTGAAAGAAGACTAATTTCATTATCAATCCATGCAAGTAATGATCTCATTAATTCACTCTTGATTCATTTTCAGCTGAGTGGATATTAACCTTTTGCTCGTAATCATTAATTTTCCGCCGTAGAGGTGTGGCTGCGTTTGTGGTGCAACAACACAACAAGTCCTGACATTGAAGGAGCACCTCCGTGACGCGTACCAGCTGACTTCTCATGCTCCGATGATCAATGCATCGATCGGCCTCGCAAAGTGAGCTAATCTCTCACCCCACACTGGCTGTCTTGTGCCCCAAAGGTGCCGGGAGTGTGTGTGTGAGTGTGTGTGTGTGTGTGTGTGTGTGTGTGTGTGTGCGTGTGTGTTTCAGGGGTTTTGTGTGGTTTTGTGAAGTCATGCATAAATTGTGAGGACAATTATCATGCTCTGAATACTTTGCAGAAGCTTGCAGGGATTACTGTTTGATTTGACTTTACTTCTTCTCCCTCTTAAAAAAAGGGCACCGTTCTACTTTGAAGCGTACAAAATCTTGTCAAAAAATACAGGTGTCTCCTGAGAACAACATGGGCACAGGGGTTCCAGTTACAGTTTTCTTCGATATGTTTTTAGAAGACTCTTTAACCTCACAATTTCATAGTAAACTGCCGCATCAGACGCATCAAAGTAGAGCCATGATGCGGGTATGCCATTATAATAACTTGAGCTGTAGTGATGTCACAATTGCTTTCAACACAAAAGGAGACAGGACAGTGAGTCTCTGGTGTTAGATTTCAAACTCTGTTCACGGCTGGCGGCGTTCGGATGCCAACTAAGAGTCTGACATCAGTCCTTGACACACAGGGCAGCGAGTTGGAGAAAAGGCCATGAAAATACCAAATTAGTTGGTCAGTGTGAAGCAGACTGAGTCAAGTTTTGGACTGGTGTTCGCATTCAGTTGTTCAGCTCACTTGTTGACGTAGGAGAGATTGGTCAGTGAAAAAGACGCTGTTTTGTGCACACAAAAAACAGCCTGTACAACCTTTTTTTTTTTTTTTTTTAATTTGTTTTCAGCTGGATGCAGTCTCCAGCAGGAGATTGACTGTTCAGTGAAATCAGGGTAGACAATGTAATCTCTTTGTGGGGACTTGGGTGCACTTCATGTGGGCTCTTCAGGGGCTGTGGTTGGCATCGCAGACAACGCTGTGTAGCATTACAGGGAGTCCTCAGTTTAAAACCGAGTTCCGTTTCTACGACACAAATTTGTATGCAAGTCGGAACGTGCATTAAGATATTGATGCGGTAGTAAACTGAGCAGGAACTAACATGCCTTTTTGTGCCATGCCACGACATATCTTTATGCTGCAATAGAAACTCATACATTACACATTGTTCATAAACTTAAAATATCGTATTCCCATAAACCGAGGACATGGAAACAGCGTTGCTGCAAAAAACGTTTGTTATGAAACAGGCTTTTGGAGGCTCCAAAATGCTGCTGTTGTGTAAACAAATGCAACATTATCAGATAGTTACAAGTAGCCACTGCCAAAATTGGGAGAAATTAGGGAGAAATCTGATAGTTTGCATGTAGTATGAGCTACATACCGTGACATCCACTCACACAATACAGTCAACTCACGCCGATTCCCAAATTCACATTAATTTTTCTGTAGACTCTAACTGCTTACCTTGCTCCTTCCAAGGCAACTTCCTAGATATGCCCAAAGGAGGAAAAAGTTATGCCGCTGTATCCTGTCATTATGGCGTGAACCGTATACCGTACGGTACATTAAGAAGAACGAAGTGGGTAATATTAAACTTCTTAATAAGGTTATCCCTTTACATACTGTATAGTATGTTTAGTGTATGTTTAAGGGTATCTTTACCATTTTTCCAAGTATATTGAAATACTAATATACATGCTAAGCTGCCATTTATCTTTAAGAGTAATGTTGTAAAATGAGCTTGAAATTATGTTTTGGGATCATAGTTTGGGGTATATTTAGTGTTTTTTTTCCCACTATTAATATAGGCAATTCTAAACATTTTGTGGGGGAGTGTATACTATTTGCAAATTTTAGCTATTTGCAGCAGGTCATGGTCCCTCAGCCCTGTGAATAATTGACTGTATTGCAATGTTTCATATCAGACCTCAGTGTCCACAACATTCCTTTTTGTCCCCACATCTCTTCTTTCTCTAGATCTTGTCCTTTGGGTTTGTTTTTTTTTCCCCCTGCAAAGAGGCTTCGCAGAGGTGTCAGTAAAGTGGAATGATGGAGGTGAGGCCTCATGTGAGGGGCACTGAAAGCATAGACGGCAGCATGCGATGCATTATGTAGTATATGGACCATATTGTATTAAAATGCACCGTGCATCACCAGCAAAGATGCTCGCAACACACTGGGACACACACACACACTTGTGTGGATGCGTGTGTGTATGCGCAAGAGAAGGTTTAAGTATAGCCGCTCTTTATTAGCTCTCTCAAGACACACCAGGCTTATGCAGACAATCATTATTAGTGCTATATTTTTATGTCGAAAAGAAGCTTTGGGAGAGATGGAGAGATCGTGGTTCGAAACTTACTTTTATAACTTCTTTTCCACTTGGAGGATGGATGTTTTCTCTATATCTGATCTAGTTTTGTGTTTCAATTGAGCGCACTAGCAGAAATGTGTAATAGGAATGACACAGCTCATTTTTGGACTGTTTGTACAAAATAGGGGATAGAATATGTTCCCATGCTCTGTACAAAAACAGTATGTTTGCTTCCCTATTGAAGTGAATGATTTCCCATATCAAAAAGAAAGGTAACGGAGCATTTCATTTGAACAATACACTGTATATCATGAAGGATGTAGGCGCGACTTTGACATGAACACGCTTAAACCATTCCAGTGCAGGCCAATTTATTCAAACCAATTGATATTTCAAGAAAAGAAAAAAAGTCATACATCGCAGCCAGTGGCCCTGGAGCCCACTAAATCCACCCCTGCTGTGGATAAGAAAGACAGATATTCTCATAAAAGGATCTAAAACGTGGAAATTCTTCAGGTTATTTTGGAATTATGTCTGTAACAACAATCAATAAACTTAGCCAGGAATGTTACTTCCACCCAGCACAAAGGACAAATAGCAGAATGTCTTCCTTTTTAGGAAAGGCGCTTGAATGGCTATTCATGTTGAAGTCAGTTCAATGGATAGTTAAGATTTCACGTGTGCACTTGTCTCGAGCATTGCGGAGAACAAAATGGCTGCTGAGCAGTTACAGACAAGTTACCCCAACAACTTTTACTTTTGATGTATTGCTCGCAGGACAACAACAAAGTGCTTCTGTTATATGATATTATGTTATGAACTTACCTTTCAGATGAAGTCAAAGCCATACACATCCTTTTTGGACTTATGTTGGTCCATGTTGCTCTCACTTCCAGGAGGCTTCACCCTGACCTTTCTTTTCTGCCCACCTGTATGTGTGTCACCATAATAACCTTCCCCACTTTCTGTTTCTTTCTTTCACTTCCTGGTTTGTGCCAGAGAAACAGAGAGACAGATTTTAACACAATTTACTATTAAAAATTAGTTTATACATGAATTAACACGACTAACACAAATGAATTAAATGTGGCCAAATACAAATAAAATGCAGACAAAACGGCATCCTAATTTCATTCTTTCATTGCATAGTAACCACCAACCAGTGTAATTAAAAGTCATGACAGAATTTAATGATACCCCAAATACGCTGCAAAATATGCATACATTAACTAATATAGTCGAGGAGCGACAAAAACAGAAGATTGCATTTTAATTTTGAGTCTGGCTCTGTTTACATTCCAGTTAGTATACGGCCATTTTTGTACGACACTAGCGAGGCACGAAAATGACATCCGCAAAGTCGATTATAGTTCCTCCGTGGTGCCTCCTTGATGCTCCTCGATGTGTATTTAAGACATTTGACATCCTCGATAATAATAATAATAACAATAATAATAACAATAGCCGACTGGGTAGCCGACTGGTTAGAGCGTCAGCCTCACAGTTCTGAGGACCCGGGTTCAATCCCCGGCCCCGCCTGTGTGGAGTTTGCATGTTCTCCCCGTGCCTGCGTTGGTTTTCTCCGAGCACTCCGGTTTCCTCCCACATCCCAAAAACATGCATTAATTGGAGACTCTAAATTGCCCGTAGGTGTGACTGTGAGTGCAAATGGTTGTTTGTTTCGATGTGTCCTGCGATTGGCTGGCAACCAGTTCAGGGTGTCCCCCGCCTCCTGCCCGATGACAGCTGGGATAGGCTCCAGCACGCCCGCAACCCTAGTGAGGAGAAGCGGCTCAGAAAATGGATGGATGGATAATAACAATACCAACTCGCTGCAATAGTAAAACGACCTGTGGTGTTCTCATAGGGAAACAATATTTTCAGGCTCCACTTCCACTCTATTATTTTTATTGAACCACAAACAACATGGGGCGATTGTCAAGAAAAAGCAGATTACCCTGGCCGCTGTAGCTATATTATAATGATACAAAGAGAGGAAACGGGCAAGAAATAAATGATGGAATTTGGATATTTCAGAGGCCATTGGCAATGATCACCCCCTTCATTGACTGTACTCGTTCATTTCAGCGACAGAAATTCTCCACGCTTCGCTTTTTTTTTCTTGCTTCCTACCTCGAAACTTGACTTTTGTTGTGAGAGCGCATGTGATACAACGTGATCTTTTTTTTTGGCTGTTACATCTGCTCATGAAAACACATCCGCTCATGAAAACTAGTTGCAGAACCCCATTGCGACCGTACAGTCGCGTTCGGCCGCATCGCCCGATGTGTGGCCGGCCTAAGGGACACAAAATCCACCCATTGTATAGAACAGTTCGCAACAGTGATACAGTATTGGCTTTTGTGTTACCTCAATTATATTTTCTGGTTCTTATTCTTTTTTTTAAAAAACTTCTTCCTCACTTGGACTTTTGAGTTTCGAGGGGAAAAAAAATAAGCCTGCGATTGAATCATTCAGTGAGTGGAAAGACGTCAATGCGTCGCTTCTCCAGAGTTAGCGGTTGCGGCCGACGCATCCCAGTGCTGACAGTGCATAAATGATGCAACGCTCAAAGACATCAAATTTTGGCCTCCAGCAAAGCAAACCAATACGAGCGTAAGATGCAGAGCTCGCCAGAGACGTACAGTTGGGGGATAAAAACATCAATATTCTGCTTACAATGCAGCGGTAATATCAACATTTTTGTCACATTTTACCGGGTGGTTCTCAAGGGTTTCAGGGAATTAAAATATATCCGTTAGGTGGGGAAAGACAATAGCCTCGGATAGCATGCTGCTGGGAATACGACTGGAGCAGCTTTAGCGTAATGAACCTTCTTGGGATTAAAGTATCCGCGCAGCCATCTCGCAGGCTGTGCTGTGAAAACAACGGGACGCATGATAATGCGTGCAACAAATGAGGCCGTCCCTACATCGCCTACACCAATTTGTTCTTTCTGTTTCCTCATTTTGCAATCACGAAATTAAGAAGTGGAAACTTGTTACAAAGGATTCGGCTTTTAAGCGAGCACAAATAACACAAAGCCTTATAGGCGGCGAAAGAAAAACTCCACATGGGGGATTTAAGAGCACACGCATTTGCAGCAATATCCATCCATCCGTCCATCCATCCATTTTCTGAGCCGCTTATCCTCACAAGGGTCGCAGGAGTGCTGGAGCCTATCCCAGCTATCATCGGGCAGGAGGCGGGGTACACCCTGAACTGGTTGCCAGCCAATCACAGGGCACATATAAACAAACAACAATTTTCACTCACATTCACACCTACGGGCAATTTAGAGTCTTCAATCAACCTACCATGCATGTTTTAGGGATGTGGGAGGAGACCGGAGTGCCCGGAGAAAACCCACACAGGCACGGGGAGAACATGCAAACTCCACACAGGCGGGGCCGGGGATTGAACCGCACTCCTCAGAACTGTGAGGCAGACGGTCTAACCAGTAGTGCACCGTGCCGCTCTTGCAGCAATATGTACAGAAAAAAATGGAAAGGAGTGAGGAGTGCCTATCATTTAATTGCATAGGAAGCTGTCAGCATGTGACATTAGCGCAGATTGTCAGATGAGACAAATATTACCAAAAAAAAACAAAACTATGAATGTTTAATGGAAAAATGGTGCAGGCAGGAAGTGGCCGTGGGGAGATGACGATGTATTATTTACATTAATCATCATAAAATCTCTGTCAGGACAAGTCTTATTACCTCTGACAAGGATTTCCATTATGTTTCTGGAAACTTTACATAGGAAATTTAGCAGAGCAATGTTGGAAATATTTCATTAACTAATTACATTTCATGTTTTCTTTTCACTAGCTGACATGCATCAGCATGAATGATTTTATTTTGTAATGTAAATTGTAATTTGTTCTAAACAGATACAAATGCAAACTAATTATGTATTTATATGTTTGTTTAATCTTGGTTCATTTACTGGCAAATGTATTTTTTAGGGGACATTTTAATAATAATAATAATAATAACAATCATAATTTGGATGTGTTTTGAGCTTTCCAAGCTACTCAAAGGCACTTTACATTAAAAAAACAACGAGCGGTACAAATAAGAAAATAAATTGACCTTGCTGTTAATTCTTGTAAATTCCCAAATACGACCATGTAATCCCATCAATGGAATGATGGGATGCCATGAAACATCTCCATCATATAAAATCAGTCATGCCATCTAATGCAGCTCTACCGCCAGTGATGTCAGTATAATATAAGAAATCATAATGGCAATTTCTGTCAATAACACCGCTTCAAAATGTATTTAAAGGAAATTAATGTTGATTATTCTTGCTCTGCATCCTGGCGACAGCTGTTTCTTCTATTAGGACCTAGATAAAACATGATATGGTTTAAATAAATGAAGATCCCTCTGACATTGTCAATCAATGAATTATGTTTGTATTGGATCTGATTAAACCGTTCAAGTGGATCTAATGAAGCATCCACATGTGCACGTGTGTCAAGGCGTGCAAGGTGATTATTTGTAATCACAACAGAAGTTAACACCCACCGCGGGGAAACACAGCCACGCCTCCCCCGGAGGAAGGAAAACGACGACGGCGCCCTTTTCCTTCCCGTTCGTACTCGGCTAATTATCATCGCCGCAGCAGTTTTTCTCGCGTGGTTTCTTGGAAAACAACACAGGGCGGCGTGAGCTGGGCCAAGAGGTGTTTGAAAACATCCAAAATGTGGCCATTCCAAAGTCCAGAATGTCAATATGGCAATGTGCAATCATTCCACGGCGAGATGAGAAAACTCACAAGGTAATGTAACGGTTTAAATATCTGAAATGTCACCTTTGCTTTGATTACTGAGAAACAAAAAAGCTTGTGAATGACTTACTGACTCATCTCAGTTACTAATAATTTGAACTAGTGTTAGTCCAACAAGGAATAGGAAAAGGAAAAGAAAAAAAAAAAATCAAAACAGAAATAATTTAACTTGAGCTATCATAAAGCTTTTATTGGGATACTTTTAGGTCATATTGTAACAATATTAACAGTTATACAGGTGTAAAAAGACGTTAACCACTGCTAAATTAGTAAGTTAAGTGTGATAAGGTGTGACAAATTGTCTATGGGAGGTATTTTATGCATATATATTTTAAAAAAGCATCAGCAGCAAGTTAAACTAGTGCTTAGCACCTCTGCCTGAAAGTTCAGTTTTTAAGAATAGGAACAAATCGGAGTTCTTGGACTGTAGCGGTACTGTCGTATTTTATTCATTGGTATTATGTAATTTTTTAAATTATTTGTTCCATTTATTTGTTGATTATTATCAAAAAAAAGTGCAAAAACATAGTCGGCGACTCCTCGCGGCAAACTAGGCAATTGACCCTCGCACATATAACCAACTCGCAGTAATAAATAAATAAACTGTGACTCTCAGTGTCCTTATCAAGAAACAACAAGCTCCACATACACTGCGCTCTATTATTTTTGTATCGAAACAGGAAAGAAGAGGGACTTGTCCTGGATGTTGTAGCTATGTTATAATACAAATAAAGGAAATTGAGGTGAATAGAGTCGAGAGTATGGATATTTCAGAGGCTGTTGTCGCCATTCGTTAACTGAACTTGTGCATTTCAGCAACAGAGACTCTCCACACTTTGCTTTTTCATCCACAGGTACAAATGAAATTAAGAATATAATTAAGTATTATTGTAAAACGCTGTATAATTATGACATTGTTGCTACAGCTTGCCAGTGGCCGGCTGAATCTCGCTTATCCACAGAAATGTATATTTATGTTGCGAAAGCTCATGTGGTACATATAATTTTTGAATGACCGTTACATCTGAGAAGTTATGAAGTTCCATCCATCCATCCATTTTCTCTACCGCTTTATCCTCACTAGGGTCGCGGGCGTGCGGCAGCCTAACCCCGCGATCTTCAGGCGAGAGGCGGGGTACACCCTGAACTGGTCGCCAGCCAATCGCAGGGCACATATAAACAAACAACCATTCGTGCACACATTCACACCTAAGGACAATTTAGGGAGGAAACCGGAGTGCCCGGAGAAAACCCAGGCACGGGGAGAACATGCAAACTCCACTCATGCGGGGCCGGGATTTGAACCCCGGTCCTCAGAACTGTGAGGCAGATGTGCCCACCAGTCTACCACCGTGTCGTCAAGTTACGAAGTTGTCAACGGTCGGCCCCGATTGAAAACCCGCACACTGCACAACAGTTCTGTCGGGTACGAATGCGTCGCTCGGCTCGGCTGTTATCTTAGATTGCGGTTGATTCTGTAATTTTGTTCTCTGCAGAATGTGTTTCGGATTGTTACAACATAACATTTGTAGCAAACTATTTGAAAAATGTTTGATTTGTTATTAACCCCGAACCCACCTTAGTCTTCTATATGCTTCGGTGACCATTCGTAGCATTTTGTTTGTGGTTTTTGTCACCGTACGTTATTTCATATTGTGTTGAGATGAGACTTTGCCAGGACAGTATTGTCACTCTGGATTTCCACAAAATGAACACAATCTAGTACTTAACTACAGTCCCCTCCTAAATTTTGCATTGAAAAATGTATTTTAGACTTCAGATGTATTAGAGATGACTGGTTTCTTATTTTGGCAAAGCACTGAAGTGTCTCACTTAACAATGCGACCAAGTGAAGTGTAAATAACAGCTCATGGATATTAAATGTTTAATTTTTGTCCCGGGGCTTAAATCAAATGTTTGTCTTACTCTTCCTTTGCCTCCCCAACACACCCTCGGTTGTTTTAGGAGGCTTACAAATGCAAGTGGCGCTCTTCATAAAGCATACTGTGCATGTCATTGTCTTGTTTGCCAAACTATATCTGGTCAGAAGATGGCAGTTCGAGAGCAAAGGTCCGATTATTTGATTATATTCAACCAACGCTTGAAAAGTAAATTTATGACGACAGGAAATAGACAGACCAGTCTCGTGCATTTTAAACACAGTACATCTCTCAGCCAATGAAACGGAGCAGCTTTGTAAGTGGCGCGAGTGGGGGTGTGCGAGGCAGACAAGCGGTGAGCAAGCAAGTCAAGTGTAAATGGTTAATGTTGCACTTTAAAAGAAAAAAAACACAGTGCTGTATAGTTGATCATCTTAGTTTATGTTGTTTGAATCCAAAATAGTTAAATAATCAAGAAATCCAAAATGCACAAATGTTGTTCCTTTTTTTTAACTATTTACTGTATTTAGTTTATCTTTTTGAATTTTGGAGCATATTCTGAGGTTTTCTGAAATTCTACTTTTCAAGATGTTTTGTTCAAAGAACTTTAATTTTGGTATGCAAACTTTAACACAAACAATAAATATTGCATTGGTATTAGTGTTTCTTCTAGTTCGGTGTGAAAATCAAGGATAGATATTTTTGTAATACAGTATTATACGATTGCATTAATTGTATGTTTTTTAATCGATTTATTTTTTATTTCGGGAAATTTGGGGATTTTTTTTAAGTAAAAGGATAAGTAAAAACTGCCTTGTTTAAAGCACATTTGATTTAACAAATATGTAATAGTATTTTTTGTTATTTCAGTGTGGAAAGTAATAAGAAATATTGTCGGAATACTTTAAAATTTTCTTTTTTTATTGTACATTCTATTCGACATTGAGTTGTTGATAAATATTTGATTGTGAATTATAATGCATGCCCTACATGAAAATGTTCCTGACCTTGGCTTGAAGACATTTTCCAGGACTGAACCTGTTTAACTTTTAATGCAGGAGCTATGTACTAGATCTAGAGTATGTATTCAAAACATTACCATTACTGAGCTTGCACAAGTGTGTATCCGGGTGAGGCGTTCAGGCGTCGACACAAAATCAACTGCGTCTGGCTGCGGCACGCTGGAGATGACGAGGTCAAAAGGAGACAGCGGAGGACTCTTAATTAAAAGTCACTGCGCGATCCGACCCGAATTGGGCCCGCCCGCTCCTTTCTTGGCTGACAAAGAATCATTACACCAGATGTCAGCGCCGATCAATATTCTGACAGGGTCGGAACCCGAGGTCCTCGCCCAAACCTGTGCGCGGACTGCAAACCCGAAACGACGTT
Source organism: Phycodurus eques (assembly GCF_024500275.1). NCBI lineage: Eukaryota > Metazoa > Chordata > Actinopteri > Syngnathiformes > Syngnathidae > Phycodurus > Phycodurus eques. Next base: position 18,240,495 of record NC_084540.1, read on the forward strand.
CCGGCCTCGGGATGAGATCGAGTCGACATTCCCATCCCGGCAGCCCATATTGGCCCCATCCCTGGTTTGCACCGGCCAGACATCATTAAATCCTTTCTCACTGCTTTTCTGTGCATAATTCATACGCAGCCGCTGAAATATACATGTTTCTGTGTTGCAGAAAGTCTGCGAGGCGTGAGAAACGAGGGGTCCCCCCGCAACGAGATGAAAACCCGCCTGGGAGTTGGGCTTCAAGCGTGAACGTGCAGTTGAGGACTTTGGAATGTTTACCCTAAAATGAGCGAGAAGGCGCTAAACCAAGATGGACGTTTGACTGGCCCTCAGCAGATGTGTTTCTCATGCAGATTCTGCGAGGAGAAGTGAAAGCATCTCGTAAATGTTGAATTCATGCTGGCTGACGAGCACATGCCTGGAAGAAACGGGCCTCTGTTTGCTGTAGACGCCTTTCACGCCAAATTATTCATTTGTAAAACAACTGACAGTCTTGTTTTGGTCATGAATAATACAATGCTAGGTTGGAGAGTGGTGTCCAAGATAAAGCAGCACCAAAAGTTCAGGCAGGGTGGTTTGAAGGGCGGTTCTCCACACTTCCACAGATGTTCAATTGGCTTCCCAACCCATCTGAGATAGGCGAAAATTTGTTTTAAAAAGTTAGTACGCCTCCCTCCCGCTTTTAAACAAATTCAAGCGTATTAAAACACACTTAAACTTATTAACACACACTTTGGCGGAATTCCTTAGCGCCTGTTCTCACATTCCAAGAAATGGGAGACTATTGTATCACATCACTTTGAGTAAACGGAAAGAAGATGCTCTCGCTCACCTAGCTGATTGTCAGTCCCAGTTGAAGTTTACTGTAAAACTGACCCATAAAAACATAGGGTAATAACATAATTAAATAGAATGTAAAGAATCAATCAGTTATTGCATAATTATTTAATGCTGTAGTTCAACGAATTGCCCACCTTGGCCAGCAGGAGGCAGTATAATACAGTCATGCAGAACAAACCAAGAAGAATAGTACTACCTCTTCTTCTACCACTACTGTATGTGATTCAGAAAGATGCTGTAATCATTTTTCCTAGAGGACAAAGAGTACAGGTATGCTGGTGAGTCTTGTTATATTATCTGTCTACATTGTGCTGCGCCACCGTTTGTGTTCACATATAGGTCGCTTAAAGGATTCCTAAACTGTGACTATCGATGCTATCGGTTACCATGCCAATGGCGTTTTTCCATTATATATTACGCTAGCGGGCCATTCGTAAGGCAATGTTGTTTGGTTGTTTTATGTAATTCTCTTTTTATTTTTATTTTGACAGTAAACTTTTTGACAGTTTGTAGAAGGCCGTAAGGTTACGGCCCTCAAAACCAAACAGAAAACATGCAAACTCCACATAGGATGCCCCAAGCCAAGATTCAAACCACGGCGTGGTCTAGCGTGATTTTCAGGGCCTTTTACTTGCATTTAGGTGAGCTGCTGCTTACCGCGAACTCATGCCAAAAGTGTGAGTTACCGCCCCGCCTCACTTTCATACTTCCCCCGGATTTCCTCACAAGTTGGCGCGCTTTCAAAGCCCCCTTGAAACATGATGTGTCAGCGAGCATCGTGTTGACGACGCCGCGCGCCAAGCATCACTTACTTGGCAATTTTACTCCCACCAGCTGTTTCCACTCTGACGCACAATGACATCGTAAAATGGAATGAAGGTAAAACTAAGTGGACTGGAGACTGATTAGTGGCGGATCTCCTCACGGCGGCCATCAGAGCAACTTTCTTGCCTTCTCGTTAATGACGCCCGTGGAGCTGATGCTCGATACGATGCTCGCTCATTTTACCTTTGCTGTCACAACAACGTGGGGGGAATGGAGCACGTAATAAATAACACACAGCCAGACCAACAGCAGGGTAATTACAGGATAATGAATGCACCTGCATTTTGCCGACAATGTCAGGGAGGAGGCAGAAAGTAGAGAAGAAGAAAAAAAAGTGACTTACTATATGCTGGAAATCAGTGCTGTTCATCCCAGGAGAGCTGTAACACACGCATGCACGCGGACACACTACAAGAATAAAAAAGTGTGTTCCTTTTAATAGATTCATATTGACTTGACTAAACAGTGTGATGCCACTCCTGGTTGTGTCTAAAATAATCAATAGAAGCATGCGAGTATAGATTCATGAATTCTCCAAGGAGTGACAATAGATTTCGAGATTTTGTTGACCAAAACTTGTATTGATTCACCATGGTTACATGGAGCCAGTTTCTGCAGCCATTTAGTTGGATTTTGCACCCCAAAAAAATGGGAATAAAAGTCGAAAGAAAATCAAATAAACGTATAGTATATAGTTATATAAGTCATGTATGTAGTTTAAAAAAAAATCATGCAACATGAAAAACAAATTGACATATTTCAAATATATATTATACACAATAATAATTAATATTCATTTTAAATTAAACCCAAGAAAAAAATATATATATACAAAGTAAAAAATAAAATACAACAAACAACAGCAATTGACGTTAGTTGGATTTTGCACAAATAAAAAAATAAATAGTAGAAAACAGATATATTTTGAATAAATTGAATTTTCTTTAATAAATATAAAAATGGACACCTTTTAAATTATAACAAAGTGTTTAAAAAATAACATTTTAAATAAATGTATTAAAAATGAATACAAAAAGTGAAATAAAAAATAGGGAAAAAAACAACTTATGAATTGAAAAACAGACTGTTCTCGCAAAGATTTTGTGCTAAAAAATGAAGTAATAGTAAACAATACAAAATAAATACATAGTAGACAATGGAGATATTTTGAATACAATAAATACAAAATATATATTTCAAAGAAAACATAAATAAATAAATGACCTCCAAGAATAAATAATGTAAATACAATCTAATAAAAAATTTATGTAGAATGTAAAAAAAAAACAGAACTGTTAAAAACACAGCATCCTAGGAATCTGTTTTCACAAGAAATTACTTACATTTCGCACAAAAAAAATATATATAAATAGCAAGTAGTAGGACATGTATTTTCATACATATAGTCAAAGATCTCCTGTTTCTTATCTCCTTATTTCCAAGTTAAAATGGTCCGAAAGCTTAAGAGGAAGCCTTAACGTTTCATGTGCAATCCTCCCGAGTGTGCTTGAACTCGGATTGCTGCATGCAACACTCGAATGAACCCAGAAGAAAGGCGAGCGCGATGTGAAAGATAGTTTTGACGTTTGCACAATTTAGCTTGTGCCCCCGATTCTTCATCTCTCTTTCCTTGCATTATCTTGACAGTTGATTACCCTTTTTTTTTTTAACGTAATGAACATTCTATGGGAGATACTTAAACCGAGTACACTAAGACTACAACCACACTAATAAACATACTGTTAAATCAACGCGATCAAAACTGAGACTTATTGGTGCAGGTGTACCTGAAAAAGTATCCAGTGGCTAGTAGGCAATTAAGCTCACACTAATGCCGTGTGTGTGAGCCAACGACCTTGTCCCGGACAATCCTTCAAAGTAATTGAGGCGGGATGGTGATGACAGTTGAGAAATGCCGGGCCGCACCGCCGAGGATACATCATTGGCCAAAATTGTCGCCATACTGAACCCTTGAAAAGAATGAACTCATTCTCGACACACACACACAAAAACACACATTCGGGTTGGTAGGAACACACACAAGCAGCACTTGTGAGGTTTTCAATGCTGTAAATATACGAAAATGGACGCAGCTGGTTTGTGCATCTCAGTAACCCATCACACAAGTGGACAACAACTATTCATCTGCTTGCTGAACATATCGGCCATATTTGTTGAAGGACTCACCACACATTCAATACGTGACTCGTTGGGATTAGGGTATGAGAGGTGAGGTCCCTGGTTAATATTACAGGCTGAGTCTCAGTCCTCAGCTTCTGTGCCCTTGAAAAGAAGAAAATACAAAAGATGTAGCCGATAAAGTGCAACATAGCACAATCCAGTTAAGGCTCTGATGCTTAATGAACTCAGGTCTTGACCTCAGTGACGGGTTAAATGCAGAGGACAAATGTCTTAATATGCGTGTAAAATGTGTGACTTCAAGACATTAAAGATGACTCAAAAGTCCAGTTATGAGCGTAAAGTAAAACTTACAGCATTAAGACACTTTTCAAACAGTGGGTCAAAGAATAGTGTAAATTTGATGCTGTGTTGTTGTTACTTTGACCGTTTTGCCCAGGTTTCTGTTTGAAATATTCGTACTATGTTTACTGCGCAATCAAATGAGCTCCACTCATAAAACTGCCTACAAAAATAGTTAGCTCAGTTTTGACTTGCACTGTCAGTTTTTTTCATAATATTGTGCTTGGATTTCTGCAATCCTACTATTTGTATTCAAATAAACACAAAAGAAGAGCTCCCACGCCCACTCCCGCTTGTTCGCCCGCTTGTGAATATTCCACTTTAGAATTACTGAGGCCGGCTCGTTTCTTCTCGTCGCGCATACGCGAGTCCGCTCGGCTGAGGACTCGCGTTGCCCGGATGCTCTGCGGCTGCACGCTGCCGCACACTACTGATCTTTATTATGTGGAACTGGAAGACCTCAAACCGAGACACCCTAGCTGCAAATAAAAGATGTTCTTCATAAAGAAGATCCCCGCACTCCCACCCGCCCACACACTCATGTAAACACGACTGATTGTTAAGATAAACGTGGATTTGCAATCTATTGGACAACGTTAATATTACATTAGCGTAAACTTTGATTACAAACTGAAGCAAAATACTGTATGTACATTCATCAAAAGTCATCTTCTGTGTATTATATTTCTATACCAAAGTTATAAGGCTTTCAGACAAAACATAAAAGATTTCTGTTGATTATGAACCGCTCATAAAGTGACCGTGTACCCTAAACAATAACATATTACAAATATGGAGTCATTTGTACAATATCCTCATTTTTCATTTCATCTCGACAATGGCCGGTCATCAGTCAATCAACACAAACGAGCCCAACCGCCTCTCCGCTTGTTGATTGCGAGAGATCAAGTCGTTCACAATTAGCCGCCATGCCCGACTTGGCGTTAGGATGCGGTGCTACGATCGACGGCTAGCCGGCGGGCAAATCACAGCGCGTTTGGCAGTGATGGGACAGCCTGTCAGCTCCGTCACGCTCGCTCGCTGGAAGCCAATCATCCTTCCCCGCAGTGTTTCCACCTTTTTCAGAAAAAAATTCACGAGCTGAAATGTGATCGTCTCCACTTCCGACTACACAAAATAGACAATATTTGTATAACCGCGTCCGAGGTGTCAATCACCGTGAATAAGCCGGGATGGAGAGGGGAAGGTGCTGGTTCCGGTCCGGTTGCTGTTTGATAAAACTGAAAAATGACGTGGTTTGTTGGTGTTCCACGCTCACATTTAGGTTTGAATAGATGCGCCATTTGAACTCTTTTGATTATTGGCTCTTCTTGGATTTTGAGGGCCAAGACTGTACATTATTAGTAGGGTTGCAATGGAATGCCAAACAAAATCACACTTCAGTATGTGCCTTGGTTTTAAAGTCAATTTTCATTCACATTAAATTACAGTAAGGGAACAAAAGAGCAACACAATACTGCTTTTCTTTTGTGTAAACAGGGACAGTTACACCCTGTCTGCACGGAAACTAGTTTAATATTGTTGCAATTTTACATTTGTCCGCAGTGGGACTGTCCTTACAGATGCCACCCAATAGCTTAAATCTGTGCTTCTTAGGAAAGTGCAACACTAATAGTTTGTCTTTAAATGAAGGCTACAGACAAGTTCAACAGCAACAGTGTGAATTATTACGTTATAAAAACACTCAAATATGGCTTTTGTGACAGCATATCGCTAGCCATGATGTCCGCCAGGCAGAGGCTAAGCGGAATGGGTTTGGGAATTGGTTGTAGTTAGAAAGCAAGGCAGGTAGACTTATATCAAGAAATTCTACTTTAACAAAGGCAACCGGATGTTATTATCAGCAGCGTTGAACTGCCAGTAACTACCATTTTCCCACTGACCTGCTCTTCTTCTTCATTCGCACATTAAAACAAATCAAAACGAGAATAAAACAGAACAACTTTGAATCGGTGGTTCGGTGGAGGTGTCAACACGGATCAGTTTGATTTGCTGCCGTCATCCGTGAAGCGGGAGGCTGTGCTCAATTAAACCGTTTCCTCTGACACACGCAACGACCTAGCGCAGCTGGTGCCAGACCTGTAGTCCATCCACCACCACCTCCTTCTTCTTCATTTTCTTCTTCATCTGGACACCTTCGTAAATTTAGGGGTGAGTGAACAGTAGTGTGACAAAAGTCCAGCATGAGACGCTAAGTACATCACTTCCTTGACAGTCCGTCACGTACGTTCTTAATATTGATTCAACACACTTCTGCACTTTGTAAAGTCTACGTCTGGCTCCTTCCTAAATAAATGAAACTTTAAAAACAACTTTTAGTGTCTTCGATTACGGTGTGTGCTGTCAAGCAAAGGACAAGGCAGTCGAATACAAAGCTTAAAGAATGAACTGTGTATTGAATTGAAGCACCAAAACCTGCCTTGACTCCAAAAAATAAATAAATAAATCAATTATAAAGCATTTCTGGACTTCAATACAGTTAAACGTACACCTTGTCTACAGTTTGGTGTGGTGGTCATATAACTTCAATTTCAAAATGAAATCTAAGGAAGCTTCACTCGAAACCCCCCTCCACCAAAAAACAAAATGGACAAACTAGAGAGAAAGTTTGTAGAAGGCCGTAAGGTTACTCTTCAATGGATGACATAACGGCAGTTAGACAACTGCAGTTGTTTGTTTACATTAAACAATGACCTACAGCCAAGTGAGTGACGTCATGACTGCTGTGATTGCGACATTACAATTTAAGCACACTGGCGTCATGCGGGTTAGCCGAGTCTTCAGTCATGTTCCTCTCGCTCATCTATTGTACAACAACTTCAAACAACGAGTAGGCAACATAAGGACTGTGACGCTTTGGTCAAAGACACAGAGGAACCGCTTCAGGATTGTCTTGTCGCTTCAGGATTGTCTTGATGTCACCAACTGGTTTTGTTTTTAAAGACTATGTATTTGCATATAAATAATAATAATAATTTTCAATTTATTTACTCAATTTATTTTGTTGTTAATGCTCTATAAATAAAGTTGAGCACAGATTATTTGCTACGGTTCCATGCCTCGTTCATTAGTATTTCATAGCAGTGCGGCAGCTGCCCCCGGACGCTCTTACAGTGGATCAACTAGTTGTCAACACGCAGTCTTAATTAGAGATTTTAATTAGAACTCTTGCAAAATTGTGCGTTTTAATGAACAGAACAAACACGGGAGGTAACCTAAAAATATTTCCTCACCAAGGCAACATTTGATAATTTGATTCATATTAAACAATGGCTGCTTCAGTCAATATATTACATAAATCACCTTGTGTACTTCATATTTGGACCACATGTTTTGAATACGTGTGTGTTAATTGTAACTCATGCAGCTCTGTGTATGATAATCAAAAATAGCTACTGTGCCAACAAAGGTAAAGTAAATAACTTTTAGCTCAGGAGACGACAGAAAGGCATTAAAATGTATTGACAAAAGTGGCACACAGGAAAGTTTTTTTTAACGCAGCTCCAAATACAAAATGATGAAAGAAATCAATTGGTCATTTTGTACCGGAAGGAGCTGCACAATGAATTGGATTACAGCATTAAAGCAAGATGCACAATATTGTTTAATATGGCAACCAACCAACCAGCTTCCAGGTTTGACAAAACAGGTCAAAGCACTTCCTTCCAGTTCAGGTGACTGGCATGACATGTATTATACCTATGGCAATGTGCTTCGTGTGTTCATGTACTATAATTATTATCATGAATTTTTTTTTAGACTTTTTTCACTTGCAAACTTCACACAAGCAAGCAGAGATTCAAACTTGGGCCCTCTCAATTGTGGGGCAGATATGCTAACCCCTAGCTGAACTGCGCTGCTGTATGTTTACGATGTATTACAATACACAAGGCCTGCTGTAAACCTGGCCACGTGCCACAGACAACGCTGTGAGCCTGTTGCCCTTTCACGGGTGAAGTCAAACACAGAGACACGCCGACAACAGCCGACACCCGATGCATATTGGGAGACAAAATAAAGCACTGATGAGCAGCTGAGACTGCAAGTAGGAGCAGGAAGGAGGGGGTGTCGGGACGCAGATGGTCCAACAAGGTGTGGATGCACGTGTGCTCAGACTACACACCATCGCATGGACACGCAATGCTTCGTGGGTAATGGAGATTAGGCTGCGGGGGAACTTTAGGCGTTCAAGTGTGTCGATAAAAAAATCTGCAGGCGCTTTTCCTACGGAGCACGTTTTTCTTGATACATGAAAGAGAACCAACGGAAGACACATTAACAAGTAGAAAGGGAAAGCCCTTGTGTCCGGGAAAAGAGCAGTGTGGGGCGGACATCTGCTTCAACTAGTCGACAAGGGGGATAGCGGGATGATAAAAGAAGGCACCTAAATACCGAAATAAATTTATAAGGATTGTATGACTGTGTACTGAAACAAGTGTCTCACACGTGATTATAAATCATAAACAGGAAAATCATTGCATTAGTAATGTGTTATGTCTTTTGACGTTTTAATGAATAAAACTCAATCATTAATTTACAGAGAAACAAAGTTTTGAGGCTGTTGTTGTTTTTATTGAACCACAAACAACATGGTGCAATTATCAAGGAAGACGCAGATTGCCCTGGCCGATGAAACATGATAATCATAATAATACAAAGAGAGGAAACGAGTGAGAAATAAAGGAGAGTGTTTTCATATCAGAGGCTGTTGGCGATGATAGCCCCACTTTATTGACTGCACTTGTGCATATTGACGCCAGAGACTCTCCACACTTCGCTTTTTGGACACAGGCCGGATCTCGCTTCGACCCAGAAATGTCATTTTTGTTGTTGAAAGATTATGCGATGCAACACGGTATTTTTGATTGGCCGTTCGATCTGTGAAGTTGTGATGCCGTTCACCTGCGATTCAAATTTGAAAACCTCAATAAAACTTGTTACCGATGCTCAGGGGCCATTCATGACCATCGAGTTGCAGAGCCACACACGTACTGCACAAGTCGCGTTCGGTCGCGTCGCTCGATGTACGGCGGCCCTAATAGTTGGCGCCATAAAGTGTTTAAATCAATATAATGCAGTGCAATTAAACATCACTGTCTACAATCTACAATAATAAACAGACTGCATTTTGTATTTGTTGGATCTGATTAGAATGTGCACGTGTGAATCGTAACAAAGCCCCGTAGAGTGACTGTTACACACGTGTCCCTACCAATTAAGAGACTTTGTTTATACTTTCCCTGCGACGATCAAGTTAGCTATTTCTGACAGTGAAATTATGCAAGCGAGGTTTCCTTCTTTCCCCCTTTTTTTTTTTTTTTTACGCTGGGCTGAGGCTTCATTTGTATGCAGTCACTTTCATGGCGTGCCCCCAAGGAGAGCAGAGGTCTGTATAATGGTTATTCCAAGAGCTCAACTTTGAATATTTCAAAGGGATGCGCGCAACTCAGAGGAAATTCAGATCAGTACAGATGGATTAATCAATGCGTTGGTATTTCACAAAGAACCTCCACAATAAATTCAAAGGCGGGAACTTGTTAGTTGAGCACACACGGGGAGATGCAGCGGTATCTCCCACTGGTCTCAAATGGCACACTCTCTTGCTTCAAGTATTGACATTTTTTTATAGACTCCTCCATATTGATCTGTGTCAAATGTGGGGGTTTTAATTGAGGAGAGGAGTAACAATAAAAATCAGCTGGGCGACAGATTGTCAGGGTTTGAATCGCCCCATTGTGCGCAGGTGAAAAGACTACAAATATAAAGTAAAGGAATGGGACTAACTTCTCAATATGACTCAGGCTTAATAATGCTAATGTGACGACTTAAAAGCTCCATTTCCCCTGTTGAGCATGCAAAACAGGATCAATTAATTGGTAGCTTTGTCTTTGTGCAGCATTTTCTTTTCAGGATCTTTTATATGCAGTCTAAAGATGAGTTTTATTCATGTGATTTTTTTTTAAATATTTTTGAATCCTCTTTACTGATTAGTTTTGATGAGATGTTTGTGGGCCCCTGCCTGGGTTTGGCTACTGGTAAGTCTGCCCCTGCTCACATAGACAATATTATTCTACCGTAAATACAATTTGTCAATGGTGCGAAAATGTACTCTGCCTGATAAATGTGCATCACTATAATGTCTATTGACTCATCAGTGGTAAACGGACATCCTAGTTCCATTGAGGCAGATGAAGAGAAACCTTTATCAAATGTAAATAATGTGCAGATGTGTCATTTCAAAAGATACGGCTGCTTCAGAACTTACTTTCGTACAAGATTGCGGTCGAGTTAGATTTGGTACTCCAGACACGTCACGGTGGAGCACAACAAGGCAGCCCGGCCTGAATAGTTAATTTACGGCCAGTGGGATGCTTCATCCAGGGATATAAACAAGTGCCGGGCCTATTGCATGCGACGTCACGTGGGCCCCAAGCCTGCATGGAATCGTTAAGCAGGGTACGGAAGCTCCTTGTTAACCCCCGGAGCCAGATAGCCGGCATCCGTTCAAGAAAGAAAATCAACCCATACATAGCAATTGAAATCGGCATCAAGTTTTTCATTATCTTTTGACTGGCGCAATTGTGACAACAAAGCAACTTGTATTGAAATGGTCCGAGCCGTACTATTAAAGGCAAAATTAATGAGACACTTATTTTCGATATTAACAGGCAGCTCGCTGCTGCCGACGTGGCCCGAGATGTCCTCACTGGTGAGTCATCTTTTCCTTACCAAAGAAAAAAAAACATGAATACAAGGACACGTGTTGCGAGCATGCTTGGATTTCTAATCGATGCAAATTTCAGTACCTCGATTAAAACAGGTGGCTGAAGCCTCTGGGTGCGGAAGAGGGTACATATTTGGGCATAGGCCGAATTCATTTATGACGATATGTGCCAATCGTCTCTTGTAAATAAATCCCATCTGTGCGCTGGAATAGAAAAGTCAATACTCCAAGCTTGACTGGGAATTTTAGGGGTCGCTTGTACAAAATGAGAATAAAAACGATGGAGAATGGAGGACATATGCTTGTATGTTAAATGTTCACTGTAGGCATATAGTAGAGTACATTAGTTATTAGTACAGTAGAAAAAACACAGACAGACTGCAGGACTGTTGTTGCCTATTATACTGGATTTACACGGCATGCCTTAAGTGACAATTCCAATTTTTTTGCTCTCAAGTGGGACAATTGGGATATGTGTCATGGCAGCATAAATTGGAAAAAAAAAACACATGGAATTGGATAGATTCAGATTGAGGCCTCTGCCAAATGTGGATAAAAATCCAGTATTTACCAGACTAACGCTAACGCGGGTGCAGCGTGAACTGCACTGATCGGACATAACACATCAACGCTAGCTTGACATCAACAAAATACACAGATCATTGACGTATACACGTACATGGGTCCAGACAACACAAATAAACACTTTCAAAAAAAACGTTGATTTATTCATCACTCAACTATAGTTCTGCCCTACTTTAAAGTTACCTGCATTTGACTTTGAGTCAAATGCAGGTAACTGTCCCACTGAACTTCTTTGAACTCAAGGCCGTGTGCACTGTGAGGGAAATATATATATATATATATATATATATATATATATATATATATATATATATATATATATATATATATATATATATAAATTGTTGTATTCTACCGTAGTTTATCAACACTCTACCTGGAAAAAAATTTTTTTTTATTTTAATAAGATAAAAGACCTAGCATATTGAGATCGCCTTGTTATTCTATTACCCAATACCCAAATATCGTTTGGCAAGGTGAAAGACCACGTCTGGACGCGTCGACCAAATTGGTAAGAAAGGCCATCGCTTATCTAGGCGACTCGCTTATCCATAAAGAGCAAGTCATTCATTAGTGTCAGCCTTAAAGTACACAGTCCTCATCGCTAATACGAGGACGCCATCGCCATGCGGCGGATGACGCGGGCCCTGCAAATGATCCGCAATGCCTTATTCACACTAAGCGTATTTAGTGCAGATATTTATACATATTTTATTATTATTATTATTAGTTACCTTGTGTATGAAAAGCACAATATAAATAAATTTGCTTTGTTTTGCTATTTTCCGTTACTTGCTGAACAACGCAACCATTCACGGCTAGTGTGCTCGGACCAGTCACGTCAGATATAAAATATTGTTTTGGCTCCATCATGTGGCAATCTGTTGACATGCAACCATGTTGAAGTGAGGGGAGGAGCTATATTTAACAAGTCATATCCTTGTCTAACAACAACAGTGATTTCCCGCTATCTTGTGCCATCTCTAGGCTATTTCAAACCTTTTTGCGTGGCCGTCAATTACTCAGACCCTAGAAATCAGTGCCTGTTCCCCGCGAATAGTGGGGGTTTATTGTAGAAAGATAGTCGTATAAAAATAATATTCACATTTACTATATGGCTATATTAAATCAATTTATTTTCTATACTGGGAGAAAGCCAGAGTCCGTGGAAAAAAACTGCAATATTTTTAATAATAGCGAATATTATACTAAAATACCAATAATTTTCCAGAAGGTATTTTCAGCGTTGCTCTCTGTAAGGTTAAGGAAAGCATGTTGCTAATATACCTAAATCGAAATCAAGTGTGCATCCTCCTGAGGTTAGCCTCACTTTGACAGGCATATAAAGTATATGTTTTGCCTGACATCTCCTTTTCCCCCCATGTGACTAAAATGAAATAGGCTTGACAAAAATACATTTCAATCCATACGCCATGTCTTTTTCTTCCCAGTCAAGCAAGGTCGACGAGTTGAGGCTGCAAACATGCTGGGCCGTGAGAGGGTTTTTCTGCAAATTTAATGCAACGTCTCAAAATTATTGATGGTTAGCACACACTTCCCAGGCATTATTCCATCTTGAAACACAGGAAAAATTGTTTCCGCATGATTGTTCAGGAAAACCGCGCTTCATTTGTGATGTAAAAGAGGGGCGAAAGGCAAGCGGGGCAAGGGACTACCGGGCTTTCAGTCAACGTGTATTAGATTTATCACCCCTTGTCCCTACACCTTGTTGATGTCTTCTGAGTAGTAAGAAACGACGCCTGTGCGGGAGTGCAGGCCAAAGCTGTGACATCTTTCTCAGTGCATTATCTTCACACTCCATCTCCTTGGGGTAGATGGAGTGCACAAGAGTGGAAGCGCTTCCACCCTTCTGGTCCTAACATGTAACCGGACATTGCTTTTAAGGGCTGGCTGTTAACTGGGTTGACAATGGTTTTTTTTAACGGCCTTCAGATTGAATATTCCCTGAGCATCCCGCGGCAGGGGCCGTGTCATTACAGTTGATGGCTCCATTATTTTTTGGAGCGTCTTGGCAGGACTTTTATGTTTTTGCGTTTCCCGCTGCACTTTATGGGCCGCCGGTGTTCCTCGTCGTTAGTGTTCACATTTTCGCAAGGACACGTTAGCTCGCGGCGTCCAGGCTCGTCAACGTCATTTTCACTTTTATATTGAAAAATCTATCTTCCCGGTCAGGCAGACTCTCCGTATTACTGAGTGCATAAAATCCAGCCATCTTGGATTCTTGTTGATCTATAAAAGGAGAGTGTCCTTGCCTTTTGCCAACAACCTACACAATGCGTTTCACAAAGAAATCATTGCAAGTTAAGCTACCTTAAAGGACTGTCACTGCTACTAAAATGGCTTGGGAACATGTATCTTTTTTTAAACCTGGGAATCCAATAGGAAGCCCCAGGGGGGGTAGCAGATTTTATCTTTAGGGGGCGAAACTGACTCCTACTGTGTCAGTACACACTCAAATAAAAAACAACCATTGTTCCTGTAAAGGAAGATGTCTTGTTCCTAGGCCCTCAAAGGTTCTGCTTTCGTACCCTTGGCATTTGACTTTTACAGCTTGAGATATTTACATCCTTGTACGTGTTGACATTAGTGTAGATTGTACTTTTAAGGCTACAATGTCTTATTACTGCGGTGATACCTTCAAAGGTTCTGCTGTGTACCTGTACTGTACATTCATGTCGGAAACACTTTACCTTGGAGTCCAGTACATTTTTTTTAACCTTTATTTATCCAGTTAAGGCAATTTATTACATTACATTGGCAAGTACATTACATTTAGGGACATAGATCATCCACTACAGTACTTCTATTACTCTTTGTCCCTCGGTAAAGTCGTGTTGTAGTTAGGACCACAACCAAGGAAATGAAACCAAACTGAGAACAAGACCGGGGCAGATCCAGACTGACTTGAGAACAAATACAAGGCAGATCCAGATCAAATGGAAAAGTAGACGAGGACGGATGCAGACCCAATCAAGAACGACACCAAGGCAAATCTAAACTGAATCGAGAACGAGTCCAACGCAGATCAAGACCAAATTGAAACCAAGACCAAGAGCTGGACTGAATTGGGAACAAGGCCAAGGTAAATCGAGCTCAAGACCAACTTAAGGCTGACACATTCACAAAGAAATTATACAATGCATAGGAGAAGTGTTTCTTTCTCTCAGCTTTGGCCTTGAGCAGCAAATCCAGAGCCCGCTTTGTCCGTCCGTGTCAGAGACAAAGCATAGTAAAAACTGTTAATTCCAAGATGAAAACAGCCTAAAGAGGACTGAAGAACGATCTCAAGTAAAAGAAAACGAATAAACAGCGATCATGGGGTCCAATAATTATCCTTATGATTTAATTAATGCGGATTTGCACCCAGAATAATGGATTTACAAAGTCCAATAATTAGCACGAGCTCCTGGCTGTTTCTGATGTGAATGGTAGATGTGCTGTATTGGACATTGCTGTGTATGTGGTAATGTCAGTCAGGATGGTGTCTAATGCCAAGTCAAGTAGGATTGAGAAATTAACACTGAACACTTTGCTATTGGTTTGACGTGCTACGACATAACCCAACCCAACACCCTTGAGGTAGAATGATGTTAACTGTTTGAATCGTCACAGTTTAATGTCAAAGCTCTGATTTTCCATTTCCCACTAAAATGAACCGATTTTGATCCAAGGTTTTTGGCGGGGGTCCAGTGTCGGCGGCGTGAGCCAGCTCCTGACAGCTGGGGCGGCCACATATAGGCCCGAAGACGATCCCTGCTCCGAATCTGGGAGCTTTCCTGGCTTTTTCCAAAATAACTGACATCCATGCGTGATGATGGAGGAGATAGGAGACTGTGCCAAATTGCTTTGACTTCTCGTTCCACTTTCTCTTCTGCACTCCGAAAGCATGAGCAGAAGCTTCATAACAACACGGTTTGGCAGAAAGCAAATCAAATATTCAGCAGGTGTCTCTTGTTAGAAATACAGTGCATACATCTACATAGAAAGTTGTATAGGCCGTTATATAATGGTAAAATTATTGAACTAAATACGAAGGCCATAAATGTTTTTCAACACACAATTCTAGGAGGGTGAATGTTTGTATTGAAAACGAAATGACACATTAAACATTTTATGTTCTGTGACTAACTGTCCAGTGCCACCCCGCATGATTTGTCTAGTTGTGGTTATGCATATGAATTATGAAATATGAAATAATTAATTGGTTGTGAATACTTCTTGGCAGCATTTTGTCTTTGGCTGGACCACCACACCAGTAATTGCTTGACTGCCATTTTAATTTATGTGCCGATCTTAGGGAAACACTCCGATATGGTGCACTAAAGCACATAAAGGTTATTCAAAAATCCTTTATTAAAAAAATCCAATAATAAACCATTTGAGCACCATATTAAATGTCTATTAATAGCTCAAATATAGCCTTCTATTTCCTTATTGTGTAATGACCACTCTCAGTAAGGTATCAGGTATATGGGATCATAAATTAAATGCATTCTGTTTTGTGAAACGTTTATCTAATATCCTCATTAAAAATGTTCCATATAAAAAAAAAAAACAATCGTGGTTAATGGCTTCTTAAACGCAAACATTGGTTTATTGCACTCAAAAGGTTTTTAATTTGACCTCATAACAATAAATGTTTGTATATAATTGCATCTGTGTGTTGCAGTTATGGTATACAGTAGTTATAGCACAGGTATACATACTGTAAAGTAGCATTATATTGTTACTTATGTTTAAAACAAAACAAAAAACAGTAGACACTTTGAGACAGGCAGTTAAACCCTGGATTTTCCGGCTTTTTGTTCTTTGTTGCTGTTCTGTATGAACAGCATGGGCTCGGACTGGGCGGACTGAGTTATCACAGCAGCAGTTTCCCTTTGGAGGTAGCATCAGAGCTCATTTTATTATAATCAATATTTTTTAGGATTAATAAAAACAACATCATAATTTCAGTAATATATATTTGTAGTTATTATATTAATGAAATGTTTTTCGTATAAATGTTATTTCTAATGTTGTTTTCATGGGGCGTATTTCCCATTCACATATTTCCTACCATTTTATCGTTATTAAGTCCTCTGACGGTCATAATTAAATTTATGTCAAATGTGATGCATATTCAAATACGTGAATGTGAGTGCGAATGGTTGTTATGTGCCCTACGATTGACTGGCGCCCGAAGATTGCTGGGATAGGCTCCAGCACGCCCGCGACCCTCGTGAGGATAAGCGGTACAGAAAATGGATGGATGGAGAAATTAACAGAATACAAGTTTTGTCATCTCCTGAGATTTAGTTTGTTGTTACATGATGCTACTACTGGGCCACAGGTTAAGTTTTAATTGTATTATGTTGTTTTATGGTAGTGATTATATATTCAAATAAGATGATGTTGTCAGTTGTTTGACTCGGTAAACAACACGTTTCATCCTGCTGCAAAGTATCTGTAGAGCACCTGGAAAATACAAAACATATACGGTGGTCCTCAGTTTACGACGTACAACAATTGAGGCTTACGTATGGTGCAAAATGAGCTGCTCTCGGGCCGCAGGTTATGTTTTAATTGTATTGTGGTTTTACGACAGTGACTGCAAATAGTGATAAATAAGGTCCAATATGAGTCGTTCCACAAGCACATGACCACAACATACAGTAATTAAAAACACTGACAAAGTTGCGTATACAATACAAAAAAACTGCATAAACACTGCAATATACCTGTGAGACTGCCTGTGCAGTAATTTGGCAATGAATCCAACGAGCTCATCCAAAGTTTTATACTTTTTTTTTTTAAATTTTTTTTTTTACATTGCAGAATGCTTGCAGGATCTGGCACACGGATTGTATAGAGCTGCACAAAAACCGCCTGCCAAAATGTTGTTTATGACCTTGATAAGAAAGGACAACAAAACTGTTTTTATATCAAGCTGGATTTCTCAATGACATCGTCAAGTTTCTAAGGCTTCACTCAGTTTGCCTCATACAGAACCAACAGAATGTTCAATCATAACTTTTGTTGCATCATAAACGTGAAAGATGTGTTATGATGGATGTCAAGGATGTGTTATTATGAATGAAATGTTTATGTGGGTGGCCTACATCTCCCTGAGAGACTTCCAATAAACAATACAAGAGGTTAAGCACAATAATTACTGGACGATATCCAGCAACCTGTGAGCTCTTAAAACTAGAATAGCTCTGTGTTGCCCTCCACCAAGGCCAAACAATCCCAATCTAGATCAGCAGCATCTTAGATACCAACCTTGCGCAGATGACCCATTTTTGTCATTGAGATTCATGCATTTTATTTTATAATCAAATCATGAAAAATGTTCGAAGAAGGGTTCGCAATCTTTTCACAACGTAGCAAGCATGAAAAAAATATTTAATATTTTCTCCGACAGTTCAACGGGTTCTTTTTTTTTTTTTTTTTTTTTTTTTTTTTACTTGTCCTTTTAGGCTGCTTAGTCGTGCAGTACGGTGGATCTGTACATCTTATCATGAGGGAACAGTTATTGCTATGCAACAGGAGAGTTTGATATACTCCTTTTCTTCCAGACTGTTTGGAGATAGATATGATTTGGAAATGCCGAAAGAGGTCTGAAAGGGGATAGATGGAGAGAAAAGAGAATAAAAGAACAACAACAGCATAACAACAACTGATTTAAAAAAGTGACAACATTACACTGGATTTTATCTAAATATGGACGAAGAAGAAAGTGCTACACACTGTAAGGAAGTGTAGGAAGGGATGAGTAGCAAACAGGACCGGAGGTTATTAGGTAGCTTAAGAGGTTATTTGAACACACACCAAAAAGGTTGTTGACTTAAAAAGTGTAAGATTTGAGTGAAACATGCCATGTTCAGGAAGGGTTTGTCTTTTTGAACAATATTTAGCTAAAATGAAACACAGCATCACATCTGCAAGACGTAATGGCATTATCAAGTATCAACATTTCGTATCGGTGCCTCCTAATTCTTACGCTGCTGCGCAAACTAGTTCGTTTAGCACGATTCGTAACCCTAAATGGTTGTCTGTCTGAACAGTCATAAACCGTGAACCCCTGTATATGTTTTGTATTTTCCAGATGCTCTACAGATCCTTCGCAACAAGGTGAAGTGTGTTATTTACAGAGTCAAACAGCTGACAATGTCCAGCCCCAAAAAGCTCCGACAAGGATGCTGGGGATTAGGACAGGCGGTAATAAGGAGACAAAACAAAGCCTTTCCACCTTCTTCTAGCACTTGACGGGGGGAAAAGCGAGGGGCCTTGGCTGGATAAAATGAAACGGCTGGCCTCGCAGATCTGCTGGGATTGCGGCATAACTTTCAGCGTCAAATCACACCTTTAACATCCAACAAAATATATTCCCTTTGTCAGCATTTGGACTGGTCCCTTGGGAGCATCTAAGGTTACATTTACAGAATATATTTGCGGAAAATAAAGTTCATGTCATTAATTCACCCCCTGTGAACTCTACCTGAATTCTCACAGAGAGGACCTTTATTTGTAATAAATGTAATGACTTAAAAAAAAAAAAAAATTTTTAAATAGTGCATAGCATAAGGGAAGATTTACAAGAAATGATTCATTTGTGCACAGGAGAAGTGATATATGAGCAAGCACAAAGAGGAGATTGGTGCACCGTCAGCATGAAGGGGGCGCAGGTGCGACACGAGCGAGGGTACACAGACCTGGAAATAGGCCACCTTTGTGGGGGAAGGCAATGCCAGCATGACAAGGGAAAGAAAAATGGCCTTTGATCACATGCTTGTTCACAGCGGGAAGACGCCAGGTGTGCAAAATACTAATTTATTTGTAGTTTATACCAAAAGCTTTACTATATAGTTGGTTGTTTGAAAAATATAACCAAATAAAACTCAACATAAAACTTCTCACCATGTAAAGACGCCTGGTAGACACCTAACAGCAAGGAAAGTGTATAATACCTATAATATTTTATAGGTATTGATACGACCAAAAGAAATAAAAATATATTAATAATAATTTGAGCTTTGTGGCTGTTTCAACATTATACACTGTTTTAAAGCTGCGGGTCAAATTGACCTGTTTTGAAGTTTAAGAATATTGAAGAAGAAAAAAAAACATTTTTAAAGGTAATGTCGAGTAATTTTTTGTTTTTCTCATACATTTTGTACACTATTAGCAAGTTTGGTTTTCTTATTTATTTCTGTTGATTGTAGTGAATGCTCACCAATTTAGTAGATTAAAAAGCAAATATTGGAAGGAAAAAAAAACAATAAAATAAACCTTATTTGTACAATACAGTATTTTGTCCTTGCTAGTTAAATGGTGGCGTGAAAGCATGCCTAACACAGCATTATGTGTTAGGACCAGAGGTAGGTCGTAATGTGCTACATTTACTTACTTTTGGGATTAATTGCACTTGTAAGAGTAGTTTTAATGCAACATACTTTATACTTTTACTTGAATATTTTTGAAGAAGAAATGCTACTTTTACTCTGGTACACTGAGGTACATTCCGCTCACTACTTTGATTTATTTTTTTTAAATCTATTATTGCTCTTTCGCAAAGTATTTGTTTCGGTTTCTCACAGAGAATCCTCCTCGGATGCTGCCACATGACTGTTTCACCAATCCGGTGTAACCGCGAGCAACGTTTGACTCAATTCCACCAATCAAATGGAGCCAGGCAGTCACATGACCACACACAAATTTCCACGGCCCCACACAGAAGCTTTCAAAGCAAAGTTGGCACAAACGTTTTGATAATCTCAACAAATGCAACATCGATAAGTGTCGCCCCTGTATCACATTTTGTATGAAAACGAGCGGCAAATGTTCAGGTCACATTTATGACACCTGTACAAGACACTCCAGGAGGAAGGTGGAGCACTTGTGCAGCAGAGAACTTGTTAGCGTGGAAGCGTAGCTGCAGGCTCTGTGATGCAGATGCAGCCAACCACGACTCCACTTGGCACGACATCAGTTCGTTCTTTACTGGACCTGCGGGCATCTCCTCCGTGTGATTAGCTGCAAAGATTATTCCCCTCTCTTATGCATTCTATTTGAATTTATTAAACACCAGGGCAACCTTTACCCATTCACTGGATTAGCCTTTGTTTTTATTCTTACTCCCTTGTGCAAATGCACAGTATTGCAATGTTTTACTGGTTTACATTCCCTTATGTTTTATTGTTAATTGTTTTCAGAATGAAAGCTGTACTTTCTAGGTCTTCATGCATGAATACATTATTACGATTGTGAAAGATTGACAGCAATGTATGCATTTTTTTTATCCACTTGACTAGCGACTGTCGGTAACTAATGGCATGTGCACTTCTCACAACAAAACATAATTGCAACGTCGCAGGAGAAAACTGTATGCCCGTTGCTCGTGACAGCGCCATATTGATTTTTACTTGTTACACATCCACCAACTTTTCATATTTGACACTGTTGATGCATGTGTTCCCCAGTCAGCCATCCTTAAACCAAAGCTAGTTATTGTCAGTTATTCGTAGTCTGAAAAAAGATGCACTTAAAACTAGGAATGGGAATAATAATCAATCAACCGGTTGATTAATCATGTAGAACTACATGTCGGCTGTGTAGAACTGATTGTTGATTAATTGAGTCTTGAAGCAATTGAGGCAAAAGGGAGCGCACTAAAAAAAAAAAAAAACAAGCTAACAGATGCAGTGTTGAATAAAATAACTAGTTTGCTGTCTGTTGAAGAAAGACGAAGATGTCTATGGGCAGCATGACTGTATTCTGCATCGAAACAAGCGTCAACCGTTGTGCTAACACTATACATCCATTTTCTATAGCGCTTGTCTTTACTAGGGTCACGGCCGGGTAAGCTGGATCTTATCCAAGCTGACTATGGGTAAGTGGCTGGGTATACCCTGGACTGGTGGGCAGGCAATCGCAGGGCACATTACAGACAAGCATTCACACTCACATTCACACCTATGTAGGTACACGTTGGAGTCTTCAATGAACCTAATATGCATTTTTGTTTAAGACTGTGGGAGGCAAGCCTGAGCCGAGATTCCAACCCCAAATTAATCGATCCAGAATGGATCCAGGTCAGCCCGACTATCCTTACTTCCAACCTTGTTTCACCTCGGCCCGCGTCTTCCTCGTCTCGAGTTTAGATGGTAATAAGTTCAGCGGGGCTCCATGAGGGTTGCAGATTGGCTAACAAAGTGAGTGAACATTTCAAGAGAGTAGCCTTTCAATATGTTCAAGTCAACACCACGTCGACCGAGTGAGTTGGCCCCAGAGGGCTGAGAAAAATAAAAATGCATAACGCTACACTATATTACAGAGTTTGTATTTTCATCAGTGTTATGCTGTATGAGGGGGGGAACTTACAGTACTTGCAAGCGTGTTCTGCAGCGCGGCTGAAACCCACCTCGGGCTTGTCTACGACCAGCAACCTTATAAAAAGCACGAGAATAGAAGCGAGGATATGAAATAAATCCAATAAGCGTTGAAGATGGACATCAAACTAAATAAAGACATGAAGAGGTTGCAAGATTTTTTGACAGGTTGTGAAAGTACTCCAGATGTCTTTTTGTAAAGGAGAGCCAACTGCTCTTGGGAGCTTATTTGGGACTGTCTCGGCCACAGAAGCGAGCGTTCTGTTGGATCTTGACGCCCTTTGTTGGTTTTGATCTTAATCCTGTCTTTTTTCTTTAACCACTGCACTTTTCTCAATGGAACTGAGCGTTTTTGGTACCTTACTGAACTGTACACCAGTGTCTAAGAAAAACAACAAGCTCTTCACATTAACACTGTCATTCTTCTTTTTTGTAAATCCTGCTAGACTCTTGCCACGTGCTTAACGAGGCAACTCAAACAATAAATACAAATCGAGAACAGGGATGGCCATAGTCATCGATTCATTGATTGAGAATGCTGGCGCTTGCTCAATCACTCAACTTGTTGTGCTGCCTAAAGAAGCATAAAACACAACATCAGGTATGGGAAGTTGAGCCATAAATCCAAGGCAAGGGAGCAACTCCTTCAGGCAGCATCATTCTGTTCAATATTGCACTTATTAAAAATCCATTTACTATAGTGCTTGTCCTCATTAAGGTCACAGGTGAGGTGAAGCCTAGCCCCACTGTCTTCAGGGGAGAGGCTGTCTCGACCCCAAAACTCATCACCATCCAATCACAGGACATACAGTATGTAAACAAACAAGCATTCACACTTAAATTCAGACCTATGGACAATTTAGAGACTTCATTGAACCTAATGTGCATGTTTTTGGACTGTGGGAGGAAGCTACCTAGAGAAAACCCAGACACACATATTGAAAACATGCCAACTCCAGATTCGAACCCGGAACTTCTCAACTGTGAAACAGACGTACTAACTAATAGTACACCTTTCTGCCCAAAGTTAAAAACAGTATTCGCATAAATTTGACAATTTTATCTACTGCATTTGCTCCATTGTTCACATAGGTTCCACTATCGTTCCGTCATTGGCCAGTTTGGACGACTGACATGTTTTCAGACAATCAGACGACGCATCACTGCATGGTTAAAGTAGAGCAACATCCCGAACTCTTTCCACCATTTACAAAACTTGAAGTCAAATACTGCAAATTGACATACTCACTAGTCCCAACAAAGCTACTGCCTGTAACCCCTTTTTATTTCAGGGTAGCTCATCAGAAAGACCCCTGTTTTTTTTGTTGTTTTTTTTATTATTGAACAATCAATAATATTTGCAAATAAGTCAAAAGGTAGGATAAATCATTATCGTCAATGGCTTTGAAATTTTTTACCACTGGTTTGATTTGTATGAACGTTGTCAATGGAATCTGTAACATTTTTGCTTTCAACAGACACAAGGTGAAAAAAGTTCTGCTCAGGGTTCTGTTATGTGCATTTTCTATTTTCAATTTAGCTGCTTGCTATGTGATTTACTTACAGTATTGAGTATTTAGCAGGGACGCATTAAGATTTTAATGGTTTGTTTACCAGAGCCAAAACATACTGTACATACTGGTAACCGGATGTCACCTACATTTGGTGCCATTGGAGTGCCAAATTAATTCAATTTTTTCAAAGTTTTATTAAGGTTTATATTGTAAAATCACATTAATGTGTCTTATTTTTTGTTCAATTCCTCCTTTTTTAACTACAAGAACAAGAAAAAAAGGGTCTACTACTGTACTAATCGACTCCATTCTCATCATCCTTGGTCTGATTTCCTTCTTTGCATCTTAGTTTTGTTAAAATTTAATGAAGGCTTTCAGCAAATCACGAAAGATTGTTTTTCTTATCACAACCAACCTTGTGCCGCATTATATTTCTTTAGATTTCAACGTAACCTTCACACCAGTGTTTCTCCTCCAAAAAACAATAATTAGTGAAGCAGACCTCTTTGCAGCTAAATCACAAAAACACAGAGCAAAGTAGCTCGGGAAATGGCTGAATAGATGAGATGCTGATGAATATAATTATTCAAATTCAGTGACAAGGAAAGATGATATTAAATGGAAAATAAGACGAAGTGTTCAGCTCACGTGTTGTTGCTTCTTTCCCCATTAAAAAGCTGCAAAGCGGTGAGTGCGCGCAGGAAGCCGTTATGGTCAATAAACTGTGCGTAACAGCTCACAATCTGTCTCTGTATTGTGTAAGCATGTACCTCTCGGCTTTTCCCACTTACAATTAGTGTGATACTTAAGGCCAACAAAAAACCTATCCTCGGTCTTGGGAGAGCGGCAGAGCCGAACTAGAAACCATGGCAACGCGGTGCGTTGCCTCTCTAATCCCAAGGCCCGGCCAGCCGAGTACACAAATACTGTACCTGTGAAAGGGCAAGTCTATTCAACGGCTGCATAATGTCACCCCAAAAGTGTTTGTTATGGTCAAGTTCTTCCGCACCAAAGTCATTCAAGCCTTACAGACCTTCCCCAATCAGTTCCGATCGATTTTGAAACATACAATTGCTGAAAATATATTGAAGATAATGCTACTCCAATACGCCGTAAAACTGTAGAACATCACCTGTCTGACAGGGAAAGAGCCTGAGCTGGTGAGCGAGGTTCCAACGAGATATTTTTGGGCTCTCGGCATACAGCTCAGGTTCTGGTAACAGTATTCTTGAGAGGTGTCCGTTGGGGGGGCCGGTTCGGTAACCTCAGTATTGCGTCACTGCTTTTTAAAGATGATGTGGTTCTGTTGGCTTCAACAAGCTGCGATCTTCAACTCTCACTAGAGCGGTTCACAGCTGAGTGTGAAGCGGTTGGGATGAGAATCAGTACTGCCAAATCTGAGGCCATGGTCCTCAATCTGAAAAGCGTGGAGTGACCTTTCTATCAGTTTCACATATTTGGAGGCATACAATTATTATTATAGTCTTGGGAAAAATGAAAAATAACTCTTACCCATTAATAGAACGATCATTTTACTTAAAATAAAGAAATACCAGGCTGATCTTTTGAGTGTTAGTAAGCTGCTGTGCTGTGATTAGCATTCCAGAAAGTCACGGCAATTTCAAAAGAGAGAGAAGCTTTGCGTTTTCTACTGATGCCCTTGTAATTTATTCAAAGTCTAAAACTCCACAATCATTCAGAAAAGAGGGGAAGGCCATTTAATTATGTCTGTGATGAATAATTTGCAAAAAAATTGTGACTAAAGTGAGCATGAAAGGCCTGTGGCGACCTCTGCGACATTACTGTGATCCTTTGTGACGCCGCCCGGAAAACTAAAAGAATGAGGAAGCCACTTTGATTTTTACAATAGTTCATTTACCGCTCGCTGTTTGTACTTCTGTCAAGCTCTCCCTTTGATTGACGCAGTGACGACAAGCCGAGATCTTTTCAATTAGATGTTTCAATGCCACCCTGCACTGAATCAGACATTAAGCGTTAACCTTGAAATGTCACAATGGCAGTCGCTAAATTCATCAGCACTTGACAACAGACTAGAACAGGGCTCGGGAAATCTGAGACCTCTGCCAAGGCCAAACAATTCAGAATTTGGATCAGCATCAAATTGTACACCTGAGCATGTCAGAAAGTCTCATTGTTCACTCAGAAATTAAGGAAAATGTTTAAATGCTAACGACAAAATCCACACCTTGTCCTTGAGCCTTGTCCTCGCTTTTTAAAGGATTTTTTTGCAGGGGGGGCTTAAAACTGTTTTCTCTCAGTTGAGTTTGTGTTCAGCCTTGTTAGCCAGTGGTGTTTCTCAAGCACAGTTGCATTGTCTCTGACTGTTGCTGAGCATTTACGTTAAAATGTAGATTTTTACCTCTTCATATTTCAGGTTTTGGGACTTTTCCCAATATTGTAATGTATAAGTGTTTCATTATTTTATTTTATTTTTGCAGGAAAAAACAAGTGGATGTACTGCCTCATAAAGAGATGTGTTGGACCAATTTAAAACCCTTGTAACAAATTACCAGACTGTTTAATGGATATATGTAAATTAAGCCTATGAGGGGACAATGAAACTAATTGTTAATCTGCTGCACCAATAAATTGTGTCTACTTTCAATTAAATCCCCAAAACAAGCCTCCAAATGTAGGATTTCTGATGAAAACCTCATACGGATTAAAACCAAGGAGAACTACAAAATCTACAGCAGTTTAGCAGTCGTCCTGAAAGTACAACTCTTTTTTTTTTTAATCTTAGGTGACCTTATGTTTCATTAGCAATGTGTCCAAAATCTTCTTCTGTTTTTAATCATCATACACTTTATTCTCTGTTGCATTCTTGGGTTTGGCATGTCTCTGGGCCAAGCGTGACAGTGCTAAACATCTGCTAACATGCTGGGAGTGTCGTCCGTCACATCTGCTACTCGACCTCTTTACGGGTGACCCTCAAGCTTAACGGGTCGACACCTCTGTCTGATTCAATCCCCCCTGCAGCCTCCGTGGTGCCGGGCCATGCTGCGAGAGGCTGCACCTGAACATGTAGGAAGTGTCACCTCCAGATTTTATTTATTTTTTAAATTAAAGAGACACGTTTCCACGACCAAGAGCTAGTAGGGGAAAAAGTACTTTGTGGGGAAACAGGAGAACATTTACGAAGGGGAAATATTATGGGAAATTGACTAGAATCTTTCTCTGGAGCGACAGATCAACACATAATTGGATAGACATGTCTATCATAACAGGACACACAAAAAAGGCTTAAGGACTTATATACGAAAATGAACAGCCGACCATTTTGGTTTGATGCAGTCATTTGGGGCAAATTCCAGAACTCGTAGTTTGATCATCTCCGACAACGAAATTGTCAAAATGAACCCTAATCAGACGCAGGTAAAATAAACAGATAGATGACGCTAAATTGCCAAGATTCTTTGCCGATGTTGCTAATACGGGTGGAGCATAGCGTTGCAATTGGATGAAAATGGTGGTGCGAGGGCCAGTTTGATTTAGTCTCACTATACCTCTCCATTTGTAAGCATTGTGTGTATATTCCAAAGCAACCCATGCAAGAGATGCCGTCAACCGAAAAAAGTCCCTTAACCAATAAAATTATAGCAAAGGCTGCAAGCCACGCCAAAGTTTTACTGTTTTGTTCTCCAAAGCAAGCGCAATCAACCACTGATGGAATGGAGGGGGGGGGGGGGAATGATTTATTTAGTGGATGTTTGCAGGATATTTGACATGCTTGGGTATGTTTAGCCAATAGCCTCATCATAATGAAACAGCCAGAAGAGTTGCAGAGGAGGCATCTTGCACCCGAGGCTGTTAAATGATGCCCCTCTTTCACAATCACACCCTCATTTCTCTTCATGTCACCACCATCCCCAGTGGCCAGGGATGGGCACAACTAATCAAAATATGCCTGACAACAATTATACTCCAAATAAATCTCTCTCTCTGTTCCACTCTCATCCATACTGCGACAATTTAATTTCAACATTATTCCAGAAAGGATCTCATTTTACGTATGATTCCTGTTAATGTGTATGTTCACTTTTTCTGCGGTTTATGTGTATAAATCATGTTATGTTGACACTCTTTGACAGTGGAAACTGAAAAACTCTCATGCATGATCTAATCAAAGTATGCAATGAAAAAAAATCAAGGCAATCATGTTTTACAAGGCTGTGTTTGTAGTATTTCCATTTGCTGCCAGATCTGTCCTTCAAACACCACACCCCCCTGTTCAATTTGTCCTGAAGACTAAAGCCTGACTTTATTTTAATAACATCAACAACCTTGGACACTAATTGCTCTGTTTAGAGCAGACACATGTCAATAATTTGATAACGTCTGATGTAAGTCACATTCAGGTGGCTAAATTAGCCATTTCACTTTGAATTATGCTGATCATAATGTAAAATATCAATACTATGTTTTCATGAAATTGTGCAAACATGACAATAACTCCTAATTAGCTATACTTCAGAGGCAGCTATATGTACAGTGTGTACCTGTTTCTTCCTCATCAAATTTGGGGTCTCTGACATTTTTTAAATCGGTTAAGATGTTTCCAAAAAAAAGTTTGACCTCAAATGACCACGACAAAGTCATTATGTCTGAACTCGGAACCCAACTCCGTTGTGTATCGCTATGGCCAATGTCACTGACCTGGGACCTGCGGGAGAGTCGGAGTCCAAGGTCAAAGTTGAAAACCCACTTGACCGCCTTTGGCATTGTCGAGGGTCATGCTGGGCTTACAATGACACTTTCACATCAAATGCACTGTTGTCCCTTTGACCGAGTCATCCTGCTCTTACCTTAAACTATATTTAGCTTGTCACTGTCTATTTAGAGAGACATCAAGCACAACCGAATCCAATAAATTAGGTGGTGAAATTACAGTGCAGAGGGGAGCTTTTATGAACTGGCATGTCTTCCAGCTTTGGGAAGCGGCAGTGTTAGTTTGGTTTCTCTTGATCTTGCTGCCAATTTTGTGTTCCATCCTCCCAACCCCCTTTTTCTTTTTAACAGCGGTCGCTCTAAAATGCGGCATGAAGAGTCAGATGTCATGCAATTAGGCACAACAAATCTTTTGTCATCTGGATAATTTCCGTCATTTGCCGTCTGCTTCCAAATACTTCTACCATTTTTCCTTTATTGTCTTTTATCTTTTTATCTTACTATATTCCATTATTAGCCATTCAATTATTGTTGGTCAACTGTCTGTGCGTGCGACTTTTCTTTTTTTTTTTTTTTTTTTTAATGATGTTGGCATTTATTCACTTTTATGGATGCTTGGAACCACAGGATATTTATTGCTGCTTATCTTTGCTGGGTGTTACTGTAATTTGTTTTAGTGCTTAACATGATTTGCCCAATGCCGTTGCGCAGATTTTGGAGTCAAATCATTTTGCATAACACACAGAGAGGCACGGAGATGTTTCATTATTTGGTGTCTGTATTTTCATTGCATTTATGCCTCCTGTGAGGGCAATTTTAAAAAAAACACAAAAGACTTTGGACTGTTTGTTTTCTGAATTAAAGATGCAGCTGGGCACAGCACCACCTGTCTGTCATCAAAGGTCCTTTTCCAAAACGTGGCATCCTGGCAGAGTGGCTATAAAAACTAACAAAGTTTTTAATAGGCTGGATAAGATTGCCTTTATGTAAACTACACTTATCTCTCACATTTGTTAATTAGTAAGCAGTTACCCTTGGCCAACATAAATGTGCTTGAAGGCAGCCTTTCCCAAACCTTTTAAGCCATGCACCACAACATCCAAAACAAAGTCTATTAAGGGTATAGCTGTATTGGTTTTACATTGTCGAGGACGATGGAATGACTTTAAGTGCTTTTTTTTTTTTTCAATTAACCCTCCTATTATAGTGGGTACGGAAAGTATTCAGACCTCCTTAAAGTTTTTACTCTTTTTTATATTCCAGCCATTTGCCAAAATCATTTAAGTTCATTTCCACATTATTGTACACACAACACGCCATATTGACGGAAATTTTTTATTGTTGAAATGTTTATATTGATTAAAAAAGAAAAACTGAAATATCACACACCCATAAGTATTCAGACCCTTTGCTCAGTATTTAGTAGAAGCACCCTTTTGAGCTAGTACAGCCATGAGACTTTTTGGAATTGATGCAACAAGTTTTTCACACCTGGATTCGGGGATCATCTGCCATTCTCCTTGCAGATTGGAGATTGGAGTGAGGTTGGATGGTGAACGGGCGGCACGTTAGAGCTGGTTAGAACGTCAGCCTCACAGTTCTGAGGACCGGGGTTCAATCCACGGCCCCGCCTGTGTGGAGTTTGCATGTTCTCCCCGTGCCTGCGTGGGTTTTCTCCGGGCACTCCGGTTTCCTCCCACATCCCAAAAACATGCATTAATTGGAGACTCTCAATTGCCCGGAGGTGTAACTGTGAGTGCGAACGGTTGTTTGTTTCTATGTGCCCTGCGATTGGCTGTCAACCAGTTCGGGGTGTACCCCGCCTCCTGCCCGATGATAGCTGGGATAGGCTCCAGCACGCCCGCGACCCAAGTGAGGAGAAGCGGATCAGAAAATGGATGGATGGTGAACGTTGGTGGGCAGCCATTTTCAGGTCTGTCCAGAGATGCTCAATTGGGTTTAAGTCAGGGCTCTGGCTGGGCCATTCAAAAACAGTCATGGAGTTGTTCTGAAGCCACTCCTTCGGTATTTTAGCTGTGTGCTTAGAGTCATTGTATTTTTTGAAGGTGAACCTTCGGCCCAGTCTGAGTTTCTGAGCACTCTGGAGAAGGTGTCCGCCCAGGATATCCCTGTACTTGGCCACATTCATCTTTTCTTCGATTGCAACCAGTCTTCCTGTCCCTGCAGATGAAAAACACCCCCACAGCATGATGCTGCCACCACCATGCTTCACTGTTGGGACTATATTGGACAGGTCTCCAGACTGCATCTCTGCAGCTCAGCCATAGTGATCTTTGGGTTCTTCTTTAACTTTCTCACCAAGGCTCTTCTCCCGCCGATTGCTCAGTTTGGCTGGACGGCCAGTTCTAAGCAAGGGTTCTGATCGTCCCAAACGTCTTCCATTGCAGGATTATGGAGGCCACTGTGCTCTTAGGAACCTTAAGTGCAGCAGAATTTTTTTTGGTAACCTTGGCCAGATCGGTGCCTTGCCACAATTCTGTCTCTGAGCTCTTCAGGCAGTTCCTTTGACCTCATGATTCTCATTTGCTCTGACATGCACTGTGAGCTGTAAGGTCTTATATAGACAGGGGTGTGGCTTTCCTAATCAAGTCCAATCAGTATAATCAAATACAGCTGGACTCCAATGAAGGTGTAGAACCATTTTAAGGATGATCAGAAGAAATGGACAGCACCCGAGTTAAATATATGAGTGTCACAGCAAAGGGCCTGAATGCTTATGCCTGTGTGATATTTCAGTTTTTCTTTTTTAATAAAACAGCAAAAATTTCAACAATTATGTTTTTTTTCAGTCAATATGGTGTGTTGTGTGTACTTTAATCAGGAAAAAAAATGAATTAAATTATTTTAACAAATGGCTTCAATATAACAAAGAGTGAAAAATTTAAGGGGTCTGAAAATTTTCCGTACCCACTGTATGTATACCAATAACGTTCATTGATCTTTTTTTAAGGAAAAAATAAAAGGAAAAAGGGGCACTCATGCAAGACGCCCAAGTACATCATTGGGTGCTGTTTTATCCACGACACCACCCACCCCACCCCAAAAAAATCAAGAAAACTGAAATAGTGAAAAACAGTTTTAATGCTCACCACAAATCACTACGACATAGTTCTCATTCTTTTTAAATGATTTCAGCAACTATCTTCAAACGTATAATGTATTTAGAAATAAACATTCGATTCACTTTACAGGGTCTTTATAGAATATACATATTTGATATTTTTATTTTGTGAAAAATATACTCAAAGTTAAAACGCACATTTTACAATGACCTTTTACTGTTAAAGGTCCAAGGCAACAAAAATCACATTGTTGATTTAATAGTTGTATTGACATGCAATAAATTATATTTAAACCATTTAAGAGTCCAAAAAAAGTCTCTTTTGTATAACATTTAAATTGCATTGCTTGCATGCTTCTTTTTAGGAAAACTAAAATTTGTGGTGATAACTGTAAAACAAAATGGATACAAATATTCTACTTAAAGTAGAAAGAAAAGTTAGTAGAATATTTGTGTTTGCGGTGTGTCTGAGGCCATCACTGGTAATGGTATCACCAGATGTCCCTTTCATTGAAGTAAAATACTTTCTAAAATGTCCCTGTGTAAGCACAATGCCTCCAGAAATGAGTCAAGGCCTCGCAGATGCAGAGTATGCACTTCAGTTCATTAGAATGGAAAGAAAGAAAAAAAGCATTATACATCAGGTTGACACAAACAGACGTTTTTTCCGTTTGCTGCAATTAATCACTTGCCGACACAATCTACTTCTAATGAGCAATCCATGTTGTACACACATCAGATCATAAATTGCCTTTTTACTTTTCAGCTCATTCACAAGCACAGCAGTAGAGGAGAATTTTTTTGTGCAAACATAATGTGGCTTAATTAAAAGAAAACTGACATTTTTGGTGGTTAAGTTTGCTTTATATTTCTGTAACTTTATCTTTATCTTATCTGAAATTGTCAGGATTTTTAGGTGCAACATGTACTGAAAAAATTATTTGATTTATTTGATTTATTGTAGGTTAATTGAAAACTCTAAATTGCCCGTAGGTGTGAATGTGAGTGCGAATGGTTGTTTGTTTGGATGTGCCCTGCGATTGGCTGGCAACCAGTTCAGGGTGTACCCCGCCTCCTGCCCGTTGATAGGTGGGATAGGCTCCAGCACTCCCGTGACCCTTGTGAGCGACTCAGAAAATGGATGGATGGATTTGATTTATTTTATCTATTTTTATTATTCACGGTTTTGTTTATTATACTTAAGTTTTATTTAAATATATTATATTACACTAATTATTGAATCCCCTGTATATTTTTCATAATTTTCAAACATTTTTTTTTGGGGGGGGGGGGGGGGCGGCAAAAGTGATAGAAAAAAAGTGAAGGGAGGCTGTAAGAAAGCAGGAGGCTAATTAGAGAGCACTAGGTGACATAAATTGCACAGTCCAGTAGATTATTTTTATGGGATGGGATTGTTTCTCAGCGGGGAGTCAAACACATTGACTTCTGGAAAATTTGAAATCCATAACGTTCCCAAGGCCCACGGCCAACGGCCTAGTTATCTCCATTCAACTGTAACGCTTGGATATTAGCATGCGATGTGGTCGATTTATACAGCAAAAGGGACTATGTGTAAATGTAGATCATTAGATGCATAAAATAATCTTGTCTACTGTGAGGAATGCTCACTCGATGGATGTTACCTGTACAATACCTAACTACTATGAGGACTTAGGAGCAGTCGCTAGCTGTTCCCAATTAGGCATGGCAAAATGTTACTTTAAATCACCTATTTCCATTATTTTCTATGGGGAAAAAAAGATTTAATCGTGAAAAAAAAAATCTACTACGATGGATATCCTGGATTGTGTTTGACCTCAGAGTATCCATGGTATTTTGTCATGTGGGTAGTTTTAGGGATACATGTCGAAAATATCGATGTTCATATAATACTCTGGGGAAAATATTCACTCATGAGTACTCACCAATAGCGAGTACCACTAGTACTGATACATACAATTTAAATGATCTCAATGGCAGAAATTGTGAACAACGACCTTTCTTTCTTTCTGACACACATGATGACTCGCCGATTTGTCAAACCGCCGCAGTGTAGCACCAACTCCTGGCACGGAGGACTTGCCGATGTGACATTTATTTTTGCCTTAAGTATCAGTGGTTGGTATGGGCAGCCATCACAGGTACCCGATACCTTGAAATAAGGTCAGCATCAGTGTCGGCCCGATACCTGGTATCAGTACTCGCCCATCCATAATTATTTTCATGAAACTAAGGTTTAATCAGTCACACATTGTAGATTTTTATGGTAATTACAGTAAATTAATTTGGGTAAGAAATCTTCGTACATTCTTACAAGAACTAACTTTTTTTTGTCTTGAATGAAATAATAATAATAAAAAAAATATTTGTTTGCTCAATTTATGATATACATTAAATATTCAAATGAGATTTTACTTTTGCTGGGGGTGTGAGAACATACATATAGGTACAACTCAATGAATTAGAATATTGAGGAGACTCGATTTATTTCAATTCAAAAATAAAAAATCAATATGTAGATTCACTATTCATAGAGTGATATACACAGTATATTATAATTTAATTTGTAAAATACATTTTATGATTGTAACTTTCAGCTAACAAAAACCCAAAATTCACCATCTCAAGAAATTGTTATATTATATAAGAAAGAATTAAAATGAGTTTCATTATTATGGAAATCTGGTATAAATTGCAACGCCGAAATGTATTTTCTTATGTGTTCAATGAACCTTTATATGACACTGAGATGCACAATAGTTAATGTTTTTGCTCCTGGCCTCACCCTTCAATAACAAAACACAGTGGTGGTGTACTTTTGAAGGAAATGTCTTTCCTTAAAACGTTCTGAAAATTCTCAAATCCTGGCATCATTTTATCCCAATTTTCAAAATGTTCCAAAAAAATCATCTCTTAAGGCTGAACACTGTGAAATGTAGGCTAATTAACAGATACATTCCTAACAAAACACAACAAAATAAAATGTTGCCAGAAACATATTTTTAGACGTTCCCAGTTGTCGTTCCAGACGGCTCTTACAACTCAGCGATTCAATCTTTTTTTCAAACGGCACCCTACATTGATTCAGGATAGATGCAACACTGCTTTATAGGGCCATAGAGTTGGGTTGTTATTGAATAAGCAAAGCTACAAACAGTTTCTGTAGAGGTTTGGTTTGTGGAGGTAGTAACCAAGTGG
The DNA here is from genome assembly GCF_024500275.1 of Phycodurus eques. Lineage (NCBI taxonomy): Eukaryota > Metazoa > Chordata > Actinopteri > Syngnathiformes > Syngnathidae > Phycodurus > Phycodurus eques. Next base: position 18,274,839 of record NC_084540.1, read on the forward strand.
GAAAACAATGTGCCGGCCACATCGGTTTGTGGCGAGGGTGTGTGTGTATTTAAAGGACACTCTATTACTGCCTACACGTATCTTCTTTAAATCAATAGGCCTCCTCACTCTTGGCGTGAATGTGGGCTGACTCAGCCTAATTATCCCCAGTTCGACCTTTAAATCACACTGGCTGCTACAATTAAATAAGGACTGCTTAAAGTGTGACGGCAAATGAACTGGGGATTTTTCGGGTGACGCATTGGAAGCACCCTGTCGGTACAGCGCACCAAGTGCGACCGTCCTAAAAATATTAGCCGTGAAACGCTAGGTACATGTATATAAATTAAAAAATATATAAATATAAAGTTTCCCACACTGAACATTTAGGTAAGTGACAGGAAGTGTAACCGACTCACGCTCGAGACACTCAAACAATTACAGTGCAGCTCAGATACTGGCTAGCGGACGTCGTAGCCAATGATGAGCTTTTGGCAGTACGTCAACATTGTTAATTCATCAATAGTTTTCTGTACGACTTCTCCACACTAGGCTTGCATGTGGGCTGGAGCCTATCCCAGCTAACTTTGGGCGAGAGGCAGGCTACACCCTGGAGTGGTTCCCAGCCAATTTCAGGGCACATAAACAAACAACCATTCACACTCACATTCACACTCCACACAGGAAGGCCTGACCCCCACACACCCACAATAAAGTACTGTATATGCATTAAAAAAAAATAATAATAAATACATTTTAAAAAATTAACTCAACCAAGGCAAAGCAATTTTTTAATGATGTTTATGATGATTATTATTATTCATTGTGAAATTAAGAAATGGCTTGAAAGTTACCCATCTTGCTGTGTCAAAACATATTTCCATAATAGGCTCTTTTATCAGAAATCTGCAACAAAATTCAATGATTTCATCCTTGAAGGAACACTCACAAAATGTTTTAGGTCATTAGCGAAATAACGTCTGTGCAATTCTGCCAACTAACAGCAATACTCATTATCCAGCGAACTCACCCATTTGATGCTTCCTAGAAACAGCGGCAAAACTTTTCACTTATTTTGATATGTTGTGCAGTAACAAGCCTGTATTTTTTGCAAGTTAGAGTGAGTCAGTTATTTAGCCGAAAGCATCTCGCAGTGCCTCTGCCTGACCCCAAGACTTGCTAATGTGAAACCTCCACCGGGAGAACTTGTTGTTCTGCCAGACAATTTCATTTTCAAACTTTTAAGAGCACACGCACACACACACATCCTATGAACTACTACGTCTTTCCTGGTCTTTAATTGTTTTGGAGTCATTTGAAGAAGAAGTGCAGCCGACACTGCCAAAGCAGGAGAACTGTGGTGAACATGTACAATTAAAGCGGATTTAAACAGCTAGTGGTTAGACACAATGAAAATAGTTTGACTGTCGAAAAGATGAATTATTTCCCGCCACCTTCTTAAGTAAGCCACAGTCAAACTGAGTGTTTGCTATCTGTCGTTTCCATCTCTCCGGGAAATGTTTCTGTCACCAATCTCATTAATTCTCCTTCGGCGACCTCGCTTTCACCTTTGATGTTCTTTTGCTTCTCCTCTCCACGTTGCCGAAGATGGACAGGTAAATTGTGCTACCTGTAGAATGTTGCAAATAAGACACATAAGTACTCGGATAAACTGAGATTTGGGGCCTGGATAAGTCTTATGTTTGTATGCAAAGACATTATGGCATTTTATAAAAGCTAATTTGTGTCAACAGACAAAGACCAAACTCATCTTATGCAAATTAAAATCAATCGAAGAAACATTTTTAAAGCAATAGAAAAGAGGACTAAACAGGTGTGTTGTAAATTACTCTCATAATTTAAAAAAAATTGCATTCATTTTTGGTATGTTTTTCCCTAAAACTGGTTATTTGACAAGTATTTATACATTTTTCATTGTATCATAAAATTTGTCTTTTGATTTATTGTACACACTAAAATATGATTAAAATGAAAAAAATGCATAAACAGTCAGCATTTTTAGAACAATTAATTAATTGTACTTTTATTCCCCTCCAAAAAAATCTAAAAATGAATCCAGAATTAGATGTTAATTCAGTGAAATTTTAAAAAACGGATTTATTGCTTTATTGCATAATTTTAGAAGGAAAATATTGATGACGAAGTTACCCAGAGTATTATATGAACATCTATATTTCGACATGTATACAAAACCAGGCATGCTACCAAAGGTAGATTTACTTAATAGTGAAAACAAACAAGCTTACAAGTATTGTAATGTACCGAGCCATGGTAACATGGAATACTGATTTGTAGTCGATGCTACCTATTGTGTAGAATTAATGAATGTAAATGTAAACTATTTGATGACATCCACATGCACCTTTTTAAAAAAGGTACAGTATTTAGTTAATGTATGTTGATACACATCTATCCATCTGACCATTTATGAACTGTGCTTCCAACTAATCATGTACTGCTGTGCAAATATAGCAATGGTGGATTTGGACTGCAGGAAGAATAGGAATGCCCACAGTCAAAGCTAATGGAGATTTAAATGAATGGAAATGAAAATTTATGAAAATGTTGGATTCTTAGCATTCATGCAATACCTAATAGCAAACATCACACTCAAAGAAAGGTATAATAATACAAAAGCGTATTAGGCTATGTATACTTTGCATTATTGAGTAACACTGTTGTATTTTTATATGTATATAGTATTTTTCAAAAAGAAGGTCAGACAGTTACTAGAATAGTCAATATAATTTATAAATGTATAATAGTAAACATGGCTCTGCATTGTGAGGTAAAAGTACATTGACATAATCAGACTTTTTCTCAAACAAAGGACTCTTTCACCTATTTCCAACTTTTTTAATTTGACTTGATGACAATGATGTTTAAGCTTGCTTGGCAAGCCTTCTTAACGTCTCATGTTTAATGAGGTAACGTAATCCTCTAAAATCACATAATCCTTTATTTGTCCCGCAGTGGGGGAAGTCGCTCTTATTAATAAAACTCCTTCCTTTGACCTTTCCGTACCGAGTCGACACAGCGTTGGAAACAGCAGACGCCGATCCATCTTCTTCATCCATTAAGTCGGCCGTTTGAGGTGGCAATATTCAAAAGAAAATCAATGTGTTACCACGGCGACAATCTATGTAGCTCCACTGCCTCTTCATCCTTACAGCACACGTTTTTCCCCACGCGTGATCCTTTCAGCCTCTCGGCCTCTCTCCCAACATCTATGCTTCTTTTTTTTTCTCTCCTGGAGGCGCAAAAGTCATTCCCAAAGGTTTTAATTAGAAAAGTGTGGTGGATCAGGGCGTATTCCCTTTAATAGAACAGAGCGATCCCCTGAGTCTTGTTGGAGGATACTGCCGAAAGGCTTGCACTTTTTCCTCGGCAGCATCGGGGGTTAATTGTGCTTTCTTCAGCTTTAGCTGGCAAGCATTGTGTTGTAAAAATTGCTTTATTGTGATGTTAGCAAGCGTACACGTTTTTTCTTATCTGTTAAAAAGTCTCCGCTGCTTGGAGATTTTCAGTTTTCCATCTGTGGCCTGTGAACCCAAACAACTTTATGCTCCATATTTATGTCGACCTTTTGGCAAGTGATAACAATAACCGAGGTAAGTGCTGGGTTTGGAGCATGGCTACTTTATATTGAAAAAAAAATGTCAAGTTGTCCAAGTTACATACAATTAAAATATTATTTCCAAAGCAGAATTCCGCCTCCTCACCAATTTGGGTATTTTGTGCTCTCTCTGTAACGCCACAAAATGGCACCGAAGCCATGACTAAGAGCAAAGTACTAATTGGTGTCAAGGAAGTACTGTTGAAGTGATACATCTCGACTGAGAGAATGTCATTGTATGTTGGGGAGGAGATATGATGTTATGTTCTTAGTGGAAGTTACGGAGCGTTCTCGCTACATGTGGATGTACATGGGCACTTCCGATACATTTTTTTAAAAATAAAATAATCTGCAAGCCATGTCTTTTTAAGGGTAATGTTTTAAGGTGAGTTTAAAATGATATTAAAATGTTTTAGAATCATAGTTTATTGTATATTTTTGGTTTAAACTATTAATACAAGCAATTCTAAACATTTTGGGGGGGTGTCAATTACTCACGTTTTTTCACGACTTGTGAGATATTATACAAACACTCAACACAACCAGTTGCTCCACAATTTGTGTCCAGCAACAGCACAAGTTCAGAGTCAACTATAGACAATAACAAAGTCAGTGGCATAGATCCAACTCAGTGTTCACCACAGACACAAGGATTTGCGGCTGTAAATATTGGACAGGTTTAACACATATGATCGTCGGCCCGAGTGTTTTATGAACAGATTGGGAAGGAAAAAACTAGTTAGAAAACTAAGGTGAAGGAACCGCAAACAGTTTGGGGGCAAGAATATTTTGTATGTTTAGTATATTCTGATTATTATTATGGTCGTAGAATAAGAATTAAACAGATAAATTCATCAAGTTTCACTGATCTCAGAGGGGCGCCATTTTGGGCAATCTCGACCTCTGCTGTCGAATGAAATTAACATCACCCTCGTGCTTGCGAACATCATGTGACCAAACCGGGAACTCAGGATAGCGAGCTCCCCATGTATGCTGCGATAACTAGCAAAACTACGGGTTGATTAGATAATGGTTGGAACCAAAACTTGCTTGAATATTTTTCAAACCAACGTGCCTCCTGAGATTGGTGAAAATTGTTGAATTTATCTGTTAAATTCCTATTCCACAAACTATATTATATATTAATCAAGTGGGTGCACATACAACATATTATTGCACCTCCATATTTTTTTCCCTCCCCTTTAACACACTCCACACTACAGAATAATCACTCAGGGTAAAATTTTAGAGACAGTAAATATTGGTATGTGTGTACCCCACATTTTGTGTTCACTTGAATAGCGCGAGACTACTTAACAGTGTTAAGTAGTCTCGCGCTGTCACTGCCCTTGTCAGGTTCTTAATGTAATGGATAAACTTGTATTTGGTTCCCTTAAACTTGCATTCTACAAAACCGATGTGGAAACACTTGGAATGGATGATGCACAAATCTTTCACTTCTAAGAAGAACACATTTTTATACGACTCATTGAGCAGTAGGTATTGTATCTTTCGGTGGATTGCGCTCCATTCAGTAAAAGATTCTACTCTTCCACACTATATTTAGACGCATTCACATTATGATTCACACCAATGAAAAACACTTCAAATGGTCTCTTCCGCAGGTAGCTTTTCAAGGAAAGTCAATATTATGTGTTGGCAGTTCCTCCAGTCTGTAGGCTAATCAAATGACCCACCAAAACTACACAAGTATGGTGAGTACATTGACAGTACCAACTAGCAACCCAATGACATTTACCCATAATCCAAAGCAGTAGCAATGGAGAAAGTTCACAAGGAGAACTAGTGAACCAAAGAAAGGAGTAAAACCTTAACTGGACTAGAAATAAAAGTATTTTGGTGCGCTTCATTTTTTTCCTAAATGACTATATATGTAAATAATGTAGATAGTTACATGTGACAACCCCCTTTCCGTTATAGTATTCTAATTAAATGTAAATAGCAGGTATTGTAAATATAATTGTGCTTTGGTTGTTGTGACTGATAAATTACACTATTCGACAAAGGATGTTAGCTAGCAGATCACACAAAATGTTAAATTCCACTTTAAAAAATCCCCAGAAGAACTTGGGTCTGGATAGAAGTGCAGAGAGATGATTTTGTAATTAATTTATTTATTTATTTATTTTCTCTATTAAACGGGATAGAGAATGTTTACCGTCACCCAGAGAACTTGAGATTTGTTTTATTTATTCATTTATTTTGTTCATTAAAATGAGTCAGACAGGACATGTTTAGGATTTTTTTGCCCTTGACGGAGGTCTGAGCTCTATTGGGTAGCTGTACAGTTGGTACGTGTTCTGTTAATTACGGCAGTAAAAGAAAAAAAAAGAACAAAGCTACAACACATCACACCTCACTAATTATGACAGAAATGGAAAAGTTCCCCAAAAGGTTTTTCCAGATAAATTGAGACGAAGCATATTGATACACATTCCCCAGCAAATGTCTTCTCCCACACACCCCGGAAACATCAATATTCATTCCGAGTCATGTTTTGACCACACTCCCACTGCATTTGAGCCATCGTATCCTCTCGAGCCATTTTGTGAGGTTATTCGAAAAGCACGCTGTCTGGTTTATAGCAATTTTTGTGTGTGTGACTGCAGCTAGAGGAAATCAACACTGTACTAACACTGTAAAAGTTGTACCCTCTAAAAGCAAAAACAATGAGTTGAAAAGCATTAAAAACGTTGAACAGAGCCAGAGCTAAATCTTCACGGTTTTATGAGCAGGCGCAACATCTTCCACATTACATGGTGTCATTTGATTGTTCATTTAAAGACCCAGGTAAAGTGATTTCAGTGATTTGTTTCTAAACACATTAAATACAAAGTGCTAAAAACATGCAAACACGGAGAACAATTTAGGACTGAGTTGTTGAGATATGTAGTTAAACTCTTTTTCACCATTTCAGTCGTCAAAGCGCCAGGAGGAACTTTAAACGTCGCATCGACAATGTCTTTTGTTTTACACAAGATGGCTTCAAGAGCTACAAAAGATGACAATATCCAAGGCGTAGCATATAGCAGATTACGTTCACTAGGTCATGAGCTAGCAAGCTCGCTAGCTAAGGAGCGGACCGACGACGGTGAAGGTCGAGCCGGGCGTGTTTTCAGCGCATTCAGTGGACACGTCCACAGTGTCTGAGAGCAGGCAGGAGGGCTCTACTTTTCACAATTTTGGAGCTTCATTTTCTCGACTTGGCGAATTTCTTTACTCATTAAAATTTTGTAGACTTGTTTACAACACTCTTCTCTGTGGTATGTCAATTATTTTCACTTTACAGGGTCTTTAAAGGGGAAAAACACCTCATGATGAAACAAGCACTCAGATTATCGTAGAACCTTACAATAATGCCTAGTTTTATCTGTTTATGGGTACTGCTTTGGTCTTGAAAATGACACAGCCAGGACCCTGGAGTCCAATAATTACCTTATTGGAGTACATTCCTGTGGATTGTGCCTAAATTTACCCAAATTTCAGAGAGCACATCACACCTTTAAGAATCTTCCAAAGATTCTGCCTGCCTCTTGTCTTTACCTGTACCTTTTTGGCCCTGGAGTCCAATCGTGTAATTAGCCTCGTGGTGTACATGAATGTTGATTGATTATCACTGCAGTGTTAGCCTGAAAAGGTTCTGCTTTTCTACCCTTGACTTGTACAGCCTGTGATCATACCTGTACATTTCTGCTACTGGAAAGAGTAGAAATCGCTATCTTGGAGTTCAATAATTAGCTTGTTTGTGGTACATTAGAGGCGGTTGTGAGACGCTTACTAAATCATGATTGGTCATTCTAGGGCTTGTCACTGGGGTGGTACCCTCAAAGTTGCTGCTTTTAAACCCTTGACACTTTTGACACTCTCCAACAGCTTGGGGACGTATTGTACATTTGTGGCCCTGCAAAGGGGTAGTATCATTTTCCTTACAGTACAATAATTAGGCCTCTGGGGTGTATAATTATTAACTGTGCCTGAAGGAACATATTCAGTTCTGTTATTTCCAAGTATATTCGACAAATAATAATAATACAAATTGTTATAGTTTTAGAGGTCCACTGGCTTGCTGTTTTTGTACTCAAGACACATGACTTGTATGGCTCCTTTATGCTTTTTGGTACTGGAAACGATGCACACGGTTACCTCAGAGTCCAAAGTTTGTTGTTAATTAGTTCAGAAATGGACTACCTACTTTGCTCCAATTTCTGACCAACTCCCAGAGGGGAAAAAAAGTATTTCATCCTACCTTTTGGGGTGCAGTGATTCATCACCCGCGTGCTACCCTTGTGGTACCCTCAAAAGTCCTTGATACTTGATTCTTGCTTGGGAGTATACCTGGAAAATGTACTATAAGTCACCTTGGAGCCCAACAGTGCAGTACAATACTTTAATTCATGGCCTAAAGGGAGCTTATTATGTAAAATTTACAAAAGCCATTCTCGGCACCAGCGCAAGTAGAGTGTGGTGGGGTGAGGACAGGACCTGTAAAGTGTGTGACAATTCTTGATCATTGGGGTATTTTGACAAAAGACGTAAAGTGAATTCAGAGATTTGTTTCTAAATACATTATACATGCATACATTGAATTGTCTGAGTACGGGTTGGTTTGTTGGCCTGACGAGAAGAACATTACATAATTTTGCACGTGTGAAATTTAAAAAGTTGCACTTGCCAAAGCAGAAAGCTACAGTTAAAGAGTAGTTAGTGTACATCTAAGGCTTCCCACACAGAGCCAGAAGCTGAGAAACAATAGATGGCTGAGCCGAGACTTCCCGCGGTGCCATAAAAACCGCATGAGCAGAACTGAACACTGACAATAAAAAAATAAATAAAAATGGAATCGATGGGAGTGCTTTAACATTTCCTATCCCATTGAAAGATTATTTCATGGACCAGGTCAAACAAAACCGGGACTCGCTCAACAGAGGGCGCGCCCCTGCTCCGTTCTTCGACTGATTTGGTTTATAGGTTGAGGCTGTTTAGGCTTTTGTCAGGAGCGGAATTAAACGGATAATGTCGCTGTCCGACATCCTGCAGATGCCCAGAAAGTGACGAGCAGATTCAGATAATCTAAGTCATTATCAAACGTAAATGAAAAGAAAGTGCAACCACCTCAAACGAACAAAGTGATTTCACAGATCAGTGATGCCATTTTCTGGAGATGGCAAATTAATGGTTGCGCTATAATCCCCCTTCCCACCACCACCACCCCTCCCCACACACACACCTCTCCAAGTCCTCCTGAGCACAATAACACTGAGCGTATGGGCTTCGCCATCAACAAGGTGAAATCGTTTTCCTGCCTTTGGACATGAAGTGGATGGGGGAATTGATAATGGGATTCAGTTAATTGTAAATTAACAGAACCTTGTTAATAGGATTCTGTTAATTAATCAATAAGGAAATTAATCTTAAATTAACTCTCCTTTTCTCACCACCCCAACCACCCCTGCCACTCTTTGGAGTTTGCGTGTCGAATGATGTCGAGGGATAATTACCAATCGACTTTAATTGCTAAGAATTTAATCTGTAGCTCGTCATTAATCAAAATGACCATCATGGACGCAGATTGGCTTCACGCTCACGTCTTTACCGGCAGGTAGTCTAACTAAAATAGAATGAAGTAAACAATGAATCTGTGACGAAAATAACTGAATTATCAGTCCACAGGACAAACGACTAGGCAATATAAGTATGGTGTTTTCTCTTTATCTATTGAAGCCTTATATTTCAAACACGTTTCGGAAGTAATTAAGTGAGTTGGAAGACAGACAGCGGCGGAAATTAACTCTGTTTTTGCTGTACTTCTCCTTTTAAGGTCATTATAGGAATCAAAGACTGTTTATAGTATATTGCTTATCAATCAAAAGGTGTCAATTGGTCACCCTTAGAAAATTTCCAATGCAGTGGAGCTTCAAAATGAATTATATAAATGAGTGGGATATCCTGAAGTTGGCCTCTTTTTTGCTGTTGTTGTTAAAATAGCATCTTCAGGTGTCGTTTGTATAACTTTGCTCCATCAATACACAAGAGCTACCAGTAATTCCTGAAAACACTACTTCAGGATGTTATTGAAGAGGCAATTGAAATCCACAAAAATTCCTGCAAAGGATGCACTATTCATTATCCTGACTCTGTGAATCTGCGTCAATAAAGTGGAGCGGCACGTCGCAACAGTTGCATTGCATGAAATTTAAACAGCATTATCATCTCGTGATGGCCCAGACCCTCCACGTTTTCACTTCTGTTGCCAAGCTGCCGCGGTGAACGAGCCTTTTGTTTTACAGCCTTACAGACAACGCGGAGGTGTGAGGCGCAGACGTTTGGTCCCTTGTGTAATATTAGCTGATATTATAAGAGAATAAAAGTGTGGTCACAGTTTCGACAACTCAGTTTTGATTGACGCTTTCAAACAAGTATCGATTATAGGGAACAAATTATGTACAGTGAAGGCAACTTTTTAATAGCTTGTATCCAAATATTTGGCTCTCTGGAATGCGTTCCCACCGATTAAGTGTGAAATTAAACACGCAAATCTATTATCTATTAGTCTATTTCTGCCTCTTTTTGAAAATGTGTTTGGCGCCGATGCCTGCGCTACATGCATGGATTCGCTACACCAGTGATTCTCAAAATGCGTTATGCGTATCACTAGTGGTACATGGGCTCCCTATAGTGGTACATGAAAGAATCACTGCCTAAGTTCAGTTGTACAGTACTTAAGTTTTAAGTTCAATGCATTTGCATTCAATTTTTAAGAGCTGTTTTTTTTTAAACATTTATTTAGGCACAATCGTGAACTTTTATGTGGAATATATTTTAATTAAATCATCATAAAAGCGCAGTGTTAATATTCAATCTGTGAATAATGTTACAGTGTGAGCAAGTCGGCCTCAGAGTTTTAAGATTCTGGGTTGGAATCCTGGCCTTCTTGTGTGGGGTTTGCATGTTCTACCCATGTTTGTGTATGATTTCTTTGGTGACTCTGGCTTCCTTCCATATTCCAAAAACATGCATGTTAGGTTCATTCTAAATTGTCCATAGGTGTGAACACGTTTGCACGTACAGTATGTGCCCTGTAATTGACTGGTGACCAGTTCAGGGTCAGCTGGGATTCTCCAACTCACACGCAACCCTAATGAGGATAAAAGCACAACAGAAGATGAGAGGGATAGATTGCAGGAGTGTATAAACAGTATGTTGTGTTTTGAAAAAACTTGTGTTTTTATAGGATCCAAACTTGTCCCACTGCTGTGGGTGTTTTTTTTGCCAGTCACCGACAGCATTGACTTTGTGTGTTTTTTATTATTTTTATTTTTTTTTACTTTACCCCCAAAGTTTTGTCTAACAAGAATTCCGATGACACTTGGGCCTCCTGTAGGAATTCCACTTCGAAGCCGCAGGCTTCTTGAGAATCCCCCCGGGAGAGGGAGACTTGGAGGACACACACTACCGCCCAATTCAATGTTAAAAATGGGCATTTTTTTAATGCAATGTAAAGCGGATTTCTGCTGAAATTTAATGGCTGCTTCCTCACGTCACTACATGCTGGGTTTTACTCTTGTGCATGATAAATTAATTTAACAATGCTTATGGTAAGCATATTGATTTTTCTGTTTCTTCATTTAGTTACAGTAGTTCATTTAGTTAAGTGTTAAACATCTGTAATAAGATGGTGCTGTCCAAAGGCTCCTCAAAGTCATTTATGCGTTTTGATTCTAAATAAATTAAATATGTTTGAAGGTAAGTGCTGAAAGCGTGCATAGACTGAGAACAATTTAATACTGAATTGTTCAGATATAGCTTGAAAGTGTTTTTCACCATATCAACTGGCCTCAAATAGATCTCCAACCTCATTTGGCATGTTTGAAGAGAGTGGGTGTGTAGTTTTTCCATTCTAAATTATGTCTGTACTAAACGAGTTAGCATATTAAAAATGAACGGTAGCTTCTGATGTGAAAGCATCTTAAATTAATTGTTTCCCTCTGAGTGTAAATGGGGAAAATATACACCGAAAGTGACACTTGCTGGCAAGCAGAGTGTCACACACCTTCACGCTGGACTATAAATTCGATATGATTTGACACGTTTAACGCAATTGCATCATAACTGAGGCACCCTTTACCCAAATTTAATGTCTCTGTGAATAATCCATGCATATCTCATGAGAAACAGCCCAGCCCCTGGAAACATTTTCATGATGTTTTTGCAAGCCCGAGCATGATTAAAGTTGAAGGCTCATATGTTTTCTACCATTGCTGTCACCACAACTTGTATACATGCTCACAGACGTACATGATTGTAGAGTTGGGGTTATACTGAATGTATTCAAGACAAAACAGAAGACATTTTATCACTGATGTAGTAACTACAGTTAGTTCACCAGTTTTGTAATTATGTTAGCTAACTAGCTTTGTTAACAGTAGTCAGCAGTCAGTAGTAGTTTGTATTCGTTGCTGTGTTAGTTGTTTGTATTAGTGAACTAGCTTTGTTAGTAGTCAGTAGTAGTTAACTATCTAGTGTCATTCATAGGAGTCAGTTAACTAGCTCATTAGTAGTAGTAGAAGTTAGTAGTCAGTTGTCATTTGGTGTAAGTTAGCGAGGTTTGTTGGTTATACTTGGATAATAAGCTATATTTGTTTGTGAGCTTTGTTAGTAGTAGTCAGTGGTAATTAGTTTGTTAGTTAGCTAACTAGCATTATTGGTAGTAACTAGTGAACAAGCTTTGTCAGTTAGCTTCATTAAGTTCGTTATACACTAGCTTTGTTCGTAATCATTTGTACTCAGCGATAGATTGTTAGTTAAATTTCTGACTTTAATAGTATTTGGCTGGCCAACCATCTTTGTTAGTTTGTCGTAGTTAGTCGTCAGTTGTACACCTGTAGTTAGCTAGCTAGCTTCATTAGTTGTACTCTGTTAGCTAGCTTTGTTAGTTGAATTTGTAAAAGTTAGTTGGTAGTAATTCGTTTTTTAGTTAGCAAATAGTTAGTTAGTTAGAAAGCCAGCTAGTTAGCTAACTTTGTAGGTAGCTTTGTTAACAATTAGTAGTCAGTGGTAGTTCTAATATTAATTTATAAACGCCACCTGCAAAATACTAACAAGCGTTAAAGAAGAGCTGAGTGCTTTTGTCGCAGACATCAGTCATTGGGGCTACCTGCTGTGAACGTTTGAGTCTCATCGACAAAGACGACAGTCTGTCGGCAGAATGCGACGCATGAGAGAGACATGACAATTCTATCGGTAAAATAGACTGTGGATGTGAGTGAGAAAAAGCGAGAATGCTTTGATCATACATCAATGGAGATGTTATACACTCTGCCTTCTTTGTGCTCATATCAGCGTCAATATCAAGACTCACATTAAAGTGTCATGATTGCAGATGCAAATAGGGAATACAGTGTTGTCCGCTATCTCGCGTTTCATCGTTTCCGCCCCCCTGCTATAAATGGTGGCTATATCGCGGATTTTCACCTATTGCGGTTGGGTCTGTAACATACCCCGCCCAACAAATGGCGGAACAATGTATGTAATTTTGCTTCATTTTTTTTTTAAACTCACTGGTAGTGTCCCCTGGAAAGTTTTTTTTTTTTTTTTTCCTACCTTCACGGGTTTCACCAATCGACATGAAATTGGGTGGAATTGTCTACTATACGCATGAAAACGTCTCAAATACACGTTGTTGTGAAGCCTACTCACCATAACAAAACTGATTGTTTTCCCTTTGTACATATGTGATACACATTTGAAATGGCAATCTCGTTGAATCTGTGTAGCCTGCCCTTCCCGCGATGCAACGGCCAATCATATTGCAGTGGGGCGTGTCCTGCTTGGAACTCAAGTGGGATTCATAATAACGCCTCAAAGACCCATGCCTGCAGCTGAACATGAAGTCAGCCATTTTGGTTTGAAGCAGACATTTTTAAGTGAATTCCAAGGCTCATACCTAGGCTACTACGCATTCTAGCAGGTATAGAGGGCTTGATACATAGGTGGAAAAGGGATGCAGGAGCCCGTTTATTGCTGCGCGCAGCTTTAATTTGATGGTTTCTTTTAATCAAAAAACAAAAATCATTGGGTGATTTTTTTTTAATCAAAAAGCAAAAAAAAAATTTTTCCCCCCACTTTTATGTAATCCTGTTAACAAAAATGCAGAAAAATATAGAACACATGAAAAAAAATTGGCAGAAGTGAAAACAACATTTTTTGGTATGTTTTGTAAAAATATATGAGTGTAACACCATCCAGTGGCAGCAGGTGGAAGCAAGTCAAGGCTGTCAGCGTTGCAAGGCGGTGTATTTCGTACTTTGAATACATATTGAATTATTAAATGAACACATTTAAATGTAGATATCTGCCTTACTTTTTATTGATATTGCAGCCCTCATAAGGCCAACAAAAAGGACTGTGCTGAATTATAATTACCATTTAATGAGCAGAGAAGCCAGGCAGAGAGGTAGCCAATTATGTGAAATAGCCTCCAGGCAAAAATCAAGTGTTCAACTTCTTGCTTCACACCTTCGCTCTTTGCACAATCTCTATGTGCCAAGACAAAGTGTTTTGAGACAAGGTGAGGAGGCACTTCCCTCAAGCGTTTGTACATAAAGCCGAAGCTCCTCACTCAGTCAGATGAAGAAGAATAAAAAAAATCAACAACACCATATCACACATAAATAATGCATTGTGTAGAGCACTCGGCGAGAGAAGCCAACATGACATCACCGAAACCCCGCAGTTTGCTCCTGCTCTTGCACTACACCGAGACTCTTTTCACACTTCTGTCAAGAGTTCTCGCGACATCGCTCTGTGATACTGTGTGTCCATTATTGATATGTGACTCCTTTTAACCATCCACGCTGGCCAACAATGCAAACCAACTTGATCCCATGAGATCTGAGAAGGATTTCAAACAACTGCCGTGATAACGCACACGGAGCAGCAACACATACAAACAGAGAATACAACAATACTCACAGGCATATCTTCTCTCTGCTCTATGGCAACAACTATTACTGTAGCTCAGTAGGGGACTTTCTCTGCTTCTTCTTCTTGCTCTTAATTACACTGCAACAACAATTCCAAGAGGGCCTATGCGCTGCCTGGTGCTCAGGCACTAATATCTTAGATTTACTGTATATGTCCATTCACAATTTGTTTTTATATAGTGCTTGTCCTAATTAGTGTCACAGGTGAGCAGGAGCCTATCCCAACAGCCTTTGTGGAGAGAGGAGGGGTACACCCTGAACTTTCTGTCGGGCCACTCTGGGAAGGGGACATACAGAAACACAAACATTTGCACTCACATTCACATCTATGAAGTCTTACATGAACGTAACATGAATGTTTTTGAAATGTGGGCGAAAAAGAAAATGAAAACTCCACACAGGAAGGCCTAAGACCAGATTCGAACCAGGGACCTCAGAACTGTAAGTGTTAACCACTTGTTCACCGCGCTGCACTAGATTTATATATCCTATTATTAAATGTATCACATTTACGGTAACTAACTTAAGTTATTGTTTTAGGCTAGGAAGTGTTTATTTTACAAAAAAACAAATGCGACAGCCTACATTCAAAATCCCGCAATATGGAGGATTATTCATGATATGAATATGCAAACAATTTCGCAATGCACTAAATCCACAACAGGTGACATAGCGAGTCAACACTGTATTAGAGTAGGTGCAGTAATTACATTTATTAAATTTACATTTACATGTATTATTTCTATTTATGTTTGGGGGGCTGGACAGGATTGATGACATTTCAATTCATTTCATTCGAGAATGTTGATTTGATATACTGCAAGTAATTATACATTAAAGTTACCAGCTCCGTAATAGAACAAATTAAACTCTATCTACAGTATGTGGATGACACTTGACCTCCTCTTACCGAGTAAGATGGATCCTGTTCGAATATTACTAACTGAAGCCTGTATGTACTGTCAGTTGCTGTTGAGAAAAAGTAGAGTCCTGCGTGCGTTGGGAACCCAGCACTTTGTCTCAGGGGTTCCATAGGAGGACATAATGCATGCAGTTTCACCGGCATGTCATAAAGCTGACATTCACTCAATTTGACTGCAGCGAGCGAGAAAGCACACGAGCGTTCTCCAGGCGTGACGCGACCAAACGTGGGAGCTCTCGGCTCTCAAGCTACTCGGTGACCCTCTTTGTGACACTAATGTTCATTACCGGCTAATGTGAGCTGAAGTCGCGCAGCTGGGGCCCGTTGTTATTAGTCACAGCGGCTTCACGACCTGTAAATAACACCCGCTGTCAAAAAAAGCCACTTCCGAACTCATTCTCTGTGTGTTTTTAAGGCTGCTTAGATACAAATGTAATGAGTTTTAAACGGGGTAAACACTAGAGTAGCAGTGGGCCCACAAGGCGGCGTAAAGTGGACCCTCAGAAGTCGTGCAATAAGCTCGATTAAGCCGGTAATGATGATACAACGGGCGCTTAAATTGACAGCAGAGGATCTGCGAGAATTACACTTCTGGCGCCAGTAAAAGTTTGTGGCCCCATCATTTCTGATCACACTTGCTTTGACACTCCACTGCAGGCAAAAAGACATACTTGGAGCTGATTCACAGAGGTCCATTAAGGGCTCGGATAAAGTCGCAAATGTGACGTTTCCAGACGAGACAAAAGCACTCAAAAATGAGGATTCATCGTAAAAAGCACCGTTCGCTATTTGTCTGACTGATTTATTCATGCCATAGGAAATGGAGTCACTTACAAACTCTTATTACAGGAGTTTGTAAGTGACTCCATTTCAAAGTCGTAATAATGTGAAAATACTGTAAATTTGTAATGTTATGAAATGCATTTGTAAAGTTACTGGATTGGGAAATAGAAGAGTATAACATTGTTTTGCTTTGTATAACTTTATCTCATAATACTTTGACTTTTTCCTTGTAACATTATGTGACTTTTTGTCATAACAATACAACTGGACTTTTGTAGCAAGTTTTGTTACAAGTTTATTCTCACATTATGACTCAATTCGGGTCTACATTATTCTTCGAACTTTATGACCAAAATCTTTTTCTCATAACCTTCTAACTGGATTCCCATAGCATTACAATGTAATTTTCGTTATTTCTCGTAACATGACACATTTTTCTCATAATTCTTGGCCTCAATACGCCTTCATCGCCAACATCTCAAGCATGTATTGTTAAGAACTGTTGTTTTTTGGGGGTTTTTTTCCACACACTCACCTTTATACATAAATTCTGCACTGGCATGAGATGCTCCTGGCGGGAAAGCCTTGTGGAGACAGGTCGGCTTTTGTTTGCACGGCTCTAACATTGCGTAATGTGCCTTGACAGAGGAGGGCGAAATAACAACACACAACCCACAGCCACAAAAAGACAACCTGAAGAGAAGGGAAAAGAAAGCATAAGGCCAACAAGTCAGCCTGCAAACTTCGGAACACATATGACGGGAAGGCGACACGACGGCAGCCACGCTTGACGAAACAAAGCAGGAAGCTGAAACATTTAATAGAAAATACAAGTCCAAAAAAACACTCTCACTGACTGCTGCCTGAACTCAGTCTTGCATTGAAGCGGAGTACAAATACTTAAGTAGGATTTTCACACATTCATATTTCTGGCAACTTTCAGTTTTACTCCACTACATTTCCTAAAACAAATTTTCCCAGATGGTCACTGATGGTGTAGTGGTACACTCGCCTGACTTTGGTGCGGGCAGCGTGGGCTCAGTTCCCACTCAGTGACGGTGTGAATGTGGGTGCGAATGGTTGTCCGTGTCTATATGTGCCCTGCGAATGACTGGCGACCAGTTCAGGGTGTAGTCTGCCTTTCGCCCGAAGTCTGCTGGGATAGGCTCCAGCGCCCCGCGACCCTAACCAGGATAAGCGGTGTTGAAAATGGATGGATGGAGGGATGGATGGATTTTCCCAGATGAAATGAATGGAAATGCCATGAATCTGTTATCGCCCCTGTGCTCCGTCCCGTGTGTGCGCCTTGGCCACTGGGGGGCAGCATAATAGTCATACAGGCACAAACGAAGAAGAGTTTGACAACTATGTGACTCAGTAAGGTGCAGTAATATTAGTCGTTTTTCACAGACAATTGTATTGTATTATTATATTGTCACAGCGATTGTGTTCAAATAGCTGTTGCGATCACTTGTATTGAAGAGCATGTAAAACTTTTAACGAGAGTCTATGGGTAAGGATTTTTGCGCCCACTAGATGGGAAATGCGTCACAAAATCAGACAACACAGATAAATTAAACTTTTCTCATCATTAACTTTATAATATTTATTATGATCATCTAAAAATAGATACACATATATTTAAAAAAATATATATATATATTTCCTTCCTTCATTTGGGGTTTTTTTCACTCTTGGTTAGCAGTTGGGCGGTGCCCTGGCGCCCTCTATTGGCCACCTGCCACTTCAAGTAATATTCGACAGTGACTTTTAACTCCTACCAAAGTTGTATTCTGTTAAATCACTTTTCTTTATACAAAAAAACTCTACATGAGCCTCCTGGAGGTATTGTAACTTTACCAAATGATTCCCTTAAATTTCATCTTTTTCTTACAAGCGAATTTCTTTGCACTAGTTTGAAAAGTCTTGATTGATATTCAAAGTCATTGCTGTACACTTTCAATAGAAACTTCAGTCAAAGAAAAATGAATGTATGTTTCCTATCAAAGGAAACGTGCTTTTTTCACAACTTAAAAGAGTTTGGTAGTCGGTTCTGTCTCATGCAAATGCAGAGTATGGCTTTTGTTACCATGACGACCAGGGGACGAAGCTTGGGTGTTGAGATGAAGTGAACGGCTAGTCAATGGTGCCAACTTGGCAACTTTTCCAACCCCTTTAACTGCAATCTTCAAAAAAGTGACTTTTTGTAGTGTTATTGAAGTATTTTCCCCCCTAATTTTAAGCCACGCGCTGCCAACACCCCGTCAAAGATGGCGTACCCGCACATATACAAACAAAATAATAATCAGAAGCCTAATTATAGCCAATAAAGCTACATTTTTAAAGAGATGATTTATGTAACCTTTATCCTTTGTGCTTTTTGTCCACTTGAGTGGTGGAATGCATGAGAGAAAATCGGAAGTAAGGTCCGGTGAGATACATTGTAGTCGTCGTCTCCAGTTATACAATACCCGTGGACTGTCGCTGAAAAACATCCAGCAGAGCGTTGGCAAATGCGCTCTTTCTGCACTAGTTATCGTATCTTCAAGAGTAAAAACTTAGTGACCTTTATGCCGTGCGCCACTTTGTTGTTGTTGTCAGTAAGAATAAATGCAGTTTGGTCCAGTCATTTTTAGTTTGGTTCGCATAGTACAAAGAAAAGAGGGAAAATAACATGCTGCAATGTTTTTGGGTCGTGGGGGGAATTCTCAGCCTTGGTGAACATTTGCAGTCTGATTAAATGTCACTCTACCGGCACTTGAACTGGCCGTCCACTTTTTGGGAGGATGAGAACACATAAATTTTCTTCAGTGCTTGATGTCTGAGCTTGAAGCATTGCGATATAAGAACAGCTTCAAACCCATTTGAGAAGCATCTCTGATGTTACCACAGACAGCCCAGCTTGCAAACATTATTAAAGCTCTCTGAGTCTGGGCGAGAGGCAGGGTACACTCTGGACTGGTCGGCGGTCAATCACAGGGCATGTATAGACAAACAAGTATTCCTAATCACATCACACAAAACAACAATTTAGAGTCTTCGATTAGCCTTGCATGCAGGTTTTTTTGTGGGGGGAAACACCACGCAAGCATCAGGAGAACATGCAAACTCCAAAAGTCCAGAACTGCAGAACTGTGAGGCAGACGCGCTAACCACTCGCACACCGTGCTGCCACGTAGAAAATATCATTTAACAGTAAATATTGAAATATTTTCAGCCTGAGACAGTCACATCAGTGGATGCAAGGTATACATATAGATACTCAATAGCACAATACACTCTGTATTATTTACACAGCAATTAAATTTCTGGATGATTTCACGAGACAACACATACACTGTTCTTTCGAGAACCACGGGAGGCCCGTGATCGCTTCCGCCCTCTGACCACTTCAAGGTAAACTCACACAAAAATCCAGACGGCATCCCGCTGAGCCTAGTGTCAACTCGTCTGAGTGCGGGAACACGACCAAGCTAATCCTCCTATCAGTATCGCAGCACGACGGCAATGCCCAGGTACTTCAATGCAATTACCCCAACTTAAATGGGTAAATTGGACTCACCCTGATAAAAGACCACAGCTAACGCTAGGACAAACATCTCTGCATGTTCTCAGCGGGAAGGGCTGGTAAGGGTAACGATGTGAAATGACAGCTGAACGTTTGAGTTTCAGCGCCCCAATCGTTTGGAGACGGCCTTCCGACGAAGCGTGACTAAATTGAAGAAAAGTGGCGAGAGAAAGGCTTCCAATGAGCCGGGAAATGTCGCGCATCTGGCCACGCCAGCTTGGATGATACAATACAAGAGCGGTGCCATACTCTCAAGCTCAAGCTCATGCACGGCAGGGGCTCTCGTGGTCCTCCCCTTACGTCGCATAAACAGCTAATGGAGGGTTTGTTTGCTTAATTCAATTAAAAGCGGCTGCGTTTGCCGTGAAGAAACTAATTACGGAGCGCCCATTTGTCGACATGGCAACAGCATCTTGGCCTGCTTTCACATTAGCACCATTTAGTCCCTTTTAATTGAACTCCAGCTCCCTTTCACCCTTCGATTGGTCAAGTCTGAACGCAGCTGTCAAACCTGGGTGTGGGAAAAATACAGTGGAGGGAAGTAACAAACGTTGCCACCCACTACTTACATGACAATTGCACCCAGACAATTGATTTGGCATGGTTCAATGAAAAATAATACAGTACAGTATACATTATTGTACTGTATGTGGAGCCTCAAAACCAGATACTAGCTCACAGTTTTTGTGTTGCAGCGCACCGGTAGATGTGTGATGGTAATCACTTCGTGTGCAGCAAAGAGGCTTTCGGCCACGTTGCTCTGCGTGCAGTGGGCCTAAGCTACTAAATGTGCTGGTTAACCACTGTTTATTTAACAATTTATTCATAAACAAATCTCCAAATTCAGTTTACAGTGTCTTTAAGACCTTCCATTAGCCATTGATCATTTTTTTGTCCATTTCTGCAAACAAAGCATAATTTTACATACGTATATTCAAAATAAAGTTCTTACCTTGAAGTAGACAAAGATGCTTTTTGAGAGACTGAAATTACTTTTTGGACAAATGTGATAGGCCTTCACGAGGCTTTTGCCACTCATTCATAACATTTGTCTGGAAACACTGCCGTTCATCTTAACAGGACACACGCAGATTGTTTAAATGCTAAAAGTTCAAAGTAAATCCACAGACACCTCCTTATTATTTCCCCTGTCGGTTAAGGTCCGATTGGCTTCGACATATTCATGAGGAAAGTTTGCGTGGTTAATAATTCAGAGATGAACCTTTGTGAAAGCAGCACCCCAGGCTGAGCGCTCTAAGAAAATACTGCTTTCTGGGGTTGCATCTTGGATATACATATATAATAACGCCATTTTCGCACAAATGCAGTTCTTTGTTGTTAATGTATTTTACTTTTTCAATGCGTTTTGGCCTTTTATGCACATTCAAACTGTACAGGAAATTTTTGATTAACGTCCATCAATTTCATATCACATAGCATTGAGAACGATATTATGCAATTTAAAACAGTTCCCAGGTGTCGTCATAAATGTCTGGGACATACTTTTTTGACAATTGTGCAAATGATGTCAAAAAATAAATAAATAATTGTATCGGCATTACCACATTACCGGTAACCTTTCATTGCTCAGTGACTCTCAGGACTGTGTTTTTATGTCTCAAAAGCATTTTCCGTCAAAAGGGTCTCTGGTGTCATATTAGAGCAGCTCCAACTACCAGAGACAAATTCCTCATGTGTTTTTGACATACTTGGCAAATAAAGATGATTCTGATTCGATTTGGATTTACCGTACACTTAACATACCCTGCAATATTCAACCTTATATTTAAATGTATTGCCTTCCTCCTGAGAATTTTTTCGTTGTAGATCACAGTAAGAATTTGACAACTTTTCAGGATATGTGTGTCGATTTTGTGTGCTTTTATTTTCGTTTGTTATTGCTTTGTTAACTTTATAATGAATTGTGATATTCAAGGAGGACACACACTGATTAGTTCCCTTTTGCCCATATTTGCTATTATGCCTTTTTACGTTAAATTACTTTCTTCCACTTCCAGATCGGCTTACACACATACCTAGTTTTCATATCTTAAATCCACCACAGACCGAGCGACGCAGCCGAAAGTAACTAAACTGGTCAATCACGATTAAAAATAGAGTTGACGACTCCCCACCGCACATCAGACCCTTGCACATATAAACCAACTCGCTGCAATGGAGAAACTGCGCCCCCCACTTCTAATTGGGATACAGTAGTTTGAGATGCCACATATACTGCGCTGTATTTTTCCTTTTATCTTATTGAGGCTCAAACAACATGCCACAATTGTCAAGTAAGAAGCAATTTGCCCTCGTCGCTGTAGCTATAACAATGCAAAGAGAGGAAACTGGTGAAAAATAAAAAGAGAGGGTGTGGCTATTACATGGCCTGATGGCTCCATTCATTGTCTGTATTCGTGCATTTCTGCGACAGGGACTCTCCAATGGTTTGCCTTTTCATCCACAGGTACAAATTAAAAAATAAATATATTTAAGTATTATTGTACCTGTACGGGCGGCACGGTGAGCGACTGGTTCGAGCGTCTGCCTCACAGTTCTGAGGACTGGAGTTCAATCCTCAGCCCCGCCTGTGTGGAGTTTGCATGTTCTCCCCGGCCTGACTGGTTGGTAAAATGGCATTAACGGTTCCGATTTACAGCATCACTGTCTGTTGTTTTGAGGAAAATAAAGTTTGTTTTCTTTCTTCTTTTCATCGGTATGGACAGAGGATTTTTGTCCATTAAAAATACTTACTCTTCACTGTTTAAAAACGCTCTTTGAAAAGCACCAACATTACCCCTCAGGAATATGTGATGGTCCAAGCGTTCAGAAGTGATGTCAGTCGTCTGACAGGTTGCAGCACAGCAAATGTCAGAGGTCGTCACGGTGAGGCGGTGAACATTCGGAAGCTTTTCAAGTGAGAATGGGAACCGAGGACGGTTAGGCAGCATTCCAATGGCCTTTGGGGCCCCCGGGGCGAAGGGAACGGATTTCTCCAATTACAGCCAGCCTCACGCACCGCAGCCCCCCTACTAACACATGCAACACTCTACTGGAGAGGACTTGGAGTAGTGGCGTGTTGCTCCTGAGTGCCGAGTGCCATGGGTTGGCTGGAGAAGACCAACAGGCGCTCCCTTAAACCTACAGGCTTCTTTTCTCGCAGATCAAGTTCAGATTGGGCGTGTCCAGCTGCTTCCGCGCAGGTGATAGGCACCCGAATTGACCTAAGTAACACCCCCGAAATGCAGAATTTATCCAGAGGAGTTGGAGGGAAATGTCTTTCTTGTTCAGGTTCCAAAACCCGAAACAAACCCAGTCAAACAAAGTCTCTGGATAAGGCCACAGTATGTGGTTGTTCGCAAAGTCAGTTCAATCATTCGTATGCTCCATGGTAAGCAAAGTACGTCAGCTGTCTGCTCGATAACCAAAATCATAATATTATGCTGCTAATACGAAGCTACTATTCAAGCTAAGCTAATGTGGCTAGCGACTACGTGTTCCTGGTTGTGACACTGATATAGGTCGATTTCTGGTCAAATTATCATCGTCACCCAGTCTAAGATACCTGGTTCTAGCAAAGTTTCCCGTTTGCCTTTGTCATAATTCTAAAGTTCGGTATTCGAACCTTGGCTTCCTGCGTGGAGTTTTCATGTTGCCCACTTGTTGCTGGGTTTTCTCCAGGTACTCTGGCTTCCTCCCACACTTCATAAACATGTTTTGTGTTTGGCTGGTGACCATTCCTGGGTGTACCCCGCCTCTTGCCCAAAGTCAGCTGAAATAGGCTACAGCTCACCCTCACCCTTGAAAATCGCCCAGAATGGCTGCTTCAAAACAAAATTCCCAACTTCCTGTTTAGTTTCAGGCATGGGTCCTTGAGAACATTTGGTGCATCCTGTTTTGATACACACGTCCACCTAACTTTGTGTTGCTTGGTCAAACTGGTGTCCAGGGCAGATTTTTGGGAAACAGAGCTCTTAATAGTGAGCTAGCCATTTTCACTGCAAGAGTGCTGCTTCATAATCTATATCATCAGGCAATGCGGTGGTGGCTGTAATGTGTTTGCTTCAGCTTGTTTTGCATGATTTCCTTGATCTGGGAGGTTTTGCCGAAACCTGGATGATGATGATGATGATGGTGGCGACTTCTCCAGGGAGTGTAGCCGGTATTGACTGTTAATTCAGAAAGTTTCACAGACATAGTGACAGTAACTAAGGGGGCTTAGCGAAAGGTCATGTGCAAGAAAAAAATCAATCTCAACCAGTTGTTTCTAACCCGTATTTTCATGAATCTCGATGCAGCCAAGAGCTTTGCTTGGACCGCGGCCTAAATTGGCAGAGACAAGTAGGGCGCAGCGCGTCGGCAGCGCCGGGAATCACCTTGTTAATTGAGAGGTGCACTTGAGAGATTGACTAATTGATCAAGGCCTCAGCCGAGGTGGATTATTCATGGCTACAACATCGCGGTGGGAGGAGCAATGATTCATGTGTCTCCGCAAGAGTCAGTCTCTGCGGTGTCTTTTGTTCAAAGGTGGAAGTTTCGTATCATCAGCACCCCCCCCCCCCTTCGCCTCTCCCTGTAAATCAGAATTTTAAAAAGGTGAGGCTGCTGTTGATAGCTTGCCACAAAAGATGCAGTGTCGATTGAGGGCGAGCATCACAGCGGCCCGGATGCCGACGAGATGTATGGCAGTGCCGTATTGGAGGCAGGCGGGGACCCTGAGTCGGAACGGGAAATGTCTCCATCACACAGATCACGCCCCAGTGTGTCATCGTCTGGGAGAAATGAAATGTGTTGGTGTTGTGCTGAGGATTATAAATGGAGGGGAAGGCTGAAATATGTCGGACAGGGAGTCGGGATGACGTGTTTGGGATGACTGAAGCGCTGGGTACAGATTGGAGAAGATGATGGAGCAGGAAAAGTAGTTAGACAGGAAACTAGTTGAGGCTGAATCATCAGCACCAAGTAGTCATGCCCATCCTTAACTGAGGTTAAGGATATTTTCATGACTGGCAGCACGGTGGACAAGGGGTTAAAAATAATGATTATTCCATCTCAATGTACTTCGTGTAAAATCTGGGCCTCTTTCGTTGAATACATTGCTGTAATTCTGTTGAATGAATGGCAAGAGGTATAAATAGGATAATAGTACCTTCTGCCATCTAGTGAAGGAGCATTCAATTGTTCTGCCAGTCGCTATATGTTGCTGGCATAGACATATGAACAAAGATAAATTATTTGCAGTAAATAATAATTTTCTGACCAATTAAGTAACATTTGATCATATCTTGCAGCACACCTGATGATCTCTCACATCACACTACCTGTTTGTGCCATGGCACAGTGGTAGGGAATCACTGGTCTAGAGATTCTAGTTTTTAATCTCAGGTCAGGCCATCCTGTTAGGAGTTTTCATGTTCTCCCTGTGCTTGCGTGGATTTTCTCCAGGTATTTAGATTCTTCTTCCCACCTTCTAAAAACAAAATTGTCCATTGGTATAAATGTGTGAATATGTTGTCTTTATGTGCCATGTGTTTACTGGTGACTTGTCCAGGGTGTACCTCGTCAGCTGGGATGGATTCCAGCTCACCCGCTAAATGGACGAATGTGCATTTTCATTATATTAATGATTGTTTTTAAAAGTATAGTATTTCAAATAAACACCAACATTATCCACTATTTACAGTAAAGTACAGGTTTTGGACAAAATCCTATTAAATTATTCTAAGAACCCTTTTCGTATGTCTATTTGGATCCTAACAAGTTCAAAAAGGCTCTACAAAGTCGAAATTCTACTAGCAATGCATTGAACTAGTGGAAACAAGACTGCAGTTTCCAAGGTTACCATGGATGGGTTTTTTTGGGGTTTTTTTTCTTAACAAAAAAAGACAAAGAGTAAGCCTAAAAATATGGACAAATTACATTACAAATTATAAATTACAGTCCATTACCTACGCGGTTCTGCAAAGTCCTACTAAAGTCTCATTGGAATTGGAGAAAACCCTATTCTCTGCCATTCTTGTTTGGAGTCTAGCAAGTTCAAGACTTCAAAAAAAGCAAACTTGTAGGTCAAATGTATTTAAATTGATGTTAGGTGAAAGACAAAATGCCTGCAAATTATATTGCTTTTTGAACAAAATCCTACTAAATGAATGTGATTCTCTTTAAAGTCAAAATAAATCTGAATGCACTGACTTCAATAATGGTGAAATGATCTCAGATGATCTGATAACAAATTTTGTAGGGTTTTTTGAACAAGGTCCTACCAAATTCTTATGAGAATTGCATGAACAGGATTTACTTGTAAGACAAACTAACTCATAATGCCTTTAATCTAAGATTAGTGAACTAATTTTAGATGATCAGACAACATGTATCATGTATGCTAGCTATCCTGCTTTTTATAGAAAATCCTACTAAATTCTCATCAGAATTAGATACATTATCTTAAAATTGGCGGACTATTTCACATTTTCAAACAGGTCTGCAGTTTCCAAGGATACCATGTATTTGGCCTTGTTTTTGTTTTTTTGTGCTTTGTTTTTCGGAGTGGCGAGGCTCAACAGAGCGTGCTGATGGAGAGCAAATGTGAAGATAAAAGTGTTAGGAGTATGGGCCGACTGCATGTGTGGAAAGGAAAGGGAAACAAAGAAATGTCTTTGTAAAGTCTGCACTGTCCTGTACTGACTGGGGACGTGGTAAAGACTTAATTCCAGGTGACTTATCCTATGCATTGTTTGGGCTTTGAAGAATGATGGCATATGGTGACGGAAATGACAGAGACTTTCTCCTGTGTGTAGCGTCAATGTGACATGTCCAGGATGGAGTGGGGGAGCCAATGAGAAGGCAACTCATTACTGCGCATCGGCCAGGAGGGCAGCATCATCAATCAGCTCCTCAGCTTTCCAGATCGATAGCACGTCATTACCTGTTGGCGCGCCTCTGCATACCCGGAAAGACGGGACAGGAGGGGGGGGGAGCTATTCCACCCGCGGAGCTATTTGTTTTTGTCGGGTCACGGGTGCTGCCAAAATGAACCAGCTTCCGAGGGTGCACCACACATCCCGGAGGATGTATTTGACCCCCAAACGCGAGCGTTTTGAATTCAAGTTTCCGCTCAAAGGAAGCCAACGCCGACCCACTTTGAAGTGGGTGCCGTGTGCCAAGGTCAGATTCACAAGATGAACAAATAACAACACGGCTAAAACATTCTTGGCGCAGTCACCAAGCAACTTCTTGGACAGTTTACATCTAAATATTACTTAGCAACAAGTTGAGAGACTGATGCATCCATCTTTACGGGATATAATCATCAGATTATTAAAATTATAGCTACAGTTAGGATTGGGGTTAGGGACTAGGGGTTAGTTTTCGGCATTGGAGAAGTTAGGGTTTTATAGTTAGGCTTGTGGTTTTGGATAGGGGCGAGGGTGGTTAGGGTAATGGGTTAGTGTTACAGGTTAGGGTTCAGGGATTAATGTTCGTGGTGAGTGAGGTTAGGATTACAATTTGAGTTTTTGTTAGGGGGTGAGGGTGGTAGGGGTTTGGATTTAGGGTTTGAGTCAGGGTTACTGGTGTGGAGTTAGGGTTGGGAGGTGTAGAGTTGGGTTTTGGTTTTAGGGTTAGGGGTCATGGCTTAGATTAGAAGGTTAGGATTTAGGGTTTGGGGTTAGGGAATGAAATTAGAGTTCGGTGTTACGGTTACCCTGAAGATGTATCAAAGACTTGTATACATTTCTTTACAGTAACAATCGGTGAATCATTGTGACTTTGAATCGCAGCGGTGTGCAACCTCAGTCTCATCGTATATCTAATATTTTGCTTAATCCAAACCAAAATTTTAGAAAGGCAGTACAATATGAATTAATAAAATATACTGTACATACCAACTTTCCTATTTATTATTTTGTAAAATGTGCCATTTTAAGTTAGTATCACAATTAATTAATGTGGGGGGCAAAATGCCAACGGAGGAACGCCCTCCAATAAATGCCTTATGTCTAATAGGCTCCCCCTCTCCCCACAGCCCCTCACACCTCATGACATACAGTTGTACGTGCAAACGACAAGCACCATAATAAACATATTGTTGATTTAATACCTGTCTGACAGTGTCAATCAGGCCAGTGTAGAGGCTGATTGTTTCATACAGCTCTTGTATTGGATCCCATTATACTGACAGTGTATCCACAATGGAGGAGCGCTTGGCTGCCACAACACTGCACTCTACTGGTAAACAAACTTTTTTTCCCCCAGCAGAACTCACACACACACACACACACACACACACACACACTACTGACCTGGCATCAACGTGAAGTGATGTGGCTCCACTGTAGAATATTGAACAATATTTGCACGTGCATCAGCTGGTGTCAATCATCTCCTTTCCTTTGTGTAGCTTTAGAAGTAGACAGCAAGGGGATAAGAATTAGAATAATATTCCATCATATCCTACAAGTGAGTTCACAGCGTGAAATCTGTGCACGAGCTTCCACCTTCTGGAGCGCATTGAGAAAGCATAAATAGATTATCAGATAATGTTACATATCCGCAAACTACAGTACTTTTTTAACAAATTCTCAAGAGATTTGCGTGAACACGATTCACTTCAAAGCCAATCTGACTCATAATGCATTCAAATTAATACAGTAAAATCATCTTCGATAACCTATCAGACAAAATGTAACATTTCTGCAAATTGTAGTGCTTTTGTACAAAATCCTACTACATTCACAGGAGAATTGCATGAATGGGTTTCACTTCAAAGGCTAACTAACTCATGATGCATTTAACGTAAGACTGTGAAATCATCTTTGACAGCTTAATGGATATGTAACATTTTTTGCAAACTATAGCGCTTTTCGTACAAAATCCAGCTGAATTCTCATGAGAATTGCACAAACAGGATTCACGTCAAAGCCAAACTAACATCATGAATTCAACTTGATATTGTGAAATCACCTTTGACAGCTTAATACAGTCCTTTTTGTACAAAATCCAGTTAAATTCTCATGAGAATTGCATGAATCCGATTCACTTCAAAGCCAAACTTATGATGCATATAAATGAAAATCATCTTTGATAGCTGATCAGATAATATGTAACATTCCTGTTAACTACAGTACTTTTGCATAAATCCTTCCGTATTCTCATGAGAATTACCGGTACATGAACGCAATTCAATCCACAGCCAAACTAACACAGAATGCATTTATTTACTGCAACATAGGAATGGTGAAATAGATGGATTATCAGATAACAAACATACAGTATATAGTCCATCACTAACATGACATGAAATGACTCCACAGCATATTCAATAATATTTGCTTGCACATCAAGAGATCTTCTCCTTTCCGCGTGGGGGTAATATTTCGAGAAATGTTCCATCTTGTCCCGGAAGCCAGTTAACACCATGACACTTATGCACCATCCTCCACCTTTTGGCTGCGATGACTCACCGCATTTGAGAACTTTGTGGAGATTCCTCTAACCAATGAGCTTGTACCTCTTCGGGGCCAGAAGGTTTCCCTGTGGAGCCGCTTGAAATATGCCTCAAATAGCGTTTTAAGATGGGTGCTCACTTGTTTTTTTGTTTTTTTTCTTCCCAAGATCAAAGTTATCCCAAATCACCCCTCTGGCTCGTAGCTCGGCATGATTAGAGTAACAATGTGAAAATTGCTTTTTATCTTCACCTTTTCTCTGCTCATATTGTTTGGTCTCGTGCCACTTCTTGCAGATAGAAAGTCAAAACAGAGGGGAACCGGGCGTGGCTCCGGTTACTTGCCAAATGTTTTATTTTTATTTTTTTTTAACTCGCCAAGTATTGATACATCCATTACCACAAAGCCCTGCACTCCTAATCGAATGTGACTGGTATCAAGCGGCGAGCGAGGCCCGCCGACTCGCCGGCGCAGCCTCCTGGTGAAACAGCTGTTTTAGCTCGAATAAAAGGGGAAGTAGCAGGTGTCACCTGGGCGCCCACCGCGGGGTGCACACCTGCTTGCGTTCATTTGATCCAAAGTGCTTTGGACAGATTACCGGCACGGAAGTGAGCCAGGCTGGCGAGCACGTCTCTTCGGGGCAGGGGTGCGGGTAGGCAGGGAGGGGGCACCCGGGAGGACGCCATCGCCATCTTAGCGGAAACATCTGTAAGTGAGCGAACCTGTAGTCACTCAGAAAGTGTGTGTCTGTGTGTGTGTTCTGGGAAGATAATTTTCTGCCAGAAACCTCCCGAGGCCGTAAAGGCAGCTTGTTTCGAGATGGGATGATTACACAGGACGTTTAACTTTACACCTCTCATTTGTTACCTCTTCGGGGTACTACTGAAATGTCCATTAAAGGGATTTCCGAGGAAATGTGGCAACACCTTCACCAACCAATTTTGTCGGTTGAAGATCATCTAAAGTGAATTCATCCATTTCAGGCACAAACTGTCACCATCAATAAACCCTTAAACTGTGATTTTGCAATTTAAAAAAAGAACTTTTTGTCATTATTTGTAAATAAATAAAAACAGCATTCAAGGAAAAAACAACCAATCAGAGGCAAAAGGCCTCAGGCGCTGTGCTAAAACTACAGCGAAATATCCACCTCCAGGAAAATACAAACATGCCCACCGGAGAATATTCAGAAGCAATGCGGAATTAGCAACATTACTGCTATACAGGTAAGTTCATCACCTTTTTTTAAAAAATCGTTTTTAATAATTGTGCATTTTTAATGAATGATATAATTTAGTGTTAAATTAACACTCCTACCAACGTAGCAGCCGTGGCTAGCATTGGCTTGTTTACAGTGCTAATGCTAGCTTAGTATTGCTAGTGCTGCTATTTTGTTGAAACTCTGACTATTTATCACGACTACTCACTTTCATGCATGTTATTTGGGGCTTGGCTTTGGTCAAAGACTCGACGGGAGGGGTGGGGGATAAGTGAAATGAGGCTACATTCAAATCTTTCTCGCAGTTTTGGCTCTTCAAACTTCCCTTTTAACTATACAGTGACCATTTACAAGTACAAATAGAACAGATGACAAAAGATTGACTTGCTGTTTAATTTCAGACTTGATGGGCAGGCAGGTAGTCCAGAGACCCAACAAAACCTATAGACCTTATCACCACCTACTTCCGGGAAGAGACGGAGCGATCTCCCATGGCACGACTAGTAAACAAACCCATGTCATTTGACCCAGGCAGATTGAGAAAATGGGTAAATGTCTTTCCCATTCTTTCCTATAGTTTGAATGTTGGAAGTGTCGCTCGAAAAGAAAATGTTACGTAAGATACATGTCTTATATATATGTATTATATATGTATTACTCAAAGACAACCCAACCGAGCATTTTATACATACCTGTGGGAAAATGCCTTCCATAAACCCAATGATGGAGGTTTGATTCCCAGTCTATCCTTTTTGAAGTGGCGATTACGCCTCGCAATCTTCTCCGTATAACTATTTATGACATCCACTTTATTTATCCTCCAAACCCACAGGTTCCACTGGATTAAGAAATCGGAAAGAAAATTTAAAAAATAGCTAAACATTTTGTGTTCTATATAGCGCCGCAATCCCAAACACAACAAGGTTTTGTCATCGTGTCTTTTCAGGTCAGACGTAGTGAATCAATTAGCAACCACCAGGAAGTACCGTGGTGCCGACTGTTTACAAACATTATGAAAAGGTCAGTACAAACATTGAAATGTCAATTTTCCGTAGACTTTAGCGATTCTTAGGATCTCCCATTGTCTGGCCAAAATCACGGGGCTGCACCCCCGTTGTAACATTTGCTTTGTGCGGCGACAGTGCATTAATTTAATGAGTCAACAGGCAAAAGGCTGGCAGTTTATGCAGAGCTAAACAGTGTTTAATTGGATTCTAATCCATGGCAACACCACCGCAGGCTTGTTTCCATCTTTTAGTTCAGCAGCACTTGGAGCGTAATGGTGCTGATTACATCCCACCCGCCGTTCGGCCCCCGATGTCCCCTTTCTCCCTCCCGGGGGCATTTTTACGGTCTACTCTGCCCTGAGCGACTGCAGGGAGTGTTTTTTGCTGTTATTGTTTAGGGTCAAAGAGAAATGTGTTCATCTAAACCTAATTAATTGTTTACCGCACAAGCAGTCCAAACAGGCTCAGGGAAAGATTCTCATTTGTGAAGGCATAAAATTAACGGTTAAAAGTAAATTAAAAAGACAAAAAAGCTGCATGGTGAACTTTGCCCAAAGAAGCTAAAAACCACAGCACCTCATTTAAGGCAAGAAATAATTAACTTTTGCCGACAGGCTGCCCCGCAAGATTTGAGGTATTGTTTAGTTTCAATACAAAGAGTACATCCATCTACAAGTTGTACTTTCTCTATCCTCATTAGGGTCGTGGGTGCATGAAAGCCCATCCCAGCTGACTTCGG
Organism: Phycodurus eques; assembly: GCF_024500275.1. Taxonomy (NCBI): domain Eukaryota; kingdom Metazoa; phylum Chordata; class Actinopteri; order Syngnathiformes; family Syngnathidae; genus Phycodurus; species Phycodurus eques. The sequence goes on from NC_084540.1 coordinate 18,307,139, forward strand.
GTGAAACATGGGGTACATCCTGGACATACTATAAACGAGTATTGATGCTCAAATTCACAGCTATGGACAATTCTGGGATTGTGGGAGGAAGTCGGAGTACCCGGAGAAAACACATGGAAGCACGGGGAAAGCACAGGGAAAACCCATGGAAGCATTCCACAGAGGAATTGAACACAAAATCTAGGGCTATCACTATCTAATCGTTTTAGAATCAATTCTCCTAGCGATTATTGATTAAATAATCGACTAATAATGCACCCCCCACCACCACTATAAATGTTTTTTCCCCTATTCTTTTTTTTTTTTTTTTTTTTTTTTTTACAAATAACATGCATTCTATTCTCATTTATGAGGGATGAACTTCAACCCTTAAACTGCATATGTTGGTACTGAGTGTGTAGTAGAAATTTGGTCTCCAGAATTTGAGACAGCAAAATGCAAAATGCTAACCGGTTAGCAATCCCTATTTGCATTAGCGCGCTAGCAATTACCATTTTAGGTAAAAAAAAACAACAACAAAAACACACAAACTACCAGCTTCAGAGGACTCATACATCAATGTTACATGTACATTACACATTTAACAGTGTCTTAAAAATCACTTACGGACGCTCCTCTGTCATTTTTGGCAAAGCTTATCACTTGTCCAACACTGCATCCGTCTGTAATAAATATCCGTGTGAAACATGGGTTCCGGCGGCACAAACATGGTTCCGGGGGGATTATTTATTTATTTATTTATTTATTTTATGTGGGTCCCGCCGGACCGTGGAAGCAGAATTGTTGTGTCGATCTATTTTTGAGGTCGACTTAGCCGAGTTATTCGATTTTTTTCTTTCCCCCAAAATTCAGAAGGACTTTTGCACACAGAAACATTTTGAGGAATAGGCAGATAACAAAATATTTAGACGGTTGTTTAATTTCACACTTGATGGGTGTTGACTTTCATGTATATTTATACCAGCCATTAAAAAGCAGATTTTCCATATTATGTCCCCTTTTAATATAGATGTTGAATTAAAAAAAAAAAAAAAAACATCAAACACCACGTAGGTGATGGAAGGTTGCGCCGGCCGTCCTCCCGTGTAAACATCGGCAAAAGGTCATGGACAAACAGTGGCGGGCCTCTGACCCTCACGTCGTCTTACAAGCGCGGATGCATGCGAATAGAACATCCCCGAGCCCCCAAGCGCCATCCTCCCCACCACATGCATCCTCCACTAGCACACGCACAAACAGGGCTATACAAACACAGCATCCGTGTCTGCGAGTGAGGTTTATTTTCCCAGCGTCACGTAGAGAAACAAATGGAGCGTGTTGGACCAGCTGAGACTCGCTGCAGTCTTATCGTGAAACACTGACTTCTGTTATCAAGTGGCTGCAAGGTGTTTTAGGGCCTGAGCTGCTTTGTTTATTGTTAGTCTTACGACAAATTCTATTTTGGGGGTTCTCAGCATGCTCGAAAATTCGCCAGTTTTTGCAAGCGTATGGATCCTGGTAGAAATGTACAGTGCTACCTTGACCAACAATTTACGAGTGCCTCCGACAGGAGTTTTTCAAGTTACTAGTTACTTCAAGTTAGTGTAATATGTTATATTTTTAAAAACTGTTTCAGTCCTAATAAGGACAAGAGCTATGGATAATGGACCAATGTATGGTTTTATTCATTTATTCTAATAGGAAAAGGAAATATAGACAATGCAGTGATTTTTGCAGAAAATTGAAGGTTTTTGGTGGGTATGCATGTATCATTTCAGAATCCTGTGTAAATCTCAGAAACCCTCCGCGCGTCGTGCAGCGAGAAACAGTCTACTGCAGGTGTATTTGAATTTCATTGCGTTTGACATTTGATAATGGCGTCATGCGGCTTCCGATTGCGAAGGGTCCCTATCATGTTTGCTCAGACTTTTCACCCTGCTGAGGAAAAAAAAATAAAAAAAATAAAATCAATGGCGTACAAACAAAGAGCTCAACTATCACAGCGACATCGTGAAGACAAATCCAATTATTGTTTTAGCTTTGCATGAGGAGACACTGTACATATCAATCCGCCCTCTGGGAATAACTGCTATTTACATAAAAGCTTCTGCCAACATGGGGAAAAAAGGAAAACTAAATGTCTGTGTAATAACCTTGATTCTATTTTTTACAGGCGTGCATGCATGTGTAAAGGAGGTTGTAAAAGGAATATCATTTGGCTTTTCTCAACATTTGTTCCATCAGGCTTGTGCAGCTATAGAAATCAGACACTAGAAACTATACTATAACTTATCCACTACATTTATAATTAATTGTGCCCGTTTTAAATGCATTACAGTTGATCATGACGTAGTGTTATTACTGCTATTGCTTCATGTGCTATGTTTCTTTTTCTCTAACCCATGTCCAGTTGAGAAAAATAGTCGCCCTACACCAAGGGGCTCTTTTTTGACAGAATACAAATTAAAACCCGTATGTGGCCAATTATTTGCATGACAGCGATGTTCTAGAGCCTGAAAATAGCATTAATTGTAATATTAAATCTATCGTTCTTTAAATAATTAAAAAATGTATCTTTATTTACATTATTTTAATTTGTTAAACAAGTTGTATTTTATCTTATCGCCTTGTTTTAATTTTATTATTTGGATTTTTTTTTCAATTGAAATGAATAATCTTATTTTAATGTAACTATTTGCTAAACGTTTTCAATTGAAATTTAATGTTTTCCGATTCAATTATTTGTTACGCGTTTTTCATTGTAGCTAATTGTAATTAATTTGCGTTCTTTGGCCAACGGAACCAACGTTGTCACAAGTCCTGGTTTCTTGTCGGTCTGTTTTTGTCGACACACACACGCCGCAGTGTCGCGGACACGGAAGCTCGGTGTGTGGTTTTCTGACTCTTACAAATTTTTCATTTTGCTGCCGTCATGTCACAATTTATTGTAGATAATTCAGAAATGAAAATTTTACATTTAATGTAATTTATTGAATTTGTTATTTCCACGCTTAATGTCGTGACCTGCGGACTATAGCGGGCGTTACTTTACATGACATTTAGCAAAACCGTGGAGCTTTTCGAAAGGTAAACCTACAGTTTTATGCACATTTTAAAGGCACCAGAGAGTGAAAATTAAGTTTAAAGTCACGATACGAGTGAATTGTATATGGCTAAATATGTGCTGGGAAAGTTGTGGGTAGAATTTTGGCGTTTGGTGAGTTACATGTTAACTTTTGACACAAAAAGGAACAAAATGTTAAAGTGTGACACATCAATGTTCGTTTTTCCTTCGTTTTGCTATTATTGACATATAAATAACTTGATATTTCTGGGTTGCCTTATTTTCAAAATCTATACATACTATTCCTATTTCTTTTTTTTTTTTTACTTTTAAATTTAAATAGCAGTGATCCCTTTCAAATGTCATGTTGTTTTTTGTAGCAGGGTAGAACATTTAAAATTGAATACATGGTGACAGGATTTGAAAACCAATAATGATAATAATAATAATAATAATACAGTATTAGCTTAGAATTACTTTCATGGACTCAAGAATGCTGAACTATAACTCAAAATTCTTATTCTTAAAATCTATGCTGTGGTATCCTGACTTAATTCATTCTTTGGCCAATTTGTAACTCAATTTATGGTTGGTCTGCCTCACAGTTCTGAGGACCGCGGTTCAATCCCCGGCCTTGCCTGTGTGGAGTTTGCATGTTCTCCCGTGTCTGCGTGGGTTTTCTCCTGGCACTCCCGTTTCCTCCCACATCCCAAAAACATGCGTGGTAGGTTGATTGCAGACTCTAAATTGCCCGTAGGTGGGAATGTGAGTCCAATGGTTGTTTGTTTGTATGTGCCCTGCGATTGACTGGCAACCAGTTCAGGGTGTACCCTGCCTCCTGCCCGTTGATAGCTGGGATAGGCTCCAGCACTCCCGCGACCCTAGTGAGGATAAGCGGTTCAGAAAATGGATGGATGGATGGAAGATGAATTAAAATGCTTTTAATCCATTCCAGGCAACCCAAAAAACAAAACAAACATACAAAAAAAACATTTTAATGTAGAAACATAGCACTGTATTGTATGAAAACATATTTTTAAACCATCATGAAAGACAATTTGAGCTTTTTTCTTTAAAAAAAAAAAACAATGAAAAAAAGAAAATCAACCAAGTGACGCCTCATATTCGTGACTTTAAAAATCCTGTACAAAACGTCCTGTACTTTTGCTCACCTTGACATTCTGCTCCCCAGACCTCCTCCTCAATGGCGGCTTTGCTGTGGTCCAAGCTCTCCGCAGTTCTTCCTCCAGATGAGGACCACTTCCCGCTGCACTTCAGCCACACGGTGGAGGCAAGCGTGATGGAAATGCTGAAAAGATCCAGACGTCAACTGTACACCGGCGCCCCCGCCACCGGCCGCCTGCTCAACGCTCAGATTGTCCTGGACGTCTCATGGGAGAAGCTCAACATGGGAACGTGGCGCCACGTGGACAAGGATTGGCGCCGCGTATACTCGTACGGGTGCCTCTTTAAGGTGTGCGCCCTGTGTGGAGAGGAGCCCTCGGAGGAGGACCTGCTGCAGGCCATCCGCACCTGTGACATGGGCTTGCTCATGGGCGCCGCCATTATGGATGATCGACTGCAAGTTCTGGTCCGGATTCTGCAAAAAGAAGTCAGGAAAGACACCGGAAATGAGGACGAGAGAGAGCATACAGAGGCCAAGGTCAGTGTGTTGCTATAAAAGCTGACACATTTTGACAACCATAACACCAAAAAATACAGGGCAGCAAGTTGAACAAGTGGTTATGATTCTGTTTCAACAGATGATCAAATTGGCAGTCCCCGATGTTCCGCAGACCCGAGAAGATCTGGAAATTCACAGGGTGAAATGTCCGTCTCTGGAGAGCTTCAAGAAGAGCTACCTGCTCCCCCACAAATCGGTCATCTTGGAGGAGACCATTGATCACTGGCCAGCCCTCAACCAGCACCCTTGGAGGTTTGAACTGATGTATTTACCGTATTTTCACGACCATAAGGCGCACTTAAAAGACTTAAATTTTCTCCAAAATGGACGGGGCGCCTTATAATGCGGCGCGCCTTATGTGTGCACCGAGTTCCAAAATCTGTAAATGCTGTTGTGTGACTTTGATGAGCGCTCCGCTTGACTGACTGACGGAGCATTTCCTGCCGACATGCTGCTTATATAGAGGAAAGGTGGACGTGACCGAGGACAGCATGCGGACGTTAAAGGGGGGAGGGTGCGTGTGAAAGAGGATGCTAAAGGCACGCCCCCAGTAGGTATATAGCGCCGGTGTGTGCATTGTGCAAAACAACATCGGTTTGGCTAAGGACCCCCGAAAATGGCACCTATGGAGAGACACGCTAACGAAGCACAGTTTAAACTGTAAGCTGTCGAGCCGCCACGAGAGAATTCAAGATCAACGAATCCATGGTTCCCAAGTGGAGGAAGCAGGAAAACGAACTTCGCCAAATCAAGAAGACGAAGCTGAGTTTCCGCAGAAACAAGGCGAGGAAAACCAACTCGAGCAATGGATTAATGAGGCAAAGCGTATGTTTTAGCGTGCATGCATGCTACCGTATGTTTTACCATGCCTGCGCACAATAATACGGTGCGCCTTATGTATGTGTTAAACACAGAACTAGACCCCGTAGCTGAGACTGCGCCTTTTGATACAGTGTGACTTATGGGCGTGAAAATACGGTATTGATTTCTTACAGCATGGGACCTGCTTTTAATTCCAAATGCACACTAGAATGTACAGTAAATGGAATGAGGTCACATTTTAAATTACAATATAATCTGACAGACTTGAAATTTGACTCAATTGAAATGGCTACCACAAGAACAATCTGGATCAAATCCAGATTAAACCTAGTTTGACATTATAGATTCTGATTTGGGATTCGCACAGCAAATGTCATTCAGATTGGATTCAATTTGCCAGGGTTGTGATTTTTACTTTACTTTTACTTTTTTTTCCCCTCATTTTCTAGTTTTTTGTTTTTACTATTCTTTTTCTTGTTTTTACGCAATCTTTAAAATCATTGAGATTATTTTGTTTTTGATTTTAAGATTTACAAATTTCTCTTTTTTTTTTTACACATTTTAGTATATTATTTTATTTCCTTTTTAAAAAAAATGCCATTATCTATTTAAGGATTATTTTATTTGTATTTTTTTTATTACACTGTATTTTTACTGCACATGTGACAATAAAACTCTGAATCTCTTGCATGTTGAAAGGTTAACTTAGACAAAAAGATGAGAGAAGAAGAATCGTCTTTATAGACATGAACACATGTATACGTTCTTTTTTCCTCTGCATTTAACACATCACAGTTCTGAACACTGATGAAAAGTGAGCCTCCTCGTTCAAAGTAACAGCAACAAGTAAAAGTGCAGCGGTCCGTCTTTGTGTGCAACATTGGTCCTCCAGCGCTGTTAAACAGTCATGCAATCAGGCTGATTTGCACTTGTCAAGGCAGATAAGTGCACTTATCCCAGCGAGTGGAGAGAAAAGCTGCGGGAGTCTGGACGTGAAGGATGTCTAACGGACAATTTCCATCCCGAGACAATTTTCCTTTTCACTGCGCTCAAGTGTAAACTGTTCTGGACCGCTAGAGAAATGTAACATTCTTCTCCCAACCTTCCCAAAGCTTAGAATACTTGAGGTCGGTGGCAGGATGTCGCACCGTCCCCGTGGAGGTGGGCTCCAGGTACACGGACGAGGAGTGGTCCCAGACGCTGATGACACTCAATGCATTCATCGACCGCTATATTTTTAAACGTGTGAGTGGTTGACACGTTAAAACGCAAAAACTGTTCGCACAGTTGGAATGGCTGATTTTGGTGTTTGGTTTTTGTTACAGAGTGACAACTCGCAGGATGGGGCGACGCCTATCTGCGGCTATCTGGCTCAGCATCAGCTGTTTGAGCAGGTGGGCCAAGAAATTGAATTTCTTTTTAAAATGAAATGAAATAATGAGTACATTGTACTTCTATATAATTTGGGTAGAAATGGCAAAATAGCTGAATAAGATAACTGTTGAAATTGAGACATTTGTATGGCAATGATAGACAAATAATGAACATAATAAAGTGAGAAAATATGGAGATTATATGAATTTTTATTTGTCAGGGATTTGAATAATAGTTTTTTTTCTGTCAGAGATGGCTAAATAATTGGAAAAAAAATTATAAATGACTTTTTAGGGGGGGGTCGGAGATGGTTAGATAATTGAATACGTACATGAATAAAATATATAAATTATATATGTTCTTGTCAAAGATGGCAAAATAACCAAATATATAAATCAAATTATTAAATTCACACATAGTGTATTTTATAATCATATATTAAGTGATAGCAAAATAGTGGAATACATAAAAATATTTAAAATCTATTTTTGGGGGTCAATGTTAGTCAAATAATTGAAAATGATAAGATAGAATGTAAATATTTCAAATCATTTTAATAAGGTTCAATCATTTTAAATGAATGTATATACAAGACTTTAGGCTGCTTGACTGATTTGTAACGTTGCATTTTTGTTGTCAGTTCTTCCTCTTCCCCACCACTTTGAATGAAAATATTTTTTTAGTTGGACGTGGAATAATTTAGCCGTTGCCATAGATACCGGAGTTGAAGGACGACATCCGCCTGCCTGATTACTGCTGCCTGGGTGACGGCGACGAGGACGACGTGACCGTCAACGCTTGGTTTGGGCCTGCCGGCACCGTGTCGCCCCTCCACCAAGACCCCCAGCACAACTTCCTGGCGCAGGTAACCGTGGTGACGGCACATTAACCATCGGTACTTATGTTTGGAATCACTCGAAAGCAATAAGGGTTCCTGGAATGGAGAAGTAAATCAGTTTAAAAATGGACATTACATTATATTATCCCGTTTATCCCCGTCAGGTGGTGGGACGCAAATACATCCGCTTGTACTCGCCTGAAGACTCTGACAAGCTTTACCCGCACCCGTCTGAACTCCTCCACAATACCAGCCAGGTGGGATTGATATCTTGTCGTCTTCTAAACAAAGCTATGTCCACATGTCACGTATATAAAGATGCATATTTGTCAATGTGTTGTAGCCTTTCGTCCGCAGACAAATGTTTTTTGCCCCTAAGAAATTAAGCTAATAACTGCTTTTAGAATTCCTTTGCATCTGTGTTGAATGGAGTTGGTATTCCAGCCCAGCACGATTTGATGACATTCTAGAAGTATCTATTCCAGAATATAATATATATATATATATATATATATATATATATCTATTCCAGAAGTTGGACTCCAGTTTTGAAACAGTTCTAAGACACAGTGCTTATACAACTAAATATTACCTCATTAATTCACAGGAATGGAAAATCTTCAGGTGTTTTTAAGTTCATACAATAAGGTAAATGTTTGAGTTTGTCAAGAAAAATGCAACAAAAAGAAAGAGTTCTTAGAAACAGTGGTAATACAACTAAATATCACCGCAGTGATTCATTACCTACAGCCTCGGATCTTTTTTCTTCCTTCCACCCGGCCTAGGTGGAGGTGGAGAACCCCGACATGGAGCGCTTCCCGGAGTTCTCCAAGGCTCCGTACCGGGAATGCGTGCTGCGGCCCGGAGATGTGCTCTTCATCCCGGTCCAGCACTGGCATTACGTGCGCTCACTGGAGCAAAGTTTTTCTGTCAGCTTCTGGTGGTCCTGATTTGGCGAAACGAAATAAATGAAAAGATCTCAGGTCATACAGTAGGTACGACAAGTTTCAACGTTTTTGTACAGATTGTCTCATTTAATTGCACTCTCAACCTTTTAATCCGACAAATATCCTCAGGTGTTCCTATTTGCATAATGCATGCAAATGAGGGCGCGCGAGCTAAATGTGCTGCTGGTTAAAGCGGGTCACAGCTGAGGATGAATAAATGAAGCATCCCCCTGAGCGCACATAAATACAAAAATACGCACACACACCCAACACACTGTGGGTTCTGTTTTTGTGGATTGCGTAAACCCAGACTCGCCGCGTGACGTAACTGCACGGAGGCGGGTTAGACTGGGTTTTCCGAATTTGGCAGATGAGCGCAGCTGGCGTTTTTAAAAAAGGGGCGGTATTCTGCCACCGTTGTGGGAGTGGATACATCCGACTTAAGTCGCCGCCAATCGGCATGTCAAAGGTCACACACTCGCTGCGCCGGTGCGGCAAGCTCGGAGCAGACCCGTGTGCCAAATTGGCAAACACGAGCAGCGAGCCTTGCACGGAAATCAAGATAGACCATTTTTCAGTTGCGCAGTGCACAGAAACAGAGCCCTTTGTGTTCAACTCTGCCGCACTGCCCAAGATGGCTCCATTCAGTAGAAATACTGTAGTACCTGAATAGATATAAACTCGGGTTGCTATCTCGATATATGTTAACATGCCAACTTTTGGCATCTTAGCGTTTGATCAGTTATCATTAGAAACAGCAACTGAAGAAATATGAAATGAGGTTGTTAGCTTACTATATTTTTTTGCATGTTAACATTTAATCAATTCCCATTAGAAATAGCAACCTCAATTCACATCTTGCCCTATATTCAGTTAGCATTTTTCTGTATATACTGTACTGTATTATCTTTATATATATATTAGCGTGCCATCTGTTAGCGTTTAATCAACAATCATTACATTAGTACGTTACTACACAGCATGGTATAAAATTATTTGCACTCTCTACTCAGGTTACTGTCTTGCTGCACGTTAACATTTGATGGATGTAAAATCCTAGTCGACCTTAGTGCTTTCGCTCCTCAAATTACTATCTTGCTATGTTTGTTAGCATACTACTGTTTTTTTTTGTGGTTTTTTTTTAAATTCATAAGCTTGGAATCCCATCCTTATCATTTGTGTTTCATAGCTTAAAGACAAAAGCTGGTTGTTTCCTCCTATTGCTTTAACTTTGAAACATTGCGTGGTAATTGCGTTCACTTTCAAAATAAAGCCCACCAGGAAATTTACAATAAATGTAATAAAACTTAAGGACATACAGCGAGTAGTTGTCTATGTGGTCTTATCTATGGTAAACACGAAGCCACTCAGATAAAGGCCTATATTAATTCCCCTGAAGTAGTTATCCTTTTTTTAAACTGTTAAACACGGCAAACTGGACTGCCTTGTCGTCGCAAAGTGGCACAATTGAATTGAGATCCCGCCAATCTGCTTACTCTCATTATGAAGTGATCAATACTCAATTACCAGTCAAGTAATGTGCAATACCCCACCCTCCCCTTTCCTCCATCCTGGCCCCCCTTTCTTGTCCACTGCTTTTTGATTAATGGCCTACATGCTTTTAGGCAACTCACGGCCAAATCCATTAGATTCCTCCTGTTTTGTGATAATCAAGTGAGTCCTTTTTTTTTTTTTTTTTTTTAAATGTGGAATAAAGTTAACTAAATTTATACAGCAGTGCTTGAAAAGCAGCATCGACTCACCTTTAAAAGTCCTCAAGTTGTCATTTGCATAATATTTGGTATACCTGCAGTGTGACGAGATTTGTCTTCTTTGTAAAGAAAATAGTGCTCAATTTTGATTGACACCTTCAAGAGAGATATGACATCATTAACAACACTTTTTATTGTTGTGGTTTTACTTGATTTGCGCACATGTAGCAAAAATTATATTTTTTTCAAAACACATTTAAAATGGAGCTGAGAACTGCTTCACATCTGTGTTACGTGGAGTCAACCAACTTCTGACACCCGTGAACGATTGGACTACATTTCGTCTCATCATCCTAGGCCGGAATAGTCGTTTGATTCCATGCAAAAAAACAGATGTGAAGTAGTCTTAAGAAGCAGTGGTCATACAACTAAAAACGACTTCAGAGGTTCACTGAAAAGATAAATGCTCAAGTATTTTTCAGTGTACGTATACAGAAAATGTTCTACTTTGTCAAAAACATGCAACACAGATGTGAAGTACTTCATACTAATAATGGTTATAAACCAAATATTACTTCAATGATTTATATGATTCCAAAATCTTTAACGATTTTTCAATTTTTACAGTACACGACTAAGGAAAAAATGCAACACAGACGTAAAGCAGTTCTGACAAAATAGTGCTTATACAACTACAGTTAAAATTCAGGGAGTCACTGGAAAGCAACATTTTCAGGCAGGTTTTTGTTTTGTTTGTTTAGCCAAGAAATGTCAAATTTGAAAAGAAATGCAACACGGATGTGAAGCAGTTTGGCCAACTAGTGCTTGTCCAACTAGATGTTACATCAGTGAGTCATCGGAAACCAAAATCTTAATAATTTTTCAGTTGATGCAATAAATGCGGTTTTCAAACAAATGCAACACAGATGTGAAGCAGTTCTCCGAAATAGAATTTGTACAACAAAATATTCAGTGATTCGCAGGAACACAAACTATTGCACCATTATTCATTGTTTACAGTCAATGTTTGTTTTCACGAATGTGTCACAGATATGAAGCAGTTCTCCCAAACAGCGCTTGTGTGACTAAATATTTAATTGAAATCACAGGAAAGCGTTTTAGTTTATTCAATAAACATTTAAGCTTGTCAAGAAAAATGCAACAGATGTGAAGCAATTATTCATATTTGCCTTTGTTATGCAGTTAAATAAGATGCAGTATATTATTTAGCATAATGAAAGGGTTAGCAGAATTGCACTAAAAATGCATGAGTGCTCTTATTAGTCTGAAAATGAAGAGGGAAACACACAATAAGAAACACAGCTTTATTTTCAAATGTTGGTTTGTTAGCAGTGAACACACACAAACGCAATCCAGAATGTCTGTTTTGAAAAGTGAAGATACCACAACGTTAAAAATGTATTTCAACCAAAGAACAGAGATTGTCGAGCGCTAAAACTCAAAAAAAAGAAAGAAAAGCTTTACAATGGCAGTTTTCTAAAGTGTTCAACCTGAGCTGGAGGCCTTGCAGCACACAAAGTGTTTGTAAGTTATTACGTGTGTTAAGAATGTTGTATTAATGAGTGTCAGTCCATTAGCATAATATGCAAATGACCCTTGGGGCTTCGCTGCGACGACGATGATGATGATGATGATTATGATGATAAAAAGTATCATTTAAAAACCAAGAGGACCATCAGTGGCCTTAAAGCTGCTTGCTCTTCACAGTATCTTTTTTTTTTTCTCCAGCTATTCCAGCGCCCCCGTGGAGGCGACGTCCACGTCGTGCATGCGCTCGGCCACGAAGAAACAGAGCGTGCCGCTGAAGCCCAGCACCACCATGAGAAGGAGCTGCCACGTTAGCAGCGTGTCGCCGCTGTAGAAAAACGCCACGGCTGCAAAAATCGACTGAACAACACAGGAGCAAAGACAAAACTGTTATTAAACAGTGAACTTGAGACCTTTTAACGTTATTTTTCACTCATTTATACAACTAAATATTATTGCAGCGATTCATCAGGAAGCAAAATCTTCCAGGAATTTGTCAGTTTATACTGTAAATGTTTGAGTTTGTCAAGAAAAATGCAACAGATGTGAAGCAGTTCTCCCAAATAGCACTTAAACAACTAAATATTACTTACATTATACACAGGAACGCAAAAATACTTTTTTAGCTTATAGAGTATGTCAAGAAAAATGCAACAGATGTGAAGCAGTTCTCCCAAATAGCACTTAAACAACTAAATATTACTTACATTATACACAGGAACGCAAAAATAATTTTTTAGCTTATAGAGTATGTCAAGAAAAATGCAACACAGATGTGAAGCAGCAGTCCAGGAGAATAAGGTGTGCGCACGTGTGATCGGTCACCTGTATGAATTTGAAGATGGCGAAGGCGGGCGTGCTTTGCTCGGCGTAGACGGAGCCCAGGATGCTGTAGAGCTGCGTGTTGAAGCAGCTGTCTCCCAGGCCCAGCAGGAAGCTGCACAGCAGGGCGACGGACACGCTGCAAGGGCACCGCACCCCACGGGATTTTAGCACGCTGATGTGGAGTTAACTCATCGTGCTCGCGTCGTACCGAGCGGGCCGGCGCCCGCGCTTCCTGTTCTACGGTTATTGTCAAACTTTGTCGTCATTGCTCTCTTGGCGCATAGATCAAGCCCAAAAAGAAAAAGAAAAAAACGCACATGGCAACGCATTCAACTTTGGAGGTACTGCTGCGTCATGTATCCATTTATCTCTCTCTCCTTCGATCCTGTCAGTTCTATCTAGTTACTGTATCTATCCATCTGTCTAGTTATCTGCCCATCCATCTATCTACCTTTTGAATTTTTCCATATATCTGGTTGTCATTTATTAAAGATGAAGATTGACTGATTCTGCTGTATCTATCGTCCATATATAGCTTTCGATCCATTATATCGGTCCATCGAGTGTGTCAGTCCGTCTATTCTATCCATCCATCTTTCTATAGTACCGTCGATACCTTGGAGTGAGAAAGGGGCTCTTGGTGGTGGCGGTGCTGAAGACCAAGGGGGCGTCCTCGGGAATGTTGAGGAAGATGAGATAGAAGGCCACGAAGTGCACCACCATGCCCAGGAAGACCACCGAGGTGCGTCTGAAGCGATTGTTCTTGCACACCAAGCCGAACAAGCCTCCGCCTGCCAAGCGCGGGGGGTGGGGAACACGCACAAAGTGAGTCTCTGTGACACTTTTTTAGTTGGTACGTGAAAAAAAAAGTTTTAATATTTGAGTGAAACTTCTCCCATGTTAAAGAAAACTTGGGTTTTTTTGTATTTTTTTTAAACAATATTTGATTAAAATAAGACATTTTTATCACAATAGCAAGACACATCGGCGAGTACTCAAATGTAAGTACTCGGTCTGAAAAAAGTGGGAATGGTGCATCCCTATTTTTAGTTTTTTGTTTTGTTTTATTTCTATACCAGTCCATCAAAATATTGCTTTACATTAAACTGACTGAGCTCCAAAAAAAAACAAGTTGGGGGCCCGCTGGTCCAACCCACCTATGATTTCACCCACGCCCAGCACCATGCCCGAGATGCCGATGAGGCCTTTGGCCGCTTGGCCAAACTGCGCCGTGGCTCCCAGGCACGTCCCGTAGACGCCGCTGTAGAAGGACAGCTCAAGGCCTGCCGCAGGAGGACAACGCTAAAGAAGAGCGCTAGAGGAGGCGGGGCTTAAGCAGCACGCAACCACTCACCGCTGTATGCCATGCAGGGACTCAGGAGGAGGATGTTTCTGGTCTTTAGGAGTTCCAGCATGGTCTCTGTAGAGGAACACACTCCTATTAGTGGACACTTCATTAGGTACAACAACATCCATAATTTACTTTTGATTGATTTTGAAGAGGCAAAATAATAATCCATAAAAATAAGCATTTATCAGATAAGACTTACTGAAGTCATCCTTGACCTCCTGCAGGGCCGTGTTGGCTCTGTGCTTGTACCTAAAAAAACAATACGCAAGATGCATTCTTATATTATAAAGCAGTACCTTCATTTAGGAGTTTAAATACATCAATGTACTCATGTATCAAATGCATTTTCTTCATTGAAATTACTTTAAATGCCAATCAGTTCCAGCACCCCCAAAAATGCTAGAACTGTTTTTTAATAAAGACAAATGTCACTTTATTGTAAAATATCAAGATACATCCGGTCTCAGGCCCAGCTGAAAACAGGGAGGGTTACGTCAGGACAGGAAGTGTATCAGATGCCAAACAAAACAAAAAAAAACGACTTACACCGCACGGGTAGCGAGCAGCGACTGTCCTTCCTCCTCGGAGAGCATCTCCTCCTCGGGCTGGTGAGTCCTCCGCAGCACCAGGAAGCTCAGCGTCCCCACGATGGAGGCCACCAGCAGGGAGAGGAAGATGTTCTTCCTGCTGCTGTCTGACCACGCAAAAAAAAAAAAAAAAAACCGCAAGGCCAGGAACAATTAACAACCAACCGGCCTTTATGATCACGCTTGCTTCTTTATTACAATCATTACGGTACTACCTGGTATTTCGGTTCTTCCATTCCAGTCCAGGTAAATGTACAGGTTGCCAAATAACATGCTGCAAATAAAGGAGGTTATAATTCAGGTATGAAAAGGGCAATTTCCTCTTTCACTTGTGAATAGCTTACCAACAATTCTCTGACATTTTTGCAAGCAACACACAAATATGTGAGTCAAGCAGATTATCAGATGGTCCACTGCCACCAGTGAGACTCATGCGAGTTTCTTCATCAGTGCGAATGCAGCGAGATGGGAGCATTCGTGGTGCGTGTGCACAACATTTGAACTTCTCAACTTCCACACAGAGATTCGAACTCGGATTTCCAGACTGTGAGGCGGACATGCCACAAACTGCTTCAATTGACATAAAATCAATTGAGCAAACACAAAAGAGACCAAAACTGATGAAAATTACACATTTAGGGGAAAATAGGTTTAAAAATCAAAGAGTTAATTTATGCTATGATGTAGCAAAATAAATATAAATACAGTACATGAAATAATAATGAAAAAAATAAAACTGAAAAAATAATGAAGAGTTGGAATGTGGCAGATTTTTATTTAAATAATAATATATAAATGATTCTTTAATTAACAGGATTTTTTAAATTGGAAAAAAATAATAATGACAATAAATGAACAGACGTGGTTTTCTTTTTCTTAATTACTGAAAAAAATAACTGAACTGAGTTAAAAAATACAATAAATAAATCACCTTAATTTTATTTTACTATTAGTTAATTACTATCAGTATTATACACTTGATTTTAACACATTTTTTTGATTTTTTTAAAATGAAAGAAATTAACTGACCTGGATATTTTTTTTTTAATGAATTACAAAAGCAAAACGTTTTTAATGGATATAGTATGCATGAAACATTTTTCATACATTTACTAATGCAAACTCTTTAAAGCTGCCTTATGTTGGACAACAATGTGTCATTTTTAAGACCTCTGAATGGCAAAGTTAACGTTTAAGAGAAGATTTTTAGGGATAAAAAAGGCTTTTTGCAGCAAGTTGTATTGTTCCAATGAATAACACTGACATTCATCACTTCTTTTTTTTTTCAACAACCGCGCTAAAATGCAACTTAAAAGCATTTTTACAGCACTATACTGCGTTATTAATTTAATAGCGCTCTCTCGTGATCATGTTTGTATGTGCCGCTGTGCCAGTACCTGCACTGCAGCAGTGCCCAGAACATGCCCGTGTTCCTGTTGATGGTGGAAGCTTCCGAGTTCTCCACCAGAAATTGGCCTTGAGCCGTCCACAGCACTGCAATGGGAGATAGGACATTTAAAAAAACAAAAAACAAATAATAAGCAATGAAATAAATAAAGAGTGTGTAGAGAAATTAATTGGGGTGGAGGGGTTGTGGAGGACAGCAGTTAATTGGCTGCATCAAGTGTGACATTATCTTTTATGTGCTGTTACATAACACGTGTTATCAGAGTACACGACCGGGGGGGGGGGGAGACTCACCAAAGACTGAGATGTGTTGCGAGTTCGATGCTCTGCAACCATTTGTAACCTGTTTTTAGAATTTATCTTTAATTTTAATCCTTCTGCCTCCAATTTTGACACGTGCTGAGGTCTTTTATCCAGCTGCCGCTTCCCACTCAAATGTAATCCGTGACTTGGAATGTAAAAACCTGGAATCTTGCCTCTGTTTTTCCTTTATGTTATTTATGACCTCCCTCATGCGGCGCGTTTTCATTGCTGTGTTTGCAAAAAATAAACTGACCTGGATTCAAAATTAATAACAAAATAAATCGAAAACAAAACAAAAAAACTCACCTGGATCTACTGAAATACATTTTTTTATTTTAAACACACGCACACACAAATAAACTGACCTGGATTCTGGTAAAAAAAATTAAAATGAATTGACCTGGAAGTTTAAAATAAATACAAAATTAAATTGACCTAGATTTTTTAAAGACATTTTCGAAAAAAAACAATTTTAAATTAAAGAAACTGACCTGATTGCTTTAAATAAAACCTAAATTAATAAATTGACCGGGATTTTTAAAAAAATGCATTTTAAAAATAATTTTCAAAAATAGTCACCTGCATTTATTAAAATATAATACAAAAAGAAATATGTCTTTGTAATTTTTTTAAAATACAGTATTTATAAATTACAACCACCTGTGTTTTTAACTAATTAAAAACATAACAGTTGAATTTAAAATTATAAATGTATTTTTAAAAATCTTTAATTATCATGGATTTTATAAAAAAAAAAAATTAAAAATTAACTGAACTGGATTTTTTTAAATAAACTTGAAAATAATATAAATAAATGAAACTGGACTTTTTTTTTTTTTTTTTTTTACACATACATTATAATTCATTTTGTTAAATTTTATAATGGGTAAAAATCGACATAAGAGATTTTTTGTTTTTATAATGATAATGATAATAATGATTTTTGATAATTCCGATTGTGCAACTGCACAGTTTAAATATACAGTAAATATTCATAAAATATTTCTTTCAAATTTTGACAATGGTGGTGGGGCGGCGGCGGTGGACTTACTGGCGGCACCAACACCGATCAGCACAGACGTCAAGTAGAACGACCACGTGGATGGCTCAATGAAGACGGCAACGTAGCCGCTAGATGCGCAAGATGACATCGTGATCAGCGATTGATTGATCGGGTCTCACTCTGCGTGCCTGCGCGCCGGCGTCAGGTGGTACCTGTAAAGTAGCCCGCTCACAAACATGGTCACCTTCGGCCCCAGCACTGACACCGCGGCGGGCGCCACCAAATTGGAAAATGAGAAGACTCCATAGATGATTCCCAGACTGGAAACAGAGGATGGACAATCATTCTTAAAAGTGGAAACATTTTATAATCAAATAGATATTTCAATATTTGAGAAACCTGTGGTATCCGCTTCCTGTGAAGGTGTCATTCTTCAGACTTTTCACCACCGTTTGCTAAAATAAAGATGACGAGAAGGAAGGGTCCTAATTTTATTACATTGCGAGATCATTCAGAGCAGAGCAGAACTCATTTGACTTGTAAGGAAAATTGGAATCACGAGATGCACATGACACTGACTGGTCGCTTTCCTTTCTGCTGGACGACGACATATTTTTGCATGCGTACAATTTAATACTACTATATTATGCTAAAGGTAAAAGTAAATAAATGCATGTTTTGGAGTAAATAGGCAACAAAAATGGTTTTAAAAGTAGGAAAAATTCCTTAGGTCATGTTCTGAGGGAGGGAAATTCACTGTATAAAATAAAGGAAATAAATGATAATATATTACGTGATCAAAGTAAATAAATGTTTTGGGGAAATAACCAAGATTTTTTTATTTTTTTTTAATGGTTCATTTGACAAATGTATAATGCCATGCTTTTCATGAGGGAAATTCCCAAAATACTACACTAACAATATGCTGAACGATAAAAAAAAAAAATACAATTTAAAAAACTAAACATATTTTACATGCTTCAAATGGACAAAATCATAATGTCATGTATTGAGTGAGGGGAATTCTTTAAATTAAATTGTGAAAATAATAATTTGCTCAGGGACAAAAAGAGATAAACCAGTTCATCAACAAATTAAGCGACAAATAAATAAAGTCATGTTTTGCGTGAGGGAATTTCACAGGCATAAAATATAAAATAATACACCAAAGGATGAAAGTAAATAAAACGTGAGGGAAATTTATCCCTCCATTTTAATACCTAAATAAAATAATATATATACAAAAGCAAAATAAAAACAAGTTTCAGAGAAAATATCCTACCAAAATAAATTATTTTAAAAATAATAATGCATGTTTGGAGTGAGAGAAATGTCTTAAATAAAATAACTATAACAATATTTAAGTTAAGTAAAAGGATAAAAAGCACATTATTACAGGTTTTGGGGGAGATAACCAACAAGAAAATAGTTTTATAAACTAGATAAATCAATAATGACATTTTTAATGAGGAAAATTCAGACAAACTATTTCAATAATACGCCAAGATATATAAATTAAAACAAAATGCGTTTTCGTAGAAATAGCCAACAAAAATGTGATAGTAATAATAAGAATTCTGAATTAGACAACGTCACAGACCTACACAACGCGCGCGCGCGCGCGCACACACACACACACACACACACACACACACAAGGGGTAAAAGTGAAGAATTTACTTCTACGTTCCCACAGGTGGTGAAGGCGGTGAAGATAAACAAGAATCCTACGCCCAAAACAACGACGTTAAAAGTCCTCCAGTCAGCCATGGTGCTTGTTCTTCTTTCCCTTTCTTCCTTCCTTCCTGCTGCTACATTTCACGGACTTCACCTCGCAGAACAAACTTTTGAAAAGCGCCCAAATGTCAGCTTAAGTTACTGAAACGCGAATGTAGTAGGCGGCGATAGCGGCAGCATTGTGGGGTTCCTGTCAATGTGTGACACGAAGTATGCATGACAACTTGTGACTTGAATTACGGGAGGGTTTTTTTTTTCCGCTTGTGTTTTCTTTTGGATGTCTTTTTTCTTTTTTTCCCTTCCTCGTTAGCTAAAATCTGCTCCTCTTCTTCCACCTGGAAAGTGGAACATCCCTTGGGTCGTCACTGTTCTGGTGCCACCTGGTGGTGAAAAGACAACATACAGTACATCATATTTGAATGCGCCGATCTACAATGGAAGCCCATTTCAGCCAGGAGGAAAAAAAACAGTTTGATTTAAAAAAAAAAAATAATAATAATAATAATAATAATATATATATATATATATATATATATATATATATATATATGTATATATATGTATACATATATATATACATATATATATATATATATATATATATATATATATATGTATATATATATATATATATATATATATATATATATATATATATGTGTGTATATATATATAAAATTATTGTCGAGTTTTTTTTTTTCCTGGCGGAAATGGGCTTTCAACCAAACCATTCGACTACTAAATGTAAATGGGCGAAGAGCTGTTTTTTTGTTTTTTTTGTTTTGTTTTTTGGAAGGGGGTAACCTATGCTAACTCGTAAGCGATATTTCACCCACTAGTTGTCAATAAAGAGTCATCTTTAACGTCTGAATATTTCAAAATGTACACGAAGAAGAAACGTCACACCAATGGCAATCCAGGAAAGTGCCACCTCTTGGCGTTTGGCTCATAGTTACGCAACGTGATGTTGCAGCCTTGCTAATCGACGTGAAAACGTGGTGGCCATGTTAGAGAGGTCAATGTCCATATCAAAGGCAATGCATGGACATTGAAATTAAGTCGTAACTTGCTCAGTTCTCAACCGATTTTCAGGAGGTTTACTTTTTTTTCTGTCAACGCCAACTCGTGTGATAGCAATATATAACATTTGGAAAAAAAGCGAAAAGTTTATCTTTTTACCTGTGAAAGGTTACTCCCAGTTCCCTTGTCGTATTTGTACACAACCATATTGCAGCACAATGTACCGGCATCCTTGGTCTTTTGGTCCCCCCCCACATGATATGTTCTAACAACTTTTACCCTCCTAGCTTAGCGTTGCCATAAGCACGCACGTATAAACCTATTAATATCTGTGGACCTCCCTTCAACGACACAAACAACCAAGACGATCTAAGAAACGAGAGCATTCGTCGCCACGTTTTTCCGTCTTGGCAAGTTCCGAGCGCTCGTGTGACATTTCAATGAAAGCTCTCATTTAACTCCACTAAAATGAAGTGTCATTTTTATATTAGAGTCAATTTTATGAAAATTCATTTATCGAAAAAAATTAAGAATGTTTTTCATTTCAACTGACAACTAAGCCCTCAAACATCGAAGTGACGCGAAGGCGTGTTATTTAGTCGTGACCTAACAAACACACACACACACAAATAATAATAATATTTTGATCTCAATTAGATTTCAACAAAACTAAGAGTAGCAAATTTGTAGACTACGTAGTCCACGTTCGCCTTGTAAAGAAAGGAACCATCTTCCCCTCTGTACAATCTTCTTTGGCTCGAGGGAACGTTTCCACTGATTGTACACAATCATCATGGCGACCCAGGATGGTGGGTATTGAACAGAATATCGCAACATTTACCTCGTAACCTTACAGCAACTTTCGTGCGGGCCGACGAATTCCAACACGCCGCTAATAGACGCGTTGATGCCGGGCACTGTTAAGGTGCTGTCTTAAAAAAAATAAACAATGCACGTTTCATGGTTCGGGTTCATCTTGACATGTTTCACCAGGTTAGTGGTTAGCTAACGTCAATGACTACTAACCAGTGCGAAATGAGCCGTACACGCCGTAGTTTCACTTTGCATAACAGAGGGGATAATTAAAGCGTACACAAATGACAACCTCGGAGGGGTATCAGTCAATAAGTTTGCTGTTTTGGGCAAGCGGAAGGTTGATGGAAAGTGCTAGATGCTGTGTCATATTAGCGTTTTGGCTCAAAAAGCATGCGTTTTTTTTTTTTTTTTTTAAGCTCCTTCGTAAAAGCCAAATGAGTAACTCCCATTAAAAGCAAGGTATACCCATAACGAAAAGGCATAATAAAGCTTCATTATGGACACTTTTGTGAAATTTGTTACATTGTGTGTGCTGTTTAGTTTATTTACTGTCAAAAGTAGTCAAATATTGAGCTTGAATGAATTGGCACAAGTCCTGAAAATCATGTAATTCCCGAGTGCTGCTGTTTTGTCTAATTTAGAAAATAAGGGTTCAAATCCCCCGGCCTTCTGCGTGTGAAGTTTCCTTGTCAGGTTCATCGAAGACTCTAAATTGTCCATAAGTGTGAGTGTTTGTCTACAAGTGCCCTGTGATTGGCTGGCAAAAATGTCCAGGCCAGGGTGTTGCCCAAATTCAGCTGGGATAAGTTCCAGTTTTCACTTTAAATAAGTGTGATTTTTTTGTTTTGTCTGTTATGTGCCCTGAGATTGACTAGTGAGCAGTCCACCGTGTACGCCACCTCTCGCCCAAAGTCAGCTCACCCACGACGCCAATGACAATGAGCGCAAAAGCAAACCAAAGGCTGGATGGATCTCAAAGTCCAGACCGCTAATATGATCTCAAATGCTAAAATGACACCTTCTTAATGGCAGGAACTCAAGTTACAATGCAAACGGACGCAAAGCCAGAGCAAGAGGAGGAAGACGCACCTCTGGGGGAAACTACGGAGAAGGGAGACTCAGAATCGGCGTCTGACGCGGGAAACGCCGCCGGTAATGCCGCCACTCAGGACTCTTCTGGCATCAGCAACGGGGACGACAACGCCGAGGACGAGGGCGAGATGGTGGACTTGAAGATCATCTGGAACAAGATCAAATATGACTTGAGGATCCCCCTGGATAGCACCGGAGCGAAACTAAAAGAGAGGATCCACTCGCTCACCGGTGAGGACATCGTCAGCGTCACTCAGAGAAATCTCATTTAAAACGATACACGGGATCATTCGATTTTATCGATTGTCAAGACAACTTTTACTACTTTTCGGGAAAAAAAACTTTGAGTGAGTTAAATTTGCGCTAAGGCAGAGACAACATGGGCAGAATCATTTTCAAATTGAGTTTTCAAATTGTTGCCGAACATTGTTAAAGACACAGTGCCCATTTATACATCGGAAAAGCAATTATTTAGCCACATGTTGGAAACGTTTGACTTGAGATATATGCTTCCAAGCCAAAAATGTTTTGTGTGCTCAATTTATAACTCTATATAAGAGAGAGCGAGGGAGCGCTGGGGTGGGTTCGAGGTGACCCTTCTATCCATTGTTTTAACACTCATTTATGATGGTTACATTGTTGAACAGTTATAAATGGTAATTTATTGATGATTGTGTTTACGTACGTTTGATGCTGTCCAAGACGAAAGAATTATTTTCCCACATTATCTGTAAAGAAAATAATATTTATTTCTGGGGCATTTGCTAGTGTTCTCTAGCTTAATTTCTGTCGTGATTTGTACTCTAAATCTCAGAAGTACTCAAACTGTATATTGGCCCTATCTCTGGCAACTTTATTGTATTTTAAATAACAGGATAGGTTCCCCCCCCCCCCCCCTCTCTCTCTCTCTCTCTCTCTCTCTCTCTCTCTCTCTCCCTCGCCCTCGCCCTCTCCCTCCATGTGTCAGGTCTTCCGCCAGCCATGCAGAAGGTGATGTACAAAGGCCTGGTCCCGGAGGACAAGACGCTACGGGAGATGAAGGTGACGAGCGGCGCCAAGATCATGGTGGTGGGCTCCACCATAAACGACGTGCTGGCCGTCAGCACGCCCAAAGAGGTCATGCAGCAGGAGGTGAAGGCCGAGGAGAACAAGAAGGAGCCGCTATGCAGACAAAAGGTCGTACACGTTTAGCCACTGGATCAAAATCTGCTCCTGGGTGAAACCTGGAAACATTTTTCACTGTCATACTAGTGTGAAATGAAGTTAAGCACTTTAAATAGTAAGACGTCAAAACAACAGAACGCTCAGTCACAACTTTAATGACGAAAGCCTAATGCAAAGGAGAAGCGCACAGGTTTTACTTTTGTACGTTAACTGTTGCGCAACTGTAAAAAGTTTCGGGAACTTGTTAAGTTCTTTGTACTCATTTTTCTGTAGTTGTGTGTGTTTACTTTTAGTTCACCAAATCACAAGTGCCAAGAACTAAAAGGTTCCAGGGACGTAGGGTGGAAATGCAGTGAAAGACTTGAGTATTTTGGTTGCGGAATATGTATTTACGTCCACGTATGCTCTTATTTCAGCAACACAGGAAAGTTCTGGACAAAGGTAAACCTGACGATGTAATGCCGGCTATTAAAGGAACAAAAGTAAGTGCGAAGATGCGTGTCGGTTTTGTCGTGATCGTGTTTTTGAACATCTTCGTCCTTCCCGCCGGCAGGAGCGACTACCGACCGTGCCTTTATCCGGAATGTACAATAAGTCCGGAGGAAAAGTAAGACTCACATTTAAACTGGAGCAGGATCAGCTGTGGATCGGGACTAAAGGTGAGCGGCTAACACAGAACCACAAAAAGCCGACGGTGACAATTTTTGTTTGTTTGTTTTTTTGGGTGTTTTTGTTTGCAGAGAGGACAGAGAAAGTCCCAATGGGCTCCATCAAAAATGTGGTTTCTGAGCCTATTGAAGAGCACGAGGACTATCACATGATGGTAAGTGCGCTGCTGCTGCTTCATATTTAGCTTTTTTATGAGACGCGGATGAGACATATTTAAAGTCGTGTCGATGAATGGGGGGTTGGTTACACTCGGCTGCTTCGGGCACTCAAATGATACGGGGAAATCTGAGCGCCTTTTGTCTGTGGTGAAGTAAGTACACATTAGGATCTTACATAAGTGTCAGGTTCGGTGGGGAATAGCTCAGACTGTTCTATATGAGTGAGAAAATTATCAATGTCATATTTCGGGACTACATTTTTATATATTTATTCAACTACAGTAGAAAAGGGAAAAGAAAACACTAGTGGGAATTTTCCCCATAGAAAATCATGGAAAGAGCAATAATCTCACTCTGGGACACACTGCGGTCATTGTTAAACCTTTATTAATTGTACGGGAAATTCTGACAGATTTGACCATTTGGAAGTGTTAAAAAAACTGTACCGTGGTATCTTGAAATGAGTTTAATTCATTCTGTGACAATGCTCGTAACGCAAAACGAAATTCAAATCATCTTTCCTCATTGAAATGAATGGAAATTAATGGCATTTGAACAGGGGTGTGTACTTTATATTATTATATTCTTCTCCATGTTTGCAGGCGTTCCAGCTGGGTCCGACAGAAGCGTCACAGTATTGGGTCTACTGGGTGCCCACGCAGTTTGTGGACGCAATCAAAGACACGGTCCTGGGGAAGTGGCAGTATTTCTAATGTGCCTCTCATCAGTTTTGGTTATGACAATGATGAACTGGGACAAAAGAGGAGGAGTTGGGGGAAGAAGTGAGAGGCTGGAGGAAATGTGTCGGCATCTTATCTGAAGGAACGTGACTGACGCCTGCAGACTAAAATCGGTGTTTTTAGATTCAGCCCTCCCTCTTGTTGATCATTGATGTGCTTCAGCAAATCCAAGGGAAAACAATGAAACAATTGTACAGAAATTGATAACACTTTTCTTCTGTTATTCTTAAAGAAATAAAAGTTATTTAATAAATGAAACCACTGTGCTTTGTTTTTGTTCTTCAATGATTGTGAATGTGTGTATGAAGTCTAATACAGTGACGTTCGCTGCACTTTTTAAAAAAGAAATATTTATATTCCTGGCTAAAAATGTTATTAATATATATTTACCGTAGTAATTATGACTCATGTGTTAGCGTAGGTTGAAGACTACTGCAAGTAGTCAGTCCCGTTTTTGGACGTCCACACTTAAAACTTCAGATTAAAACAAATAATTTTGCGGCATGCCTTTTCCACAAATGCACACATTTTCGTGCGAGTGTCGTTTAAAGCTGTCGCATTTGACCAACTAGAAGCTCACAACGGTTCAGTCAACTTAACTGCCTCTTTTCAACGGTAGTTTCGCTTTTATTTTGAACGGCGCACAGGCAATGACGTGAATGACGTCACTAACACGGAAGTGCATCCTCACGCGGGAAATGGAAAGTTCAGTTGTTGTTTATAAATGACAGCAAGATGTCGTCTGGCGTAATGGACAAACCAGAAGACGCAGCCGGTGAGCGGAAGCGCGCCCCCCCGGTGAAGGTCCTGTCCGGCCAGCTGAGGACTGCGACGGAGGTACGGGGGAGCTCCGTTTGGCTCGTCAGGCTGGGCAGGGCTCTTTCCCTGCCGGTCTCGCTGGTGTGGATGCAGGGCACCGTGCTGGAGGTGCAGTTGGAGCTCGGCACCGTGCTGCTCATGGACGAGACGGGCACGTTCACAGTCCAGGGCGTCAACAGTGTGCCTAAAGGGAAACCGTGTTTGTCTTCGGGTAAATAAAGCGAGAGTTTGTTTGGCTTTCTTGTCGGCCAAATGTTTGTGAGCTATTTAGATTTGTTTTATATTTCAAGAAAAAAACGGTAATAAGCCAAAGTAGCCTATAATTTCATTCGTCCAGCTCCAACCACCAACGGTACATTTTATACATAAATGTGCCGCAACCCTGGAAACGCATGCACCTGAAAAACAAAAACACAAAACTCCAACTTCTTGTCACATTCCAAAAACGTGTTAGGTTCAACGAAGACTAAACAGACCATGTGTGAATGTTGTTTGTCGATATGTGCCTTGCAGTTTGAAGTCCGAGGTGTGCTTTGTCTCTCGCCCCAAGTCAGCTCGGATAGGCCCCAGCATACCCATAACCCAAATAATTCCTTTTGTACATAGCCCTATATGAATAAATAGATTTTCTTTTATAAGTTGTATTTTGTGACTTCACGTTCACGCACCTGAAAATGACACGACTTTTTAACCACCCCTTCGCCCAGGTAAATATGTGATGGTGATGGGCGTGGTCCAGGCAGTCTCCCCGGAGCCGGTGGTCCGCGCCGTCAAGCTGGCCGACCTCTCCGAGCACGCCACGCTGCACAGACAGATGTGGAAGCTGGAGGTGGAGGATCTGCAGCGGGTGCTGGCTCGCCCCGCCTCTGTCGGACCATGACAGCTGGAAACAAAACAGACCTCACCAGACACCTCGATTATCGTATGAATAAATTCATTAGTGTGTTAATTTATGCAGATAATGTTCTAATTACAAAGCACAAACAAGCATACAGATGTACTTAGAAGAAAAAGCTTTATTTTGTGTGTTGCCTGTTAATTTTG
This sequence comes from Phycodurus eques, assembly GCF_024500275.1. Taxonomy (NCBI): domain Eukaryota; kingdom Metazoa; phylum Chordata; class Actinopteri; order Syngnathiformes; family Syngnathidae; genus Phycodurus; species Phycodurus eques. The sequence goes on from NC_084540.1 coordinate 18,333,841, forward strand.
GTAACACTAGGAGAAAACCGACTTATGTGGACTGATTAAAATTAATTTCAAATGATTTGGCTGTGTGTGAGTGTTGAAGACTGTCGGGCAGACGGGACAAAAGGCTTTACAACATGCTACTTCCATCACCCTCTTCACATGAGCAGTGCCTAGCAAAGCTTCTTTGTTAATGCTCCCGTTTGTTCGGCCAGCGGCGAAGCGGACACCGATCGTCATGCCATGATCCATTCTGGCTTACTTCCCAGACACCTTCGAGATCACCTCGAGTTAGAGTACTGCTTCTCTTCACGTGATCTTCATGTCATTACTTGATGTCCTTAAGAAGAAAACTGTATTTTCCAAAGTCATTGTCGTTGGGTGCTATAAGGTGGTCTTTTCTGGCTTTGGCCAGTTTCATCAAAAGCACTTCCCGCCGCTCCATCCACTCCCGGAGCTCCTGTTCACCGTGGGCCAGCTTGCACAAGTCATCTTCCGTGCACGTCCCTACGAGGAACCTGTACGAACACACCAGTGAGCGTCAGTTGGTAACACTGCTGTAATGGCTGCAACACTAAAGTTGTATGCATTAAAGATGTTTGGTGCAACTTACTTGTGTGGAGCTTGGAGGGGAATGCGATGGTATTTGTGAACATTACTGTCCACGACAACCAGATATAGTTTTACACAAATAGTTTGATACAAAATGTCCTCTAATAGTGGCCGAGCGTGGTAATTTACTGAACTGCAAGGCATTTCACTATGATTACACGTTAAGCTGGACAATATCCAACTACTTATGTTTTGCAATTTTCATCATATATGTAGCTATTTATTCTGCAGCCATCCACTATTTTAGCCTCCATTGAAAAAAGATAAAATGCTGGTAGTTATGTCACTGAAAACAGAGGGTTTCTTAAAGAGGCATTTATGTGGTATGTGCAGCCGCACAGGGCAGCATTTCCAGCGGGGGCGCCGAAGAGGGGTCTCGCACAGGGTGCCATTAAAGCTAGGACCCGTCAGAACCAAAACGAACAATCTGTACTCAGCGGCCCTAAATATGTAGCAGAAAGTGGAGCAAACAATTTCAATACAAAAGCACATCTTAAATGATATTGAAGTAGTGGAAAGCAAAGACTTCAGGAATTAGAAAAAATATTTTAAAAAATAATAATATTCTCCTGCTTTGCCACCCAGTGTAAAATTTTGTAGTATAATGCAGGCAAAGGACATGGACTGCGTCGTCTTAACTGTGGTACATGTGGCGGACCGTGTAAAACCCGAATGGTGGGCCACAAATGGCCCTTGGGCCATAGTTCGGACACCCCTGCTGTAGTTAGGCAACGAATACATGATAAGAGACTTCTCATTGTACTGGAATGTATGCAATTAGCACTAAGGTCTGAAGATTGGAGCTAAAAGCCCTTGTCTAAGTCTAGCCATCCCAAAGGGTTAAAGACTAATGTGTGTTCCGTGTTCCCACAAAGCTCACCTCTCACAGACTTTGAAAGTGCCGGTGGGAAATCGATACTGCCAACAGTTCTGATCGTCCTCGCAGTTGAAGACTCGGTCTTTGTGTTTTTCCGAGGTGATGTGCTGCTGCCACTGCTTGTCGCTGTTGCAGTTCTTACCGCACAGCCAACAGTGATTGCCAGCCTGCACCGAGCACAGTCATCATCAGAATCATGCTAACGAGGTTTGGTGCATGACTATAAGCAAGAATTGAAATTATTAAACATATATATATTTACATTTTTAAATAAATATTGAAATACAATACCTTGGGTCCCTTGAAAGATTATATATCAATCTGAATCAATATCAATGACCATTGTTGGCTATTTGAACAGATTTTTCCACTCTAAAGTGGGGGTACATCCGTAGCAAATAACTTCTTAATTCTTTTTTTTTTTAATGTGAAAGACCCCACACATGACAAGAAAAAAAATAATAATGCTCTTATAGTGTGTACATGAGATCACCAAAAACGCGAGTCACAAATAGGCATCCAGACTGCCATGAAATAAATCCAAAGAAGAAATTGTAGTAGACGGACTACAAGAAGCTAGGCTAACTGTTATTTGCGTCCGGCAACAGTGCAAGCTTCCTAAATGGTTACCGTTCCATTTCGTGTCGCAATCACAGAGTCCATTGCTAGGCCAAACTCTGTTGATCACACAGATAGGATTTTCCATATTAATTATTAAACTGGTTATTTTTTCCAAGCATAATGGGGGGAAAAAATAAAATAAATCACTCAACAGCCCCCACACCACTGGGTAATAACTAAGATTAATATTTTGGAGACATTTGAGAATCGGGACTGATCGCCAAGAAGGGGAAATTCTTAAATTAGGCCTGATTGTCGGTATGTGTGTACCCCGCTTGACCCTATTGTCAATGACACGTTATCCGTAAAGGAAATTGCTTTCTATGTACAGTTGTCCACCATTGGCCTTCTTTTCGCTTCCAACTCACCACTTCTTCCACGTAGTCTGTTGGCATGTGGATCGGCTTGCCGTTCTCCCTCACAGAGATATTAGCGTTCTCCTCACCCCAGCCCGCCTTCTGAGACTGCAGCCACTTGTCATAAAGCTGATCTGCATCTGCAACTAAATAAGCACGAAACACGATTGTTGGCGTCACATCAGCCATTTCAGGTCTGCGAGGAAAGGACTCACTGTTATTTTCCTTCATGAAGGTCCAAAGGTCTCGCTCCTCCACACTGTGAGCAAATGTGCAATTGCCAATATACTGGCACTTCTTGCCGGCTGCCACATGCATGCAAATCTGAGAGAGAAAAAAAAAGACACATAAGCTGGTGACTTTTCCTTTTGATTAAAATCTCCTTATTGTTGGCTATGTACCTCAAACTGAGCTGGGATCGGCTTTTTGGTAGGAAGGGCTCTAATCGTTGTCCATTTTTTCCTCTCAATGGAGCTTACAAGAACCACACGCTTGTCTTTGGCCCACCTGTAAAGAGAAAACTAGTTTAGCACCAGGAAACAGTCCTGTCACTTCATGCCCACAGATCAACTTACGTGTGCCTTGCTTTGGCTGAGCAATACTTTTTGTTCTTGTCCGCTTCACTTAGCTGCCCATTTCTCCAACACTGGCTACAAACAAACATCATCTTCAAATTTTGAGGCCCGAACCGTCTTTGGCCTAAAAACTGATGATCACATTGAAAGGACAAGTTTAAAGTTTTTTTTTTTTTTTTTTTTTTTTTTTAAAACAGCAGAAATACAAAAAGTTAAGTGTTACCTGGGCACGTCGCAGTGCAATATTTGAGTTCCAATATGTGGTGGCCTCTTGAACAATACTTTCATGACTAATACCTGTGTGATGCCAACAGAAATAACTCAATATGAATTCCATATAATGTCCATTTTACTCCCACAAAATGGTGTGATGGTAAATCTCTACTCATTGAACATTTTTCCATGTACACCTGCAGAATTCAAAGAGATCCAATAGAAGAGTTCAAAAGTGTAGACCCATCAACCAAGGTAGAGAAGAGTTGTGTAAAGTGTCATGGTTTCCGCCACCTTTTGTATAGATCTGTCTTGTATTTTTCTCTTTCTAAATCCTGTTAACACTATTTACGTCATTACACAATACGAGATGGGCAAAATATTATAAACCGTCTGTGATGTTCAACACCACTACAAAGTACAATAATAAAAATACTGCAAACGTATCAGTTGGCTTTTGTCCACACTCTGGGCTCTGCTTCTGCAAGTACAACCCCAATTCCAATGAAGTTGGGATGTTGTGTGAAACATAAATAAAAACAGAATACAATGCTTTGCAAATCATGTTCAACCTATATTTAATTGAATATACTACAAAGACAAGATATTTAATGTTAAAACTGATAAACTATTGTTTTTAGCAAATAATCATCACTTAGAATTTTATGGCTGCAACACGTTCCAAAAAAGCTGGGACAGGTGGCAAAAAAGATTGATAAGGTCAAAAACCGACATCAATGTGTAAAGGATATCACCACATGGGCTCAGGAACACTTCAGAAAAGTAATGTCAGTAAATACAGTTCTGCGCTACATCCGTAAGTGCAACTTGAAACTACTATGCAAAGCAAAAGCCATTTATCACCCGCCGCCGGCTTCTCTGTGCCCGAGCTCATCTAAGATGGACTGATGTAAAGTGGAAAAAGTGTTCTGTGGTCCGAGGAGTCCAGATTTCAAATTATTTTTGGAAATTGTGGATGTCGTGTCCTCCGGGCCAAAGAGGAAAAGAACCATCCGGACTGTTATGGATGCAAAGTTCAAAAGCCAGCATCTGTGATGGCATCGGGCTGTGTTAGTGCCAATGGCATGGGTAACTTACACATCTGTGAAGGCACCATTCATGCTGAAAGGTACATACAGGTTTTGGAGAAACATATGCTGCCATCCAAGCAACATCTTTTTCATGGACGCCCCTGCTTATTTCAACAAGACAATGCCAAACCACATTCTGCATGTGTTACAACAGCGTGGCTTCGTAGTAAAAGAGTGGAGGTACTAGACTGGCCTGCCTGCAGTCCAGACCTGTCTCCCATTGAAAATGTGTGGCGGATTATGTAGCGTAAAAACGACAATGGAAACTCCGTACTGTTGAACAGCTCAAGCTGTACATCAAGCAAGAATGGGAAAGAATTCCACCTACAAAGCTTCAACAATTAGTGTCCCCAGTTCCCAAAAGTTAATTGAATATTGTTTAAATAAAAGGTGATGTAACACAGTGGTAAACATGACCCTGTCCCAGCTTTTTGGGAACGTGTTGCAGCCATAAAATTCTAAGTTAATGATTATTTGCTAAAAACAATCAAGTTTATCAGTTTGAACATTCAATATCTTGTCTTTGTAGTGTATTCAATTAAATATAGGTTGAACATGATTTGCAAATCATTGTATTCTCTTTTTATCTATGCTTAACACGACGACCCAACTTCATTGGAATTGAGGTTGTAGAAGCAGGCAGCTGGCCACAGCGCACACTTGCAAGTGATAGGACAAAAGCCAGTCCGCCGAGTGACACGGAAGAGAGGCTCCAACACCCGGTTGTCATAGTAGCGAAAGTTGGACTCGACATTTGCCCAGCAGGATATACGTGGCAGGATGTGGGCTAGTTTACTTGCATGGGACCAAACAGGCTGATTTCAGCTAGAAATTTTTTTTAAAATGTCTCCTTTAGGTCAGAAGGACTATGTCAATATTGTGGAGGTCTACCTAATTACTTGTACTTCTGTTTTTTGTTTTTTTTCAATAGAAGAGGAATCTTACGGCACTCGTGCTGCAACATCCAGACCTTCAGCTCGATGAGACTGTGAGCGTAGAAGCACTCGTCCTCTCTGACACAGCCGTACCGCACTTCATGTCGACACAGGTCGAGCTGGCAGAGGGGATTCAACATTCGGATTTTTGAATATCGGACCGTGTTCTCCTTTAATATGTGGACCAGGCATCTGGCAGAAAAACGGAGCAACTCAATGAGAGAAACCTGTTTGCTCCAGACTGCTTCCTGGATGAAGAATAGCCGCCAAGTACTTACTTATGTTTCTCAAAGTCGTGCTTCGTTACCGGATGAGAGCAAAGCGACGGGTTATCTTTGTTGGTTTTGCTGATTATTCTAGGTTTATGGTCAAAACACACCTGAAGACAAAACATGCTCTTTTAGTCTTCCAACTCGGCACAAAGTCTGCTTTCAGATGAACAACAATCCTAGTCGCTGACATATGAACACCACTCTGACTGCTGCTGGTTATTTCTCAGAAACACAAAGAGGGCCTCCTCGCCACATCTGACATGATGAATCACTACTTGGGAAGATAAGACTGTCAGTTTCACCACCAACACGCTGATGGAGTGAAGCCGTATACTCACTCCGCACAGAAACACAAAGATCTCCGGGTGCTCCTGTAAGATCTTCTCCACAGTCAGCCTAATGTTGGAGCTGGGCCCGAAAGGGTCGAAAAGAAGCTCCCGAGATATAAGGCCTATCCGCTCCAGCGTCCAAACGTCGATTTCCTCCTGACAGTATGCAAACGTGCAGTGGCCAGGATAGAGACAGTCTTTTCCCACAGCCACCTCTGGGGAAAAAAATTTAAGTGTTGGAGATGAACAGAGTGTGTTCTCAGGAATCAATAGAAACACTGTTGGGTAATGAATAATAACAAATGAAGTTCTATACGAGCAACTGCACCTTTGCAAATGTAATAAGGTCCAACATATTGGGTTTTTGTCGGTCTGGGCCGAATGAGCCTCCAAGTTTTATCAAGTGAATGCTTTAGTCTGCCAAGTAAAGTGTCTTTTTTGCATTTGTGCTCTTCAGTATGAAGCGTGTAGTCCAACACGGCAGGTCCTGTAGACACAGAGCACATTTTAGATGAGACAGCCGTCGTCCACCTTTTCCTCTGGACATAATTAAAGGACACTCTCCTTACCTGTTCTGGTGTAGCAGACTGAACATGCCTGTTTGAATTCATGAGTTTCAGCTAAGGGGTTCTTGGTTTTGCTGACAGAATGGCCCTTCACCTCAGGCATGCCCACAGCCATTCCCATTGGCATTTCACTGTTGTCCAGCTGTGTCCAAAATAACATTACAGGTGAAAAGTGAAAACAGTCTGAACTCACACAGTTGTCATAATTTGAGACACACAATTACCTGTGGCATGAATGTATTTGAAGAATAATCTGAAAATGTAAAATTAAAAATTAATACATGATAAATCACTCTGAGTGCGGGTTGTGTGTCTGTGTGAGTCGCAAAGAGGCACAGACACGTACATGATTGCAGCTGAAGGTTTCACAGAGAGCACTCAATGTACACGCCAACACAGCTCTGCAGCTGGAGTGCGGGCTCATTTTTTAATCGTTTTTGAAACTTTATTTTATATACCTGCAGAATTTTTTTTAAATTCAAATTGGAAAGACTTAACACAGTTGCGTTAGTTTACCCCATCTTCAAGGCACGATAAACACCTTATGTTTTGAAATCATAACGACCCTTTAGCAAATCATGAGGGATAGCTATCATACCTGTTTTAAAGTCTGATAACGAGGGGCTTTCCAGGGTGTCCAGGGGCTGGGTCAGGGTTTCAAAAGTGTCCATCCCAAAATAGACACTGGATCCTAATTGGTTATACAGCGGCGGGAGATTGATAGTGCACTGCTGGGTGCTGGGCAGGAAGGGGTTGATGTGAGACGGCATGAGGAATGGACTCGGCATGGAGGTGGCCGAGGGCATACTGGGTGGCCGAGGAAGAGGGCACTTCATTGTGGGTAGGACCTAGGGAGAGAGAGAGTTAGAAAGCGAGAACTCCACATTTGAGTCACTAGCGAGATCCTGTGGGAGGGTGCAGGTGGAGTCATTTCTACACACTAACCATCGCCGTTTCTGGGCTGGCCTGGTCTAGCAGGTCATCCAAGTCGTTACCGATGATGTCCCCGTCTAAGTCTTTGTTGGTCTCAAACAGGGAAAGTGGCTTACTGGATCGGGAGCCATTCATATATGTGGATATGGCGAGAGGGGTGGGTGAGGGCGCAGACACGGGCAGAGATAGTGATTCAAAACCTGGAACCTCTGACAGAGACATCGGTGGAATACTGCTGGAAAGCGGGAGCTCATCTACTGCTGTCTTATTAAGAGGTGGAACAAAGACTGGCGTGGGAACCAAAACACTGCTGTCCGGTACCAACTGTGGCACTTCTGGGACAAAAAAAACAAATAAGCAGCAAATAAATAACATATAAAAATAATTCTAACTTTATTGTCAGAATGCATTGTCAGAATGCTGACCCACTCAACATACTGAACATAATATAGATTATATTGTTCCAAAAAAAATGACACCAAAAGTCAGAAGGACGGTTGAACACTTGCCAATTTCTATTTCTTCAACTGAGGATGAGCTTTGGGATGCCTAAACAAATGCAGATAAAAATCTATGAAATAGGGCATTTATTAGGAACATAGACATTATTAAGTATTGTGTACTGCTGGCACCTTGTCACAAGTGGCATCCTGATGACTTGATCCCTGCAAAACATTCAAGGCCGGCTGCAAAAACAAAAGAAAATAAGAGGACCCTCTGCATATTTACGGTCCGGCTTTTGCAAATTCACTTATTCATTAATAAAAATGTTTTATTTTTTTATTTTTTTGGGGGGGGTGGGGGTTAGTCGCAGAAAAACGCATCTATTTGTGATTTTATGTAAAGTGGCAAAAAAAGTATTTTTTATATTATTTGTGTGGTAAAATACTGTCTATCTTACGTATGTATTGTAGCGTCTCCTTAAAGTAGCCAACGAATGGTAACTGTTGGCTGTAAATACGGCAAAAATAAGATCAGACGAGTGGCCAACGAAGCAGTGTTGCTTTTCACCAGGAGAGGCTGCTCCAGGAGCAGCCCCATCAATGTAACTCCTGCACTTTGCTGTGCAGTCAAATGTTCATGTTACCCCTACAGTAATTCATTATCACTATCATCATCATCACCAGAATTGTTTACTGAACCTTGTGTAGCTACCCATTTACATATAAGCAGTTTACTGTACTGTATTTTGAAGGGTACAGCAATGTCTGAAGATGTTTTTGTTTGAAACAACATTAAAGTGTTTTGGGATCATATTGTGTGGTATAGTTATGGTTTAAAGTGAGCCACTTTTAGGGGAACATCAATTTTTGTGAGAATTAAGTAGTAGTAGAGGAGGTCCACTGTAGCTACTTAACAAGGAATTCAGACTCGAGCACGAAAACTGCTTGGAGGCCAGGCGACACTTACCTTCGTCCTGATGTAAGCTTTCCGAATTTTCAGTCCTAACGTTTTGGCGAGGTCCTGAGTCAGTTGTATAACACTGGGATCCTGACAGAGAAAACACATTCTGATCTCTCTGATTTAGACGAGGTACAAGGTTAATTCGCCCGGCTTATTTAGCTAAAAATGTAAATAAAATAGTAGTTCATTAATAGTTCAGTATGATGCAGTCTACATCTACTAGAAATGCAAGGTCTCAGAGAACAGATGTATTGGGCTTGGGATATTCCAGCTGTGGATGTCAAAACTGAGCATTATCTTTTTTTATTTTTATTTTTTTATTTTAGACTTCTCTTGTATTGTATCCCATTAAGATAATAAAGGACTTGGGAGTACCTAATATTGTGGCAACGGGGTATTTAAACATCACACAACAGGGTGGCCATATAATTGTGGGATGCCCAACCTAGTGGTGGACTTCAGCGCTTTGTTTTTCTTCTTCTTTTCATTGTCTCATTCTAGGACAGTGGTTCTTAACCTGGGTTTGATTAAACACCAGTGGTTCGGCGAGTCAGTCTCAGGGGTTTAGGGGCGATCAAGACGCACACACAGTCTGTGTGTGTCCACTGCGTTTACCCAACGCGTACGACGCTCTAGGTCTTTTGGTGTCACCAAATCATAGAAAGCCTTTGTGATACTAAAACAATTTGTTCCAATGTATCTTTGTGAGCACTTCTTTTTGAGGATACAAGATATAAAAACGAAAGGAACCCATTTTGTTGCGAAAATGATACGAGTGGCACTTGCCAAGGTGAAGCAGAGCATTCCTGTACCTCTCTCTGTCAAGGCAACAGCAAAAGTTACATTGATTTGCAGTAAATATCCTCTGAGTTAGGTTTTTGATTTTTGAGTCAAATACATGATTTGTTGGTTTTGTTCTTTGAACACTGATTTTATGTGTAACTGAGCTTGGTTTATTTTGTGCACTGAAAAAGGTACCACTGTTCTAGCATCATTGTTAGGGTTTTATGCATGTCAGACCAAGCAATGTTACTGTATCTGCTCGCTCACATGAGCATCCATCAAAACCAGCTATCACCACCACTTTCATTTCAAGCAAATGTTATTTTGCCTATGCAAAAGCCACTTAAATGTTTCACTGGAGTCTTTTCACTCAGCCTCTGGCCTTAAATTACTGACTGAGGCAAAACAGGAGCATTTCCCAGATGTGTTTTACTTACCTGAGGTACAGCTAGAGAGCATTTGGCCACAGCGTCGTAGGCCTCTTGATGCCTCCCCATCTCCTTTAAAGACTTAGCTTTTCTGTACAGCACTTTATAGTTGCCTTCATTCAACTGCAGGGCCTTTTCACAGTCTTCTAGTGCTTGATCATACAGTCCCTGAGAAAGAGACATTGTTTTAAGAAGCGTGTCAGTATTAGACCGATTAGGGTGTGGTTATATAGACATTTTACAATTCAACACGAAGAGGAAAAGGTTGTTCTTTTAAATAAATAACTCGTCGCCAAACATGCGTCACACTTGCCAGGATTTAACACGCCGGGTTCAAAAGTAGGGATATGTTCCCGAACATGAGGCATGTCCAGTGACGCTTTCTTCACAAGAAAGCGTGAAATCTCGTTACAAAGAAAGATTGTTGGGCATGATGTGCCAATCCCCCCACATCTCCACCACCTAGTTGGCTGCCATTAAGTGCAATATGAAACCACACGTATGAGAACCTTTTATGGGTTAACACACAAACAACAATTTCTAAGGTAAAATCAAGCATTTTGCTATATTGGCTATATTTACTCAACTGCCGTGGCTATATTTACTCAACTGCCCAGCATACTGAGACGCATTAGGGTCACATTAGCTTTCGTTAGGGGCTGGGGAACTTTTTAAAAATACAAAGAACTAAACTCCATTGTGGAGATCAAACTTGGGAAACAAACTTGCTGTCTTTGAAGGTGCATTAACATGTCCAACATGTTTTCCGAGACTTGGGAAGTTTGTTGAAGCACATACGGCAAATACTTGGGTTCTGACAACTACGCGATTTCTATCTCTGTTCTAAACCTGGTGCCAAAATGCTCCCATACCGCTGACCTAAATGAGCTTGGAGGGTCCGCAAATTCAGAGTCATTAGTCGTACTAGCCATGTTTCTTCCTCTCCTCCGGTTCGCTCTCCTCACGTAAATGAACAGAACTAGCATTAGCGGTAGCCACAGTTTTATGTAAACAGTCACAATTTCAGTTTCAATACATTACAGACTTCACATACATAGTTTTATTATAACGTTGCATTTATTTATTCAACTGCGCAGCCAGCAATTAATCATGGCAAAACTTTTATTATCGTGGAGGGCATTATGTAATTATCATCTAATTATTGTTGCTTTATCACATTAAAATGTAATATTTTTGAACTTATGAAGTTAACATTTAAAAAAGAAAAAATATGGTGCTGAAGTTTCAAAATGGAGGTAGACCCTGCTTGCCTGGCTGAGTTGATATCAAAAGTTACAATTTTAAGTACTTCTCGTGCATTTTACAGGTCGTAAACACCCTGTTTGGTGTGTGACATTTCTCCAAACAATGCGATGAAGAGTCCATAGAGTAGCATGATTTGTTTAAATATGCGATAATGGAGCCTTTCCACCGAAGTCAAAGCACCGTTCCATTTCGGTGAGCCACAATCACAAATCACCATGTTATTGCCTATCCAGATTGGCACGCCACAACGTAAGAGGTTAAAATAGCCCATGTGTTTACAATTCCACCTACCGGTACTTCATATTTCATATTTAGTCAAGTTGTGGTTTGGACACCAACTGTGGAGGAGTTTGCAGACATACCAAAATCAACTCACCGGAATGATGTTCAAGCATGCGGCGGCTCGATTTGCATAAAGCTTTTCAAGTAAACCCACTGCAACGCAGATGTCCTCCGAATTGGCGTAATCGGCTATATTCAAGGCTTCTGTGTACATCTCAACGGATTTTGTCCATTCGCCCTCTTTAAACACGTCGTTGCCTTCTCCGAAAAGATTCCAAACAAGATCCTTAATGAACATCTGAAAACCAAAAAGACGAACAAACAATGTTCATACTCGGGAGTTGGTTGGTTTTTCACAAGTTTAATAACGTGGATGAGTTTATAGCTTACTTCATAATGATCTTGAGTTCCAGGATATGGTAGTGTTGATCTAGGACCAAAAAAGTATTATGTTATAAATTGTGACTTGCTTGTCACGTTGGGGTCTTACTAAGCGTACGGTCAGATATTTCATTAGACCCCAAGCTCACTGGTGGGAACGCCCCCGAGACTGACAAGACTAATCAGTCGCGGAAACTCCTGAGACTGAAACATTGCTTGCGCTCTCACCAGGAAGATGTCTGGGAGACGTCTCCGGACAATATGACAACCAATTCTCCCGGAAGTCACTGATATAGGCCTATATACAGAATATATATTATAGTCTTTAAATCAATATATAATAGTTGGTGTGTCTGTGTCTGTGTGTGCGTGCGTGCCCCGCGTTCAACCGGCAGAGCGGGGACATCCAGATAGTTCCCGAATGACGACAACGCTTTAACCTCCACAATATTGGGGCGATCGTTTGGATATTTTCAGAGGTTGACGTGGGCATACATAAAGCTGTCCATATACATTTTGGTCACAACTGCTTGCAGTTTTGTGACATTAAGCTACTTTAAGGTTTTTCTCTATAATAAAGTGGTGTCGCCAAAAGGTCTCTGCGACTCCTGGGCGACCCGGCTCGTCTCCGGGAGACGTTTCCGTAACCAATGAAGACTTGAGTCGCCATCAGGTCGCCAACTAGTCTCTAGGCCAGTGAGACAGGGGTCATATGTTTGCAAAATTCAAAGCTGGAAACTTTTAAAGGAAATTTATGGGTAAAGAAATTGTGGGTCTTGTCTCTTAAATGCAGCTTTTCTTGGAAGTTGCAGGCTCTTCTTCTGTCTCATTATTTGGCTGCTTCATTTTTTCAGAGAAGCTATCTAAAGATGTTTGTTTTTTAATCATTTTTTGCTAGCTTGTGGCCTTACGTTTTCCATCGTATCTTGTGACCGAAATGAGCATTTTGACAGAAGCACAGCCACCTCATTTTCTAAATAAAACTTTTTAAACACAAGTGTTCATTACTCAATTTGTGGGAACTAACCAATTTGAGCTTGTACACTGAACAACACAACAAAATCTTTCACTCCAGATAGCGTCAAGCACCAAATGTGACTGTTCGCTGTTGACACTTACTGTATAAACTGTAGACCTTTCTGAATCTCCTGCCAGCGACTCTTCCTGTCCAGCTGACCAATCCGAGACATGACTGTGTGCTCTTGTATCCACTGCTCGGTGTCAGTGCCTGGGAAAGAACAACACAACAGGCTTTTATTCATTCATTCATTCATTCATGATAAGACGCTGACAGAAATAGATGCAGTCCAGCATCCACCCTCAATTATGATACAGCACAAAGGCCCAGTGGTAGGCATAAATTATATCACTTCAATTATATCAAACACGAGGACTTCCGTGTTTAGTAGTGACGTCACACGCGTCATGCTGGAACAATGTCGTTAATGGCATTTTTAATTGGCTGGCGACAATTGAAAAGATCGGTTTCAACAACGGGCACGGCACCAGTCAAATGGGTGCTAGAGTAACTTTGTCCACCTTTTTTTTAATGAACTAAATAAAAACGCCTACCATATGTTTGTACCATTTTACGCCTCATTTCTTAGTAAACCTGATGCAAGTTAGGGGGTGTGAAACGGACTGCAGTCGGCACAGGTTACGTCTCTCCCGATAAAAGGTGCCACATTTGACTTTGTTCGGGGTAGACGTTTCGGAGTAACAAACTGTCAGCAGGGTTGTTGTTGACGACGACAAGCTGACGTTTTGTCCGAGCCGCTGTTTGTTTAATTAGGTGTGCTGTGGGAGGCACACGGCGGGCTCGTAAGTGGACGTGTCCGATGATGGACGCATGACTTTAGCGCACATGTGCTAGCCCCACCAGTGTATTTAGCATTTATGCTCCCATGGCAAATCACAGCGTTTACTTCAGCGGTGGAAACGCGGACGGAACTTGCAGCATGGCGCTACCTGGCGTAGTTTATAGGAAATAGACTGACCCCCAACAAAGTATAGGCATGTCCCAAGTTTAAGTAGTTCTCCTTCGCAGACAATAGCGATTTATTCCATCTTCCCCCCCCATTTGGCCGGCAAACATCCCTGTTTTACCCAGACAGCATTGCACACTTACATGAAGGCGTGTGTGAGCCAAACAAGTCCCCGAGCCAGCAGCATTCAAGGGTAGGAAGCGATTTTTTTGATTTAGCTAAATTTAAAAAAAAAAATGAAATAAGCTAAATGTGTAAAGCCAAAGGCCGCATAGAGCTTGTTCTTCTTCTTTGCTGAGTAAACAAGGAGCGCACTCAACGCTGATATAGTGCTGCCCCCTAGTGCGAGGAGAAGGACTAGCACATGGCAACGCCTTCAGAATTGGTCAAACATGGCCAATAAAATGCATTATTGACTGAAATCGAGGCTATTTCAATCCAAAAACATCTTAACAGGTCAAGTTACATTTGAACATAGGACCACTTATTGGATAGCAGCTTGACAATTCTGACATCCATTTAACATCTTTTCTCATGCTATGAAATAAGGTTTCTTATGTTTAAAATGTAAATTGACCTTTTACAATGTATTTGTTTGAACTAGATTGAGTTCAGTAAATATGGCCACATAATGCTTCAAATTCAACATACGACCATTTTCAGCTCTTTAATACCCATAAAATGTATTGAGACACTGTTGTGCGTACTCATTTGGAAAAGTGTGTTTTGTTTTGTTTTGTTTTTCACCAAGAATTTTTTTTTTATTGGGACGTTTGTTCAAAACAAAACTAAGTTGATAACTCGAAACTTGCGTTGACTGTTTAGTAAAAATATATTTTGGATAATAATTTGGGACTCAGTTTATATTGCTATCTTTTCAAATACAGAATAACAATTCTCAGTTTTTACATGAAAATGGTGGAATAGTGACATCAGCCTCGCAGTTCTGAGGCTGAGGGTTCGAATCCTTCCTGTGTGGTTTTTGCTTGGGTGTTCCCCACGTACTCTGGCTTCCTCCCACATTCGCAAAAACATCTGCATGTTAGCTTAATACAAAACTCTTAAGTTGTCCTGTCTTTGGCTCTACAGTATTGTGTGCCCTGCGATTGGCTGGCAACCAGTCTAGGGTGTACCTGCCGCTCACCTCAATTCAGCTGGGATAGGTTCCAGCGCACCCGCAATGGGCAAAAAGAAAATGCATGGATATAGTTACAGTTTTCAGTGGCAGACAGCACAGTGGTTAGCATGTCTGCCTTACAGTTCTGAGGTTTTGGCTTCAAATATTGGCTAAACTCCTCCTGTTTGGCGTTTGCATGTTCTACCTGTACTTACGTGGGTTTTCTTTGCGTATTCCAGCTAAGTGGGAGTATGAATGGTTGTCTGTTTTCTATGAATTATGCCCTCACCGTTTTGAGTTTCTGGGTTTGACTCTCGGTTCCCGGCCTCCCAATGTGTATTTATCTACATGTGCCCAACAATTGACTGGACGACCAGTCCACGGTGTACACCGCCTCTTTCCCAAAGTCAGCTGGGAAACTCTGATGAAGATAAGCATTATCAAAAATGGATGGATAACTTATTTTTACACTTGTGTAACAATGAAGATTGCGACATGACCTTCTTATGCCACCTTTTTTGTCATCATTAAAGTTAAGACTGCAGGTTTCAGCGTTTTTTTTTTTACATGTTACAATGGTTACTTTATTTCTTCACATGCATGGCGGCCTTCTCCTTGTTTTCAGTGGCGTAGACCTGCATTCCACAAGATAACAGAGAGGATTGTTCTGTCATGCGATAAGTTCGCAGGACAAAATCCACTTACCAGTTGTATGCATGCAACAAAATGTGTGTGTGTGTGTTTTTTTAATAACACTAACAATCAGATAGATACACAGTGATTGAGAGATGTTCAGTGAACATGTGATGGATATGGAAAGGAGTTGAAAGGAAGCTGCTTATCTCTAATGAGGAACTGGTACTCTGTTATCAAAAACATAATAATAATTAAAAAAAGAAAGCAACAGAGCCTGATATTAGAACATAACATATGATGATGTGACAGAGCTGAAAATGTACTTTAGAAAAAATACAATAACAGGATCAAATATGACTGAATTTGTCAATAAGACAGGCTTCAGTGGTGAACTCAGATAAGTGCAGTCATTGTAAGTAAATCATTCTGACAATAATAATAGATGTAGTTGTTTTATGGAAGGCGAGTGTATTTTATTCACAAAGTTTCCAGGTTTATTTATGATGGAAAAGGATGAGTTCAAATCTCACTTTACCAGTTCAGTTTGGTACTCTGTTATTACATTTGTGGTACCTGAGGTATGTAAACAAAAAGAAAACAAAACAAAAAAATCCAAGCCAGCCAGTTTGACAAACACTGGATCGGCTTAGCTGACCAATGGTGATGCTCAGGAGATTATTCAGACGACATCTAAAAAAAGATCCCCACTCCGTGTTACAAACACACAGAGCACGGATGTGAGCAGTCTGCAGCTCAGCAACCTGTCTGTCGCATGCCATGACTGCCCTTCACCACGCATTTTTGCTCTTTGCAGGTAAGTTGGCTGTTTAACCTCAGTGGGAAGAACAATGTTGTCTTTTTAAAAGCACGGATGGAGACATTGACAAAGGTCAGCCTCAAAGGGGAATTTAAAGTAATAACTAAGGTTCCGCTGCGTGCATTTTTGAATGTGTCGTACGCCTTATGAGATTCAAAACATTTGAGGATTAAAAACTATTTTGACCAATGTACGTTCATGTGAATTATTCCATAGTTTTCTTTGAAAGTCTTGTTTTTACATTTACGGAAAGTGGAGGGAGCTTCCTGACACGTGTGGATTGGCTTTTTGCTTTGGACGCAACTTTTCAAAAAGACCAAAATGTGCATGTGCATCCTGGCTGAGGAATAACGACCCAGCTGTGACTGCATTGCCTTTTTTTTTTTTTTGTTATTGTGTCTTAAGAAGGACTGTTTTCAAAACTATTTATTAAACTTACACAGAGAGATGCACATTTGTATTTTTATTCAGGTTTAGTAAAATGTCAGAACATACATTTGTGTCCATAATTTTCGGGATGTAGCCTTTCAGGCATATGAGAGCAGTTTCCTATGAGTAAGTGCAAAGTCAACCACTTGAGTTGGCAAGAACGTGTATTTTTGTGCAACCCCCCTGTCTCCATGCAGGCACAGGAACTTAAGTAGGTTTTACAAATGTACAACTTTACACATAAGAAGATAAACTACGGATAAAAGTATGACCTGCCCATGACACCTATATGGAAAGGGAGTTAAGGAAGAAACATGGATTTGGATGCATCGTGCAAGTGTAGTAGCAGTCTGTTGTAATATTTGCACATTAAATTTTTCTTATGAAATCTGATTTCTAGCTAAAAAAAAAAAAAATCTAAATATTAATAATACGCTTAAAAAAATGGATGCCAACATGCATTTCAGCTTCGTCTTCTGCAACCTAAAATCAAGATAGTTATGCATCGATGCATCTTTGACGTGGTGGTTTTGTTGAATTCAGATGCCAGAGTGCATTGAAGTCGGTTAAAGGTGTTAAACTGAGCTCTTTTTCTGTTGTCGCCTCTGTTGCAGTGGCTGCGGCCTCTGCAGCCTCTCCGGCCGCGTTCTCGTCCCGGCGCTCCAAAAGAGGTCTTCTGGAGCTGGCGGGGATCATCAGATGCAGCACGGGGAGATCGGCTTTGGCTTACGTTTCGTACGGGTGCTACTGTGGACTCGGGGGCCACGGCTGGCCCCGAGACAGGGCCGACTGGTGAGTGAAAAACCTCCCCTGTTTCACCACGCAACGTCAAGTCTGCTTTTATTGTTTGCCGTAAATATCGCCTCGGGCGTACCTGATTATAGTGCGAAAAATATATATATATCCCAGTTGACACCCTACATATGACCCACCTATACATTATGTGGTACCCAGGGTATAAATTAGTGCCCATGAATCTCCAGGTTCCCAATTTCCTTTTGGGAAGGATGTTGCTGAGCCTCAAACGCCACACTGAGCCACCTCCACAGGCACTTCTGAATTCCAGACCCCAATCTTAATTGTCACCATCTTTTCATGCTTTTCTACTTCAAAGCAGCCAACTGCAAAACGAAACACTCTTGTGGCCATGCTCACCCCCGCCCGCATTTAAAATAATGTTGTGATTCCACACGTCACTTTCTGACCCTGTCTATATGGTACACTGTTTAACCCTCCCTCACACATGAACACACACGATGTAAATCTTCCATTTTGGCCCCAGGTGCTGCCACAAACATGACTGCTGCTACGATGGCGCCGAGCGCCAGGGATGCCAAACCAAAACAGACCGCTACGATTGGACATGTGATGGCAGGACAGCGGACTGTGGTATTGTTTTCTCTCTCTCTCTATGTAGAGTATAATACAGGGAAACCTCGAAAGTGGGAGAAAAAAAAATAATACACTGGTGCCTTGAGATACGAGTTTGATTCGTTCAGTGACCATACTCGTGACTTCATCTTTTTTCATTCAAATGAATGGAAATTCCATTAATTCACTCCAGTCCCCCCCCCCCTCCCCCCAAAACAAACAAACAAAAATGTTTGTAATGTGTATTTTAATTTTGAAAAATAGGACGCCATAATATTGTACTTTATAAAAAGATACAGTACAGTAATAACATAATTAAATAACAGAATTAAAATGAATACAAGTATTGAAGCAGCTTTTTGTGAGTGTTTACATACATCCCACACTGTCACAATATCATTTGAACACGCAATCACATATGACAGTGCATGTATCAAAAATGAAGGCATTATTTTTCAATTTGACTCTTTGTTCTCATAGAAACTTCATAATGAAAAGTGTCATGTGAATGTGGAAGTTATTAAAGACACTTATCCAGAGGGTTGCAGTAACAGTGAATCGATCAACATTTTTGTCACCGCTGGGCTGTGGAGACTCGATTATTTCAATTGAGTTGGAAAATGTATGTTTCATATATACCAAATATTACTTCTATTAGTTTTACACAACCTTCACATGTTTTATTGTTCCATAGCTCTTAGTCAGCACAGTACTAGCTTTTTCCGGCCATGTTGTGACGACTAGCAGTTTTTTTTTTTCCCAGTCTTTGCATGTACCCATTCCCATGAAGATAAGTTCGAGTGCAGCCGGACAAAGATAATTGCGTGAGAATGCTGTGGAAATGAGAGGGTGTATTTTTTCTTTCCTTTTCTTCTCTGTTTCTCTCACTTCTATATAACGAAGGTGTTTCTTTGCTTGCACTTCAGTAAGGGGTAACAAATGGTGACGACTTGTACCTTTTCCTCTCTTTGCAAATATTTTTCTTTCTTTCTTGTAGTAAAAACCCACAAAGACAAGATTGCTTCCTTACTTATTCTGTCAGAAAAAGTTTTGCCCAAAACACAATGTTTCACTTTCTTTCATTTGGGACACCTCATACATTTAGTTATGTAAAAGACTAACTATGCTTGCTATACTGCATATTTGTTGTCGCTAGAGTCAGAACAAAACCTTCCTTCCATCAAGCCAGGGTTTGTCACATTTCTGTGACAAACCCTGGCCAAGCCACTCCTCAGTAAATGAGTACATTCTGCATAGATATCTTTTTTTTTTTTTGTATGCCTTTGGCAAGTGTTCATAGGTCTGTAATTTCTGTTTTACACACATTAACATATTTACACTCAGGTTTTTCTAATGGGTAAAGCAAATTCCTGACCCAATTCATGTCAAGTTTCAAATTTGTCAGCGCTTGTGTCATTAATCTACATGAGTGGTTTCATTTTTGTTCTTTTTAGGTTTGGGTGGTATAACAATATGTATGTACACTTGCGTGACTGTGAAAGGCCATGGAACTGATGGATTTCGTTCTGATATTGAAAGAAACTTGTTTCAAAATCCAAACAAATCAGAGCACAATTAGAATTGCGTTTGATTTTAGATCTTTCCATGAACAGTGGATGCAAATCGGCCATGTCACACATAACCTGCTCAACAGGCCTCGGGTACAACACAGACGGCGGAACGTTTGATCAGCTTTCTTCAAACACACCTTAACCAAAGGTGTGTTTGAAAAAAGTAGATATTCAAATCGATATATACTACAATGCTGTCAATCACTGTTGTTCTGTATGGTTTGTATTTGTTTTTTTTGCATTTGCTCTCCTGTCAAATCCCCTTTTCCGCTTTTGACTAACACAAGCGTGTCATCCCTTACAGACGATTTGACGGACACATGTGAGAAGCTGCTGTGCAAGTGTGACCGAGATGCCGCCAAGTGCCTGAGAAATTCGCCCTACAAAAGGAAATACGCCCTGTGGCCAAACTGGTGGTGTGGCCACCACCATCCAATGTGTACCATTTACTGATTCAAACAAAACAAAACAAAATTATTACGACAACGGAAGAAAATGCTGTTTATGATCAACGAGCACACGTTGTCACCGAGGTACTTTTATTCACTTAATTACTGTGTGAGACACTGAATGTTTTGTAATAGCATAATTGGTCTTCTGGTTATGTGGGAACACTGAGCTATTGGGGAAACAGTTTCTAGTTTCTATTTGCATTTTTAAAGTCTTTGATGAATCACATCACAGGGTGCTGTTTTCCACTATGTCACTGAATAGGGCGAATGAGTGACCGCATAAAGCCTTAACTTTATTTGGAGGAAATGTGGACAGTGAGTGGAAAATGAACTTATTGAACTCATTCACTGCCATTGTGTTAATGATGTCATCGGCCTGTCTTTTTCTTCTGGAATTTAAAAACAACTGCAGCGATTGATCGGAAATCATGTCAAAGTACTGTAGTTACCATATAGATAACCGATGATAGCGCATGACAGTAAATATTTGTATAAAAAAAATACTCTTTAGACTGAATATAAAACAAATGAAAAACTTTTAAGTCAATGGTTACTGAGCGTGCCTTCTTGTGTTGCGTGATGACGTAGTCTTAATTTCTTACGATTTACGCCAATGTGCAAACTAGTGCCAATCGTAACCTCAAATAGCCGTTCGTAACCAACAAATGTAAACTGAGGACCTCTTGCACTACGTGTAAGTGCTTTAATTTGTGAACTACCCAAATGTGCCAGGAGATGACGCCAGATTCTGTCTGCTAAACTCCTGTGACGCCAATCACTACGTGGTTTAAATACCGTTTGCTGAACAACAAGTATAACGCCAAGAACACCCGCACCTTTTTAGCTATTTTTGTTTTGGATGAAAGATTTAACGTCATGTGGAGCGTTCATTGCTGGAAAAAAAGCTTAATTGACGGTTTGACGGCATAAAGACTCCAACTGAAAACGCAAGCTGACGAAATATGCAAATTACACAAAATAAATTGCCATAAATCTAAAATCGACGAATGATGAGCACGTTTGAGTAAAAGGCACGGACGGGGTTCGAACCCGCGATCTTCGGTTTACGAGACCGACGCCTTACCACTTGGCCACCGCGCCTGCGCGAAGGGCGCCACGTCTGACGTATATAAAGTATACATAATATATATATATAATTTTCTGTATTTCAAGGATTGCCCGTATTCAATTTGGGTGAATCTATAAATGAATCACAAGTCTTTAAAGTTAACAATTCCCACCTTTTAACATAATAGGGGGAATCATGTCAGTGGCATCACAGTCGTTTGTGTTTACATCGCAAGATCTAGATCTTACATAGATCTAACTCCAAGCATGGTACTATAGTAGTGGTACGCGAGCTCCTCTAGTGGTACTCGAAAAACTCACTGCCGAAGTATATATAGTTACCGTTTCAGGGCATTTGCATTTAATCTATATTTAATTTCATTTAGTTTTTTGTTTTGTTTTGTTTTTTTTAAATTGTATTTAACTTATGTGCAATACAGTACATTTGAATTCCAGTCCAGTTTATTTTCCAACATTTGAGGCCAGTGTTAATGTTCAAACTGTGCATAATGTTACAGTGGCTTACAATAATATTAAATGTACTTTTTAGGAATACAATCTGCGTCTCATTTCGTTTTTGATAAACATATAAGCCTACTACAGTGCTGTGCTTTAATGTTCATCATGACAGTGTTACTTGGCGAACTAAGTGGAGAACTAAGTATTTTTTTTTTTGTGGTACTTGATGTAAAACGTTTGACAACCACTGATCTAGTAAAATAAACAAACTTCCGATTTGCCTAATTCATAAAAAGAAATAAAGGCTTCAGATTTCCCCGATGCAAAAAAAAAAAAAAGTGAGCGTTCACTGCACTGGTATGAATTTGCAGCTGACAATTGTTTAACCTTTGTTTGCATTTTGCACACCTTATTACTTTGCTGATATTTTCAACCGGCTTTAACCGGCTTGCAAACAACACAGGTCTTTCTTTCTTTTTTTTTTATTGTATAACAAAATCTGCACACAACTGACGGTGGCAGGAAGAGGTCAATAAAATGTAATGTGATGCTAATCCGCAACAGAAAAGGCCCGACATTGAGCTTGCATAACTAATAACGCGGAAAAGCACATGGCTGCCTGTGAGTCTTTTTTTCCCTGTTCTTCCTGAATCTTGCAATATGCATGGGGCCTGACTGTGTCGTCTCATTATGTTTATTCACAAAAAAAAAAAACATCAAAGCTATATCCTCGCCTGAGGCTTTTTTTTTTTTTTTTTTTTCTGAGGCAAAAGGGGGTGAGGAAGAACAGATAGAAGCTGTGTTCAAAACAAATGAATACGGTAAGAATTTTTTCCAGTAGGATGGTTTTAGCTGCGTGGGAAAATAAAATCTGATGTGGATTATTCACCTTGACCTGTATTAAAATCGAAGACTATCTGTGGGAAAACAGTCATCCCCTCATTCTTCTACATGATAACAATGCAAAGTTTGCATGCATGCATGTCTTCTAAGGAGGCACATACAAGTTATCAAATGTTATCTATACCCTCATAAAGCACTTCATTACAGTTTCTAGAAGTAGATTTTCAAATGAAAAGCTACACAGTATCACAATAGCCTCCCAAAAAACGCTACCGCACCAAAAGGCAAAGACGTATATACCAACAATACTATTTAAAACCTTGGATAAACCTCAGTGATAATGGATTGAAATGGTTACTAGCTGCCGTTCTTAGTTTTTATTATATTTCCCGTAAATGAGGTGAATCGACGACAATGGATCGTTGCCATCTGTTGGAATATCTTTAGCATAACATCTCACACTAGGGTAACCGACATTTTAAATAAAAAAGAGGACATAAGCAAACCAGCCTCAGACTAAGGTGAGAAGATAAAGACCTCCAGTCGAGGAAGAGACAGTAGACAGCACAGACACATCGGGGCAAAACGACATCTATGACATAGAAAATGACTACGCCATGAGTCCTGATTGTTGTCCACCTGGTACTAGGCAAAAAACGCAACCCAATGAAAGGAAATGCACCACCCGAGAGCACCAGGTTGAGAAACTAGAAGAAATTAAGCTGGATGACTCCGTACAATGGAAACACGTGACCCAGTAGTCAAGAGCCAGTCGTGACTTTGCAACTTTGTGCCATTTATTTGCAGTCCAGCCGTGGAGGAGTGAAGCACTACAAAGCCAAACCTATTTCAAGTGGCAGAAAACCATACTGGCCATTGTGACGAGGCTCGGCTTGATGCGACCCTGACCACAACCAGACGTGCTGGTGTGAAATCCAACTGAAGGATAAGCAGCTGATGATAAGGCAACAAAAGCAGATATCATCACCCGCACTTCTCAATAAAAATATCCCCCACCCATCTGCTCATTTTCTCTTTTTCATTGAACTTATGATGAGCTCGCTTTGTCTAGTTGCAGAAGTTATATAAAGAAATGAGACATTATGGCAAACGCGACAGAAGTGTCCTCAATCGCAGACGTGCCAGACAAGAAAGCATGGGTTCAGGCCCAGGGACAATCATGAAGAAGCTACGGGCTGATGGAAATCAAATGCTTTTGTGGGCTACCCCTGACACTCTGAGGACAACACGTGTGGTCGGTGGACGTGCGGAACGGAACGGGACCACGGCCAAAGCAGCATGTTCAAGATGCCCCCCTGCTGGGCGGCCCTCCAGCCTGTCGATACGCGTTTTGATGTCGGATGGAAAATGAAAGCACCCCCCCCCCCCTACCCTGCCACTAGCAACAGAGAGAGGGGCTGGAACAGAGAAAGAGAGGACTCGAAAGGGAAGAACCCTCGACAGATGGACTCGCTCGTGATTAAATATGGCGGCGGTCTTAGCTGCGGATCACGAAGGAGGCTGCCGGAGCCGTAGTCCGACGGCGGAGAACCGGGAAGCCCGCAGGAAGCGAAAGCGGCAGGTAGGACGTCTGGTTGCTTGGCGCGGCTCGTCGTCGGTCCATTGTCTGTCTTTAGTGTTGCTGCCACGCTGGTGCTGCTGTGTCTGGATTGTCATCAAAAGCTGAGCACATCATTTGATGTGACCGATAAATGTGCATCCCACTGCTGGAGAACAAGAACACTTGATTTCATTGCAGTCTTCAATCTTGATGCCTGATGATGCACTTTCTTCATATCGCAAATCTCGCTATTATGTCGCGGACCTTATTTAATCATTTTATCTGTGTGGATCTTTGGCTCCATCCGTAGGAATATCCAATTTAATAAGTCCGATATTTGGTGGATCCCCTGCGTTTAATCCACCCTAGGGTTTGTTCGTCATGATATATTCAGCCAAGACAAAGAACATCAGCAGGACTCTGGCATATATTTTCTGACAGGCTTTCCAAAAATATGAAATAGCTTTTTAATATTCAAAGCACACTTTCTTTCAAACTGTACTAAAAAAAAATGGTCTTGAATGTCTCTACCTAAAGGTCTATTTCAATTTGTAGGTTTTAGTCTTTAAAAACATTGCAGTACTGTTTTGCTCCTCTTTTGAGTGCTTTCAAGGAGACATCTTTGTGTGCTTTCAGAACAGAAGCATTCTTCCAAACATCTTAATGGGATTTTGTTCATCCACAGCGGAGATAAGCCGATTTCATCCAAGGCCTAAAAACAGGCGTTCAAATCTGCACTGACAAGTTGAACAAAGGCTTATGAGATGCCCAAATGGAAGAAAAACATGAAGTTGTCTGGAGCAAAGAATGTGAAACTATCTAAATATCGGAAAGATTTAAAACCCTCCACACGTCTGCATCTGGAGAAACTAAAACATTACTTTGGCTGCTTTTTACCACTTGACCTTTGCTCGTTTTGGCATTAAACTCAGCTTTTACGAGCCAATTTCAAGTGGTCTACCCTTGCTCTACTGAATCGGTTCATTACTTCAATTGCAAGGCTTATAGTCAATAGGTTTGCCAACACAGTAGCTCAAATATTACAGAGAAAGTATACGTGGGATTGGGAATGCCTTAACGCATACATTTAATCAGTTTTGATGGGTAAAACTACATAAGAATGGTCATAGATGAATAAAATCCTGCCAGCTGTTTTCCCATAAAACTTACAGTGCCAATAATAAGGCAGGATCAAATGAAAACTGTTCTTTGAATTGAAAAAATAATGGAAATATTCTGGCATCAAAATTGAACAAAAAGATTACATTTTTGGCCCATTTTGAAGTCTGAATTGTTATTATAAACTGACCGAATTTGGACATGATGCAAAGAAAGATGTTATGCATGTTGTAGTGAAAAGACTATTTTAAACATTTTCTTTTTATTGTATAGCACATATGGCAGGAAAAGTTGTGAAAAATGAGCTGTATACATAATAATTGACCAATTCATGAATCATTAACTACTCGAGTACCCCCAGTTGGAACATGTTGAATTTATATTTTTGACTAAGTTATATTAAATACCTTTTATTTAGTGCATTCACAGGAATGCTCTGATCCCAGGCCATTACTGTCTTCTATTTAGGTTGTTTTATTTATTTGCTGCCAAGCAACCAGGAAAACGTCAGATTTTATTAGAACTTTATTGTCAAAACAACTTCATAACCTTCTTTCACAATATCCACATAAGCAATCAAAGTCAATAAACGTGTGATCCTTGAAGCCTTCCATTAACGTCAACGTTTCAGGGCCCATTGAAACAAAGAATTTCTTCTCTTTCAGTTACAAATGGATGGAAAAGACCAACTCTGGCGACTTTGCACCTTTGCTGGACCTTCCCCTTTCATGGAAGCGAGGTGGATCTTAAATCAACTTGAAGCGTGCCCTAACTTTGCTATGGAATCCTCGGTAATTGGGCGTACGGCACGAGGATGCAGAGGGGAGGCGTTCAACCACGAGGTAATACAGCATTTCTGCGCTTGACTTTCCTGCAGTTAATCGGGGTACACACATACCGAATTTCGGGACGAATTTTAGCATTCTTCCGCTCAAAGTCAGCAAAGGCTTGACTGCTGGATGTCTTGGCTTGATTGTTGGATGTTTTCTAAAGCAGTGATTCTCAAAGTGTGGCACACGAAAGAGAAAGAAACTTGGTGTAAAAGGTTTGAAAACCACTGCTCTAAAATATTACCCTAAGCGATTATCGTGGAGTGCGTTACGAGGGATTTTTTTTTTTCATTTACATTTTTGTATGTGTCTCACAAGGCATTCACCGCAAACAAAATGCCAAAAAGAAGAGTTTGTAACTGCAGTCGAGTTACCAGATCGGCTAAGCCTAGTGTATTCTATTTCTTCTTCTGCTCGGCCTACTGCTCTTTGTACTTTTCCTTTGGATTGTCAATTGCCTATATGTCGCAATGTATGTGGTGTGCTGCATAGTGGCAGTAAGAATGCACATGGCGATTTATTTTTCTTGTCATTTGTGGGATCTGTCAGATTTAAAAGGTTACGTTAATAATCCTTACGTGTGTACCCGTCTTAGTTTAAAGGGGGCGTGATAAGTTGTCTTTCTACACTGAACTCATCCAAGCGTGGACCTTGCTTTGCGCACTGGGAATAGAAAACATGCCTTCCCCAAACTGTTCCTAACACACACTTGTCTTCTTAATGAGGAATTCGGGTTTAGTGGCCTAGTCCAACCTGCGATTGATTGATTGATAATTGATCATCCAGAGAATGGATGGCCTAAAAACAAGTTTCCTCTTTCTAAACTTTCATGTCGTTGACAATAAAACATTCGAGCAGCCAACTGTGGCAATTCGACGGGACGCCGCATGAAACAAATTTCGGCACTTTCTATTGCTCTCGTGTGTTTTGATCCATAAACCCCGTCAATTTGGCCACGTGTTATGCTCTTCCAGCATTTATCCCGGGCGCAGTCGAACTGTGTGAGTGCTCAGTAGCTGCCAGGTATGAGAGCGGATCTGAAACGGCCTCTTTGGCAATATTTGCCTCGTTTCGCCTCTCTCTTGTATTTTAAAGTCAAGCGATGACATAATTAAAAGTGCCTAGTGGGCTTTGCGCAGCACAACACAGGAAGTCACTGTGCAGAGTTAAAAGGAATGCAAAGTGTGTCTTCTATTGATGTGAAGTTAATTATGATGAGCAAATGCTAATAGATCAACGGACTTCCAATGTAATCATCTTCAGACACTTGCCATGGTTTACAATGAGAAATTTAACATGCCATTAATTAACGTTATTTAGACTCGCAATGTTAGGCTCGTGAGATTTGAAGGTAAATCACAGCTATTTTATCCGCTTAGTTGATTATGCACTCGTGAATAAACACACGCACACACACATGTACGCCTACACCTCTGTGTTTTATCTGGGGGGAAAGTTGGGTTTGTATTCTAATCATTATATACAGTGGCATGAAAAAGTATTGGCCCCCTTCTCAAATTATAGCTTTAGGGGGACATTACTTTTTCCACACAGGGCCAGGTAACAGAATATTGTTTTCCCGTAGTAAATTAAATCAGCATTTAAAAACAGCTTTTTAAGTTCGCTTGGGTTATATTTGTCTGATATTTACATTTGTTTGATGATCTTAAACATTAAAGTGGGGAAACTATGCAAAAATATAAGAATTTCAGAAGGGCGGGGCTAATACCTTTTCACAGCACTGTCCAGCACTAGGCTGCCTTGGTGGAGGTTTCCACTTGGTTGGTGATTTTTGAGTGTCCCAGAAAGGAACATCTGAATTAGATAATAGATACTGTTGAAAGAAAGCTGGGTTCACACTGTCCCTGAGAGCAACACCTGAAAGAAAGCTAATGATACAAATACATAAGCAACAGTGTGTGTGTGTGTATATATATAGAGAGAGAGATAGAGAGAGAGAGAGAGAGAGAGAGAGAGGAGAGAGAGAGAGAGAGAAAGAGATTTCAGATAATCCTCGAAGGCAACACCTGCGAGATTGATAGATGGATGGATGGATGGAGAGCTAGATACAGATTGATGTAGTGATGGATATCAATAGATATATAGTGATTGATAGCGATAGATAGATAGATCGATAGATAGATAGAAGGTAAAATATTGATAGATAGTGATATCTATATTAATAGATGCGATAGATAGGTGGAAAGAAAAAATATAGTCATAGGTAAATGGATAGAGACAACTGTGATTTCAGACAGAAGAAGACAACAACTGATAGTTATCTAGATAGAAAGAAGTCTGTGATTTTGGACAGTCCCTAAAGGCAGCACCTGACAGCTAAATGGCTAAGAACATACAGTGCAACTGTGGTTGTGGGCAGTGGCAATGCGCGCATTGGCCGATA
Source organism: Phycodurus eques (assembly GCF_024500275.1). Lineage (NCBI taxonomy): Eukaryota > Metazoa > Chordata > Actinopteri > Syngnathiformes > Syngnathidae > Phycodurus > Phycodurus eques. The sequence continues at coordinate 18,362,403 of NC_084540.1, forward strand.
GGGGCGCCACGCACCATCTTGCAGCAGACACATTAGAAGAGAAGCGAGACAGCCATGGAGAGGCTGACAGCCGCCGACTGTCCTCTTTGTTCCGCTTAAAAACTCTCGCCATCCGCAACTATGACACCGTCCGAGACGGCTGCTGGTTCCCGTCCAGACGCCTGCTGCGTTCCGTGGGGCCGAGAAGGTGAAGTATTTGTCACTTTTTGTTTGGGGCTCGCGCTGACAGCGGAGGAGAGATTGCGGTAGTCAGTATAGAGGGGCGAGGGGAGGGAGATAAGAGATTAAATGCGTGCGCTGCCGTCGCTTCTCTGCTCGTTATAAATCCGGTCAGAAATGTGCGTGGAATTGTCCACCGCGAGCCCCTCGACGCAAGCGGAAGTGTCGGCGGTGGTCTCGTCTCAAATGCGGACTACTTTATGTGCGCGCGGCCGGCGGAGGCGGCTCGGACATGTCAGCGGGTGAACAGTGGCACAAAGTTGAGCACTTGTCGGTGCGCCGTCGGAGGCCTGCTGGCTCGCAGTGAGTATATACGTGTATACACTTGAGTTAGTTTGAGGCGCCCCTCCCCCATTTTGGCCGTTGCTCTCCCGTTCATTTTTTACGTGAATGCGACGAGGCTATCTCACTTCAAAAGCTGACCGACCACAAACACGGAAAAACAAATATTAAGCCGGCGTCTAATTAATTTTGTTATACCTACCTTCCAGGACCCCAACCCCAAAAAATAGCACACCTGTGATGGGCAGGGAATGTGAATATCAATGCGCCAGCCGGAACGTGCGACTGAAGAACAACCGATTTCGATATCCATACGCCAACCGAACAGAACAAATGCAGTTAATTAGTGCCCCTTGGAACAGTCAATTGCACCATAATACCCAAACACTGAAAATGAGAATGCTCTTTGTGAAAAGACATTTCCAAATAAACAGCACAAATGCATCATAGATAAGTCAGTTTTGACATTAATGCCCACTGTTGATTTAATATTAAAGCCCGGACTAACAATACAATTTCACCTGAAGACATTCATCCCTTTTAATTGCGCTTATCCTCATTACGGTTGAGTGCGCTGGAGCCTATCCCAACTGATTTTGGTAAGAGGCAGGTACACCCGGGACTGGTCGCCAGGCACATGTAGACAAACAACCATTCACACCTATGAACAAGTCTTCGGTGAAGGTAAAACATTTTTTTTAATGTGGGAGCAAGCTGGAGTGCCAAACTCCACACAAGGGCGCATGCAAGATTTGAACCTGGGACGTTACAACTCCGCCTTAGAACTGTCAATTTAGTGCTGTAAATCTACCTTTGAACAGTCATTTAGATTATAATATGCAGACAAACAGTGCAAATGTATCTTAGAAGAATGATATTGCCCAAATGAACACGGTGAATACTTCAGAAGAGTCAGTGTTAATTTAATATCAGTGCCCAAAACGACCAGCGCAAATACATCATCAAACAATGAATGTTACTCATGCTCAATGCACTTCGGGCAGTCATTTTGATTTAAATGGCCAAACAATGCGTCTTAGAATAGCCTGTGTGGATACCACAATGCACAAATGAACATCACAAATGCGTCAACCCAACTCTAGTAAAGTCCAACATGGCCAACAAACACACCTCTGATTGTCATAGTTGTTTACACTTCCCAACAGACTTTTTTTTTTGTTTGTTTGTATTTTTTGGTGTGCGCACATTCGGCAAAGACAGGGAGTGGGGGTGTGCCTTGAAGCAGCCTGCAATCACGTTCGATATTTCTTGTGAAATATTTAATGCGGCTGGAGTGTGTCACAAGCCAACATGTCACACTTGACTAGAGACTCTTGTCAATGGAATTCAAAACCACACCCTACACCAATTGAGATGTGCTCCCTGGTGTCTTGGCATGACACCGATCCCAATGACACATATTTGTCCTTGAACGACCTTTAAAATCCTGACACATGCAATGTTGCAGCTGACCCTGCAATAAAGACAATTGAAACACAAATGGAGTATGACGCAAGAATGAATTGAGACATTTTCATTACATATGAGCTAATAGCAAAAAAATTAATTAATGCTCCGAACCCCAAGTGAGTCTTTCATCATGATACACTTTAGTGTCAAACTTTTGCTGGTTAAAAAAAAAAAGACATTTTATTAACTCATGTTCATCCTGTTGCCAGGCAGAATGTTGTATTGGGGTCAGGTGTAACCAAAAGTGAATATGGTCTACATACCTTGCTCTTTCTTTCTGTCACTTTTTGTGCAAGCTGGTTTATGATTTAAACATCCAGTACCCGATGCATTCCTCTGGCTTCATGCTGAATTTGCTTTAATTTCATTGTTCAGCTCAAAATTGCCACTTGAGTCCTTCATGAAAAAGCTGACTGTGCAGAGTTGTAATTTAAAAAAAAAATGGGATGCATGCAAATGGGCAGTGTTGTGGGTCTTATGGTGTATTTCCCCCCCCCCTCGCAGGAGTTACTTTGCTGTGGTGTAAGTAGGCATCTGGATCTAGTAATCGTGTTGTTCGGGCTTGACGGGGACGTGCTACTTGGATGCCGGGACTATGAGCGTGAGCAACAAAGGGGGCTTCCTGGTCGACGTGGGTGGCAGCTTCAATGAGGATGCCCCCAGACCTCCAGTCCCGGGGGAAGAGGGTGAGCTGGTGCTCACCGAGAGTCACAATGCCGGCTTCCAGACATCCAAAAGCCTCAAATGTGAGACGTCCGTGGCCACGCCCAGGCGTTCGGACCTGGACTTGGGCTACGAGCCAGAGGGCAGTGCCTCTCCGACGCCGCCTTACTTGAGATGGGCGGAGTCGCTTCACTCGCTGCTGGACGACCAGGATGGCATCCATCTGTTCAGGACGTTCCTCAAGCAGGAAGTGTGCGCTGACCTGCTGGACTTCTGGTTCGCATGCAGCGGCTTCCGCAAACTGGAAGCCGGTGAGGGCAACGACGAGAAGCGGCTAAAACTGGCGAAAGCTATCTATAAGAAGTATATCCTGGACAACAACGGTATTGTTTCCAGGCAGATCAAACCAGCGACTAAGTCTTTCATCAAAGACTGTGTGATGAAGCTACACATCGATCCAGCCATGTTCGATCAGGCTCAGACTGAGATCCAGACCACAATGGAGGAAAACACCTACCCTTTATTCCTTAAATCAGATATCTATTTGGAACACGTGCAGGCAGGGGGCGAGAGTCCCAAGCTGTACTCTAATCAAAGCCCACTTTCCGGGAATGCAAAGAATCTGGCGGGGTATATGCCGACATTAAGCGAGCACGAGGAGTGGCGGTGCGAGCAGGAGCCAGAAGAGCCGCCTAATTGTGACCTCACATCCAGCAGCAGGCTTACCCAGAGGCTGCTCACGGAGACACCTTCGCATCGCACTGCAGGAAGATTCCAGGAAGAGTACAGGTAACTTCTTGAAGCTTCACCCCCCCCACCCCCCAAGCTTTCCTCTGCTAACTGCTGAATTGGAAATAAACTCCCTTGCCACCTCCAGAGCTGCCCAAAACGTGAGATGAAATGTGTGTAGTGGGAGATAAGAGGCAGATGGTGCATGAAGAATTCCAAGTACTTATGTTGGGCTGATGAGAAAGCTGCAGGGGAGCGTTCACTTGTTGTAAGTCAGAGAGGCATCTTCTTTCGCTGCCACTTTGGCTTAAGTCTGCTACTGCTCTTAAATATAGTGTACTACCTGTGTCAGGGATGGGCAGCCGCCGTGGCCCGTGCCCACACTCTGCATGGCCCCTCGATTAATAATAAAACAAAACAAATAATAATAATTTTATTTTTTAAAATGATTTTATGTACCGCTTATCCTCACTTGGGTCTTTTCTCTGCTATATCTAATCAGTTTAAGTATTAATGGCACCATTCACCACTAGATGGCAGACATCGCTTTGTAGCGCTGACACTGGATCTTCTCCTCCATCAGGAATAGGAAGCAGTTTATATGTTTCACCAATTTAAAGGTGAGCCTAAAAACCTAGTTTGCTTAAATATATCAGCCATGATTGTTTTGTTGTGCCGATGAGTATTAAAAAACAAACCAAGTCTCTCTTACCTCAGGGAAGCTGGATTTGTCTCTTAATTACAATATCTAATTACCAGGAAAAGCGCAATAGCATCTTGTATATTTAGTAAGGCACAAGGTAACACTTAGCTTAGCCTAGCACACAATAAAACTGACCAGGAGGTTACTTTATCGTACACAACTCACAGTCAGGGTTTTATGCAAACAAAGTGCAACAAACGTAATCAGACAGTTAATCAAGGGAAACAATCAACAAACTATGCGTAACATAAACACACTTGAATGGTAATGAGTAGCATCCTTATTAGGGCAAAATGTCAGCATTGAATGGCGCAGTGCATGCTGGGAACCGAAGTTGATGTGGGAAGTATACTGAAGCTACCAATCTCTCAAATCAAAAGTACAAAAACAACCTTTTTTTTTCTTCTTCACAAGAACTGTTGACAGTTCAAGTACATGAGGAGTTAATAAAATTTGTGTCCTCCGAAACATGGACATCTTTAACACCGTTAATAGTGTTGCAAACGCTTATGGTGTCTTGAACAATCGGCAGGACTAAGGAGACTCCCCAGGGCTCCTTCAACAAAGCAGAGTGAACTGCCCTATACTGCAAAGTGAGTCATCCTAATAATTTCTGGATTTTGAATGACATGCAGGACAAATTGTGAGTTGATTTTTGTGGGAAAAAAAAGAACTCTTGCACTTATTGTTGGTTTGCTGTTTAGCAGTTTTGCTAAACAGCAAACTGGAAAAAATATGTTCTTTTGCACTTTGATTGCACTGGAAAAAATATGTTCTTTTTTTGATTGCTTTTAACCATTTATTGTTGAAGAGAAGATGTTTTAAACATTGAGCATGAAATATATGAAGATACTGTGACGTACATTGGTTCAATGGAAAAATTATTATTATTATTCACATAGTTTGACCATATTTAAAATGGTGTTTTTGTCATACATCTGGTTAGGAAGTGCCTGGTGCTATGTGGCCCCAGGTAGCGCTGACGAAAAATTGTGGCCCCCTCCGTCATTTAAGGTGCCCATCCCTGGCCTATCTCCTGGACGTGGTTTGTTTTTTTTGGTATGCCTTGTTTATAATATCAATATTGTTCAGAAAAGCTTTCATCGGGGCACCACGGTTCAGGTTCATATCATTCTGTTGCATTGTAACATGAGACTAGGACACATGGCGAGAGACTTGCTAACGTTTGCTTCTCTACGACATTTTGCCTGAGCTCTGCATTATTAGTCTCTACATTCTTCGCTTTGCTGCTGCGGTCCTTTTCTTGCTGCCCTCAAATACAATTTGTCTCCTTGAAATGACAAAAATAAACACAAATACCCAGTACATAACCCTATGCTGTGCCTTACCTGTTGCCTTACCTGACTTCACGGTTTCTGCTTTGCCGCATCATTTTTCTGGCCTCAGTCTCCTCTCGAATACATTTTATCTCTTTGAAATGGAAAAAAATAGCATTGGCTTACCCTGGATTCTGCATTGCTATGCACCACAATCTCCACTTTCCTGCGTCTGTCCTGTTCTTGCTACAATTTATCTAAAAAAAAATAAAATAAAAATTAGGAAAATAAACATTAAATTAACCGTGAAGTCGGCGCCTAAAGCTCTGAATTCTACAATACTCCACACCACAGTCTCCACTTTGCTGCAGCAAATAGCAGTCCTGTTCTTGCTGCCTACAGTCTTGAATAAGTCTCCTTATGTAGTTAGCTGGGATAGGGTCCAGCACGCCTGAGACCCTAGTGAGGACAAGCGGTACGGAAAAATGGATGGATGGATGGTGAGAAGTACGTACAGGAGAACGTTACTCTCCATTGTTTGAGTCAGAGTATGAGTGATGTGTTTAATGTAGCATTCTCACAGATTCCATCGACAGGTATGTTACCGAAGTGTAAGACTCAAGGGTGCAAAACCTTTGCGATGACAAGACAGTGTACCTCAACCATAAAAGCGTACTGCGACCGCCAGATTCTTAAAGTCTAAAATAAATGTTTGATAGTCTTTGTAGTAAGAGGCTCACACAGGAAAGTCAAAAGCTTGCAAAGTGAGTGCATTGAGACACATTCCAGCTGCAGACTTGCATCAAGAGCACAAGCAAAGGTGAATCAATATCGATAACGTTTGAAATCTCAGGAAAGTGTGATGGAGGAAAAAAAGGGTCTCCATATCTTACTACCACAGTCGTTTCAGCCAAGTGCATCCACACTTCTGTGATGTATAAATAATAATAGAGACTCCGGTATAAAAGTGCGATCACTTGTTCAAGAATCAAACATCTTGGGCTCTGTACAAAAAGATTCCTCTTGCCTTTCTCCATTGACCTTTAGGCCTTTTGATAAATCTCACCTTTCTTCTCCCGTAATTCCCTAATGTCCCCTTATTTCGTACTCTGCACTCTGCTTGTTGCATACATTTCCATTATTAAGGACTGTGGAAGCTGACGGAATTAGCCGGTTGCAAAGGTTTCTCACTGAGCCGTTTTTTTTTTTTTTTTTTTTTTTTTTTTTTTTTTTCTCTTCTTCTTCTCTCTTTCTGGCAGCGTGTGCATTCTAAACACGGAGGGAGCCCGGTTGAATACTTTAGGGACTTCCAATGTGAATAGAAAAGATGATGCCAAACATCTATAATTCATGTGCGGGAAGCATTGTCAGAAGTATTCTCGGCAATGTCAAGCACAGAGATTGTGAGTGATTTTAAATTAATGTGTCTCGAGATGTTCAATGTGCAACACTTGGTAAATTTTGACGTGTGTAGTTATCACCGCAACAGGAAGATGGCTAGAAATATGTATTGAAATCTAAAACCTTTACTACCTTGGATAAAATAAAGTTTTACGTTTTTAGTTTTTGAATTCAAAGCTATTCAGCAAGTAGAGAGGTTCCACAGGTGTTAAGTTGTGTACTTATGATTTTGTGATCCATTTTAGAAGAAAAAATAATAAATAGGAGTGGTCTTGGTAGTCAACCCTGGGGAACACCGCTTGGTTATTTTGCTCCAAAATTTCAGTCCTTTTATCAACTCCATGAAAGACGCACACTCATCACTACTAATAACTGTAGTGAGATTTTAATTCAATTTTAGTAGATTTTGAGTTCTTGCCTTACATTGAGTGGTATTAATAGCAAATTGTATGACAGTCTGGTATGGAGTTGATGGTATGTTGTATATTACTGGGTGATCTGCATTTTTTTTTATTTTATTTATTTTTTTACATCAGTGGATCCCTACCTTTTCTATTCCCCATCAGCTCTACAATTATTTCACTATGTAGCGATTTATGCAATCATTGATAATATGCAGGGGAAAACATTTACGTTACAACATAATCTATCTGAAGATGGGAACATTTACAGAAAACATTTTACATTCAGAGCTCCATTTTTAAAGAACAAACAGTGGTTCTTAACAGACCCCTGAGGCACATTGTTGATTGCCTTTTTTTTCCTATACAGCATCCTGTCAACCTGCTCACAGTTAAATCTACCGTATTTTAAATATCAGCAACTCTACCCAACAAGTTATCTTGAACGATTTAAAGCAAGTTTTAATGGCTGGATTTTATACCGCTTGACACACCTGACAAAATTCTGATTTTATTGCTCTCATGTGACACAATTTGGGATATGTGTAATGGTGGCAGAAATAAAAAAAAAAAAAAAAACCAAAAAAACATGGAATAGGATAGCTTCAGATCGGGATCAAGTCTCTTCTAAATGTGGATAAGAGAGGATTATCTGATATAACCCATCAATGTGAACTTGATGTCGTCAAAATATACCAATTAGCGATAGTATACATACCGTGTCTGCTCAAACACCATGAACAAACACATTAAAAGCATCAGTTGTAAATCGAAACTACAGCGAAAGCATAGAAAATTAAATATGATTTGAAATCAGTGACGGGTCAAACTCAGCCCATGCCAACTAAATGCAAGGGAATGTTTAATATTTGTATTACTTATATTGACTTGTCACTGCCTGCTTTTGATGCCTACAAAGTTATTTACGGGTAATTTGGGCGTCTGAACATGCGTGTTGTTTCATGTGGTCCGTCTGTGTAATCACTGTCATTTCGGATTTGTGTCACTTGAAACAGACTGTCAAGAAAATTGAATATAGGGAGGGATTAAATCGTTATTAGCCACTTAGAACTGAAGTGCCTTCGTGACGCAGAGAGCTGTGCACTAGATTATTTGCACTTTGCAATGAACATGATACCTAAGACAGAACCTTGAGGTACACCTTTGTTGTTAATTTGTGCCTTCCTTCCAGATATGCACCCGGTCGGGAGACCACCGACCGCTACTATGCCAATGCTGGTCACGCATTGGCTCCAGCCACCAGCGCTAATGACAGTGAGCAGCAGAGTATGTCCACCGACGCTGACACGCTTTCCCTTACTGACAGCAGCGTGTATGTATTTTCTTTTTGCCCTGTAGCATTGTTGTTTTTTTCTTTAGTTAAACAACTTTGTGTTGTTTATTTACGGGAATATTTCTGAGAATGTTGTTGTTGTTGTTTATTTCAGAGATGGCGTCCCACCCTACAGATACCACAAACCTCATCGGCGGGAGATGCACGAGAGTGCTCGAGCAAACGGGCTCGTGCCGCTGCCTCTCATCCCTGTGAGTTATTCATGGGTTACCCCCACCTCCCTTTGCCATCTCATTTCCCTCTCGGTTTCTTTCAACTGTCTGTCTCTGCCGTATTTGTCTCTCTCCATGTGCACCCCTGGAGATGGTGCATATTTATCATGTGTATGTGCTTGGAGGCCTGTGAGGGAGTGTAAGAATAGTGGTGGAAGAGAAGGCTGTCTAAACGTAGCTCCTTGCTTTTCGGAAGCTGCGCTCAAGCAGACGAGAAGGCTCCCTCGTGACAGCCGGATGCCTCCCCCGTGCAGCTGAGGCTGCCACTCGCTAGCCCTAATTAGGCCGACCAATCGGGGGGGCGGTGTGAATTGACTGCATTTTACAGTGCTTATCCTCCCTCGTGTCTCCTCCTAATGAAGTCGCCATGAATTACCTGATATGAGGAATGTTAAGTCACCCTTAGATTGTCCATTGTAAGAAGACTTTGCCTTTAGGATCTCTTAAAATTTTGCAGATTATTGCCCTATTGGTAAGAAAGACTGTTACTACTGCAGGATTATACTCCAGATTCTCCATTTTGCTGCAGTGCTCTTTACTTGCTGCCCTCAGTCTCCTCAGTGAGTGTTATACCGGTTGGTATTTTCAATTAATCTTCTATTATGCATGATGACAAAGCACAGTTTTTAAAGGATGCCTATACCAAGAGATGTCATTTGTTGGATTATTTGGATTATTGCACTATGACAAACGTTGGCTATCTTTGACTGGAGCTGCCACATGAGGTCAATTCTGTACACATTCCTTGTTACTGTTCCCAACTGATATTCTTCCACGAGTATTTATTTCAAAGCGAGGACACCAGAACTTGAAAGGCTGTTTGGTTCACTGCAAGATTAAAAATTCATAGGAAACAAATTCATAGTCTTTTGCACAATCCTGCAGAAGGTTCTGAACTGAAAAGGTACTGAGGTTATGATACCCCCCCCCCCCCCCCCAGCGCACTCACAGGATTCCAAAAGACATCCACGTGGCGCCGGAGCGCTTCGCCGCCGACCTGATTCTTCGTCTGGAGGGCGTCCTCAGAGAGAGGGAGACCGAGGAGCGACTCAGGAGGTTGCGTCTGGTATGTCTCTTCCACTCTTGTCCACCGAATCATCTGCAAAACCTGCAAGTGCTATGTTTGGTTCAATTGCCTCAGCACGTGAACACCATTCACATAATGGAAAGCATTGTGCCTTCAATATTAGTTAGTGGACATCTCTTAAAACAACCCCGGAAAACCAATTATATTTCATCGCAGTTTGGCCGTGCTGCACAAGAGGCAGCAGTCAATGTGTGTTTAAGAGTTTCAAAGGAGACTTCAATGAAATTAATGAGGCCAGCTATTAAGAGTAGGCTTAAAAAAACAAAAAAAACGGCGTGACATGAATCACTTAGCAAGATCCGTCTTCGGCCTGTCGGCGAGCTGGCTTTGTGCACCAATCAGATGGCGCACCTGCGCTTGTAAGCCGGGAACAGCGTGGTGGCCATTTGATGTCACTTGAACGCCGATGAAGTGCTCCGTGCCAGTGAAATGTGCCTTAGTACACAGAGCCAAGTGTTTGGTTTGGTTTGGGCCTGAATGAAACGAAGAAGCGAATGAACACACAGGCTAACTGGTGCCTTAGCCCTGCAAGCTGAAGCATTACACTCCCACAGTCTCCTCTTTGCCCTCAATCGCCTCCCCAAATACAATGTCTCTCCTTGAAATCATGAAAAAAATATAAAAGCTTACATTTGGATTTTGCAGTATCTTACTACATAGTCCCAACTTTTCTGCAGAGCACAGTTTTTTCTAGAAATGTATAAACATAAATGTGTGAATGTTAGCTTACTCTGGACACTGTGGTTTAGCTATGCTGGATTCTGATCCACAGTCTCCATTTAGCTGTAGGGCTCAGTTTTCATGCTGCCCTTGCTCAGTTTTCTCTCAAATTCAATTTGTCTCCCGGAGATGACAAAAATGATCATGTGATAACGCTATCTTACCGTAGATGCTGTGCCTTATCTCAAGACGCCACAATTGTTTACTCCGCAGTCTCCACTTTCCTGCGTTTGTTCCTGCATATCAAATCTTGTTGTCAATGCTGGCAAATTAGGACACATTTTCAAGCATCGTAAAAGCACTATGGGCATTGTGGACCCCCAACTTCTGACCACGACTGGTTTGTTACTTGAGTTGTGATGTCGAGAGATATGATGAAATGCTGTCATCTCGTGCCTCAATGTGTTGCATCCCACCCATTGAGGCCACTGAGGCTTCTGTGACAGTCCAGGTTTTAGAATAGAATAGAACATAACAGAATAGAATAGAATAGAATAGAAAGCCTTAATTGACATTGTGTGGTACAGATACAACACAATTTGGGTGCTGCTCCAAGTTTGTGTTTTCAAGAACATAAAAACTATACTCAATAAGGCAAAATTATGGAGTGCAAATAGCAACAAGGCATAGTAGAGTAATGTTGCATGGACAAGTAGCAGTGGAGTGAGGAATATTTCAAATGTAAAAACGTGCCAAATGTGTAGAATGAGTGTTGGCGTTGCTCATTTTAAGTGTACGTTTCCAACCAAAGGAAGAGGAAGGCGACGACGAAGGCTTTCCCTCATGCGCTCACCCGCAAAACTACGCCGAGTACTGCGGCTCCTTCCTGAGGGATGCCCACGAGGAGAACCCTGAGAGCATCCTGGACGAGCACGTCCAGCGCGTCATGAAAACTCCGGGCTGCCAGTCGCCTGGAACGGGCCGCCACTCTCCCAAGTCCCGCTCGCCGGACGCTTTCAGAGGGACGGCGGGAGCGGCGCCGTCCTGGGGGGCTCAGGGTAAACATCCATCCAGGCACGCTGTCAAGGGAGAGTCGGGTCACCACTACAAGCATCACACACACCAAGCGGAGTCACCTTGGGGCGTGGGATCCACAAACATGGAGTATGCAACCTATGGGTATGTTTAATGAGCTGTGCACACGGTGTCTTCTTCACTACTCCTCACAAAACATTGTGCCGTCGCGCAGGAGCAAAGTTGGCGCGCAGTCCAGACGAACTTTCAAACGTGGGGAGGAAGCAGCAGCCCCGGTGGAAAACATGGAGAAGAAGCAGAAGATCCTTCTGTGGCTCATGGAAGGACAGAAAGAGATGATCCGGCACAAGAGGAGCCCGTACGGGTCAGTCATAACGTTATTTAACAAAATCGGGCCACATCGGTACTTAGCTTTCAGTGTTGAGTTTGGTGCATCTTCTGCACAATTACATTTTCACGATGTCTCCTTATAAAAAACAAGAATAATATTAATTTAGGCTGATGTCATGAAAATGGCCATGTTACTTTTTCAGTGTTTAGCTTTATAACCTAATTGATTTTGGATGTTCCTTTTGCAGTCCCCTCTCCAGGGTGCAGTTTTTAACCAATCATATTGGAAATTTAAGTGGTTATTCGTGTCAGTCAGAACAAGAGCACTTTTTATTTTGGAAATCAAAATTAGGCCAAATCAGTACGTTGCATTTTAACGTTTAGCTAAGTGTTTTTTCCACACACTTGAATCCACACCTTCAATTATGTCTCCATATCAACAAAACAAGAACGCTATTGATTTGGGATTATGTTAGACAGTAGTTGAGGTCAAGCGCTCTCAGTCGTGACATTTTCAACCAATCCTTAAATTTTACAGAGATTATCTTTAAATGTCAAAACAAGAATGCTATTGAATTCTGGATGTAAAACTTAATATTTTCTGTGTTTAACTTGACACCAAAGGGAAATCTATTGATTATGGCGTGTATCTGACTTAAATTGGCCCAAGGTGATCCCACTCAATACAATAATTCTATTGAGTTAAATCGGCGGGTTACTTTTTAGCATTTATCTGACTGCAGCCATATTCAAACTTGAAGTGATTATTTCTACATGTCAAAGCAAGAGTCCTACTGTACATACACTTTGTGTGCCTTACTGCCATTTGCACTGCATCCATCATGTAGTATTGTTTAGTGTAGCTTTTATACAATATATTTGTCTGTTTTACTTTTAGTTTTCATTCTAGAAACACAAAGAAACCTAAAGGTGCATCTCAATTCTGTTGTATTTGCCCGTACAATGACAAATAGAGTCTTTCCATTCTGTTCTAATAATTTTGAGTTCTAGCCAACAAAAGATGCGTTCAAGGACTAGAAAAGGTCTTCATCTTGTATTTTAGTTGTACCGCAGGCTCCAATAAGGGTCCGGGCCATCCCAGCTGCTCTTGGAACAACGTGCAGCCGTCGCATCCTTTCATCCAAGATCCCACCATGCCCCCCAACCCGGCCCCGAGCCCCCTCATCCAATTGGAGGAGGTTCGCCGGCGGCTGGCGGAGGAAAAGATGATCAAGTCTGGAACGGTGCAGCCCAAACAGCGGTGAGCAGATGCCTGGGTGTTAAATGTTTTAGCAAGTCCAAATGTGTTGAAACTTCAGGGCGGGGGGGGGTGTTGGGGGTGTAGTTGTTTTTGGAGATTCCGGCCATCTCTTTGTTGATTTATTCATATTTTGGGGGGAGCAAAAATTTGACTGAACGGTCAGCTTCAGCCACACCGTCACTAGATGGCGGCAGCGAACTTCACAACATCCAGCCACCATCAGATGTGAAAGTGTACTGTATGTATGTAAATGGGTGCCTGCGAAGAAAATTATAATGTCCACTGAAGTAAGCTTGAAAACATCGAAAAAACATGAGCCAGGTATGCGTGTCAATACGTACTATACCAGTGTTTTCCAACCATAATTGAGCCATGGCACATATTTTACATCAGAAAAAGTCTCACTGCACACCGCTGAACAAAATGTGGCTACACTGGTTAGTTACGGTATGTACCTTCTGCTATCTTAGTGGAAGAGGATTTAATTATTCTGCCTGTTGCCATACGTTGCTGGCATAGGTAGATAAACAAAGATACGTTATGAATAATTTTTAGAAAGGGACCACTGTTTTTTATGGTCTCTCTATATTGCAGATTTTTATTTATTTATTGAGTAGGCCTGGAACGTATCCCCTGCGATAAAAGGGGGGTTCACCATTCCCCATCCCCTCCCCCAGCAGACCCCTTTGCGTGATGGACAGATGAATGTCGAGTGTGTGTCTAACAAAGATGGCGGTTGTTGGCTCCTCCAGGTATGTGATGGAGGTGATCCAGCGGGGTCGCACTGCACTCAGGCCTGCACTGTTCCCGCCGCTCAGCGTGGTGCCCGCCGTGTCGGACTGTGAGCTCTTCGAGCCCGAGTACGTCCGCCCATGTCCCCGATTTACTGAACAAGCGCTGCCACCCGCTTTCATCCCCATACGCCCACATCCCCATCCCACCATCCCTCATCACTGCTCCTTTGTCACTGTTGGAGTATGTGGAGCATGAGAAAAATAACCTTACCCATTATAATTAAATCAAATGAAATAGAATAATCTACGAATAATATTTCTGTCTATTTTAAGGGTTTTTAAATTATTTTGTCATGGCACATAATAATAAAAAATGTCCAAATACAGACAAAACTTTAATTTCCCTGAATTATTATGTGTGTTGTTCGTATTGAAAAAATGTCAAATAACCAAAAATAATACAAATATTATTTAGTCATCTATTTTAAAATTGAAAATTAACCTATTTTATATTTTGTCCTATTTTTGTTTTTTGCAAATGCACAAATATTTACCTCAATTTTATTATTATTATTAGCAAATTAACTTAATAAATATATATTAAAAAACTGTCTACAAATACTTTAATTTCCCACACATATTACATAAAATACAAAACAAAAATGATTCAAGAGTAATTTAAAGAAATAAGATAAATTGGAAATCAGTAGAAATGTACCTAATTCATATTTTGTCAGTTTTCTTTCTCACAAATAAATGGAATATGTATTAGGCAAAACAATAATTCACAATATTACAATTACAATAATACAATTGTAATAATGATCTAAAAATTCTGCCTTTTAAATCACTGAAAATATTAAAAGGAATGCTTATTTACCTCACTTATTAAACAAAAAAAGCATGATTAAAAGTATTAAATGTGCCAAAATTATCTATCATGCATTTATTCATAATTTTGTCTCAGTGTTGCTCTGGCATGCTTGTACCCGCGTATGAACAATGGCTGTACTTCACCTACTCATCGGGAGATGGCGCTCAGCTACAAGCGTGTCATTAGGTTCTGTTTTTCTGCCATACAGCACAACACTTTTTTTTGTTTTGATTTGTTTTGTGTTGTTTTGTTTTTGTATTTTCGCCACGTTTACTCTTGTTTCCCAGCTATACCAAAATCACATGTTTTTCATGTGTATCGGCAGGCACAAAGTGACAAAAAAGCAAGGGTGCGACAGCATGACAGTGGCGTACTACTTCTGCGGGGAGCCCATACCGTACAGGACGTCCATCAAGGGGCGACTGGTGACAGCTCAGCCAGTTTAAAGCGCTGCTGACCAAGAAAGGAAACTACAGGTCAGACTCAGATACCATTGGTCTACTCAAGTGCACAGATTGCAGTACAAGACCATGCCGACTGTGCCATTTGTCTGTTGTTTAGTTTTACTATTATTATTATTACATTGTTATTATTATGTAATTACCAAAGCAAAAATAAACACTATAAATCATTCAGATTTGCAAAATACTGTACTTAGAATAAGTCGAGCTGATGCAAGATCCTAAGAAAAAGCCTCCTTCTCCTGCGCAGGTATTATTTCAAGAAGGTGAGCGACGAGTTCGACTGCGGGGTGGTGTTCGAGGAGGTGTGCGAGGATGACGCGACACTGCCGATCTTCGAGGAGAAGATTATCGGGAAAGTGGAAAAGATCGATTAAGGCGCGTGTCGGGAGTGGAGAGGAAGTCATAGGCACGTGGGCAGTGGGAGAAGGTGAACGGAAAGTGGGTGGGAAAGCGAAACAGAAAGTGCTGAAAGGAGGCGCCCGATGTATCTTTTGTAAAGTTTACTTTCGGAAAAGTGCGGCAGATTTTTTTGACGCTCTTAAAATCAGTTGTCCTTTCTAAAGTAACCGCACTTATTGTGATTCTTTTTATATGTACTGATGATACCAGGTGTGTACAGTTTGTGGTAACAAATAACATTTTGTATCTATTTAACTATTTAAAATTTGCTATCCTATTGAAGCCCCCATCCCCCCCGCCCCCTCTCCCGGAGAAGACGATCACAATCCTTTTTAAAAACATTGCATTTTGAAATGCCACTTGCAATTAATTTATTATTTTGTGACATTTTAGTCTAGAAGCATTTTGGGAGCCACAGTTGTAATTGTGCATTTTTTTGAGGGGGGAATACGATATTCTCCAAAAATTGGGAGCCCACACTGAAGGTGTAAAATCATGATTATTTTTATTCTAATTATTGGCCCATTTATTCGTTTTATTTCACACAAGTGTTAGCAAAATGGCCCCCGACTAACACTGTGAGTGAGCTGTCAAAACGAATTGTAATTGTAGATTTGACTTTCTATGCAAGCTGCTTTCAAATTATAATTATTGTTATAAACAATGTGATCTCGAATTGGACTGTATGGGGGTTCATTTTTATGTTCCATATCACATCGCAGCATTTTTGAAAGAAAGCATTTTCCAGCAGCAAAGTCGGTGCCTCTCATTTTGGTGCCTGGAAAGATTGCAGCTCTTTAAAAAGCCTTCTTAAATGAAAGCAGACTAAGTAATGATTTTTATTATATAGGCCCCTTAGAACAGGTGTGAGGCCTCATTCAGTGGTAAACATGTGTTAATGAATGTACATGATAAAAATATACAGAAATTATTTTGTTTTGTACAAGCACAACATGAGGTGTCCTGGCTGGCCCACCAGTAACATTAAACCATGTTAGTAGGAGTTGCGGGGTTGCCATGGCAATAACTGCCAATGTGTTTTTCTTTATGACAAGCCACTGTAGCCTCAATAGGATTTTGAAGGTCATATTACAGATAGCTGCTTGAATTTAACAACCCCTCTGCATTTAAATCATTAATCGTAACGTGGAAGCATTTACTGTTTGCTCCATGGCGCACCCTATAGGTGTGGAGGCTCATGGACTTGACCGTGACAAACATAAATAGCAATTTTTTTCCACGACAAGATGCTAAGCTAATGAATGTACACGATTAAAACAGATATGTATACCTTGAATTGATTTTAGTGTTTGTACAAGCACACTAAGTAGAACTTGAAAGGTGTCCTTGCTGGTCCACCACAAACCACTAAAATAGTTGTTGCCGACCCCTTTCCTCTTTATGACTGCCAGTGTAGCATATAGCATCAATATGATTTTTGGAGCTGTGATTTTGAAGGTCAGGTAATTAAATATATTTGCTTTAATGAAACACCCCTTCGAAGTTATAGTATTCGTGCTAACATGTAAGCGCTTATTATAAATGACTAGTTCATTGACGTTTGTAGCGTGGCAGCTGGGAATGTGTCTCGAAACTCACAAGAGAAGCAAGAAGGTTTTGGGGGGTGGAGTTTTGTCAAGAACGCTAAGAAAATGTGTTTAAAGGCCACAATGGGACGTCATGCATTCTTCCGCATTCATCACTGAAGGATTACGAACAACAAGTGGACCTTGAAGTCTTATAACATGTGTGCTGATGCTGGGTAGAAACAACCAGTTGATGGAATGTTAGATGCAGTATAAAGCTAATATATTTGTCATATTGTCAGGACATGATTTAAATTATGGATGTCATTTTTATTTTGTTTTTTTCCATGTCGTAGTCTTTTGAGATGAGCTGTTTTATTTTCAAACCCCCAAAATGTCATTCAAATGTGTAAAGTTACCATCAGAGTGCCTTTATTACTATCATTATTATTATTATTGCTCTTATGGTTGTTGTTTGTATGTAAATATGTGCAACATTAAGTGTCATCAACCAGCAGCCCAGTCAGCACATTCATAACTTCACAAGAGAGAAGAAGAAGAAGAAAAAAAAAAACTTGAAAAAAGGTACCTGGACAATAAAAACATGCAATAAACCAACACTGGACTATGCAGTATACTTACTCAAAATTATCAGCGAGTACTGTATTCATGTATCTTGCTTTTTTTATTTTCATTTTATTTATTTTTTTGTCATGCCACCACACAAATAGCAAAAATCTGCACATAATTGAAAAGAAGGTGTGAGTTGGCCACTGAGGGCGCCAATGTTTTATTTTTTCTATTTTGGGGTGGAACCAACCCTAAAAATGCTTATTGTTGGTTTATCCCCACTTATTCAGGAGTTTTTAGGGTAATTATTATTTTTTTTTCAATGCAGTGCTAATGGTCGTCAATTATCAGCGGATTTTAACTATTCGCAGTCCGACCTGGTCCTTATCTCCGAATAGCTGGTGTCCACTGTATTATTACACCGTCTGTCGAACCCGCATCTCAAGGCACCAATGTACACATTTATCACACAAGCATTACATAGAAACACACAAGTACTGATACAACACTTCTCGCACGAACATCACATACAAACACACGAGTACAACGAGTACTGACATACAGTACATGCCTTTACATAAGCGTAACATAGAATCACGTATGACAGTTTCCGATACAGGTAAATGGCATGTAGATAACATGGCCTTTAAGCAATCTCTTTTAATGGACTGCCTCTCATTGTCGGGGTGGAAATTTGCAGCTGCAAATGATGCGTTTAGTTGTCCTTAAACACCCTTTCAATCTAAGGAAAATGGCTGTGCGGTTGCCACGGGCAACATCATGGCCCACTCCCACCGGAACTTCGTCAGTTGTCAACAGTGCGTTTTTTTCCCGCAGAAAGCCACGGAAGGTGATAAAAATGGTGATTAGGGGCAAAAATTGTTGATGTACAATCCCCTCCAAAAGTATTGGAACGGCAAGGTCAATTCCTTTCTTTTTGTTGTATACTGAAGACATTTGGGTTTCAGATCAAAAGATGAACATGAGACAAAAGTTCAGAATTGCAGCTTTTCTTTCATGGTATTTACATCTAGATGTGTTAAACGACTCTGGACAGAGCACCTTTTGTTTGAAGCCACCCACTTTTCAAGTGGGATCTAAAAGATCTTAAAGCCGCAACAAAATGACACGATCCAAAGAAATTCCAGAACAGTTGAGAAATAAAGCAATTGACATCTATCAGTCTGGAAAGGATTACAAAAGCCATTTCTAAACCTTTCGGATTCCAGCGAACTACAGAAAGAGCCATTATCCTCACATGGAGAAAATATGGAACAGTGGTGAACCTTCCCAGGAGTGGCCGGCCTACAAAGATTACTCCAAAAGAACAGCAATGACTCATCCAGGATTGCCTCAGTTAAGGTCAGTGTTCATGACACAACGATAAGGAAGAGACTGGGCAAAAATGGCATCCACGGCAGTGTTCCAAGTCGAAAACCACTGCTGACCAAAAAGAACATCAAGTTCTCGTCTTACTTCTGCAAGAAAACATCTGAATGATTCCCAAGACTTTTGGGAAAATATTATATGGACTGATGGGATGGAAGTTGAGTTTTCTGGAAGGTGTGTGTCTCATTACATCTAGTGTAAATGTCGAATATTATTACAGAAAAAGAATGTCATACCATCAGTCACACATGGTGGTGGTAGTGTGATGGTCTTGGGCTGCTTCAGTCCTTCAGGACCTGGACAACTTGCTGTGATTGATGGAACCATGAATTCTGCTCTTCAATAGAAATCCTGAATGAGAATGTTTAGCCATCAATTTGTGACCTCAAGCTGAAGCACACTTGGGTTGGGCAGCAGGATAACGATCCAAAACACATCAGCAAGTCAACTTCTGAATGGCTTAAAAAAGAAAAATGGTTTTGGAGTAGCCTAGTCAAAGTCCAGACTTGAACCCAATTGAAATGGAGTGGCGTGACCATGAAAAGGCCCTGCATGCTCAAAAACCCTCCGTTTTTGCCGAATCCAAATACTTCTGCAAGGAAGAGTGGGCCGAAACATCTCCATAGAGATCTAAAAGACTCATCGCCAGTTATAGAAAACGCTTGATTTCAGTTGTAGCTGCTGAGGATGGCCAAAGCAGTTCTTCATTTTTTCAAAAAATGTATTCCTTAATAAATGAAACCATTTAAAGACAGCATTTTAAGTTCACTTGAGTTATATTTGTCCGATATTTACATTTGTTTGATGAACTTAAACATTAAAGTGGCGAAACTATCCAAAAATATAAGAATTTGAAAAAGGGGCCAATACTTTTCCACAGCACGGTATTTTTGAAGGTGGAACTTTGTGTGAAAAGTTAGAGAACCACTGTACTCATGTATTGACCAATAAAGTACGACTGTACTATATACATTATGTACATGTAAATCGTGTGCTTCTGTTGTATATGCCATATTACTCGACTGATAAGTGCTCATAAAATATTTATTTCAGTTTAAAAGTCGTTGGAGGATGGCCAAGACCCTTACTTTTAATAAGAGTAATGATGATTTCGACTTATGTCGTGCTTTCAAGGGACCCAAGGACACTTAAAAATAGAGTTACACAAGAAAAACTTCACAGTATCAATTTTTTTTTAATAGATCATATGCATTGTTTTCCATTCAAAGAAGAAATGATACATTGTTTCCACAATTTGTAATGGTAATGAATTTGTCTTAAGACCATGTCTGTAAGATGCGTTCATCAAAATATGGAAAGGATCAAGAATTATAGCATTCTGGATGCTTTTGTCTTCTCCAATGACTTCATAAAAAAATGTAAAAAAACAAAAAAACAAAGTGCTGGTGGAGACATTAAAATAACTTTCACTCATGGAGGCAGCACTTCATACACGGCCACACCATATGTGACACATCACCAAATTCAAACACAGTTTTGACCACCTCCACCACAGCATCGACAATTTCATTGAGCAATTAACCACATGCCGCTTATCAGAAGCTAAAGCTAATGTGTGCATTGAACAAAACTCACTGCAGCTCTGCTTACCTTTTGGCTTTGACATAATAACAGGGGCGTTCATTCCCGTGGGGGATGCGTGCATTTTTGCATGATAGTGTTTAAGAAAGTGTAGTCTGGTGGCTGGATTCAGGTTGTTTCTTGAAAGTGGCTACGTTGATTGAGGAGCGCTATCTATTTTGCATGGCTACGGGAAAACAAAACATTGATATCAATATGTGTATATGATACTTTTCTATGAAATGACCCTTAAATTCCTAGTTTCCCATTTCCAAAATTCCCCAGCTTAACTTCCCATGGAAACTTACCAGAAACCTTGGAGAAATTTCCTGTGAATGTTCCACCCTTTTGCAACCCTACTCCAGAGATCCAAGTACTGTATGTGTATACGTTACGAGCCATTCAAAAGTCAATTTTCCATAGAATATTTCCTCTCCTAAGTATACCTACAGTAAATAGGCTCTTGGGCTGTCACAACAAACAACACAAGCACCAACTAACCTTTGCACTTATAGGTAAATTGAAAATGGAGGGAATGATGACAACGTTCGGAAAATTCATCCTTTGAGAGGAAAATTGGTTGCGAACAAAAAAGAAAACACGTTTGAGGTAGGCCAAAGCACACATAACATTATACAGACAAGTCAACCGAATCAGCAATATAGACCTTTGTTCAAGTAATGACTTCATTCATTCGTTCATTCATCTTCGGGCGAGAGGCGGGGTACACCCTGAACTGGTCGCCAGCCAATCGCAGCGCACATATATACAAACAGCCATTCGCGCACACATTTGGAGTCGTCAATCAAACTACCATGCATGTTTTTGGGATGTGGGAGAAAACCGGAGTGCCCGGAGAAAACCCACGCAGGCACGGGGAGAACATGAAAACTCCACACAGGCGGGGCCGGGATTTGAACACCGGTCTTCAGAACTGTGAGGCAGACGTGCTAACCAGTCTTTCACCATGCCACTAATGACTTCACACTTTGTTTGTTTTTTTCCTTAATGTGTGGAAAATAAAATATACATCTTTTTTAAATCTACACAAGAAGACGTGCACTAGGAACACATCCACATAAATATAGCATAATTGACACCAAGGAGAAACAAGCCACTAAAGGAAAGCAATAAAGTGTGCAGAATTTTGTAATAATAATACTGCTTTCACCTGATTATTCAGGTTTGTACATAAAGTATTAATAAATTGATGTCACGTCATGATGAATACACTATTTTCTTAACTTGCATGCATAACACAAAACACACAAACAATTGCACAAAACATGCGGTAATTTAGTGGGAAAAAGCGGTGTAATCATATTTTGTTCAAAATGTTACTATACTAACAAAAGCCTGCAAGGTTTGTTTTCCCAAGAAACCTGCAAAATTTGTCTATTTCCGACTATTTACCTTTTTTTTTTTTTTTTTTTTTCCCCACACAAAATCCGACACGCCCCACAATGGTTAAGGCAAGAAAGGTGAAAGTATTTGTCAGTGTTACGTTCACTAACACAGCCAGATGGGAACACTTTGTCATTTAAAGCCATAGCTTGTTGAATTTTACACTTTAACTTTTATATTTCACATATATTTTATATGAGGTTAACTTGCAAAACAAGACCAACTTTCCACAGGTGTCTCAGCTGAAGCCTCGTCTTATGAAGCCAGTTTGAGCTACATTTAGAAGGACATTGTTTTTTCATCAAAGTATATATAATGCATTTATGAATTTATAAATAAATATAATAATTTACAGGGTCAGCTACACTTGCACACAAGGGATGTAATAAGCAAGGATTAACAAAAATGTAAATACATAAATGTAGTGTATGAAGTAAAAAAGTAAAAAATATAAATTTGGATTACAAAACACTTCATGTAAATAATAAGGAAAATAATAAAATCAAACAAATATGTATCAAATAAAGATAGAAAATAAAACATGGAAAAATAAATTAAATGAATAATAAAATAAAATAAAAACACATTATGTGGAGTAAAAGGTGGTCTAGAAATAAATAAAACAATAAAAGTGACAAAATAAAATATAAAAAAAAATCTAACAATGATGAATAACACCCAAAAATTAAATAGAGGTGAGAAATCAAGATGCAAAAGTTAAAAAGCTAAATAACAATAAAATACAATAATAAAATAAAATAAGTGTAAAATGAAATAAAGCTACAAAATGAAAAAAAGGAGAAAATAGCATATTTGGTACGGAATAAAATCAAAGGTGAAAATTATTAAATAAAATAGGACAGGGATGAAATAAAAATAAGTGATCTAAATGAAACAAACATGGTACAGATGAGCCAATAACTACTGTCAATGAAAATATACACACACATTGAGCATCGAGTTCAGTGTCGACAGTTCACACAAATGTCCGAGAACACGTCACACCGACACGTATGTGCCTTTTTGCATGCAGACATACACACGCATATACAGTACTCGCTTTTGACAAAAGACAGTCTACTGTCATTGTGATGGACTGTTTCAGTTTGCAGCATTTCCGACGCTTTCGGAATCTGAAGAGGTTGACCAGCATTGTGTTAAGACCTTCCACCGTGTTCTCCACAACACCGCCAAACGACGGGATATGAGATGTGTCACCCAAACAAAATAGACATGCGCTGACTTCTTCATTGATTTCCCACAGAAGAAGAAGAAGAAGAAAAAAAGAAGACCTGCTATGAGGGAGGTCACACCGCGAGTGTGACTTGGAATATAGAATATATGCTTGACAGTTCTGAGGTTCTGGGTTTGGATGTTCTACTCCATGCTTGCATGTGTTTTCTCCTTGTATTCTCTGTTTATACTTGCAATTGTATGCAAGTATGAACACATTTCAATGGTGTTTATACTTGCATACAATTGTTTGACCAGATGAACATGGTGCATTGAGGCATCTGGAAATTGCACCCAAGGATGAACCAGGCTCCACAATTGTCTTCCTGATATCTTGGCTGATTTCTTTTGACTTTGCCGTGATGTTACACAAAGAAGCAATGTGTTTCAGGTGGCCTAGTTCAAATACATCTACAAGTAAGTCTCTAATTAACTCACATTTTTAATCAACCTATCAGAAGAAATGACATCATCTGGGTTTTCCTAAATTGTTTAAAGGCATAGTAATCTTACTGTATGTAAATGTATGACTCTGAAGAAAGTAATGAAAAATTGCCTTTCAAAAAATAACTTCTCTATTTATTCTGGCATTTAGCAAATAGAAATAATTTGGGTGATCTGAATTTACCTAAAACAGGAAAGGTTTTGTTTCATTTCATGTCAGAAAGTGAAAAAAAAACTGGATTTCTTTTGATGCAGTGAATGTAGGCCTCTGGTTTCAACTGTATGTTAGGTTCAACCATAGTGTGAATGGTTGTTTGTGTATATTTGCCCTGAAATTAGCTGGTGAGCTGTTCAAGTTGTACCCCGCTTCTCTCGCCAGAATTCTCTTGGAATAGGCTCTATATAGAAGATGGATGACTTTCATTAGCTGTCAATTGTTGCCTATACTGTATGTGTTCCAGGTTGCGCCCTGCTTCTCTTGCCAAACGTCTTGTGGGATAGGCTCCATACACATGATGAATGGTTATCTGTGAATGGTTCTTTGTCTGTATGCGCCCTGCAATCTGGTAGTGACCAATCCAGGGGGTATGCTGCGTCTCTTGGCAAAAGTCAGTTAGGATTTGCTCCCGCTTGCCTGAAACCCTCATGTGGATGAGGGCAATAGAAAATAGACACAAACAGTACTGTACAAACCAGGGCGCACAGCTCCAGAGCAATGCACAGGATGCGGTGCCCCTCTTCTGTCACCAATCTCTAATACGCTCAGGTGGGTTGGTGAAAGGGCAAGTCGAGGGTGACCGTGGCCTCCCGGGGCTCGGCCGCCCTTCTGTTCGTCATCTCGCACTGGTTCTGCCGGGCGTTCTCCTCGTTCATCTGCGACACCTCAGTGGACGCCCCCTCGAAACCCGGCACGGTGTTGGCCACGTGCACCACGTGGACCTTGTTGCGACCGTTCTTGCTGAGCAGGCAGCTGAAGACGTTCTTGAAGCCCTTGCGGAAGTGCTTGGAAACCAGCGCGTACACGATGGGGTTGACGCAGGAGTTGGCGTAGGCCATGCAGTGCGACAGGAGGCGGAAGGCATAGGTGACCTGGTTGAAGGGGAAGTCGCCGTACAGGTAGCACAGGATGACCACGTGGTAGGGCAGCCAGCAGATGCAGAAGAGCACCGTGACGATGATGATCATCTTGGTCACTTTGCGCTTGGCCCGCTTGGACTCGGACATGCCCTCCAGGGGTTCCACGGCGGTCCACAGGTACTTGATGGTGCGCGTGTACGACAGGCTGACGATCAGCACGGGGACGACGTAGCCGAACAGGAAGGTGCACGTGTCCAGAGCCTTGCGGTCGCGCTCCTCCCAGCCGGGGATGCACACGGTGCTGTTGGCGAAGTCGATCAGGTCGTAGTAGCTGAGGTAGGGCCCCGCGAACACCAAGGACAGGCCCCAAATGATCACCATGGCGACCACCGCATTGCACGGCGTCCTCAGCTCTCTGGAGCGTAGCGGGTAGCGGATGGCCAAGTACCTGCCGACACACTTTTAATATTAATTCAATGAAATTCAATTCAAGCCCCCTTTTACCAGTGATGCCAGTAATCCGTTACTTAGTAATATCTGATAATATGTAATGTATGTATCCTGGTTAATGTGCCTTGTGCAAAAAAAAAAATACAAAAAAAAAATATATATATATATATAATACACTGGTACATACATATTTATTCTACTATATTTTAAGATAATTATCATGAAATTAAAAACTAATTCAAAAATATATTTTTTTTTTAAATATAGCGCACAATTTCAAAATAAATTCTCACAGGGCCATACTAGATTCATATGAAAATGAATCAATTTACGTATGCATATTTATTATATTATACTAAGAATTTTCAAGAAGAATATTATCATATCAACAAAAATCTAAATGTTTGTTGTATATATTAAGAAATCTGCTGCACAGTTTTACATTTTATTTTTATGAAGAAACAAAACATACAATAACCAAACAAATGTTTATTTTACATTATTTTATATAATGAGTTTTGTGGGATTTTTAAAAAAATAACATTTGCTCTTGGGTTTTACGAGTTAGCGTGTCTGTACGTGTATATGGCCCCCGGGCAAGAGGTTGCCCACCCCCTGCTCTAAAGGCTTAACCCCTCCTGGATCAAATGTCCCATCTCTTTTGGCGGCCTAATGCGTATATCTAATTTGTGACACACAAGTATTAGGGATCGGTGTCTGCTACAAAGCGAACCGAGCGGTATTGACCGAGCTGACGATGTGGGCCGACGGGCTGCTTTCCGATGGGCCCGCAGGGATGATATTCAATTACGCGTCGAGCGACTCGATGAGCTCCGCCTAATCGTCCTCTGTCAACAAGAGATCCCACTTCCTCCTTCAAATGAAAGTGACACAGCTGTTTGTTTAATCCTCATGCTCCGTTTCCTCTGCTCCTGTTCCATTCATCATCATTAGACATTTGGGGGTCGTCAAGTGCTATTGGAATCTGTAGTTCTGAATATCAGAGGAGAGGAGTGTGGGGGGGGGGGATGTATTTTGTATTATCATTTGTAGTAATATTAAGTTGCAGTGTTATAAACCTTTGTAGACACACAATATAACAGTACTCGGTCATATAGTTTTTATCCTCTGCGAAGAATGATTAACATTCGTGCTCAATGAACCTCCCCTGCGGGCGCCTACCTGTCGACAGAGACGGCGGCCAGCGTGAAGCTGCTGGCGTACATGGTGAGGTTGATGAAGAAGTGCACGGCCTTGCACATGAACGAGCCGAACACCCAGCCGTCCAGCGAGTAGATGGTGGCTTGGAAGGGCACGCAGAAAATGATGAAGAAGAAATCGGCCAAACTCAGGTTGAGGATGAACAGGTTGGTGGTGTTGTAGCCCACCTGGCCGCTCCGCAGCAGCACGGCCAGCACCAGGCTGTTGCCCACCGTGCCCAGCAGGAAGATGAGCGAGAAGACCACCGACACGATCACGCTGGCCGGGTTCAGCGGGTAGCTCTCTGAAGCGTTGGCCTGCACGCTCGGCTTGGCCAAATCCTCCATGTCGGACATTTTGGAAGTCTGGGGCGTAAAACTGCAAGTATTTCATTCTGAACTGCAGATCTTTTCAAATTGCATCGGTAGCCTGTCTGACATTAATAATCCTTCATTCGTGTTTAAGATCGAAGGAAAACTTAATTGAGATTTCTGCTCACTAATGTGCATACCAAACACGTCATGTTACTGGTTTGATGTGTATTTGACCCGGTGAGAACAGCGACGTCATCGTTTGTTCGTACTGATGTTGGTTTTGGTTATTATATTGCGATATTTAGTTCTACCATCATTCTATCTGAACATTAGTATATTTACAAAAGTCATCATACTTTTTTTTTTTTTTTTTTTTTTTTTTAAACATACTTTGGCCCTCTCACTTAGCTAAACGAGCAAATTTTATTAGAAACAGCTCTCAGAACAACACAATAATAATAAAGAACGTGACAGCTTTAAAGCCCCAATGGACTTTAATGACATGATGGTGGCAGTTCTGCTGCACAAGGTATGACACCTACGCTCAATCTTTTCGGAGTGGTATCTAATTCTATCCTCCAAATGAAAGGCGAGCATTGACGGCGAGGCTTGTGAGTCACAGTCCAACATCAGTTTCTTCCTATCAATTTTCGCCGGGAACAATTTGGCGAAGGCTCTTTCTCGTTATCAGTTCCCAGAGAAAGGGCTGCCAATGGCCAGGTGTCCTGCTACTTTCACCTAATATAAAAACTGGTATAAACTAAAAGTTAAGTAGAAATCTCAAGAGCTCAAATGTACATTCGCAAGGCAGAATTTTTTGATTGCTCCTGTTAAGAGGTAGAGCCAATACGAGAACCCGACACAATGCTGAGTGTTTATTCCTCATAAATTCTCATTTCTTTTTGCCGCACTTGAAAAGCAGCTGTAGGTTTCTGAATGGCCCTTAAAGGGCCACGCCACTGAAATGAAAAGCTAATTTGAGCTTCGCGCCCCAAGGTTCTCACAGGGAGAACCGCGGCGCTCTTGCTGTATTCCCACAGTGTCGACATTTTTTTTATAAAATTTTTAAAAAACACACACTCACAAAACATCTCATTTGAGATTCAGCAACCACCGGAATCAACAAAAATACACTTCTATACCACTATTCTCGTAAAAATAATACAATTCCAAATGTATTCCCTTAATATTATGTCTTTATATTACAACTTTATACTTTCGTAATTTACTTTTTCACATATTAATGAGTTTATTGTCATTAAGTTACCTTTCTTGTGATATTACTGTATTCTCATGAATTTACAATTTCATTTCTAGAAAAAATGAAGATTTTGCTCTTATGTTACTGTAAATGTAACACACTTTATATTTGTGAAATGAAGATTTCGCCTCTTTTTTCCTCATAAAATTAGGATGTCTTCTGAAATTATGAACTACTGAATTTCTCATGAAAGTATGACTTCATTCTTCTTCATTCAAAAATGTTTTGCTGTTGTTTTTTCTTTTTGTAGAATGATCATTAATTAAAAAAAGTCATGCTTTTTTGAAAAAGTCTCATAAATGACAGCTTTATTTTTTTTAAACTTCAACATTATTTTGCGAAACATTACCATATTCTCATAAATTACACCCCCCCTCCCCCCGATTTAATCCTCATAAATTACAAATTTACTCTTGTAAAATGACAACTTTTATTTTTTCCCCCCAAATCTTTTTTTTTTTTTTTTCCCCTGGAAATAACCTTTTTCTCGCAAAGCTAAAAATTGGTTGTAAAATGAAACCTTTTCTCACCTAGAAAATGTCAACTTTTTTTTTCTTAATAATGAAACTTTGTTCTCGTAAAATTACAATTGACCTCTCATAACATCACGACTATTGTTTTTCTTGCAAATTACCAGGCCCTTTGTTTAATACTTTGACTGTATCCATGTAAAATTCTTACTTTCTTCTCATGAAATGATGGCTTTGGGTAAAATTGCAACTTTATTTTCACGGTAGTAGTCGTATTTTTGTTCTTTTCAGTGTGGCCCTGATACTCCGTCATACGATCTCACCTCTCATCCTGAATTCCCAAATTTCAGAATGGTTCAACCTTCAGCCTGAGAAAAACAAAAGCCTCTCAGAGGTGCGGTCTTGACCAAAATGAAAATCCACTGACAAACGGCTTTGTCTGCGCACGCTATTTTGCATTAACGACGTAGCTCTATCAGTCCGATAATATCATAGCCGCACACTGAAGAGCTCAGCCGAGCAGCAGCTCCAACATTCTCAGGTCGCATTCCTGTCGTGCTTTTGATTAAACCGCATTCACACACACGGATGGCGGTTTGAAACCAGTCACATAGCAGCATTAAACTTTAATTCAACTCTGCGGCACCACGGGGAACAAAATAAAGATCACATGGGGGGGGGGACAACAACGTTAAAAAGCACTTGATGCTCTTAGTAGTGTATGCTGAGTCTGGGTTTATCTTTGGATGCTGCGTAGGAATTTCAGCGATTCAGCCTTGCAGAGTGGATGGGGCGGAAACAGCTGTGGATTGATATCTCAATTTCCTGCAGCTGGCTCACCACACGTGCACAGGAGGGTGGGGAGTGGGGCTCGGGGGGGGGGGGTTTCCCAGGGGATTGACGGGAATTGACATTGAAAGGTATTAAAGACACCTGTCATGTGAGAGGGAATGCTTGGAAATGAAACAATGGCAACTAAGCGAAGGCAGGGAGGAAGGGAGGGTTAATAAAGATGCGGATGTACGGCAGCATCTTATTTGAGGCAAAGAACAATGAAGGCATCGTCAAACTTTTCACATCACCCTGAAAAATCTTGGCAAAAAGACTCCAAAATGCAACATTTGTATCAGCATGAAACCCACCTGGATGATGATGATGATGACGACACAGTCCTGACTCCCAGCACCGAGTCCTTCTGTTCCCTCTCGCTATCTGCTTCTTGTTGCTATCCGCTACCGAAGCCCCCTACACCGCATCTCTCGCACCCACCCACTCACTTTATGCTCCCCTCCCTCAGCGACGAGCCTCCTCCACTTGCACTTCCCTGCAGGCACGAGAGGACGACAAGGACGAGGGATGTTGCTCTGGTTCGAGTGTTGCAGCACACTTTGAAGTCACCACTGGCAGCGATGACGATGCGCGATTCGGTTGAGTCGTGAGGAGGGGGGCTTCTGTAACACAGGAAACAACAGTTTTGTGATTTTAATTACAGCGGTAATAACAGTTCCGCCTCGGGTTGGCAATTAAAACAATGTCCCCGCGCAAACAATAAATACTGACCTCGAATACAAACAGCATTGGAAGATGTTGATTATGTCTCGTGTCTCATTATTAGTCGCTGTCTATGTGTCATGTAAAAGCAACTAACTGCAATGTTTAAATGATATGTTTGGGCATGTGCTGTTCATTAAATATCGTAATATTTAATACCCAATATATTACATTTACCCTTTACCTTACGTTTCGCCCACCCCGGTACACAAGAAGTCGGTTAAACAGTTGTCAGTTTGCGAGTACGCGACTATCCCATATTGAGAAGCATCGGTGCCACTGCCGCCCAAGTAATATATGCTAAAAGAACCTTGCACATGCACGCCTCGCGCATCATCTCACTCCTGTTGACCCTCCTAATTGCGTCTCCCAGCATGCCACCCATTCATCAAGCTGCCAAGCTGCCCGCATAACATCCAGCGCATCGCTCTCTTTGGTTTGACATGTCGGTGCCCAGAGACTCGTGATCAGCCGTGAGCAGAGGCGCATAGTAACAAGCTATATTTACTGCATTATATTTACTTTTTAATTTTGGGAGAAATTACGCTTCTCAGAGGAGTTTTAATGCGGCATTGTAGTTGTACTCGAGTATTTTGGGCCTGTGTAGGACTAAATGGAACAGTCCTTAAATGGTTCAGATCTTACCTGGAGGAAAAGAGTTACAGTATTTCGTAACCATTGGAAGTTTTCAATCTCATCGAATGGCAATGACACATGGGGTCCCTCAAGGGTCAGTTCCTGGACCCCTCCTGTTCAGCCTGTATATGCTACCCCTATTTTTCAGAACCTTAATGTTGACTATCATAGCTATGCAGATGACACACAGTTATATCTAGAAATGTCTCCAAATGACCACAGTTCAATTGACTCACTCCGACCCGTTCTGTTCGGTTGTGCACAATCAAAAGGAGCATGGAGAAAAAGCTATCGGCGATGCATACACAGCAATAAAGAACTCACGTCGGTTTGGAATAATGAAACATATGTCAGCTTTGCTGATGAATTTGTGGGCGAATCCACCTGTTGTAGTTCAACACAATCAAATTATATATACAATTATACAACTAATCATGGTGAGCGTGCTGTGCTTGTTCACATGTTAAAAAGTTAATTTCAGACCATTTACTGTGGCTGAATTTGCCTTAGTTTGTTTTTTTTCAAAGTGCTATTGTTGGGCAAAACAGTATTTCAATTTGCCGTCCTTTTTTTATATTTCTTCTTCACCGACGCTCTCGAGTGAGCTCCGCTATGAACAAGAAGACGTGGCCACAGTCCATGGCAACCAACCTGATTGTGACCCTGTAATTGGTCCTGGAGCTGTTTATCACTGTGTCGATGCGCGCAAACGAGTGGCTCCGTGAGCTCAACGAGGGTGACGCTGTTAAAGCGTGACCTGTTAAGAGGCGTCGCGTTCACGGCTGTCAGGTGTCCTCCATCACCCGCCTTGTCGACGTTCGGCTGAGGATAAATGTCAGGCGTGCGCTCTCCCGTGGGAATTTTCTGAGGAATCAATCAAAATGAAATCAGACGAGAAATAATCATTGGGCTATTTTGCAGGGGGAGAAAATAACCGGCACAGACTCGACTGGCGAGTCTGGATATTTGTGTTTGGTGATGATGATATGCGCCGCATCCGCACTCTAACTGACGATGTGTAATTCGGCAGCTTTGGTGATGAAGTGCTGCCTCCATGAAGGAAAATAGTTGAATCTTCATGGGAGTTGTTTTTTAAATTATTTTTTTTAGAGGATATGGTTGAAATCTTGTCTGGATTCACATGGCTGAACATTTTCTGCTCTGAGGGGAGTCAGAGAGTCTCCAGAAGTCTCTAATAAGACCACAAAAAGTTGCTTGTTTTGTTGCTAGCAATTTAATTTTTCACAGTAGTCACTAGAGGGGTTGGGAAACTCAATAAATCAAAAGCGCGACCCTTGTTGGCGACCCTGAGTAGCCCTCGCTTGGCTCTGAGTCGTCATGGAAACAAGAGCCATACTGAGCATTTGCTTGGGACAGAACGCCCACAAGAGTGTGAAAAGGGGATGTAATGCTACATTGCAGTACATTCTTTATCTTTTGTGTAGTTTCAGGGAGGAATGTATGACTTTTTATGAAGACACCTGGGAACTATTTGAATTGCAAAAAAAAAAAAAAAAAAAAAAAGATCTTACCATCTGTGTTTTTGTTGTTAGTTTTGTTTCATGCCGGGCCCAGAAATGTAAAATATACCACCCAAATGTTCAGCAAACCCCCCCAACCTAATGTACCAACCCAGTAGTTTTAGGACTGGTCTTATCTGGAAAAAATATTCAGTCAACACTATCAATGTAACCAACTAAAATTGCAGACAACTTGTTTGGACCTTTTCATAGGATGAAAGCATGAAGGGGGACACCGAATTAAATTCCAGAATACCTCCACGAGTCAGTACTTATGAGGGTTTCCACGGCAACCGGCCACGGCTCGCTCAAAAAAAAGGACGGCACGAAAACAACAACGAAAATGGATAGATTGCCGACTGTGGCCTGACCCGTTTCATGACATTCAACGGAACGGCCAAGCAAGGAGTGTTTAATTATTACAAAATAAAATCAATAAATACATCATTGTTCCCGCCTTGCTGGGACCTACGGCCTCGGTGGAAGTTGAGCTGCCGGCACGAGTTACATTCCCCCTCATAAAGTCAAATGTATAGGAAACCGATTTGGGCTAATGGTAAAGTTCCACAGTGATGACATGATGCAGGGTTGTGCTTCCAATTTTAGTTCTGCACTGTGAAGAGTAACTCACGTGTGTCTGAATAAGCAACGTGATGGCCACTGTGACCAAACTACCGATGGCATCATTATCCTCATCACTCATAATAATCATTTTCAGCAAATGTATTACAAAAAAAAGAAACTTTCGCTGCTTGGCCCACAGCATGTTTTACTATTGACTTATTTGCTGTAGTATAGACATAAATTGCATTTGTGAGCACCAAGTTTGCATTCCGCCCGAGATTATTGTTATCCCCCCCGTGGACGACTCTGCCGCATATGAATCCGAGCCTCCGAGGAAATTCGGGATGCATTTCAGGTGCTTGGCGCTTAAAAGCCTCATTAGCTGGACTTGCTACACCACTGTTTCGCAAACCTTGATTGAGCCCAGGCACATATTTGACATTTGACATTTCAGCCTTCACCCAAAACCCACAAAAATTGATGCTGTGTGTATTTTAATGAGGAAAAGAGAACTTTCTAATATTGTACTTTACAAAATATTAATAACAATACAGTAATGACACAATTACATGGAATTAAAAAGAATACAAATATTTTTTTTTGTCACGACATCAGTTGAATGACCATTGTGCTGTACTTTCTGGTGTGCCCGCCTTGGCCACAAGGGGGAAGTACCTGTATAAGACAGACAGGTGGATATACTCTTCATAGAGACGTCTCAACTCCTTCCAGCTCATCAGTATGGCACTAATATTAGTCATTTATTGCAGAGGATAAAGAATATATTACTGTAAGTACTGTTATATTGTATTATAGCTACTTCTTTTATATCTGGCCTATCTGTCCCTTTTAAAAATTAAATGTGGCCCGTAAGCACGTAAATTTGCCCACCTCTGAGCTAAACCATACACTTGACTCTGTTATGTACAACAACGAAAATACAAAAATGGAATCACAAAACGTTAGCAGCAAGCATGGCAGTGATTAACAGCGATGGCGGACGTGCAGCAGCGGTGAGCTGCCACCGTTGGGCCTCAGGGAGAAGCCGTATTGACTCGCAATTAGTCCGCAACCATGTGCAGCGCCCGGCCAAGCAACTCGATGGCTTGGACCTTTGAAATGGCCAACGAGTGGAAAGCCGGCACTAATGAAGCTCAACCTTTTGTTAAGGCCATTACTAGAAGCGAACACACAAGCGGGACATTTCACACCACCGACTCCCAGGGGTGTCAAACTCATTTTTGTCGTGAGCCACACTGTAGTTATGGGTTCCCTTAGAGGGCCGTTATGATTGTGAAACCATCTAAATGTATAATCACCTCATCATATTATTACACACATTATGGGGGGGGGGGGGGGGGGGAAATGATGGATTACTAGTTTTGCTGTAAGAAGCATACTTTAGCAAGAAACATGAAGTAGATGCACATGATTTGCTTTTGCGGGCCGCATCTGGCCCCCTGGCCTTGAGTTTGATACCTGTGGACGAGAGGATAAAGACCAATCCAAAGCAAATTTCCAACTCACAAATGCAAAAAGACTGCATGGAGAGTCAACCGACAATGGCGGCACCCACAGACACACTACTGTTGCCCTACAGTATATGGAGCTCTTCTGACTGGTTATACAAGTATATACAGATACTATACACAGTATATGTCGGTAGTATACATAAACTTACAGCGGCTATAATAAGTCCACACAGCCCTGTTCAAATAGCAGCTTATTGTGATATAAAAATGAGACCAAGTTAAATAATTTCAAAGGGCAGGGGTATAAAGTCCACCCAAAAAAAAGGGGCCGATTTTTTTGACACTTTTTTAATTATTATTTAAAACGCTGTAAAATAATAATAATAATATTTCCAGCTACACAGCGCTGTAGTTTTTCACAACTATCATATGGTTGCGAAATCTGTCATGTGTTTTTGTTTATTTATTTATTTTTCATGAAAACTGTACCCAAAAATGTGGGTTTTTAATTTTTTTTATGAGCAAAGAAATTGTACTGTATTGTACCAGTTGGTTAGGGTTAAAATAATGGTGTCATAGGGAAAAAAAACAAAAAAACGAAGCTCTCTCTTGGACATATTTTACTAATTACATTATGTTGCAGAACTTTTTCCAACAAAATTCTTACGTGGATCAATGATAAGGCAAGATGGACTTTCAGCGAGTAGAGCACAACATGACGTCAGTGATGGCAAGTGGCATTAAATCCACACTCCTTATTCTGCTCACTGGTTTGGAAACAGGAGTTCAGAACATTCAGACAAGGATTCTCCCACACCACACTAAAAATACATGACAAATTTGAACATTTCAAAACAAAATTCACACGTAAAATGCATGTGAGCTCCTGCTGAGTGATTGAAATGGACTTTTATGGAAAGGCCAGTCCTTGAGGGAGTTCTCAAAGTTTCAAAGCGAGCGTGGGAGGAGAGGAGAGCACAGTTCAAAATGAAGAGGAGTGCGCACTTCAAGAATTAAGCCACTTTAGCCTCTTCGTACACCTCCAACTTATTGTCAGAACGTAATCGGTATCACTAATAAAGAACGGTAAAACAGTCATGCCCCCCAAAAATTGTGCCGTTACAGAAAAAAATTGCTTTAATTCACAGCATCAATTTAGTTCTCATACAGAGGTGTTTCCAATATTTTGTCATCTCAAGTGCTGTAGATGAAAGTTGCCCACTGCAATGCCACACAAAAGCAAAATATAATAATAGAATTTCACAATGCACTCCAGATTCTAGAGTAGAGTAGACAATCATTTCCACAATGACTGCCGTGAGTCACTCCTGAATTTCTCTCATCTGCAGTAGTCAACCCGGAAGCTTTCGAGTGCGCCGTCCCTGAGGAATGGAACGAGGCGAGAGGGGAGAGCAGGTGCAGCTTCTGCCTCAACAAGCACAAAGTCCAAATGCATCGCACGGAACACAACAGAAGGTCATTGAAGGGGCTAAGACCGTTTGTTTATTATATATGTACTGTATACTGGAGTGGTCAGGGTAGCATCAGAGCGTGAGCTTGGTTCCACGCTGTTGTATTAACGTCTCTTTTTGTGTTTACCTAACAGAATACAGTCGTGTGGAACCACAAACTACTCCTTGTCAGGTTTTTTTTTTATTAACAGTATACTCTCTAAAGCTATACTGCCATTTACTGTACATACGTGGGGGGAAAATGTGCAACTCAGGGATGCAAGTTTGAAATAATTTATTCATTCTTCATAGATGGGAATATAACAATATTATGATCAGCATATATATTTTTTTAACAGTGTACTCTCTAAAGCTATACTGCCATTTACTGTACATACGTGGGGGAAAAATGTGCAACTCAGGGATGCAAGTTTGAAATAATTTATTCATTCTTCATAGATGGGAATATAACAATATTATGATCAGCATATATATAAAAAATATGTACAGAGAAACTCATTGGTAAGAATGACAGAACCTGCTGGGCGTCTGTGTGCTTGGTTTTCAGTGTAGAAGGCGACAAGTGAGCAACATTTGATCCTTTTATTGAAAATTAATAAAGACAATCGTTGACGCTGGATATCAAGAATCCGGCTTGTGAGGTTTCTAGTGGAGCATTAGCACAGCTTGGGAAGAAAAAAACAAAAACCAAAGCAGTGGCCCGAGATTAAGAAAGGCTGCAGTTAGACTGTTTGGACTCTCGCCCCTGAAAGAAAGAAAAAGGATGCTTAGAATCAACTTCTTCCGTCACGTGTTTACTAAATAACTCCAAATGCCCGTTCCACTTTGTGGAAAGAAGATAAAGGCGCCATGTTGCCCGCGTACCTACATGCTAGAATGCTAATGTCAGCTAACTGTTTCGGGCGATACCTGTTGTCTCTGCTGCTGGCGTCTGTATTCTTCTTCGCTGGCAGCGAGGGCCTGAGCCAACGCCAGATCTTCCTGCTCCTGCGGACTGAGGCACAAACACACAAACTCTTAAAACATGCTATTTTTCAAGTTGAAAACAACAATATGGTGACATCTGACCTTATAGTAACAGCAATGTAGAAATTTGACAGTTCACTGTAGAAGCAAATCTAAATCAGGGTGAGGCTACTCTGCCTTGTAATGGGGGAGACTCCCTGCTCCATTGTCATCATAGTAAACGTGGGTCGTCAACTTCTGGACCAGCCAGTACACTGCCTGTATTGGTGCTCACCTGAGGGTCGGCTGTGCCGGTGGTCTCGACTCTGCCAAAGACATCTCTAGAGCGGTCTGTAAGGCTTGCTCGTCGGTCTGAAAGCGGGAGAAAGAAACAAAGGCTGAACAGTCACGTAGCACGTAACACGGAAGGCCGCGCGATGTCCTTTGCTTACCATTCCCGCCTGAAACGACGATGGCGGCTGCACCACATTCTGTGCTGATACAGAAGTCGGAATTGGTCGGCTCGTGCTGGAGGAGGAAGAGAAGGAAGGAGATGTTAAACGCGACCAGTGATTCTTAAAAGTGTGGCTCCCTCTAGAGGTATGCTAAGAAATTAAATTCAATCAAACTGTGCATAATGTTACAGTGATATACATTTTTTGTAATGCACTACCACAATTATTAAGTCCAGTTCAGTTGAATCTTACTTTGAAGTACCATACATTTGCATTTTATATTTTTGAACTGATTGCTTTCAAAAATGTATTTCAGTACTATGATTATTTAACTTATGTGCAATACATTTTAAGAAAGTCTTTAGTTTATTTTTTGTTTTTAATTTTCCCATATATAATTATATTGGAAAGCCGTCCGTTGTATGCATTCTTTTCTTACTTGCTATTGTGGCCTCTGCTAGCTGCACTGCCACCATTAGAAACGGATCTGCAGTGTCCTGAAGAAGATGAGGCGGAGGAAGAACCCTGAGCCCTCATTAAAGCAGCAAGTCTAAGACAAAATAGAAGGCGTGGAATTAGACCACTAGCGTTCTCACCGTAGTCGAGCATTATTGAACAAGTACCTACCCGGACTGGGACAGAGGTTTGCCGTCAGTCTTACAATCGTGGTCGAGCGGGTGTCGGTGTTTCAGACAGTAATTTAAATGACACTGGTCACATGTCACGCGCATCATTTCCTTCTGCTTACAGCCTCCTTTGGAACACTTGTTGGTGAAGATCTGGAAGCAAAAAAACATGATCAGAATCCTTCTCACATTGTTTTGCTTATAACAAGAAAGGAGACCGGTGGAAAGTAATCAGTCAACTGTGCCAAACATTGCCAAAAGACATTTATATCTTGCAAAAGCAGCGATTTATTCACATATTGGAAACTTTTGACAGTTCGCGCTTCAAAGCCACAGGTATTTTTGCCGAGGTTGCCTTGCCTCACCTACACAACTTGACATGAGAAAAAAAACTTTTACAAACCAGGTTCAGCATCAGGAGAAATAAAGCAAATCCAAGAAAGGGGGCGGTGCAAAACTTATATCATTCATTGTGAAATTGTTTTTTCTCTTACCGAAGGGGAACAATTTTTCATTAAATCTTGAAATCTGAATTTTTTTTTTTTTCCCCCAGGCCAAATCGCCTAGCCCAAGAAAGTAAAAAGAATCTGTTCCCACCCAACTGTTGTTGCAGTTACCTAGTGGCTATGTTTGAATTCATAGTTGAACATTCAACAACTTTATAAGTATGTGAACCACTGTTGATAAAGATAGGGGGGGAAAAATACTCAATTTTGACATGCATTGGATTTTTTTTAACATTCTTCATCGTCGTACGAGTGCTAAAAGAAGTCAATGCTCACGTTGCTAAGCGATAACGCATTGTTTTCAACAGCTCGAGGCACAGACCACAGATCACTGGCCAACTTCTCGCAGTTTGAATTCCAGCACATTTTGTGACTTTAAGAGGAATATTTTTCCAAACAGCTTTTGTTGAAATGGCGTTTGACTTTGGAGGTTCCAGTATATTTTGGGGAAAAAAATAGTCATCAAATTGCTTTTGTACGAACCTTTCTCTTACGTTGCGCGGGATCCGATTTGCAATCCCGATCGATGTGCTCCCCGACTTTAATATCAGGCATCTCTCCTCTTTTGATGGGAATGGGAATGTTGCACAGTGGACACACAGGAACCTGGACATCCTGTGAAAAATAAAAAAACAATATTACAGTAAATAAGAATTATTACAATAGATATTCTATTGGAATTGGGCCAAGTGTAAATCCACCCATATCTGACACCCCGAAAGCACACAACGATAGCTTACCTTTTTGTAAGACGAGGTGCATTTGTGGTGTGCGTAAGTGACGTGGTCTTTGCAGAATATCTCTTGACAGGCGTCACATTTCATGGGAAGGAAGTCTGGTGTGAACAAAAACAGGGTTTTAATCTTCATGTTCACGAGGCAATCGTGACCCATTTATCTGGCCGTGCTCACCTACCTAAACGCTTGCAGGTCTTCTCCGAACAGTGTTCTCCCAGATCTGGAAACTCCATGGCATTCAAATAGATGTCTCAACTAAAAAAAACAACAACAACAACAACAAAAAGGAATCAATTTTGCCTGATAATGGAGGGGAATGGAAACTGGGACAGTCATGTGGATGTAAACACAGGAAACCACTCCCCCGGATGTTTGCGAGCTAACTCGTAGCATTAGCTACCGTTATGTCAAGTCATCTTGACTTTGCAACTTAAAAACCCACAAGCACGTTGACTTTCACATCAGGACCTAAACGCCTGGGAATTCTACACAAACTCCCGAAGAACACGTGTCAGAATTTCCGTCACTGAGCGAGAACTAACTCGTAAAATATGTAAATTTAGACAGCACACAACTCGCTAGACAGGCCCTGCTAACCGAAAAGATTAGCGACTCGCTGAGTAAAGTTACATAACTAATATCGACTATGCACATTATGGACTGACTAATTCGGGATAATACGATGCTGTTAAATCGCCCGCCAGCGTCCACATTTCACAAACTCTTTCACGCTAACAGCTAGCAAGTGGCTAACAATATTTAAGAGACAACAAATATAACGCGACGATATTTAACACAAAATACGCGAGCCTTTCCCTCGTAGCGCAGGAAGAAAAAAAACCGTGATTTTATTTATTTTTTTAGATTTTATTTTTGAAGCAAATGCTCAGTAAAATGAGGTCTAACATTCGCAACAAGGCGATAGTAGTGAAGTAATTTTTTTTCAACTCACCAGTTCGAATCTTTACAGTCGTAGAAATCTAGTGAAAATCTTAAATGCCTTTCTTTATTCGTTTTAAATCAGCAGCCTGTAACGTTCATGGACCTCGAGTTGCACAAAAACTCAGTCTGCTCAAGCGTGGACATTTGAAGTGTCAAGCACGCCCCGCCCACATGTTGACGTCACATCGATTTACGTAATAAACGTAACGAGCACTGACGTCATACGCATTGGCCCGGAACAGCACACGAGCATGGAATGTTCGAGGTTTTACTGGATTTTTGTTTACTGTCTAATGTTGTTTTAAGGAAATTATTCATCTTCGCTACCGAAAAAAACGTTTTCGAACATATTTTAAGCTTAAACACGATCAAACTTATGTCACAACGCTGCAATAATATTCAGTACAATTAATATTATGCATAACATATACATAATATACACGGTTCAAGTTATTATCCGTATATATACACATCTCAATTTGTTCTCATTGTTCAAATATGACTTTCAGTGTTCAAGATTATGCCTTCATATATACATACATATATATATATATATATATATATAAAGAGAGAGGGGGGGGGGTACAGATGGGAAGGATGTGCAACACGTTAGGGTGGCTAAGAATAGAACATTTAAAAACCAAAAATAGAAATGGAAATGTGTTGACTGGTGCCAGCAGTGTGCTCGATAGATGGAAAGAATAATTTGAGGAGCTGGTGAATGAGGAAAATGAGAGAGAAAGAAGAGTAGAAGAGGCAAGTGTGGTGGACCAGGAAGTGGCAATGATTAGTAAGGGGGAAGTTAGAAAGGCATTAAAGAGGATGAAAAATGGAAAGGCAGTTGGTCCTGATGACATTCCTGTGGAGGTATGGAAACATCTAGGAGAGGTGGCTGTGGAGTTTTTGACCAGCTTGTTCAACAGAATTCTAGTGGGTGAGAAGATGCCTGAGGAATGCAGGAAAAGTGTGCTGGTGCCCATTTTTAAGAATAAGGGTGATGTGCAGAGTTGTGAGAACTACAGAATAATAAAGTTGATGAGCCACACAATGAAGTTATGGGAAAGAGTAGTAACAGATGTGAGTTTTTGCGAGCAACAGTATGGTTTCATGCCAACAAAGAGTACCACAGATGCATTATTTGACTTGAAGGTGTTGATGGAGAAGTATTGAGAAGGGCAGAATGAGCTACATTGTGTCTTTGTAGATCTAGAGAAAGCATATGACAGAGGAACTGTGGTACTGCATGCGGAAGTCTGGAGTGGAAGGGAAGTATGTTAGAA
This sequence comes from Phycodurus eques, assembly GCF_024500275.1. Lineage (NCBI taxonomy): Eukaryota > Metazoa > Chordata > Actinopteri > Syngnathiformes > Syngnathidae > Phycodurus > Phycodurus eques. Next base: position 18,403,583 of record NC_084540.1, read on the forward strand.
TAATACAGGACTTTAAGGTCTCGGCGGTACTGCATCAGGGATCAACCCTGGGCCCCTTCCTGTTTGCAGTGGTGATGGATAGGCTGACAAATGAGGTTAGACTGAAATCCCCGAGGACCACGATGTTCGCAGATGACGTTGTGTTCTGCAGGGAATGCACGGAGCAGGTGGAGGAACAGTTAGAAAGGTGGAGGCATGCACTAGAAAGGAGAGTAATGAAGATTAGCTGAAGTAAGACAGAATATATATGAATGAATGAGAGGAGTGGTGGGGGAAGAGTGAGGCTGAGAATGAAGAGATGACAGGAACCAGAGCTGGAGGTGGCAGAAATGAAGATGTTGAGGTTCTCTTTAGGAGTGACCAGGTTGGATAGGATTAGAAATGAGCTCATCAGAGGGACGGCCAAGGTTAGATGTTTCAGAGACAAAGTTAGAGAGAGCAGACTTCGATGGTTTGGACACGTCCAGAGGAGAGAGAGTGAGTATATTGGTAGAAGGGTGATGAGGATGGCGCTGCCAGGCAAGATTGAGCGAGAGGAAGACCAAACAGAAGGTTGATATATGTAGTGAGGGAAGACATGAGGGCAGCTGGTGTTATGGCGAGCCCTAACGGACAAACCGAAAGGAAAAGAAGATAGAGATTATATATTGATAAAGAAATATATAATTAATAAAAGGTATTATTATTATTATTATTATTATTAAATTTCACTCACAGGATTCATAAAGATCCGTCGATTTGTCTGTCTGTTCTTATGAAGGCTGAAAATGACAACCACAGTTTTAAATTGTTCAATTAAAGGCTCTTTTCGACAGTGAACATTATCATCCATGTAAATGTAGAATTTGGGTCAGATGTCTTGAGATGAGCATAGATGCAGGTTTACCGAATAAAGTGTCCAGTGAGTTAAAAAAACAACAATAAAAAAAACACACACACACAGACAAAACCACCTCTCTGGTCGGATATCTTGGACAAAACCTGCCATGAGTCACTTTATGCATTTAGCAATACTACTACTGTCACTAAACAGTCGCTAGAGGGCAGGAGAGCTCAGTTTATCCACATTGGAACGCTCCCTTGAGGAATGGATGAGATGTGAGAGGTGATCAGGGTCAAGGAGTCCTAAACAGCCTGATCAGGGATCAGTTTTACAGCAGCGAGGTGGCATTTAGAAGCAAAGCGTTGCTTGGTTAGTAACAAAACGGGTACAGTAGCACTTTCATTAAATGCAAACCTCAAATGTGATGAGAAATAAAGTCCACTTTTAGCTCTTTTTTATGTTATTTGGTGCATATTTGTTTGCAGTTATTATGCTCTTGGGGTTTGGGGATTTTGTTTGTGCAGCGGCAGATGGCCGAGCTACGGAACACAATGAGCAACTTTCTCTCCAGTAACGTGAGACGCACCAAGGGACACACTGCGTAGCCAAGTTTACACCGCGCTAACTACATCTGTGTGGAGTTGAGTTTACGTTCTCGCCAACTCTTCCGAGGCAGCATGGTTCAATGCAGGGCTTCGATTTGCAGGCAGATGATGACTTCATGTGGAAATGTCTGGAAGGAAACAAGACTGTTGTTAGATGGAGCTGTCCCTGGTGCTTGGATCACTTTTCAGTTCACTTCCAATCAATTATTGCCATCAGACCCTTTTCTATGTGGGCCTAAGTTGCATTGTTGGTTCAAATGTTAACACAAAAAGAAGAAAAACACGAATTTAAATATTGCATGGTGATGGTTTGAATTCAAAGTTTTGTTTGACTTTTGAGGCCTGTTTTCGTAGATTATATATATATATATATATATATATATATATATATATATGTCCCATATAAAACCTTTGGGAATTGTAGAATTGTAATGGAAAAGTGGGTTCCAATTTGGATCGCACTTTATTTTTTATGTCATTCAGCAGAGTGGATGTCTTAAAGTTGAATCATAATAATAAAAATAATAACAATAAGCAGAGAGCACCCTTCATCCAGTGCTGTAATTAACAAGGGGCGAAATGCAGGCGTAGGAAGCAAGAGGAAGAAGAGGATGTGGGGGGGGGGGGGGGGGGGGGGAATGCAAATGATTCCGCACAAAGGCTCCTTGCAAATTGGCGTCACCATTTCTCAAATTATATCATTACTATATTTTGAAAATGTTAATCTGTTGAGCGGATTTCCCGGGGGAGTTGAGTAAATTAGTTCTATTTCCGAGGCTGCCTGCCTCTCTGCAGGAAAAGGAAAAGAAGAAGAGAGGGGAAAAAAAGGCATGTCGGCGACAAGCACCTCTAATTTGCTGATTACAATTAGACTCCCCACTTTGGGCTCCTTCAAGTATTCATAATTTTCGGCATATTAAGCATGTTTTAGCAAAGGTGATAAGTCACTTTTAATTGAAATGAAATGATTATTCTAATGGAAGTTTGGTTATTATTATTATTACGAGGAGGCACGAGTCAGTCCAGGCTTCATTTTTTAACACGAAGCAAAGAGAGAGGGAGAAAGATGAATACAAGGGGGTGTGGGGCGAGGGGTGGGGGGGTGGGGGTGGATTTTGAAGGGCATTAGGGTGTCAGGATTGAATGAGGTAATTTGAAGGGAATTACTTTCTCTTCTATCAGAAATGAACTGAATTAAAAAGTCCAAATCAATCGCTTTCACTTCTCCATTCTACTTTGACAGCGGCACAATTACAGATAATTAGATGGGAGGAAACTTTTAATTGTGGGATTAGAGGGAGAGGCAGAGAATTTGCAAGGATCAGAGAGAGCGAGAGAGAGAGGGAGAACATTTCCAGGCACTTTTTATTTTTTTATTTATTTTTTTGTTGCTTTGCTTCGAAATCGAATCAAAGGATTTGAGAGCTTAAAATGGCAACCAACCTCTCGCGCTCTCTCTCTCTGTATTTTTTAAAATACTGTTTAATTGGAATTGCATCTGGTACATCCACATCATCCCGGAAAAAAATAAAAAATAAATTAATTTAGATTTAATTCTATAATTATCACCAAATCAAATAATGTGCAACCTAATTTAGATGGTTAAAAATTAACGTGCGTGAAGTTAATTGAGTAATTAAACCCCCTAAACTGCCGCCTATTAATTTGCCTGCCTAATTAAAAATGAATTTGATGCTCTGCTGCTATAAGAAGGCATCATTGTTGGCAGTGGATGGGGCTCCTGATAAGGCCGACAGTGTGTACATGTGAATCTTTTTGGGTGCAGGTTGAACAGGTGCATTATATTCCAGCATTTAGTTTGAATCAGGCTTCTTGCAACCACAATGATGCATCATATTTCAACAAAGGCAAATCTAAGATGAACACAAATTACCATTTATTGGATACATGTCATATTTGAACAATTTGTGTGTGAATTCTTGCAGACAAGAAAAATTAACATTTAGCCAAATGGCAGAAATGATCTGGGTGGCAAAGTAACTTGAATGGATACAAAATACACCCACATTAGTTAAATGGCCATCTATTAGAATAAAGCAGTGTCAAATGTGGCACTATGTTTGCAATGGGGGCTTCAGGGGTCACCTCTGTCCTATAGTGCACTTAAAAGGCTTAAAAGACAAAATGCGGGAGGGCATACAGTCAAATATCCCATTTTTGGCAAACACATCATCTCTGCACTGATGTAATCCACTGGCATTGCAATGTCAAATGTTTTAGCATTGAAACTGGTCTTAAAGTGAACTGCAGGCCCTCAGTGATGTATGGCATTAAGGGGACTTTTGCTCTCATATGTGATTATGAAAATGTGTGTATATTATCCAGGTCCCGCATTGAATCATATTGATTTGGGTCAACAATTAAATGAAAAATGTATGCCATAAGCAAACGATATGAGACGACATGGGAGCACCAAACAACTGTAGAGTTAAGTGGGGCAGTTGTTTTAATGCAAAGGCTAACAAGGCGGGGCAGTTGCTCGCCTCAATGGCGCGCATGTTCGTCTTATTATCGGTTTAATTAAAGCAAAGAATCTGACAATGTCACCCACGTGTACAAAAGAAAGAGAAGCGTCTCTGGAGACTCTCAAGAGCTTTTTTTTCCTTCTTTTTTTTCCCCCAGGGATGCCATCAGAATCTAAATATATAGTTCGACCAAAAGCAATTATACATTTTTATGTTTACAAATAAAAAGTGGAATAATTCCAATGGTCTTGTCCTTGCACTTTAAAATGAAAATTTAAAAAATGACTTCAAAGAAAGAAGATCATTTTCTTATATGGAGTTCATTAAAATGTATGTGGCGAAGACACAGAGGCTTGTTTTTGTGTGCAGGAGAGGGTCAAGTGAGGAGCGGATTATATCCTTCCCTCATAATAATATTAATTAAACAATTTGCATGCTAATAGGGTAACAATTATCACGGCTTCTGTTGAGAGATTCGGGTTATTACAACATGCCAATCCAGGTGTCAAGGGTCACCGGGGAAGAGGAGTGGGTGGATCTATGGGGGGGTGGGGGGGGGGGGGGGGGGTGGGGGGCAAATTTCAACTCTGATTAAACACCTCGTGACACGTCCACCCTTGGCAAGCTGGATGCATCACTTGAGGGACTAATGTGATTTGGATTGTGCAGCAAGGTGCACGCACTATCTTTTTTTTTTTTTTTTTTAATCCGACCTCATTTATATGGATGCATTGTAGCCAAACATGCATTTAAAATATGACACTTTCACTCTGTGCCCCCTCGGAACGCAGCCATATCTCACCGATCACCCTATTTGCTTTATGGCTCTTTGAGCACGACTTCTCGTAAATGTTGCTGCGTGCCTTCAAATCATAATCCATAACAGGGGTGCAAGCAATCAAATCAATAAAAGATATGACGACTTTGGATTTGGATTTATGTGCTCAGCATTATCTGCAGCAAAATGTGTAAAACAAAGTAGGTATTTTAAAAGGTGTCCAGCGCCTCTCTCTGCAGGTGGGCGACAACTGCTCAAAGATATCCGCCTGCATGCTCCCCTCGCCGGGATCCAGGCAGCGCTTCCTCCCGGTGGTTCCCCCGTGTAAGCTGCAATGTAGTTCTTATCAAAGCCCTCTTGTCTTGTTGTGACAGCTCTGATATTGTTTATTGAGGTGGATGTCAGCCTTAATTAGCAATCGATACGGGAGGGGCTGGGGGGAATAGCCTGTGACGTCACCGCCCATTACCGCCTCTCATTGGGTCTCGTATTCCCCACAAGCCCGGGCTAATTATCGGGGAGGTTCATGTGGATAAAGTGGAGCTCGTCTCTGCCTCGCACACATCATGCCCCCGCCTCGTCGGCCACACTCGCTTTTGCGTGCTTTTTAAACAAAACAACAAAAAAAACACACACACAAAAAAAACAACACTAAAAAAAACAAAACAAAAAAAAAACATAACAATCCCACCCCTATACACACATCACGGCCTCCAGCCCGCGGGATGATGGACAGCCGGATACTGGAGCCGCCGCACGCCCAGTTCGGAGGTTCCCTCGGCGGCGGCGGCGGAGGGATGGTGGGCTTCCCGTACCACCTGAGCCACCACCACGTCTACGAGCTAGCGGCCGGCCACCAGCTCCAGTCCTCCTCCGCCGTCCCCTTCTCCATAGACGGATTACTCAATGGGTCGTGCGCTGCGTCCGTGGGCGGCTCCGGTGGGCTCCTGGCGTCTGGCTGCGGGATGAACGGAGACAATCAGCCGTACAAACTGACAGGTAAGACCGCCTCGGTGCTGCCGTCGTCAACGCTCCTTTGCCCGGTCGTCAGAAAATGAGCAATTGGCGCGCAAGTCGAGCACAATGAGAATCCTGTGGCTGTGAATGCGTGCCTTTGACTAAACAATGATGCAAAAATGACACTCTAAATGCAATTAAACGAGTGCTCCTGCCGCAAACAAGGAGGCACACTTGCGGCTGCACACGCTTAAAAACATCACACGCAGCCCATGGACCACAAAATCCTGCCCAGAAAATATGGCATCTGCATGCCTGTGCTTGTGCTGACAGACTCGGGGGACCTGGACAAGGAAAGTCCCGGCTGCAAGAGGCGAAGAACACGCACAAATTTCACCGGCTGGCAGCTGGAGGAGCTGGAGAAGGCGTTTAACGAGAGCCATTACCCCGACGTGTTCATGAGGGAGGCTCTGGCCCTCAGACTGGACCTCATCGAGTCCAGAGTGCAGGTACAGCTTTTGATTCCTCCTTTTGACACGTTTGGAAGCTTGTTTCGTGTGATATGGATCAAGCTGCATGTTGGTATGCGCTGTTAAAAAGAGCAATAATAACAATAATAATAATAATAATAATTGAATAGTCCAGGGCAATGTATAGACATTTTAATTACATACTTTTTGTATCATCAGGCCATTTAAAAATGTGACTTATTCTATTATTAATTATTTATTTATTAGTACAGTATTATTTGTTAAAAAATGTGCTTACAGGCCACCATAACTTTGTGTTTCAAAAACGTTTGTGTTGTGACCTACAGTAACATTTTAAATAGTGCAGTAAAAGAACTTTTGATAAACTGCTTTTCTGCATTTATTTTTGCTTATATATACTAATACCAGATCTAAATGGTGGCGTATGGCTTTTTGCACATATAGACAATGTATAAAATAATTATCACATCATGATAAATGTTTTATATTTCTAAGGGGGGTGGGGCAAATTTAAATCTACCAACATGACAATAATTAGGAGTGCAATAACAGCTCCACGTTGCAAGTTATTTTTGTGTGTCTGTGTGTGCAGACTGGCCAATTGAAAGTCCAATTAAGAGCCCGAGCATGTGACGAGACAGCAGGACCAGTTAGTTAATTAAAACATTGTTGCGTTTTAATTGATTTGTTTTTGGGGGGGAGGGGGGGGGGGGATGAATTTAAAAAAAAAATCACACCTGCTTTGTCTCGCTCCATATGCATGCAGGTCTGGTTCCAGAACCGCCGAGCCAAGTGGCGGAAGAAGGAGAACACCAAGAAGGGTCCGGGCCGGCCCGCGCACAACGCACACCCGACCACCTGCAGCGGCGAGCCCATGGACCCGCAGGAGATCGCCCGGCGAGAATTGGACCGTCTGGAGAAGAAGAAACGGAAGCAGGAGCGCCGCCTGCTCAAGGCCCAGAACAAGCACCTTCACGGGGATCTATTTCACACGCCGGGATCGGACAGCGACAGCGGCTTGTCTCACGTCACCGACAACGAGCTCGGCACCGGCCCGCGTTTGGACCTCACCAAACCGGTCTGCGAGCCGGCGCCTCACTCGCTGCACACGCCGAGCCAGAACCAAAGACACTTGGACCAGGACGCTTGCGGCTCCGAGCTGGACTCGGCCGACGCCGGTCACCGCTCGAGCCTGTGCTCCGGCACCAACCGAACCTCCGGCTTGCAGAAACTAAACCCGTTCAGCGTGGAAAGCCTCCTGTCGGACTCCAGACCCAGACGCAACTCCGCGGCCTTACCCAGCTCTCGGCCCCTCATTGGGAAGGGCCACTTTCTGCTCTATCCCATCACGCAGCCGCTAGGATTCATTGTCCCCCAGACGGCCTTAAAAACAACTTCGAACCCTGACAGCGGTTCCGAGGATCCGGCGGGGAGGAACCAGGCACCCGGCGTCCAGTGCGGCGCCTCTTCGGGGTGCAGGAGCGTCTCCCCGGGGGCCACGGACAGGGACCGGGCGGGGTCGGGCTCCAGCAGCCCTGGGACTTTGGGCCACGAACCCGGCACACAATGCGTAAAGGAACATTTAGAGGAGAGTCCAGTAGAACCACCGCCGAACTCTCACGACAAAACGGAATAAACCTTAACACAAAGAGGGCCACGAGAACGTTAAAATGAAGGCCAAAGCTCAACTTTGTCACGTTAGGTTCTCCTCTCCCTTTGAGTGTGAGTGTCTAGATATCCTTCTAAACGTGTGAGAACAAAACTCAACAAAGCCCTCCAGAGCTGTAATAATGAAAAAGAAACCACTATACTATTTATATACATATGTGAGGCTTTTTTCCCTAAATAAATCTATTGCATACAATCTCCTCGAAAGCGTGTACGACCTTAAATGGAGATAACAAGCCTTCACTTCCGGGTAGGGCCAGCCAATCACATGTGAGCGGTTCTTTTTCTGTGGGGGTGACATTTATGCCGTATTTTGCATTGGCATTTTGTTTTTACATGGCAACAAGACTTCCGGGTATAGGGGCAGCCAATCACGTGAGGAGGAAAATCTCATGCTGACATTTTTTTTGTCCTTAAATGGCTAAATGGTGACAACGAGGGCCAGCCAATGTTTTCTTTTTAATTTCTATTTATTTATTTTATTATAATTTTTTTCGGGGTGGGGGTGGGGGTTCTAGCGTTATATTTGTGTATATCAAAGGTGACAACAACACTCCCTCGTAGGGCCAGTCAATCACTTGCGATTTTCTTCTTTTTTTTTCTGGGAAGAAATGCAAGTTGTATTTTGTATATTGCCTTAACAAATATATTCGTCTACAACACACACACCGAGACATACACACATAAACACACACACACACACACACACACATATACACACACACACATATACACACATATATATATATATATATATATATATATATATATATATATATATATATATATATATATATATATATATATTATATATACACACACACACACACACACACGTACTCTCCAAAAAGATGAAATGAGGTTAGGAGCCTGAGGCAAAAGGGAGCCGCTGCACTCCTGCAGAGTTTTGATATGAAAGTAATTATTTTCCCGGTGGCTACTTTGCGGGGGGAATACGGTTTATTTTGGCTCTTAAAAAAAAAAAGAGAGTGTGCGTGTGTGTGTGTGTGTGTGTGTGTCGAGGAGGCGGGTAATACATTACCGATTTGTGGTGATATGAAATCACATAAACTTCCAGGAATAATAGAATTAGCATGAAAAGGCCTGGGTGTCAAATTGAAATAGGAAAATAATAGCCTCGGCAGCTGCGTGCACGTGTGCATTATTGGATCGTGGGGAGGCATTTTCATGAGCTCACACTCTGCGTGTGTGTGTGTGTGTGCGTGTGTGTGTGTCAGGAGGGGGGGCCCTGCTGGACCAGAAGGGGTGGGAGGCGTGGGGTGCACATGAAGATAGATGTTCGATGATATCCGCTCATTGTTGTGTCGCCTTCACGTCCATGTCGGGCTCTTATCAGCCTATTGATCGCGGCCGAGCTGTAATGGGCCGGGCCGGGCCGACCGTGCCTATTTGCAATGGCACAACACATTTGTTCTAATAGGGAAGGCGCTCCCCGGGGAGGCCGAGCGGGATCTGGGACATCTGCTATATAGCCCCCTCCACCCCCTACACGGTTCCTTTGCCAATATTGGACCACAATATCATGTCGGAGACGTGGAAGCAATGATTTTATTTCAAATAATAATAATAATAATAATAATAATAATACAGCACAAGACAGCCAAGCCAACCGTATGCGCGTGAATTTTTTTGTGCCTTATTTGCACACGCAGTACATGAAATAATCCAAAAGTGCTGAGGGTTTAAATCATCACGCAGGGATATAAAATATATTTGCATAAATTGACATCCTTGCAGCTGTTTGCACAAGGAAGCAATGTTTTATTAAGGGAAGTGAACATGTGGGCGATTAAATGCAGACTGAATGTTAGGTGCATGCTGCTTTTTATAATTTTATTATCGTCATTGCCAATTTCCAATGTATTATTGCATCGTTGGTAGACTAGTTATTTTGGATACACTTTGAAAAAAAAATGCCTTTAATAGTAATTACTAGTTTGGATTGACACCCTCAGTATGTAACATTGTTTCATTATTGTCAAGGTTGTAGTTTGCATCTGTGTAAATTATGCACTCATAATATTCCCCCCCCCCCCCTCAAATAATATAAGCGAAAATATATAAATAGAATATTTTGTTCATATTCATTAGGGCACGTGTTCTCCTTTGCAAAAAAATAACGAACATATTGTCAAATTCACACCTGTGTCAAACTAAATGAGACCATATTTATAAAGGCTCTTTCCCCCTAACTTATTTCGGATCTTATATCGAGTGTCTACAATGACAAGGTGGGGGGAGAGAAAGGTGCACTTTTCTTTCTAATTTTCCTTAAGGCTCCAATTTGCACTAGAATTGAATGTGTACATGTATTTTATTTATTTTTCCATGCACGGTGCACTCTGAGGCTATGTGGGACGTTTGCCCAGTTCATCTATAATTCATTAGCAGGCTGAATAGGAGTATCGCTGGCTGCACATTGGTGGCCTTAAGGTGAAATTAGCGATTTGCTTAAGTAGTTAAGCTTTTTCTTGCCTGAGAGCTGCACGCCTGCAATGCTTGAAGAGAACCATCAATCGATGGGGCTGTGCAAAAAAAAAAAAAAAAAAAAAAAAAAAAGAAAAGAGCGGCGTGTCGCCCATGAATCACACTTTATGAATTCAATTTGGGCCCGTATAGCCGCAGAAATTTTCAATTTGAACGGCGGGATCATTATAGGGGGGAGGGAGTAAATTGTTTTTGCTCTATTATGCATCCCGGACGCCGTCGTTTTTCTCTCTAATCACGAGGAGGTGTCAGGTCGGCCTGTCACGCAGACGCTGATTTTCAATTTAACTGATCATCGTGCATCCATTCATACATATACATGCGTGCACAAGTTGATAAATAAGCTATGTCTGCGAGCAAGCCTGGAATGCCAAGAGGGCAGGTGTGAGGAGGGGCACATTGGCAAAGTAATATTGGGGGTGGTGGCGGGTATGTATGCGGCAATAAGTGCAGATCAGGCAGCTAATTTAGCACCTCCTGCTTTTTTTTTTGGTTCCATTTCCATTTCTCATTTCCAACTCTCCAGAGGAGGAGGAGGAGAGGCAGCCCAGAGGCATGGCCGTGCACTATCATGTAGAGAAGGTAGGGGGGGGGGGGGGGGTTAAAGGAGGGGGGGGGGGGGGGTACACACACATACAGGAAAACCCCAGGCTTGTCTGCTGCAGCCCCCTCACATTCCCTGCATATAGGATATCAGGCTTAATTAAGGCTAATAGACTTTTCTCTGTGTGTGTTAGTTTTATTTAATGGGGACAAATTAATTAGGGTCATTAGGATGTGCCATTCGCGGCATTCCTGCGGAATAGTCGAAGACGTGTGAAAATGACGGGATTTGACATAAGGGCACATCAACATTATCATATTATGTGAATAAGTTTCACTCTATAATAATAATAATAATAATAATAATAATAATAATAAAAGGTTCTCCATAAAAATCAAATGGTACTTGACATTTGACTTCTCTTGCTGCAGCAACTTCTTTCCTAACCCCCACGTTTTCTTTCTTTCTTTTTAGGATTATTTCACACTCCTCCTCCTTATTAATGCGCCGGTGGATTTAATCATGCTTATCTTCTACGCACATACCTAGGATAAGCCTCAAATTAACCATCTGCACTGATGATTCTTCACAGTGTTGTAGCCATGCAGAAAAATGTGGCAAAAAACTATTTATGAGCTGAATCTGCAAAAGACAACTCATTAACAGTAAATATATTGTTTTATTTAAAAAAAAGAATGATTTATAAACTTCACTCTCTCAACATAAGTGTCATGTTTATGTATTGACTGAAAAAAAGTGGACAGTAGTGAGACATTGCTCCTATTTGAAGAAAGATTCTTATAAAACATTTTAGCAGACTATTTCCCTTTGTAGCAAATCACAACAGTTCACTTTATAACATCTGATTAAAAATATTGTGTTGTAAAAACATTTTTAGTTTTGAATTTGTTTGGGAATGCAAAAAGGCAAGTTTAAGTTGAATAAAAAATGGGGGCAGAAGTGATCACATTCTAACCTGCAGAGTAACGATGTAAATTTCACAAGCGCTGACATATGAAAACTATTTGCCTTGGATAACATTCCGAGAACTCATTTTGTTCAATTGAGCACACGTTGGCAAAAGTGCAAATAATATCTACATCTAAATTATCCACACTGATTGAAAATAAATACTGTGGCTTTACATATAAATAGCATTTTTTTGTTTGTTTGACATGCAGCAGCTGTACTTGAATAGCTTAGCAATGATGAGGGGCTTTCAAATATATACAGAATATGAAACTCTGGTCAATTCAAAAAATGTTTTAATTTGAAATAAAACATTAATATTACAGAACATTTATACTAATATATAACCATTTTAAACAATTTCTAATTATGGATTGGGGAAAATCTGACTTGCCTTCTTATGATGTCATAGGAGCGGTCCTATGAGCTGATGCCTGCCTAATTTTGGGCTTAAACCTTGAAACAATATGAACACAAAAGCAAAATATTTTGCTTTGTGCTTCTTTGCATTGGGAAGTTAGTCTAAGTTGAGTGGGTGAGTGCTGAAATGTGAGTGCCAAGCGCGAGGCAAAAGGGGGGCTTTAAGAGTCGACATTTTTGCAGATGAAACGGTGAGTTACACTCTTGTTGTGATTGCTACGCGTGTTATCCCCTCGCTCGTCTTCCAGCTGGCGGCCTGACAGAACTCGAGAGGCGAGGCGACACAAACGCACGCACACACACACACACGCACGCACACGCACACACACACACACACACACACACACACACACACACACACACACACAAAAGTAGCATATACAGGCATCTTTGCCTGGCACATCAGAGCTCGACGGCGGGTTGTTTGTGTAAACAAAGTACGCTTTATATCAATCACTAAAATCATGCGGGATGCATGAAGTTGCATGATTTAAAAAAAAATGTTTTTTTTTAGAACACTGCAACGTGGATAAAAACAACAACAACACTACAATATCCACAATTCAGTTTAACTGGGAGCTGTTTAAAATATTTTACTTCTTCATGGAGCTACAGAAATGAACCAAGACAACAGGCTTACAAACTCCAAACACAAGAATACAAATACTGTTAAATTACTACTTCATTATTAGCTTAATAAAGGCAGAATTCTTGACGTAGCTCTTGCACTGTACATGTTGTGGCCAGTGAGCATATAGCATTGTACATATAGAGCAACTGTACATACACACCAATTAGCACCTTTTGTTCCTATGTGGAAATCTGTGCTGTCTAATTGGCTTCACTTTGGTTAAATAAAGGCTTATTGGCACTTGGCAGACTGTTTGCCATATAGGACCTTCACAGTACATAGAGTCAATTAAAAACGTCTGGTCTTAGAAATCAACATGTCAAAGCCCCTTATAAAAAAGACTGTTTGCCTGAACTTAGACACACTGAGCAACGGCATTTTTGTTGTGTTTTGTTGTTGACATGTCGGAATTAGTTTTCTAGCAGGTGGAGCTGTGCAAAAAAAGAAGGAGCTTTATTTTCCTAAACATCGCCGTTTGAGACCACTTTGAAAATTGTTTGTTGAGGCTACATGAGGGAAATATGACACAGTTGATTAGTTTTTAGTTGAAAATGTCCATGTGTAATCTGCACTGTGAGATGAATCAGGGATGGAAAATTACCTTCAAACAAAAAGTTCCTTATGAATCTGACTGAAAATGTCAGGTAATCAACCTTTCCAAAAGTAACACAAACAGCCCTCGGACCTGAACTTACTATAAATTCTGTGAGCTCATTCCACCAGTGAGAAGGTGGAATGCCCAAGGTCTGGAAGCAGAAGATGCCTGCAATGGTGGATTTGGGAAAGAGATTATTATTACTTTTTTTTCCAGAAAGAACCATAAAATGCTTTGTCGTCTTCAAAAATTAAAAACTAAATAAGGTAAATAAAGTGATCCAGAATTAGAAACGTCGGATCAAAAGCAAAGGATGGTGTGTTTAATAAAACTTTATAACACGAAGCAAGTAGAGAACATGGAACTACAGTATACGTATACTCTGAAATGAGGAGAAATTAGCGCAACCAACATCCAGGTCCCAGTTTGGGCTCTCCATTGATGTAAGCAATTGCTTTCATTTTTTTTTTGGCCAATCAATACGAATCACCAGGTATGCCAGAGTCGCAGACTAAAACCCAGGAGAAGATCCCTAGCTGCAGCCTGAAAGCTTTGCGAGAATCAAACTGTCATTTGGTCAATAGCTAAAAGGCTGGAAGAGAAGAAAAAGGGAAAGCATGAACCAAGGTGAGCCGTTTGCTTCCGATCCGAGGGATGGTGACATCCATGTGGGCTTCAGACAGACAGCAGGTTGTCTCAAACATCAATAAGAGTGTACAGCGCTATCACAGGGGGTTTAATCAGTGTGAGAAGAACAATCCAAGTGTAAAAGTTTGACTTAACACCTGGAAATCCAACAGCACCTTTGCATCATCTATGCTAAATGTAACTTGGTTTTAAACAATGGCAGGTTATAAACCTTTACTATGTATCGTTTTTACGTTAGATCTGTTATAACTGTATAAAAAATACATTGAATGTAGATTTAGTGGTACAGTTGGGAATTAAACCTTTACTATGTATCGTGTTTAGGTTGGAGCTGTTATAACTGTATAAAAGATACGTTGAATGTACCTTTAGTGGTACAGTTGGGAATTAAACCTTTGCTATGCATCGTTTTTAGGTTGGATGTTATAACTGTGTTTAAAAAATATTTTGACTGTACCTTTAGTGGTACAGTTGGGAATGAAACCATCATTTTCATAAAAGACAACACCTCTAAAGTTGGGGTTGAACTGATTAGTCGACTAGTCCATGAGTGGACTTCACTACTACGCATTGACTTTTAAAGCTTGAAGCCGACTAATCGCTAATCACATGATTTTGGCATCTCGTTTTCCAATTGAGCAAATTACTGAGGACTCTCGACGGATCCGTCTTTCGCCGTCGCCGGTGTATAACGCTCTATGGAGCAGAGAGATGTCCAGCCATCATTGTGACAGGTCTTGATTTGTCAGTGCAGGTCCAAAAGTACGAAAATATGCTGCTTGTGGATGAGAGTGACGCTTAGCTTCTGCTAGTCCGATTGCAGTTAGTCTTAAAATATTCATAACAGCGGGACCATGGGACTGGCGGTGAGGAACGAGGACAGAAGCGTAAAGTGAAGCTCCATCTTCGTGGCCAAAATTTGATGTCTTACTGACAGCAAAAATGTGCTCACAAGAACGTTCTTCATAGCTCATTTATAATACAAGCCAACATTATACACTTGTGTCACTTTATGACATTGTGCTGTAATACTCGTTCTACGGGGGCATTACACTAGACTGACTATGCCGGTTTGTCGAACTATGTCGTTACATGAAAGCGCTTTGAGCTACGTATTGTGCTGAAAATTTTTAATGACTCATCGATTAATCGACTTCAACTTGATTGTCATCACATTATAGTTGACTACAAAAAGTCTTTAGTTGTTCAACCCTACTCTAAACAAATGTTTTACTGCTTTTTTGGATTTTTATATTAACAGTGGTCCTTTTATAATTGAGTAACAGTTAAGATTTCAAGTTAAAAATGTTACTTAGAATGCCCTGTACAAATGGTATTCATGATTGAGCGGGAGCATATAAGCCATTTACCGAAACACACCCTCACGCGCAATTCTGGCAGCGTGAAAACGTTGTCATTTGGGGCTTAGTGCTTGCTGGTGATTTGTACGAAAGAGACAAGTCTTTTCCTTTAGTCGACTTCCCGGGGAGTCTTTGCCCCGAAGGTTAATAAAGCATGAAGTGTGAAAAACTTCCCCGAGATGGGATGAGTTAAACACTGTCTTCAGACGTTCATGCGCCACTGTCTACAT
Source organism: Phycodurus eques (assembly GCF_024500275.1). Classification (NCBI taxonomy): domain Eukaryota; kingdom Metazoa; phylum Chordata; class Actinopteri; order Syngnathiformes; family Syngnathidae; genus Phycodurus; species Phycodurus eques. Next base: position 18,419,297 of record NC_084540.1, read on the forward strand.
TTATTTGTGTGCGTGTTGCTCCTTTAGAAGATGACTTAAATCCGCAGGCCATCTGCTGCCACTGTCGGGGCCATCGCGTGTGTTCCAGTCGGTCCACATGAATTGAAAGTTTAACGAGAGCTGAGCAAGACTTCCCACTGAATTTATGACTTACTTACCTGTTCGAGCTTGGTTGCATTTTCAGTTAAAACCCACCACCAAAGCAATGTCAAGATGGGAACTAAACTTAGACTACAAATGGATGCTCGTCCACAACTACAATTTATACCACTCGACATCATACATTCCAACACAGAAAATGGTAGTAGGGACAACGGTGGTTTCAAGGTTAAATCAGCCAGTGGTGGCTGATTACAGTAAATATCCTTCATTGTCACCACTGCAATGCTCGTTGTGAGGTTTCGACACAAAACTGTGTGAAAAGAAAGATTAATTTGTAATACAAAAAAAAAAAAGGCTGAATGATTGAATTTAGTGTATGTTGTAGTTGGTTCAATGGGTTAGGGAATATTATTTGGTTATCATAATTTAAAAAAAGCGTTTCAGGGAAGAAAATTCTCCATTTTCTTATTTGAGTTTTTTATTATTTTTTTTTGTATGGGATTTTACAACAGGGTGATACAAAACAAACGTCTTATGAGGTTGACAAAAAGCTCTTCAGTCAGTCAGTGCAGTGCACGTTGACCTCTTTAATGGATACAGTGCACGCCTAAAGGAGACTTGACTAATAGACGTTTTTGGCTGCAATTAAAAACACTCTGACAAGAGCTGCAAGGCGAGAGGGAGTCCAAGACGTTCACAATTAAAGCTTCAATTGCAAACCTTCTGAACACCATCAAGGCCAAGACCTCACATCTCACTACTACATGCACATGATTTAATCCTCTAGCGCTCCCTGCTAACTACTGACATGTACACTTTCTGTCATGAAGCTCAGGGACACGAGCAGACACTCCACTTCGGGTCCACTTTTTCATTAAATGGCCCAAGGGGGAGGGAGTGTTCAACTGGGCCTGAAATGTTCTAAATAAATAAAAAGTGCTCTGTAGAGGAACCGCGTTACAGTGTTGTTGAGCTAACCCCGATCGATCACATTAGGAGCTGGTGAAACGTGACAGCCCAGAAACATTTCAATATAGTGAAACAAATTCAAAAAGAAAAAAAACACAAGCATTGTGTCAGCCTTGTGATTAGTCATAAACAAACGTATTTTGCAGCAGCAGCAAGCAAATGAGAGGCGATAACGGGACACAATCAATGGCGCTTACCACTCGGAGGTGTGAGCGCATCCATCAGCGACGGCGAGGACGACCCGGGAGCCCGAATCCTTATTGACGGTGTGAGGGGGACCTGCGGACAGAACATTTTAACACACAGAGCGTTTATTTAGCTGCTATTGACCAGAAACTGGGAACTTTCAAAGTAAATAATTGGACCGCCGTACATTCGCTTAAACCGGATATATAGCTTCTTTCGAGAAATCCATACGTCCACTTTCGCTGTCTTCTTAAAGCATAATGTTGATATAAACCTCTAATACAACACAGAAGGCGTGCTTGTTTGGGGTTTTAAGTAAAATGACTGTATAAATAATAATTTAATTCACTCTGTGACCAAGCTCGTAACACAATTATTTGTTATTTATTCGTATATCAAATACATTTTGCCCACTGAAATGAAAAGAAACACCATTATTTAATTCTAGGCTTTTTGTTTCATGTTTTAAATTAAGAAACTACTAAACGCCCTGGGAATTACAAGTAAGAACTATTGCTAAGTGTAGAAATTGTTGTCCTAGTTCTCACACAAAGGACCCTTGGGATAAGGTGGCATGGTAACTTCCGGTCACCAGTCAAACGCATGGTGACAACATGGCAAACGTGTTGAAACTCAAAACGGAGCTGACGCTGAACATTGCGGCACACCGGTGGAGCTACTGTATCTCTTCGTCTACCAAAAAATAAAAACCTTTGATGACCTCGAAAGCACCGAACTACTGAATTTACCTATTACACAATCCCACATTATCACACACAGAACACGGAATGACGTAAGAGTCGCTTGGCTACAGGTAGCAGGCCTCTCACAATCAGCAAGTTAGCTAGCCATAAAGCTAGCCTAGCTCGGACAAAACATCAAAGTTCTTTGTTTAAAGAAGTTTGGAGATGTTTACACTGACAATATTTCATTTTAGATGAATTACCAGTTGTGTACTGCTAAACTATGCAATATACTAGCCAACACAATGTTTCCAACTATCGAAACAAACGTGAACACAACTCACTCTTTTCACTGAAACGTTTGAGTCCACCGAACTTTCCCTCCAAATTGTCAAACAGGAAGTGAGACCATCCATTGCATTTAATAGCAGAGGGGAGTCTCGACTGTAACACGTTGGCTAAAAGTGTTTCACAGTATATCACTAACACTTGTTTGGACAGCACCATGATAAAAATACAAATTCCTACATAAGAATAAATTGAATAATATCAGAAAAGAGATTCAAATGAAAAATATGCCACTTTGTGGTTCAAACACCTGGAATGATGGGAGGGCCTTCCCTAAGAAGTGGCCCTATCAGGATCAAGGAGGTCAAGAACGGGCAAACCAAGTACAACCAAGGTAACCTGAAACTTGCTGTGGACTAGACGATGCGCCGTTACTGGGTCCGGACCGCAAAGAGTTCTGTAATTACTGTTGCATTAATTTAGCATTCTTTCCTCTAAAATTGGTTTATTAGCATAAATTAGTATGTTCCTTTTTAATGTCTTTTCCAAAATTAATATCATAAAATAATAGGCTAATGTATTTATTGTAAATATTAAACTATATATGCATTGATAAAATAAAATAAAAAAAATCATATACATTTAATATTGCATTTATTTTAGTATATAATTGGTTGATTAAGTATATAGCAATGGAATTAATTTGAAATCTTCTTCTTTTCCTTTCGGCTTGTCCCGTTAGGGGTCGCCACAGCGCGTCATCCTTTTCCATGTAAAATGGAATTAATTTGAAATAATAACTGCAAATACATAACTACATAATAACTCCAAAATGAGAATTAATTTATCATCTCATTGTTAAAATAAAAAAATTTTCATATTTACAAACACATTTTTACTTTGTCTTTTTTGAAAATGTTTTTTTTTTTTTTTTTTAAATCTCATCTACAAATGACTTTCCCCTTCTGTCCATTTAAAAAATCCAATGTGGCATTTGAGCACAAAACCTTTCCCTTTCCTGGACTAACTGGTGGAGCTAAAACACAGTTAGACCTTATGTTTTTAAAACAAATCATTCATATCTCAAACCAGCTTTCCCCATCGAAATAAATGGAGATGCCATTAATCCGTTTTAGCCCACCGATTTTTGTTCTTTTAATGAGAGAGATAGCACTCTACATTATTATACTGTATAAGAACATGCCGTAGTAACATAATGAAATAGAATGTAAAGGAGATTTTGCATCCTCTTCCCCCCCCCCCCCCCCCGCCCCCCCCACTTTAATAGAATGTAGAGAATCAGATGTGCTAACACACATGGTGCGGCCCCATTGCCTCATTATTATTATTATTATTATTATTTTATTTTTTTTTTGGAAATGCACAGAATTAGGCACTGACATTGTTAATTTGTTTGTGCCATTTTAATCTTATTAATATTTGCCATACATCTGAATAGCACATACTAGGATAGCAATTTGAAATATCAAACTATAGGAAAACAATGGGATTGCTATGATTCCACATCTTAGTATGCATTTTAGGTGAGTAGACGTCAATCAATCTCATAATTGACTTGTATTAACACATTACTCTGGAAACACTTTCCATTAACATTAATTAGCATAGCAGATTCAGACACCAATTAAGGGTTAAGGCTTTATTTATGAATTAGCATAAATTAGCATGATTTCTGGTGTGCAGCCGTTACATGTGAGATGATCAATTGATATTGTTTTACAGTTTTTGACAGGTGTCTATTTCCAGTGTTTATATGCCACATGACTCAACGGGTGTGATTTCCAATTAGAGAGAATTCCGATTTCAATAAGTGACCACGCCGACAAAAAGCCCGCTCGCTCACACATCTTAAAAGCGCCTCTGCAAATTAATGAACGGAACACGAGAGGAGGAAATGATTCCTCCTGAGTTCTCTTGGGCAGATAATGATTCTCATCTTTATCAGCGGTTCATCTTCTAAGGTCAAGTGAAAGTGAAAGGGATGCAAACCCCCCAGTGTTTCCAATTAAGATGAGAGAAAAGGAAAAGAGAGACAGAGGCAAAATAGCGCCGGGCTGCGTTTTACACCGTCGTTGCCTGGCCTCTGAAGTATCCGCAGGCAATAGAAAACAAGACGATTAAATTATGACATCTATGAGTCATAATGGACTAACCAGCGGAAGTTAGATGAATGCAGTAGCACACATTAGCACCTTTACAACTGTACAATATGATGTACTTCTGCTCTGCTTTGCATGTAAAGACTGAAACTAGATTGATAAAACGTACACATTAGGAAAGGGAAACTATATATCCGCAATTCATTTTTTGCAGTGCTAGAGCATCCCACCATGGGCTCCAGCCTTCTTCTTGCAGTTAATTAATTTGAATAATAACAAAAAAAAATTGGGAACTTGATCAATATTAATTTTAACAGCATAATTCAATCTATAATCTACTGAATTCAATGGATATTAAATTCATGGAAAATCTCAATTTTAATTTTTTTTCTATGAAATGAGGACGTTTGATTGAAGACTCTAAATTGCCCGTAGGTGTGAATGTGAGTGCAAATGGTTGTTTGTTTGTAGGTGCCCTGGCAACCAGTTCAGGGTGTACCCCACCTCCTGCCCGAAGATAGCTGGGATAGGCTCCAGCACGCCCGCGACCCTAGTGAGGAGAAGCGGCTCAGAAAATGGATGGATGGATGAGGAAGTCTTAAAGGCAGTCAATGGGAGATATTGGCTCACCTATCTCATTAGATTTTGTGTGCAGACGTCCCTAATTAAGTGGCCTGTGATGTCGAAACAAAGAGTAGCCTATTCATCCACAAAAAAAGTCTTCATTGCTCCAAATTTCTTCGGCAAATAGTTGAAAATAAATCGCATTTTCCCTAATTCTGCATGAGTCTTAAGGGCGGCCTATAGGTGCAGTATGTCGCTTAGCTTACCGCGGCGACGGTGGTGCTGGATATATAGCATGAACCTCTTCCTTCAAACACGCTGCGTCCGGTAATGAATTGGGTGGCAGGCAAAGAGGCTTACAAGGTTTTACAAGCAGGGGTGTGACTTTGAATTTCTGCCTCCTGACAACATGTCAGACCAGACCCCTGTAACCCCCCCCCCCCCCCCCCCCCCTCCCCCGTTGTCATGTAACAGTAGAGTAGTAGCACCCCGACGCCACCTTGGGGTCCATGCTAAGAAGACTCACAAGAGCGTCAAATGAAAAGACTTTCTGCAGCAGTGAAAAATAGCAGCACCCCAACCCCCCCTGCCCCTCGCCCCTCTACATGCCACTCCGTCTGACTGCAAAGTGTTTGAAAGAGCCCTCAATCAGGCGATAGAGGAGGGGGCAGTTGTGAGCATGTGTTTAAGCATATAATACTGTTAGATTACATGCTGGGTTTTCAATCTGTGCACATTGCAGCAGAGCCCAAAATAAGTGGGCATAAATTGCAAATGAATACCTCTTAGGGCAGGTTGATGGGGTGGGGGTGGGATCGAATTTGATATGTATGCACTACATTCAATGGACACTTCATTAGGTAACACCTATAGAGATAATTGAGCTGTATGAAAAAATATGTCTATTTAAAAACACTAATGCTCAGTTTTAACAACATTTTAACTACCGGTAAGCACTGTGTGCATTACTGGATTGTGGTTTACTGTGGTGTAAAATACCATGAAAGGGTCAATTACTGCAAACTGCAGCTACCATTATGATATTGTTGAATTAAAACTAAGCACAGTGAACCCCTGTTTATTACCCTTTTTCAGACCACCCGCAATAGGTGAAAATCTGTGATATAGAAAGACCATATTTTAAAGTTTTACCCCTCCCACGTGCGCGAAACACATCTAAATGTATTAAAGCACACATAAACTTATTAAACACACACACACAAATAAATAAATAAAATTGGGTATATACGCAACCAACATCTGCATTTGGCAAAACAGGTTGAAGCAATTCATTACAGCAATTCATTACATTAGCCAATGTTTGGGCTTCATTCGTGTTTACATATATCATATTTCTATCAATAAATGGTATACATGTATAGACACCGGCCATAAAGAAAACAACATTTTAGCAAAGTTTGGGTTCAAACCATCATGTCATCAATCAATTGTTACGCTAGTTAATTGCAGCATACACAGGAAGTCCGCTAACCTGTTTTCCGAGTTAGGTCATGTGACGTTGCCCATATAGCGGCTTGACAGCATAAAATGTATAGAAATATGTATTGCAGTGTCTGTGCACATGTGCCTTTAAGAGGCGGGGCCTGGTGGGGTTTTCTGAGCGGATCAGGGTTGAAAAATAACTCATAACACACACCACACACACAGGATAATCGCTTTCGATAATCTGTCAGAGACCTCTGATAATCAGGCATTTCTTGACTTTGAGCGGAAGGGAGGAACAATCCTCAAATTTGTCCCGATTGTCGTTTTACAATTCCTGTTCACAGACAAGTTAATTCTCCAGCAGGAGTTAATTACAATCGCCAAATCACAGTGCCGATCCCCATAGGATAATTAACTTCTGCATATGGGCAAAATCAAGGATATAACAAACCATGTTATTTCGCTGACAGAATCAATTGATCACTAATTGGTTTTAGCGCTCTAAAGAATCACTTTTTATTCCCTCTAAACAATACGGGCGACAAGGCAGAGCACAAAAAAAGCAATCCCTCTGCTGCAGCGGTCCACAGATGGATGATTTCTCCCGACTCGAGCTGAGCTGCATTGATTCGGCGACATCGGGCGGATGTCACACACGCACTCGACAATGCTCGATGACTTTGCCATCCCATTCCCATTTAAATTGCCACTATGTTTCCTGCTCTGACACCTATTTAAATCAATGCCTTCCTTTGCGGGTCATGGACGCGACTTGGCTAGGCGCGCCGCGGACGCTTCTCAAATCCACTAAAATCAACACAATAATTGAAATATTTTCAAACTGATTACACCCAAGCCCCGGCGCCTGGCCGCTTGATAGAAGCCCGCTCCCAAGTTGCCAGAGGGAGTAAATCATCTTGCATTATTTGATTTCGCTTACTGATATGAAACCGCGAGTTCTTCCATTAAATGTCTCACGGTGCAGCACCTCGGGGAGGGACTGGCACAGAGTAGACACAAAATAGTCAGTGGCAACCTTTTAAAAATAGCATCTGTAACTTCCCCTCTCTCAGCACAACTCTATCTGTTTGTTCCTGACCAAATAAACAAAGCTCAGCTTCCACTCTCATTAAAGAAAAACAGAAAAGACAGCAAAATTTACCTGAGTTCTGGCTTTTATAAAGGTACCAAGTGACATCCTTGGCTCTATTTGGCCGGTATAGGGGGCCTGGAGATAATAGGCAGTCAAATACAATACCTTTGACTGAATAATACACTGTCAGAAAAGGTGCAGCAACTCAAGTTGCAATGCAGCGCCGCAATTTAGCGAGAGTCTTTAAACGTCTCTGCTGAGGGGGGGGGGGGAAACAGTGTCAAAAAATGGTCAACTATAACAATATAATCAGCAGACCACTGCAAACTACAACCACAACATACACATTTTGGAGTCAATCAGGCGTCCGCAAGTAATTGATGCCCCCAAAAGGTTTATAATTGCCTCTAGCAGCTACATGCTGGCGCCAAAGCATTACTTTTTCATCGGCCAGGGCTTTGAGCCTGTCTTATCGAAGCTCCTCCAATCACTACAACAAAGAAATGGGGAGTTTTTCAGCAAATAATGGAGGACAGATTCCCCCCCCCCAAAAAAAATCTATGAACAGGTGAATTCATGAGTAGTAAATCGAGAATAGGCGGAGGAAGACTTTACAATTCTTTGTATTTTCCAGCTGTCTTGATGCTTTGTGGCACCATGCTGCCTCTCACAGATCAGTCTTGGTACTACGACATACATCTGGATTGCGCGAGACTTGCGATTGTCGGTAGGGATATGGTTACAGTATGTGCGGTGTGTTTGTAATGTCAAGTACACTACATACATGATAAGAGTACGAAGAACACTCATGGTGCTTTGATTTAGTACTTACACAAAGCAAAGGATAATGGCTTCATTTTAGGGTCAGATTGTGGCCAGCTAAAACCTTTAGAAACTGATTAAATCAAATGTTGTCGTACGTGGGACAATAAGTTGACCACCGTCAATATTATAACGTACAAACAATAAAACAGTCTTCAATGATGAATGACATTTCGGAGCATTCTTGAATCTCGCACAAACAAGTATGTAAAGAATACAAAGAGCATTCATTTGACCATTAACAATAAAACAACCGCAATAGGATAACAATAATAATGGGTATAGTGACATTGGAGTCTGACTGCTTTGACTTAGACTTCTTGCCACACACAAAAAAAAGCCACTAAAATCTAAAGAAAAAACAAAAAACATGTTAGCCTTTGATTCTCATTAAATTGATGTTCTGTCAAGTATGCTGAGGTGTTTGCGTTTGACGTGCTGCCAAAAGCGTAACGCTAGCTGTGGCGTCCGCTATCAAGCGGCGACGCGTGGCTCGATATTTGACTTTTGAAGTTCCACTGTACTTTTGCTTTGATTTCAGCTGCTTGTAGAGCGACATTTGCTTTGACTAAATATTAGATGTGTTAAACTTCAGTTCAGCCAGGAAACACAAACATTAAAAACAAAAAAAATCATTAGATTAAAACAAAAAATCATAGCTTTCAAAGGAGCCGAAAGCCGTGCGACTTATTGAGACGCTTCTCCTAGCTTGCTGATTACAACCGGACCGGCGCTACCCGTCTCGTTTAATATTAATACTGCATTGAGGAGGATTTTCTCCAAAGACATGTCAGACATTGAAGGGCTGCTCCAGCCGGCCTTGTCAAATGAGATCAGTGCTCGCCATAATGGTGAGGTCAAGTGGAGGGCCAGCAGCCTCTCCTCCTCCATAACAAGCCGACAAGTCCGGCATTGTATTATGCGAGCGTGCATAAAAGTATGTAGCCCTGCGCGCTATAAATGCCAGATACATTTGACGCATGTCCAAGGTGTGCGGTATCGTTAAAATAATAATTCCAAAAATGAAAAAGGGAATAATCCTCCAAATGGGCTGCCAGTTAAAATAATCTTCTTATGCAACATTAGATTCAATCTTTTCTCCTGCAGAAACCATTGAACAAATTGTCTTGACCTCAGTTATGAGCTGATCCTGTCACCACGAACATACTGGCTAAGAGAAGAGTGACGGCTGATCACGAAAGCAATTGGTTAGAAGAAAATAAAACAGATGTTCTTCTGCGGGTTTTAGCCTTTAGGCCACATGCAAACTGTGTTTTAGGCCACTGAAAGTAGGACTGTTTGGCTACTCGTTTACTTTTGGATGTGATGTGATGAGATAGTTGTTCAACAACTACTTAAATCCCTCTTGTGGGATTCAAAATAGGGAGGGTGGTAAGCACACTCCCCTTAAGGTTTTGAGTTTGGGGCTTGGAATCATGGCTCCCGCCTCCCTGTGGGGAGTTTATTGTAAGTGTGAATAAATCTTTATGACAAAATTCCAACATATGCTGGAGGTGCTGCTCCACATTGTAATGATTTGGCCTTGGTGGAGGTCAGAAATAAGCAGTTATTTCGGGTTTATAGCGCCACCTGTTGCTTTGGCATTCATTTGCTTGTCTGCGCCATTGTTGTGGACACCGAGTGGGCAAACGGTTTGTTTACGTGTGGACATAATGTACAGTAAACGGCGTAAGTACAGCGTAAAGTCGCCTCATTAGCCAGGCCGTCAGGCACTGCTCGACCGGGGTCGATAGTGCTGCGGGCCCCCCACTCGTGTTTAATTACCGGGCGGCACGTTTTCTTGGTCCGTCTTCATACTGTTTAACTGCTTTATTGGGCTCGCGCGTGGGGGCCATCTGGCCCTGCGAGTCTCCTCGAAAAAGCCACGGCCTGACAAGCAAGAGATATGTCAATTCAGTCGTCGACACAAAGCAACATCTGCCGTGCCTGCAGCCCGCCATTGTGCGGCCATTTAATCTGTCCCCCTCCTCCCCTTGACGCCACACAACAGTTCCCCGGTATTATGTTTTGCCACTCAATTAGCATTATCATCCCGCTGAAATCGAAGCCAATTTACCTTTAATGACACGATTGTTACATGAGTGACAGCAGTGGGCGCCGCCGCCATGGCGAGATAAACTCCAGGGCCGCCTTTGTTTTCCCGGGGTCGGTGCCGGGGGTGGGGCGCAAGGGGGGGGGGGGGTGGATGGGCCCGCAGCGTCTTCACCAGCCAATAGCGCCAGGTCCTGGGTTCACCCCTTCGCCACCAACATTGTTTCCTCCGCTTTGCTAGAGTCAGTGTGCTGGAAAATTGAGTCCAGATTCATTAGGTTTTCAGTGTGGCGCTCGAGTCAGTTAAATTGATACATTTCCTAACAAAATTGAAGTGCTTTTGTGGCGCCCGCGGATGGCTGGTGACCCCGCTCGGCCCGCTGAGCCGCCCGAGCGAGCTGATGGATCCATTAGACCGCTTAGACTGCTTATTCCTCTGCCTCCATCTCTGACTGACACTGTAAATCTGAACCAATTTCAGACCCTAATCACCATTACAAACCGCTTCCACTGTCCATTTGTTACTCCGCTATTCCAATGCGCTACCTAGATGGGTTCCGAAAGACCCGTTTAGAGGTGGGGAGGGCTGGTTAAATGGCTCATGACTGGCCCCCTTTTCCCAGAGAAATGGGTGGGCGAGACGGTGGAAACAAAAGGGGGCCGTGAATAATTCCCAAAAGATAGAGCAGAATTAAGAAAAGTGATAGATAAATGAATAAATATCAGCATTAAAGTGTGACATTCTGTGCGAAGACAGACAGGCCCCATTGCCGGCGTTGGTTCAAGGGGGCGTCCCTTTGAATAACAATCAGTGTTACACCTCCAAAACATTTCCTCAGCCACTCGCTTTTCTTCTTTTTTTTTTTAAACACAGCTTTTATCTACTCAGTCAACCGTGCCGCATGAACGCGGCAACTGGAGGATATTAGTTCCCTGTTGGCCTCCGTCATATAACTCTGCTTAATATGCGCTCTATAATTTAAGAAACTTGAATTATAACCCCCTGAATATTCTTTGCTTTATCTATCTAACCTTCAACTTTGCTCAACTTTGAATCGGCGACGCGGAACACGGACGCAGAACAGGTGAAAAATGCTCCAAAAAGAGTGAAGCCTGGCATGTATTATTCATGTCCTTAAATCATCGCTGTTCAATTGAGGAGCTTTACGTTGGAAAAGCGGCGAGTTGAGCCATCAGTCTCTACATCTAATTAACTGCTGCACCTCGTATCCTCCGAGTGCACTGGAAACTCATTTTAATTGATATTGAGATGTTTATGCCCTCGGAAAGTCATTAAGATTTTCAATTAATCCTGTCTTATTTCTGGACATCTTGCTTCGCCGTCCTTGAGCGAATTCCCTCGGACCACCTACACCCGAATTAGTCGGCGCCCAATAACAGCACCGCGACTGACCATGTCCGAGACGTCGTCGGAATTAAGGCCAACGGGAGTCCAATTAAATCGCACTCGGCGTGGCGAAAAATCAACCCGCTCTTTGTTGGTTCTTGTGTAGGTGCTGGTAAATTGGGGAATTTCCTTAATGTTTCCTCACGGGGCTTAGAAAGGGCATAAAACCAGCTGCTTTTAAGTCAGTCAATACCTCTATAGCAATCAATTAAAAGAGGCTTTTCACAGAAACTGGCTTTGGGGTCAGGGGTGCAATATGGGCCATTCATATGCCGTTTAGATTGACCCCATCCCACCCACTAACTCCTCTTTGCACCCATTAGCTTGTTTAACATATTTGCAATCGCACAAAAAGCAAATCAAGTTCTAAGGACTATGTTGAGCAACGTGGGAATTACTGACTAAGCCGATTGTGATGTCATAGGAAAACTATCGCAAGTTATGATGCGATAGTTTTCCTATGACAATATCACAACTAGGGCTGTGAAAAAACAAAAACAATCGGCTTACTCGGCTCAGTCGAGGCAATAAAGAATATTAATAAACGCATATTTGCACAGCCTCGGCCACTGTCCGTGTTTACCATACGGACATTTTTTGCAGACATACGCACTGTTGGGCCAGTGAAAAAGCATTGCCAAATATGACAGAGGAGCGTCTAGTGATTTTAAAACACTATTATATGTCTAATGTACATATAATGTGAAGTATGAGTCAGCTCCACTGTAGTTAGCATTTTTTTTTTTTTTTACTTAAAATGGTTATCGCTTAAACGCTAATGCTAATCACGAATGCTAACCATTTAGAAAAAGCTGATTTTGTTGTCTCAAAGAGTTTATACCATAGTCAGTACCAAAATATGCAGTTTAAGGACAGAAGTCCAGCCCTCATGAATGACAACAAAAAGTATGTTTGCAGTAAAAAAAAAAAAAGAATGGATAATCGATTCTTAAAACTCATTCACTGCCAGCCTTCCCAGTTAACATGGATATTTGACTTCCAAAGCCGTCAATGGCAGTGAATATGGAATTTGATCATGACATCCTTATTCACACATAAACACATACAGCGATTAAGGGACAATCAAGCATCCATCCATTTTCTAAAGCATTTGTCCTCATTAATAAATAAATATAATAGATACATGCTGACAAAAGAGCACCCTTCCTCGTTCCACATGATTCCTTCCTGACGCGGCCAACAACATATGGCTTGCCACTGTATTTGTGCACCATTGGTCCCCTGAAACCTCAAGTGTGTACATACAATGTGCGAGCATCCAAAGCTTGCAGTGCTCTTCACTTACACAAGCAGTCACCTGCCTGTCCAGGCAACAAAAGGCCTACTTGAGGATTATGGTGACATCATCTGAGCGCTGGTCTGTGAGTCTGGGCGGGGGGGCGCTGAATGGGTTTGAACCTGCTATGCCACACGGAGATAACATTTGTCACCGGTGGCCTATTCATAGATTAGTGGACTGTCGCCTTTTCACCATGTGAAATGGCTTTGGCACCGCTGCATGTTTATTTTCAAAAAAGCGTCGCCTCCGAGGACGAGGGGGAGCATCTTGTTCTTTTCCTCGAGAGCGCCGGCACGTCGCCCGGCCGCCTCTGATGTCGCAGAGTGTGTGGCGACTGTCAACGTGGCGGATTACCGACGCATCCCGCTGCTGCTTCGAGGCGCGAGCGCAAGGCGATACCACGGAAAGAGGCCCAATGACCACAGCTGCGCGACGTGGCTGGACCCTGTTTTACTGATTTTTGCGCTACAAAATTTGGTCTGTGACCAAATGACCACAGGTTGAAGTATCCCAACTGAAATAATGATATGAGTAGAGATAATATGGATAGAGTCCCCCTGTAATGCGACTAACGAGTCTAAGGTTCGATTGCCCCAACTGGCAAAGAGATATGAAATCTGAGACCTCCCGTGACTAAACTATACCGCATTGAAGTCCCCCATGGGCCTCAACCTGCAACATAAGGTTTCAAACCAGCAATCTTGACTGAAGTTGACAGCAACCTATAGCGTCCATTTTGAGATGATCTGATCCCTTTGGCTGTGATTCGAGGAGGCTCAGTGGGGTTAATCATCACGCAAACCGTGACATTGCTGAAGCAGCAAATTTATAGGTCCACAGCAACAATGGACCCTAATTGACTTTCTATTAGCGCTGCTTTCTTGTCTGACACGTGGGACAATCTGACCAGACTGCCAGTTGCCGCTGCGTAACGCTGTGTTAAAAGGTCGCGGTCGTTTTTCATATTTGTGCGAGATCGCTTGATGAAAGGCGACACGTGTGGAAGGACGTTAGCATAGAAATACTACACCTTGTCTTTGAAAATCCTTGAAACACTGAAAAACTGTTCTTTTAAATGTATGTAGAATACTTGTTTTTAATTATTATTTAAAATCTGTTAGCTCAACGCTAATGTATGTAGTGTGTTAGCTCTTTGTTGGACGAATTGAAAGCTTTGGAATTGAGTTCCCTTTTCAAGACTTTATCAAAACTTTTGATAATTCAAATGGCATATTATTGTACTTCAATTAGTGTTATACGATTTAACAACATCCAATTTTTTCTCTTGGGTATGAAGTCAAAATTGATTAATAAGTCACCAAATACAGTTCCTTCGGCAAGGCCATGAACAAATGTTTAGGCCCTTGAATGTATCACCTTTTGGGGGGCCTTAACTCCAATTTGTGTGTACCCTGTTGAAAATGTATGTATTTTTGGGGATCCCAAACATAAACCCGCAAAACTCACTGAGCACCTGACACCAATAACCGAACAACATGAAATTTGGTGGACAAGTCTATCATAGCATGATGCACAAAAAAGTCTCAAGGCCCTATGCCTGAAATAGAACAGCAATTCAGCCATTTTGGTTTGAAGCAGGCATTTTGAGCAAATCGTTGTACTTTTGAGAAACTCCTAAATAATGTTGGTATGGTAATAAATGGGCCGCAATCAAAAGCAGATTAGCGATGTTAAATTGTAAAGCTTCACTTATTTATTTCTGTTTTTGCCTCTGTCATCTTATGTGCACGGTGCCAATGCTTGATAATCATTTCAAGGTTTCCCCCCTGAAAAAGGGTTGCATGTGGCTTTAATTCTTATTATCTATTCTTTGTGGATTGGTGGGGAGAAAAGTGATGCATTACCAAAATATGGACCCTACAGTAGCTCTAATACCTCTCTGGAAGTGTCAAACAAAACTGAGCATCATTATCTTTTTTAAAGGACAGACAGTTTACACACGAACCTCAGACAATGTGGCCATCAATCTCCTCCAAAAAGCCACGAGTGCCTAGTTATTTACTCATTGAAATTTCATTCAGAAGAGAATACGCAAAGATGTTTCAGCACGGCCGCCTTAAACGTGAGCACGCTTCACGGCGTCCGTAATCATTCCGAGCGGTCGCCACATTTAGCATAGAAAACGTTTGCATCTATAAAAAAAAAAAAAAAAAAAAAAAAAAAGTGGCTGCGGCACATAAATGAGATGTGACACTTTATTTGTGTGCGGCCAAGGAACCAAATAATAAATAAATAACAATATCGGGCCTTGTCTGAGTGAGACTCCGACTGTCACGCCATTAAATTGTCTGTTCCCTGTTTGACACGTCGCCTCCTGACTGGTTAGCACATGTACAAAAGAGAGCACATTGGCTAAAACACACAATGAATCACATGTGACAGGGACTTCTCGCCCTATAATTGATCCGCATTAAGGGTACAAGGGCGCGTCCCGCAGTGGCTGGGAGTTGGCGACGCATCACCAGGCAGCAGCGGGACTATTTTCTTGCAGGGAAGATTACATCTTCAATTTTACCTGGGGTGTGTAGACCTCAGCGGGGCCCGGCAGATATGTCGCTTATAAGTTGGCTTTACTTATTGCTCTTTCAAGTGCTGGATCTATCCATTCGCTCTAATTAAATTGTGCTTTCTTTTTTTTTTTAAATCTGATTCTTCTAATCCAGAGTGGAGTGTGTTGGGACTTGGATGATGTGATCTGAAAGGGAATACTCTTGAGTCTGTGCAGCGCCGTTATCTCCATTAGCTCCACTATTGAAATAAATTTGAAAATGAGGTTTGTGTATTTAAGCACCTTAACCCAAGATCTTTAGCGATCCGAGCAGAGCGAGGCGGCTGTAATAGAAAGTCAAAAATCTGTAATCTGTGTTTGAGATCTTTTTTTTTTTTTTTTTTTTTAAACTGAAATGGAATTTATAGAGACTGAGACTTAACCTGTGACCACAGCACATTTTATTGATTTTTTTTTTTTTTTTTTTGCAGAGCAAACATTGCTTATCTCGCGTCGTGTGTGCCAGATTTAAAAAAAGAAAGAGAAGAAAAATTGAAATTCCAAGTTTACACTGAGTGAGAGTGACCAGGGTAAATTAAATTTTAAAAAAGCTAAATACATAAATAAGAGAGCTGTGCGTGTGTGATGACCTCTCTCACTATCTGAGAGTCCACCTGGCTATAAATTCAGAACCCACACCAGCCACAGCCCACAAAACCATCCAGTTTTTGCTCTTGAAGATCCAGTTTGGGCAGAGATTTGATAACACTTGTTCTAGCCGAGTATCTCGAGACAGAGACTCTTACCTATGAGTTATTTCCATCATGATCACTCTTATCACTGTTGAGCCACTCTATTTAATAAGGCATGGCTCTGACCCCCCCCCCCCCCCCCCCCACTCCAAAACAGAGCAAAACCAAGGATTTCATTTTGATGCCATGACACTTGCCAACAAACACAACCAACAAAATGTTTCAACTAATGTCAGCCGAGTGCTCCTCCTTGCACATTACCAGCAAAAAAGAAAGACAAACTTAAATAGTAGCTAATCAGTGGGAATGATGAGAATGGTGGAGAAAATGTCTGGAGATGAAAAGCTGTGGGAGGAAATGTGCCTCCGCCACACCAGTGAGGGAAAAAAAAAAAAAAAAAAAAAGGCTGAAACAATGAATATATTTTAGGCAATTACCTCGGAGAGCAGAGTTCCATAATTTAGGTCTGCCAAGATAAAAGTAATCCACAACAGAAACTAAAGCGCTGATCTCATAATGGATATTTTAATCAAGTCCCTGGAAAAAGAAAGGAGAGCCTATTAAATTCCAATTTTAATTTATGAATAAAGAAGTGATTTTGCGGTGACGGCAGTGACAATTACCGAAAGCCTCCTGCAAGA
Organism: Phycodurus eques; assembly: GCF_024500275.1. Taxonomy (NCBI): domain Eukaryota; kingdom Metazoa; phylum Chordata; class Actinopteri; order Syngnathiformes; family Syngnathidae; genus Phycodurus; species Phycodurus eques. Next base: position 18,436,232 of record NC_084540.1, read on the forward strand.
TGTTGTACCGGATTACACATTAAACTTAAATAACTTTGTAAGTTTACTGCTTATCTTTTTTTTTTTTTTTTTACATTCTCTTATTGAAAAAAAGAGAATATGTTGACCTGTTGGAAATTGAGTGAAGGCAGGAACGTAGCTCCTCTTCATCAATATTTCATAGAGGCTTAAGGGACTCAATAAGCTATAAAATGAAGTGTTGTCACTATGGTAACAATACACCTGGAATATTTACATCTATCCCTCATGGGAGAGTTACCATCCCTGATAGGAATATCACAGAGAACCAATCATCTCTCGCACCTTATTAGTGTCCCAATGTGGAATCTTCTCCTTTTGCAAATCGTAACCAAACTCAAACATCAAATCAACAGGACATCTATTTATTCGTTCATTTGCACGACTCTGATTGCATCCATTTAGACGTATTGCAGCACAAATGAGTCATCTAAGTAAACAAACAAAGCGGCGGGGTGGGAACGGTCTTGCAACAGAGCAACGTGTGGACCCTTGGGGTTGGGGGGCTGGTTGGGATCTCTCCATAGTGACAGGACGTAATCACAGACGTCCCTGTGGATAGCTCTCTGGCAGCGTTTGTAGCCTACACCTATTGTTTTTTTTCCAAAGGTCAAACTCAAAGACTTTCAACATCCTTGAGCAAGCTTTTCTTGCACCTTGCAACTGTTTTAAATGACATATTTACATACAGTATGAAAAACAAATGTTGTTATGTGCATGCCAGCCAAGTGCAGTGGTGTCCTGAGATACGAGTGAACTCAATTCAACTCACCTCACAGTAAGCCGCAGTTTGGCAAATATTGAACAATTCATCAAAAAAGAGGTTTTAAGATTAGTGTAATGCCCCTTCCAGTTGAAGTATACTGTCACACTCAACATAAAACAATGACAATTAGTCATGGTGTATTTAAAACAACATACCTTTGCCTTATTAAAAACTTTGCTTAGCTTAATGCTAAAAAACAATGCAAAACGCCAGTAGTAGTAGTAGTAGCGGTAAAAGAAGTCGATTATTTGTTTGTGTCTGCATGACTGTACAGTATTATACTGCCACCCTGTGGCCAAGGTGGGCACGCCGGAAGGAGCAGCACAATGAATTGGATTGCAGCATTAAGTCATGATGCACAAACGATTTCCTTTTTACATTCTATGTACTCAGAACAATATGACGGAGCGAGGTGTGCTGACGAGCGTACTCGAGCCCGAGTCTAAGAAAGCAAGGGAGTTTAAAAGGCTGGATTGTATTTTCATTCGTGGAGGCAGCACTTCATCACCAATTACACATTACATTACATTGTTAGTGCACAGATCCGTGAATGTGGTGCGTACAGTGGACACATCCCCCAAAACATAAATGTTTCATTATGTGTCAATTTGAAAAGAAATTCGATATATTTATCTATCAAACCAGGTATCAGTTTTGGTCAGATCTCTTGTTGTAACTTTATTCAACATTTAAGCACTCGCGGGAACGCCGCTTTATGTTCTGTGCTACCTGCCGCAAAGCTGACAGATTTATGAGGTGGGAAAAGAAAAGGGAATATGTGATGCTGTTGACCTCCAATGCATGTATCCTACATAAACAAAAAGGCGGTAACAAAGGCTTAAGAGAGCATGGGGGAGGAGGAGGATGTTTGTGTGTCTACACGAAGGCAAGAGGGACTTGAAGGATGACAGAAAGGAAAGGAAGTATTGAGGTTACCCTGACGGCCGCCGAAATGCACGGCGAATTACACGAACTCATCTTTGAAATGCGACCGCGTATTCCCCCTCCCCCCCGTTTTTCCGGAGACAATAGCCACATTAACATCCCGTTCTCCTGGCCGAGCCCAAGCGATATCCCGCCATGATTGGGTCGGGATAGGAAGAACCTCATTGCATCCACATCACCATCCCATCACATCACATCGGCATATGCGGCTCACTGCTCGTCCACTTTTGGGCCAAATTGAAGAGCCCGTGCCCGAGTAAAATAAATAGACGCTTGAATAGCAATGGCCCCCGCCACTGAACCTTCTATCAGTGGGAATCTAACAGCCGTGCCGCTTTGGAGAATTTCAGTTTAGCTTCCGATTACGGCATGTCCCGGCATTTTATTCCCTACATCTCTATGCTTCATAGCCTTCAAACACTTCCCGGTAACTGCCTATTATCCAACAGTTCCACTTCACTGACCCTGCCAATAAAACTTTTCATATCCTTATAAATGAACTCAATAGCCGCGTTCTAAACATTGACACCGCACTAACAGATCATCTCCACACCTCGGAATTGGCTAAATTCCCTTTTCCTTATGAATATATAGGAGGAGATTAGAGCCATGATAGCTTTTCAGATTGCCGCACAACGGCGGAATTAGTTTAGCGAGCGTTTACAGACCAAATTGGAGCCATTAAATAGCGGATTGAATTGATGGCACATTCATTGTCTCCCCAACAGTATCACTGTAAAATCAATTAGCCGTCACTTTCCCATTCTCAATAAGGTCTGATTGTCGGCTGCGGGTGAATAAAGAAGACCCTGACAGCCCCTCGGAGCAGAACGCCGCGCGAAAACAAATCAGCCGGGCGGCTGCAGGCGAAACGTGAGCTGTAATTGTGCAAAAAAAAAACAACAAAAAAAAACGAATCATTGTCATCAAAAGGGCATTGTGCATAGGATGGGCCATTAGTTCAAAAATGTAGCACATCGCAGGGATGTTGAGCACATGCAAATCTTTTCATGAAACAATCTCTCATGGCCGGAATGAAAAGACGCTTATTGAATCTTTATTATTGGTGCAGAAATGTTCATTAGCGGCCGCCATTGTCCTCATCGGTGTCAGCCTGTTCTCTCGAGAATTTGGTCGGATTTCATACGAAATGTGGAAATACTGCGCGAATGGGTTAGCTAACAGGATGAAGCAAAAACTACACAGACTATTTCCGAGAAACTTTGCGGAGGGTTGGCACGCGCGGAGGAAGAACTGGGGTGCAAATCTGGATAAACATGTCACAACGGAACCCAACAAGACAAATGGTATTTTCCAATCTATCTAGTCATCCATTCTTTGTAGCGCATGTTCTCATTAGGGTGAGCTGACACCTATCCCCGTTGATTTTTTATTTATTTTACATAGTAATATACTGTAATACATACAAAGTGTGTCATCCTTCGTCTGTGCTCTAATAAGTGCTATTCCATTTGGAATGTATTGCGATGTAGAATGTATTGGCTGGACTACTTGAAAAAACTTGATTTAAATAAATCAAAACAATATTAAAACTAGGCCAAACTTGGCCTTGTTTCATGGCAAAATGTGACATTTCCATAGCGTTTTTAGTGCAGTATAACTGCCCCATTTGCAGTGTTGGGGAGTAATTAATTCCTCATAACGAAATTATATAATTTAAGTGGAAATTTGTAATCCATTACATTACTGGGAAAACGTGTAAGTAAATAATTGTTGCTTTTGGAGATTTCCATGATTACATTTTCCATATCAGTTCCTCCTCCTAACGCCGACGCTTGTGATTGGCTCTCTCTGGTCATGTGATATTCTGCTGTAGACTCAAACATGACATATTTTTCCCATTATGACCTGGAAGCACCACAACCTATTAGTTTGTCTCAACAATATTTTTTATTGCTTTGGTGAGCTTGTACAGGTACACTTTGGTTGTAAATTATCCACTTATGAACATAAAAAACTTTTTTTTCCTGAGGTTTCCTACTGAATTATTTTGGCTTGTCATAGCTGAATCTTGTTTGAAGAACTTAAAATGAATGGCAAAGAGAGTATGGAACACGAGCCCACATGATTGAATGTATCACAGTGGAACTGCATGAATGTTTTTGTTTACAAAACAGTCTATTGGCCTGTCAGCTGCTCGCTCCTGCCAATAAAGCGCCGTTATGTCAAATTGCCGGAGGTGCTGCTAAGTGTCCTCTGAGATCAGGACTTCCATCTAATATTTCCCCTGTAATGAAATCAAACAGGGTCTCTCGGTATCCCCCCGCCACACACACACGCGCGCACACACACACACACACACACACACACCGCCACCAGTCCATCACAAAAGCTTTATCTGCCGCAATGAAACCTTGACATCTGAACCCCCCTCTGTCTGTCTAGTGTAACTTGAACATGCATATGAAAACACATCACTTATGTCATGAAGCTGGCACATGGAGCCGGTGCCAGTTTTATAGAGAAAAGCAATTTGCTTGTGCTGATGGAACAGCTGAGCGGCTTTTTTTCCCCTTCTTCCTCCCCCTGGAAACAAAAAATTGTACAAATGTATGTACACAGTGATGCAGCCAACGTGACAACAGAACTTAATGTTTTGAAAGCTGCCGACATATCGTGAATATAAAAAGTCTACGCGCCCAGTCGGCCAAGGTTTTTGTGTTAAAGAAATATGATATCAGGATGCATAATATCAGATCTAATAATGTGAATTATATCCTGTTCAACTATATTTTTTAATCTTTTTGAGGGAGGAAGTAAAAATAAACAACTAAAACAATGTGGTTGCACAAGTGTGCACACCCTCTTATACCTAGAATGAGAGTGTGTTTAGTATCAAACAATCACATTCAAACTCATGCTAAACAGGAGTCAGCACACAGCTGAACCTCTAATTAACCCCCAAAACATTTCAGATGTTCTAGCAGGCTTTTCCTGAACTTTTTTTTTTTTTTTTTTTTTTTTTTAACAGAAGCCGGAAGGTTTTGTGCTAACACTGACTGCTATTTCAAACTGTTCATAATTCCTTGCACCTTGTCTCAGAACGGTAATGGGGGCACTGAAAGGAGAACCGTGATCATGACATAGCATTTGTTTACACTTACACAAATTGTTGTGTACAGGGGGAAAAAAGTGCAAAAAAAAAAAAGAAAAGCAAAACACATGTCCGGCGTTAATCTTTGGCTGGCCACCGAACTATGTCGGGACCTCAACTTCAAATGTTCTATTGTACATGGAACTCCATCAAGCAAAAAGTGGGCCAGTCACAGTATTTGACCCAGAATTGTATAATCACAAAAAAAAAAAAAAAATCCCACAACTCTTGCTTTTCAAAGAAAATATGGATGAATGGATGTGTGAGAAGACGAAAGCCAATGAAGAATCCATTCCCAATAATCTCCTGCCTCAAGGAAATGATTATGTGCAGCTAAAATGCAAACCATGCTGAGAGTGTGATTAAAAAAAACAGCATTTACCGGTATTAAATTCGCTGCCAAGGCCGCACATGTGTGTAATTTATATTAAAAATAATAATGATGATACTCCATCTACCCCTTCTGCAATCTTTGTATTGGCAGCAGGTTTCTTCATCCGCACACAAAGTGAAGGCTTTAAGAAGCTCACATGAAAGCGATATTATTGCCGTACGCGATCAACACTTCACCTTTTAATCTGATGCTCATCTGGAGCATAAATACTTTGATTTCATGAATACGAATGGTTGCACACAAAAGGCGAGGATCCAGTCTATAGCGATCTGATGCCGTGCCTATTACGGACCCCTTTAAAAAAAGAATAAAGAAGAGCCACACCGGCAGCCTTTCACACCTCAGCTCGGTGTTTGGTAACAGCAAAGAAGGTATATACTGTTGTGTGCGTGTGTGTGTGTGTGTGTGTGTGGGGGGGGGGCACTTGGCCAATAAATGCTCATCTCTTAGTATGTTTGGTCATTGAGGGGTTAAAGAAGTTCAAATGACAAAGAAAGTATCAGTGATGATGAAGCCAAAAAGGAAAATGTTCCCTGTTTTTGTGCTCTTCCTGAAACGCCCTAAAATGCCACAAGATGGCACCGAGATGGGCTAATAAAAGTAGTGCTTTGGTGCCATCTTGAGGGATCCATAGGCGATAAGAAACCTTTTACTGCGGCATCAATTTCTTGTCGTTTTTCGCTGTATGCAGTGTTTTTGTGTTTGTGCAATGATTTTCTGGTACAGTACGGTGGGGTACCGAGTTTCCACATAGAACATATTAAGTAAGGGACCGAAAGCGTCACTGCCTCATGCTCCAGCACCATGTCTACGCCGCAAACACATACACTGCAGCTCAGCCTCTTGCTAGCTGACGCCATGGCTAGCGATATGCTTTCGTCAAGCTCATTAACAAACATGATCATGCTAAAGACAAAAGGTAGGCAGAGCTGCATTGAATTTCGTAAGATACACTGATTAGTTAGAGTCTGATAAGCAGCACATACTCGATTGTTCGATGACGTTAATGTGACTTCGAACACACACATTTGACAAGTTTACTGTAATTCAGTGGTTTGGTGATGAAGTGCTGCCTCCACGAGGGAAAATACCATTCATGCTGTCTTTGTGTGGGCTTGAGTGAGGTTTACAGTTTGCTCTCATTTTTTAATTTAGTGTCGAAAAAAGCAGCCACCTTCAGTTCGGCCACTAGTCGTCATGGTAATGAAATCCGTCCTCGCCATTGGCCGAGCAGTCCACGGGGAGGTGTATCCAGTTATTTATTTGCATGAGACATGGCTGCCCTCTCAAAACAGGCTACTAAAAAAAAACCTTTCAAATCTTGAAAAAAAAATGCATAACAGGTCTTCGTGACGGAGAATAATTTTCTGTGAGAAAATCTTGGAGCGTCTTCTCTCATAGACAAGGGCGGGGCCTCCTTCGCAAAGCAGACAGATGATATTTGGTAGCAGGTGGGGCGACGTTCTGGGTCGGGTCCACAGGTGCCGAACAGATGCCTCCGAGGCAGAAGCGAGAGCGCCAGTCATCCGGGAACGCCGGGACACTCTCCGGCTTCAGACTCGCGCATCTGCTCGGCCCGGCGTGCTAATTAAACATGGCGTCTGACGGGCACGTGACGGGCGCCGAGAAACAATCGCTTGTTTTTTTTGTTTTTTTTTTGAACCACCGTTTGTATGACACAAAGTCACATGGTCAGCCGTGTAGGGCGTCAAGTGAAATATATGAGGATATGCTGCCCATTTGGTGTCATAATTGCCATTTGGAGGATTCATAATTACAGTGGTGCAGTCAGACAAAAAGGGAGCCGGGGCAGCTAATGGAAATGTGTTTGGAGAGGAGCAGCTTTCTAATAAGTCATTTTGCCTAATAAACTATAACCGATTTAATCTGGACCTTATCGAGCCAAGATTTCACCACTTTCCTTTTTAATTGGCTATTTTGTAATCCCGATTCCCAACAGAGGCGCCGGCCCGCCTCGCTCTCTCGAGAGCTGCCCGTGAAATCAGTTTGCAACAGCGTGTCAATCTCATTCTGGAGCGGCCATCTGGCCGGTGGAGCCGACCGCGGGGTCTCCGCGAGGCAATCAGCGGCACGTTTGCATATTGTGCTCATGGAAATATGACAGCGCGACAACCCAATCCTGTTTATTTTTCAAGTTTTCTGTAATTAGGAATGGCAGCATAGTGGACGATTGGTTAGAACATCTGCCTCACATTTCATATTGTAGTCATGGTTTCTCTCAGAGGTCCGTATGACTTTGAAGCCATGCAAACGTACAATCGTCTAATCGTATGATTACATACATACAACAAATGGATCGATAACTCGTTTTGAAATCCAAAGTTGAGGAAAATAATTAGATTTTTAGCAACATTAAGAAGACGCATGTGATTTGGTGGGCAAGATCTGCGCCCCTTGGCCTTGTGTTTGACACCTAAATTATCCATAAGTGCAAATGCTCATTTGTCTACAGTGGATGTAAAAAGTCTACACACCCCTGTTCAAATGACAGCATTTGTTTTGTGGTATAAAAACGAAACCGAGATAAATCATTTCAAAACTTTTTCTACCATTTTTCTACGACCAACCTGTACAGCTCAACTGATTATTATTATTATTATTGTTTAACCTTTTCAAGAGGGGAATTAAAACTAAACAACTGAAATAATGTGGTTGCACAACTGTGCACACCCACCTAACTGGGATGTGGCTGTGTTCAGAATACACCAGTCACATTCAGACCCATGATAAATGGGAGTCAGCACATGAAGTATCTCTGATTAATGTTCTAGTAGGCTTTTCTTGACTTTTATTTATTTTTTGCTTTCTAGCAGAAGCCTGAAGATTTTGTGCTAACATTGACTCCTATTTGGAACTGTTCATACACTGAAAAAAAGGTCATTTGAATTTTCTTACTTTGAAAATGCACATTGTTTGCACATGATTAAAATGTGTAAAATTAACATTATTTGGTTATTTTGGACAATTACATGGTCTTCTTTTAGTGAAAAGCAATGTTGTCCTTGCGCCACCATCATTTTCGGAAGTGCAGCTATATAATTCAACCTTGGTTTCATCGGACCAGAAGAGATTTTTCATTGTTTGGGAGATTTTGAAATAAGTAGAGTCCAGTTCACCTGCAACCCTAATGAGGACGCTCAGCACGAGCACGCAAGAAGAAAATGGATGGATGGATAATCAGGAACTCTGGGTTTAAACGAGCTGCTCTTGCAATTAATTCTCAATTCTGCCCAATTTTTTTTTTTTTTTTTTTTTTTTACAGTAATTTGAGTTCATGACAGGACAAACAAACACAGTCAATTGAGCATGACTAGTGTGCAGACCCATGTAGACTAGGCTCCATTTAACCGACTTGAATTAATGAATTAATTAGATTTTAATTAAACACCACACTGGCTGGAATCAAGTCATTACGCTTTCATTTCCTTAATGAATCTTATTGGCTGTAATAATGACTCCATCCAAAGCCCAGTACAAACATATTTGCAAGGAACTTGGGTGAGAACATTGTTGTCTGACGTACCAATAAAGGCGTGTAAATTCCCTCTATTCATTAGACGACATCATCCGGGAACACGGATGGAATTCCGGGATTCTTCAAGAAATATTGCTCTGGGTCCCGCTTAATTAATTCATACACACCACTAAGTTTTTTATGTGACTCTCCGGCTGCGGGCCCCTCATATCCTCCTAACTCTTAACGGCACTGGAGTGGCTTTGGATTATTAAAACACTTAGGCGGACATTAAATCAGCCTTTTTATTTATCTAATCATGCAGAGGCCTCTCCTGAATATTTGCATGGAGAATAACGGTTAATTGAGCTGACTTTTTTACCGAGATTTTGTTTGATTAGTTAACTCATGAAATTGTAATACAAGATCAGAGCCCAAATCTTTAACCAAAGAAAGATTTAGACGCAAAGATTTATTATAATGTTGTTTTTCGTATGTTATGTATCTTAACCGTCCCCCCCAAAATATACATCCATCCATCCATTTTCTTGACCGCTTATACTAACTAGGGTCGCGGGCTGCTGGAGCCTATCCCAGTTATCTCCGGGAGGGAGGCGGGGTACACCCTGAACCAATCGCAGGGCACAGAGGAACAAACAGCCATCCGCACTCACATTCACACCTACGGGCAATTTAGAGGCCTCAATCAACCTACCATGCATGTTTTTGGGATGTGGGAGGAAACCGGAGTGCCCGGAGAAAAGCCACGCAGGCACACACGTATATATATATATATATATATATATATACATATATATATATATATATATATATATATATTCTAACCAGTCGGCCACTATATATATTCTAACCAGTCGGCCACTGTTCCACCGTGTGTATATAAATATATATATATATATATATATATAATTTTAAAAACTTTTTTTTGTCTCCATGTGTAAACAGTATTTTTAATGGTCTCCATTTGATATTTTCCCATTTGCATTCATTAACATCCTACAGTGGTTTGCCTAATGGTGACTGAGGATGAGTGCAAGTGCAAGTGAACACGTTGAACGTGTCTACGTATTCGTGCGTGTGCGTGAGTGTGTTTGTGTGTATGTGCATGCATTTGCACAATGCCGAGATGCTCAAAGCAGACGCATTGGCAGCCTCCAAAGCGGTCTGTTTTGTTATGTAAATGAATATTAATGAACTTCCCTCATGAAGTCAGCAATGATGGAGATAGGGAAGGGAAATAGTGGTCTTTGTAACATCACTCTTTTCATTGGCACTTAGTGGTCCCCAAAAGTCACATTGACACTATTAATAATAATGAATAAGTTAAAAAGTATCTAGACGGTTAAAAAGTCAAAAATGCATAACATTGCTTTGTTTCAAAACTCGTAATGCATTGATGGAACATTCAGGAGCGTCAAGCTAAAATTGTTTTGGTCGTGCCAAATTGCAAAGTAATTAAAATGCACACACGCACAATGCTTTCTTAACTAAATGACAATGTCCTATCTGCATAAGACAGGGGGCCTGAATTTGTATGAATGGCAGAGAACAGGTAAATAATAATCATATGAGAAAAACCTTTGATTTCATTTCCGCACAAGTGTTTTTTCACAAAAGAAAATGAGTATCCAAATGAAAATTTCCATCCCAATTGCTGTTTAATTGGATGGCCACTTGTGGTTAACTTATCTTTGCAGCTCCACTTGTTCGCCTCAAGTGAGCATTTCTAATTAAAGAACACAACTTTTCTCTTCAAAAGTGTTTCTGAATTGTTTTATGTTGGTTTTTTTTAAACAAGTTTTCAGAAAGTTTCTCGTACAGACAAGCATGAAAACGTTGTAATAAGAATGCCAGGCCACAAGTTGGCGATGTCACTTTGTAAAGAAAGTAATTCCTGGACAACATATTTTAAAGTTTTTAGGCTCCAAAAACAACTTGCCATGTAAAATCAAGTTTACGTTTTCATTTTGTTATAAATTCAAAACATTAAAAAAGTAGTAGTCTTATTATTCTATCCATTTTGAAGTATACACAGTACTATAATAATAAATCTCTCCTTCTTCTGAAATTGACTTTTTGCAATCAACTTTAGCAAATTTGCATACACATACATACATGTAAACTTGTGACTAATTCGCTGCTGCAGTCCCCTCGAAGTGAAGGATTTTTGGCGAACATGCGACGCTGAATGTCATGTCATGTGATGGCACAGTTTCACCATTTGACCCTGGCCATCTCCTCTCGTGTCATCCTACCAGCTCCTTGCCTGCCCTTGTGTGCTCCACAGCGGTGTCACTTTCTCTTATTTTCATCGTCTTTTCTGAGTTGATTTGTACTTTCACTTTTATTTAACGCCTCAGCACACAACAATATGAAGGGAATCATGTCCAACATTTTTTTTTTTTTTTTAATCTTAACAATACGGCAAGTTCTAATTAAAACAAATGATTTGCTCCCGCGTGGCGTCAGACTAATGTGGAGGGTTCTGCATTATTGCCTATTTGGTTCTTCTGTAGATACTACAGAGTCATAAATCCCAACTCTCTGTGTAAAATTGAAGCAATAAAAACCACAAGCGGCAGCATCAAATTTCTTCATCCTCAAAATTATCGAGCCACGGACAAACAGTGATTGTTTCTGTCATCCGGCGTTGCCTTTGTTGTTCAGGGGAGAGACGTTAGGCCAGCAGTGGAATAAAAGCTTAGTTTTCGGCGGAGGCGAAATTTAATTAACAGAGCAAACTTACATCTGCCGGTATGTCTCCTTAGAGACAGCGGAGGATTTATATATATAAAAAAAAAAGAAAACTTTTCATGACCGCTACAATGATGGCTCGAGACTGGACCGGCAGTTCAAGATGTATGCCAACAATGTGAGAGTGTGCAGTTGTAAAATAACCGCTAATGCAAACCAAAGTTGGCCAGGTACAATGTAGAGAGAAATAAATAAAATAATTATTTAAGTCATCACAACAACACGACCTCTTAATATTATCAATTAATAGTGTTCTGATGTTCACTTTTGTCATTCTTTGTCATACTTTATACTTGACATACTTGATGTCCTGGTTGTTTTGAAAGTTTCTGTCAAGTATTGGCTAGTGTTAGCCAATATTAGCTAGCTGGAATCATCCCCTACTTTTGTGCTGCAATGTAAAAAGCTAGTTAGCATTTCCCACATTTATTTTGTAAATATATAACATACATTTACATTATAGACTTATTTATTTCTAGTAGCTTTATGTCCCATACCACTCTGAGCACAATTTATCTATTGTAATCTTTTCGGTCATTTGTAAAATAGCTGGCATTAGCCAATGCTAGTTGGCTACTATCTCCTACCGGTCTACCAACCTTCATTTTTGCTACAATTCAGGCTAAAAAAGGTAGTTTGGGTTTCCAATTATTTCTTGTCTTTTTTATTTATTTTAAGAAATGGACATTGTTTAACCTTTAAATGGACATGCTTTCGTCATATACCACATAGCAAGATATTGTTATTTGGAGGTTTTCTGTTGGTTGTAAAACATTGACAAGAATTTGCTAGCATTAGCTAATGCTAGTTGACTTGTTTCAATCTTCATAATCTAAAAGGTAGCCCACTTATTTAGAAGTTTTTGTTAGTGTTTGTGGAAATTGCCTCTTAATTTCAAAATGTCAAACTGAATTTTTGTCACGTACTGTACTAGTTTTTGGGAATAAAAGGTGAAAATAAACATTAGCTTGATCCAGCTGAATAATTTTTGCTTCTGTTAGGTGATATATTAAGTTTCCATTATGATGACAGCTTGTAACTATGCGTATTTATCTTGTATCCATATTCCATAATACAACAGCACAATAATCAGCCTAATTTTCCTTAAGGGAAACAAAACGGTTATGTTCTTCCTCTTCTTCCCTTGTTGTCATGGTAATACATACCGCAAAAGACAATGAAAAGCTAAGTTTAATTAGTAAAAATTTCCATTTTTACAGTATGTCTCACAGATCAGCATGGGCCTTGAGCGCATCTATTAATATACAAAGTGTGTCGTAATGATGCTTGATTGAATTAAGACGTCAACTTTTCGCTAATGGAAATAGGTGATTTCTTGACCTTTCACTCCCTTTACAATGTGATAACGTCATGGAAAACAAACCTTCCCCTGGCAGAATGCAATAATGCGCTCAGTTGATCTCCTAAACGTCTAAGGTTTTTTTTGGGCCATGAGAATTATTTGTGTTCTAATAAAATTCACAATCTGACCGTCATCTCCTCTTAACAAACTAAAACAATAGTGAACCCGCTTAAATGGCACATTATTTTTAACCTTTTTGTGCGATGAGGCTAATTGTTTCTGTGCTATTAAGGGCCTGGCGAAAGCAGCATCCCCACAAAAAAAACTCAAGTAAACATTTTTTAGGCCTAATTTGGTAGGAGACGTGACAGGCCCGGTGGCAGTGTGCAACTCCAATTACGATAAGGTTTAAGCACATGCAGTCAAGTGATGAAACAAGATAGCGTGCAGAGATACATTGGGCGAGCAAGCAATTAGTTGGGAGAGGCGTGCTAAGGCGCCGCCTGCAAAAAAATTAGCTTTCAACACTTAAGTATTGCTGATAACAAGTAAAGTGCGAATAGGCCACATAGTCACGTTATGAAAAGATGATTGATGATGAGATGAGATGCAACACAGTATTTGACAAGTCACTTAATGTTTTTATACGAATGACAAGGCACCGTGGTCTATCACTAACCTACGCTAACCAGTAGTAATCCATCCATCCATCCATTTTCTGAGCCACTTCTCCTCACTAGGGTCGCAGGGGTGCTGGAGCCTATCCCAGCTGTCATCGGGCAGGAGGCGGGGTACACCCTGAACTGGTTGCCAGCCAATCGCAGGGCACATAGGAACAAACAACCATTCGCACTCACAGTCATGCCTACGGGCAATTTAGAGTCTACAATTCATGCATGTTTTTGGGATGTGCGAGGAAACCGGAGTGCCCGGAGAAAACCCATGCAGGCACGGGGAGAACATGCAAACTCCACACAGGCGGGGCCGGGGATTGAACCCGGGTCCTCAGAACTCTGAGGCTGACGCTCTAACCAGTCGGCCACCGTGCCACCACCAGTAGTAATGTCATAATTAAAGTAAATATTTGTATGAAACACACCTCTAGGCCATAAATATGAGACAAATACATTAAAAACAGTATGGCTCTAATTAAGAGTGTTTTCTTGAGGCGTGTGACTACACATTCTTACACAGGTGTGCTTCGCAGAGGATATAAAAAAAAAATGTGTTAAAATATCTGTTGCTTCAAAGGTTATAACGCCGCCAATATAGATGCTATTTGTATGCCGTTTCACATTATGTGCTAGCATTAGCATTAAGCTAGGAGACAAAAGGCTAAACGATTTTCAATAACGTAATTCTCTTTGTTTTACTGTATGTTTCGTTTGACTGCAAACTTCAACTAAGAATGGCAATAAACAGCTGAAAGCCTCCTTTTTGACAAATATTTGCTAATTCTTTATGACAAACTGCTGCTTGTTGTGAAGTGAGTTGAGTCACTGTCACCATACAGTGCTCGTATCTCACGTTCGTGCTCTTAAGGCAAAGCAGACAGCCGAACGACAGCTCGTATCCGAAAAAGTATCGTAAGGTACCACAATACTTTAAATCCCTTATTGGCACCTTACATGCAATGCAACACAGCTGGGAAAAAGTCATCCTAAATTTGGCAGTAAGACAGCGGCTTATCACTTTCAACTCACAAACAAGCTGACAGAATTCACATTAATTACCTTTAATCTGACAGTAATTGCTGGTTAGATATCTTTAATTATAAAACGCAAACATTTAGGGTGTTAAAATAAATACACAGAACATGAGCATGATTGAAAGTGTTATGTTCTACCCACTTAAGATCATCTGATGTCAAAGTTTGGCTCAGGTTCCCGTTGTAGGAGAAATGGCTTCCTGGAGGTAGCGGTGATGGCAGCATATGTTCAATCTGTTTGGTTGCAGCCTGTCCGACTGTTCACAGAGATGATGGGGCTAATTAGAAAGGGGATGACTACTGGGGGAGAGATGAAGCCGTCATCACACCGGAGCTCGTTGAGTAATGATGGCTGTCTCGGCTTCCTGCGCGGCCGGCCGCGCTCTTAACTTTGACCCAATTAATACCGCAGGTAAACAGGCCCGATGCCGCGGTCACCGCCGACTCCCTCCCGGGGACGGGCGGTGAAATGAAGCTGTGCGTTTTATCGGTGCATCACGGCCCCGCAAAGTCAACTTGACAGAATGCGGGGCACTTGATAAACAGTCTATCTAGGGCATGCACTGTATATAGCGGGTCTCTCAGGAGGTTCTAGACAAAACCCAAGACATTCCCAGGAAACCCAAAGCAAATTATCCTGACATGGATGAAACAATAGCAAATTGGACAAATGATATAATTTGAGTCCTTTAGGACCCAGCACAGTCTGCTGGTTTCTTCCACTCAGAAATCAGAATAGAGTTTGATGGTAAAGGTCGGGAAACAAAGGTGTTTCTTGATATCGCTGGGAATACCACCCGGTGCCAAATGTAGTCCTTGTTTTGTTCCTGTTTAGCGCTCTGTCTCTCAGGAAGGCGGTGTTGCTTTCAATATTCTTGTTGAAGGAAGAAAGGCTCACTGGTATCGGATTTTATATTTTTCTGACAACAAGCACTACTACTCTAACATGCTGCTACAGGAGGTCCTCAGTTTACGACGGTCCTGACATACAACAATCCTAGATGACTTCGGGCGAGAGGCGGGGCACACCCTGGTCTAGTCGCCAGCCCATTGAGTTTTCCATAACATATCCCCTTAATTAAACACTTGATCATTGATAGTCGATCACTCATATTTAGTCAAATGAGCCAAACGGTTAGGTGTCACAATAGTTTTGTACACCTGCCTGTAAATCACAATACTGTAGCATCTTCCCTTTACAACTTGACTGAAAAAAGTGATGGAAGTGAGAAAATCAATTAGGTCCGTGTGGGATTTTCTCATCCAATATCTCCTCGGTAGGTTTTGAGAAATCTCAAACCAGACTTAGTGTGCACTCTTCTAGTAGGAGCCGTCGTTGGCGACTCGTTAATCACCCGCCGCTGACAACGAAAACCTCCTCGCGAGGGCCAAATAACCTCGAAACAATGAGAGCGAGTAAGTGGCCGGAGACGGTGGGATACTGCCAGCTAGTTGATGTCCCTCCTCATAATGCCGAGATGGAAGCAGCCATTCCGGTGATGGCGGGACAGCAGCAGGGGAGGAACATTATGTGCTTGCAGATTTCTCACAATGAAACTGACCTTCTGTAGGATCATTACATCAACATTTGAGGGCAGGAGATGCAAAAAAAAACAAAAAAAAAACAAGCACGGTATTGCAATGAGGACGCTGTCATGTTAAATGGCTTGAAAAAAAACAACAAAATAAAAAAAATAAAAATTTGCCCCTAACACTAGTTTCTGAACAGGACGTACTCTATTTTGGTCTGAAGCAACCATTTTGGGTGTAATTCGGAGGTTGTATTTTGACAAACACCTACTAGGGAATTCGCCAAAATGAGCCCCAGATCAGAAGTAGGGATCCTAGATAGATAGGCGATGCTAAACTGCAATGCTTTTACTAGGCAAAATACAATATTTTTTATTATAGTTTTAAAACAGGAAGTCTTGGTCCAAACCACACCTTTGATACTTGCGTACGTTCTTTCACAATTATCTCATCATATTTTTCCTCGTTTCTTTTTGATAATTATATTACGTTTTTATTTTCGTAATGAGGTGGTAGCCATAGTGTTGCAATGAAAACAGAAGTTCATGAGCTCATTCTTCCGGAAATGCAGTGGGATTACTTTCAAAAAACAAAATAAACCATCAGATGCCAAAATATGTTTTGAATTTGTTATCTTATTTTGTTTTTGTCAAGCTCGGTCTGCATATATTTTTCCACTCAGTCTTGACTTATGTTTCTGTCCCGCCTTCCTTCACTGCCAAAATGTAAAAGGCCACTAATCTAAGTACTGTAAATTGACTAAATTTGTTGACTAAATTCAAATATCATACTTTCGTGTATTTCGTGTGAGTTCCCTCTCACTAAATGTCGGGGAATTTGGAGCTTGTTAGTATGCTAAATGTGCACCTAGCACGAGAGCTCATTTAGCTAAGGCCAGAAACCGCTAGCCTACTTTTTTCTGACTGCCTAATCGTCACGCTTGCTTAATTGCACGTTTTCATCCCAGAACCGACAGCTTTTGAAAACACATCTATTTGCCCAATATTTCCAGTGATTTTGAGCCGCTCGCAAAGCGTCGCTGCTGCTGCGGTGATGTATGTTTATCATGTCCCACGCCAGTTAAGTCTATATTAGCGAGCACAAACAGCTGTCAGCGGGAAACAAAAGGAGCTGAGTTTGTTCTGCCCGCTAAATGAGGTTGTCAGCATCATCAGCGCACCTCTCCGCTGAGAATAAACCAGAGGGGTGACAGTTTTGACAGAACGGGACACCCGCAACGTGCACCAGAGAAAATCTCATTTGATTATAAATCCTCAAGCGCGCACACACTCAATTTGCAATTTGTTCATTTTCTCGCCGGAGGGGACACACAAATAAATACATTATACGATTTTCACACGTTTAAATGTACTAAAGACTATTTCGCGAAGAGTAATTAAAAAGGAAAACAAACACAAACAGGGAGAAGCGACCTTCAAGCGAGGCTCTCGGACATTTGCATGTGCCGAAGGCTTTTGCGAGCTGATTGATTAACAGAGACAGAGCATGCCGAGACACATCAGGGCCCCCGCGCAGGTTAAGTGGTGCTAAGATCGTTTTATACAGTCTGTGATTAGACGACGGAGAGCTTGACGGCTCTGACTTGCCGTCCTTGCGACATCCTTCAATCAGACGCACTTCTGCGAGTTTGAGACTGTCGGCAGGCTAAAGGACATTCTTTAGGGACGATGGCAATTTTCTTCATCAGGATGTCACTTATGAAATAGATTACAAATCAGGAAAACGTTGCTTAAATCAGGGTTCGCCGACCTTTTTGAAACTGGGAGCTACTTCTTGGTGACCAGTTTGATACGCACTTCCGAAATAACAAAATTACATTTAAACAGATGTTGTTAATAAGAAAATTCATCTATGTGAAGACACTGTTCATGTTAATGATATGCGACAATGACTATCAACAAAGATTCCAAGGTAGGAAACTGATAAATATCAAGACGCAACACTCTTATTTCTATAGATCTCTGCCAGTGTTTACAGTTTCAAATGCTAGCTTCCACGACATTCCCAGGAAATTACAATGTCCCATCACTAGTGAGCTATTTTTAGAACAGGCCCACAGCCTACTCATGTGGTCCTTGGCAGCTACCTGGTGCCCGCCAGTGTCATGTTGGTGACGCCTGGCTTGAACGCTTTAAAATGAGGCCTGAGTCAATCGTGTGGCATAATTGCATTGTCATATACTTTGAATAGCGGGGGTTAGAGATTTCCAAATTTACGAATTATTTAAGCCCACCCAAAGAGGTTTGTAACTGCCTATAGGTGCCACAAGATGGTGACAAATCACTTCTTTTCTATTAGATAAGGCAATGGCCTGACGAAATGAAGTTCCTCCCCTCACTTCAACATTGTTCCTTGACCCCAAGATGCCACCAAATGGCACCGAAGCAATATTTTTATATCACACCTGTCTCGGGCTAGAGAATAGGTGAGGTTTTGTTTTTTTTAAACTAATAACAGAGGATTGGTTACCCCCCCCCCCCCCCCCCGCCCCCCAAAAAAAAAAAATCTGCAGAATTCGCATATGCCAAATCACGAACATGCGAGGGTTCACAAAAATCACAGATATGAAAAGACACTATCATGGGCTTTAATATGACACATGATTCAATGTGGTTTGTTGCACATTCATTTTTTCAACTTTGAACTAAATGTCCTTCAAGTTTGGAGAGATTGTCTACGAATGAAGGGGGAAGAATGTTTTTTTTTTACATTGCTGTGACCTTGAACATTGACGTTCACCTTTGAAGCTCTGGCCCATAAAAATATGTTTTCAGTGACTATCAAGCGGTTTGGTGCTTATTTATGAGTGTGAGACAAAAATCGAGATAACAATACATGTTGTGGAGCACTTAAGTGATTTGACTGTCACGTGAGCAGACTACACTAAACTAGCGTGTTGCTAAAATAGTATTTAGACTTGATCGGGGTTATAAGATTTGGCTTGTAATTGGCCCCTCGCGAAAACTCCCCCGAGTGCGACATAATTATTGACATCATCAAAAGCAATTATGGAGGCATAAGTTGAACGCATGTCTAAATCCTTATTGTCCCGTGGATATTTGTCCCCCCCCCCACCCTCCCCACCTCTTGCATTCATAACAATGAATTGACACCAGAATGGAGGAGGAGAAATAATGGAGCTGGCCAGCTGGGGGTTAAAAGGAACAGCAACAATGAGTGCGACCAGGCGCAAACATCAACAGTCCATACCATGAATCTTAGTTTTTTATACTACTTTTCACCACTTCCTCCGACTCATAAACAAATACTGCAAATACTGTTTGAGTACAAATCATTTTGAATTTCTTGTCACTTACTGAACTCTTGCATATTTTTTTACGAGTCAAATAGAAAGCCTGAAAGCTTTATTTACTAATTTTATTGTTGTTCAGTCCATCGTAGACTAAGGTCTCTAAAACGAGCCTCCTAAAACTCACTCAGAAAAGTTGCCTCCAAAACCAGTTGCAGCGAGCAACACGAAAATTGGTGGACACGGCAAGCATAACAGGACGCAAGAAAAAGTCTCAATGACCCATGCCCAAAATTGAACAGGAAATCAGCCATTTTGATTTCGGACATTCCCGATTTTGTCGAATTCTATGTATTGGTAAGTCCTGGGAACTCCTGAAATGGGTGACGTTAAAGTGCAAAGCTTATTTTGCGACTGGTCTTGGACCACCAGTCAATGCACTTTTGGTACCGCTTCACTGCAGTTGATACCCAAAAAAAGAAATTAGATGAATAAAAAGGTAGATAAAAAATCAGTCCCCGACACCAGTTTCACCCATCGACACAAACCTGGGTGGACATGTCTATAAAAACAGGACGCAAAAAAAAACTCTCAAAGACCTATGTCCAAAATTGAACAGGAATTTGTCCATTTTGATTTGAGGCAGCCCCTATTGGGTGAATTCCAGGCCTCCTATTTTGAAATCGAAAGCAGGTATCGTAGACGCTAAATTGCCGAAGCGCTACCGTTATCGCTATCAATGACCAAACATGGTTCCTTCTGCGAAAGGACAACTCCATTAAACACAGTGAACAAGTAGCGAGGAAAAAGCCTTCTAAATCCTAAATCCACATCATGACCCGGGCCTCTTCGCAGGGTTTCCAGTGGGCCGCGTTCTCCTCAGCGTGAGACACAGTGAGAATCCTCGCCAGCTCGTATATCAAGGGAGACCCCCGCAGCGCCACTCCTCTTCAGCTTCCCTTTTTCCCCCCCTCCAATGCACAGGCTAAGTATTTTAATTAGTTGGCTAATTGTCTAAGTAATTGGAAGACAACTTAGCTCAAAGAGTAATCAATCTCTACAGCCCGGCGTTCTATCACATGAAAGGATCTGTAATTAACACGGGGAAAAGCACGAGATGGTCTTTGACTAAGCTCAATGGCACGGGGGTGTGCGATGGCAGATAAGACAAGAGGATGAGGAGACAGATCAAAGATGTACACTTTGCAGTGCATGCTGGGTAGACAAAAGAGCGGCAACCCCCCCCAAAAAAATTTGTTTTAGGTGTCAATAATGTTAAAATATATGCCTCAGCGCTCCGCATGATTGCTTAAAATGTGCGTCCTCCACCTTAAATTCCCCCAAAGAGTGTCTGTTATCTTGATTTGACAACAGAATTGGCAATTCATTAAATGTTTTTTTTTTTTTTTGCACATTGAAGTATCAGTTTCACTTTGGAGCCGGGCGTTAAAAAGGAGGAGGAGCATGGGAAAGAAAGAAAAAGACGAGGATACGTTTGGGAGGAAGGAGACTAATCACGTCTCACGTTCATCCATTTGAGGCCCCTTAATTTCCCCATTGTAGAAAACAAGACGTATAATGAACAATTATGCATAAAGTCAATTTCGCTGTTGTGCGGGAAGACTTAATTAAAATTACTAATGAAAAAAGGGGACAGCGCACAGTGTGAAGGTTTTCGAGGCCGGTCTCCAAAGCGACTCAATGTTTTCTCTTCATAGGCTTTATAATGAAAATGACCTCAAAGTATTTTATGTATTTGCTTATGAGATTTTTTTTTTAAAAGCTTTTTTAAAATAATTTCCTTCCATCTTGTTTTGAATGTTTAAATAAGAAAAAAAAATGGCAACACCAACCATGGACACAATTTGATCTTATTATTAATTAACTACGATATATTATACTCTTACTGAGTACATATTAAAAGGAGGGTGCATAGCATCTACAACCTTTGCACTATGGTGATGATTTGATTATTTTAACTATACATTTATTATTATAATTAATTTGCATTTTGAGTTAAAGTGAATTGCTGGCATTTTTTAGTTGGAAATGACACAAAAGGAGGCAAAAGACATTAAGAAGTTAGTCGTTGTATCTTGCATTAAAAAAAAATCATATCCCTGACAATTTCAAGAAAACTCCTATTTTAAATAAATAGTAAATAATTTCTTACAAAGTAAATTTCAACCTGATCTACAGCATTCTAATCAAATATAAATATAGCACATGGGATGCATGGATGTATTGAGCAAATTTTGTTCTCTCCCGTGCATCTGAATTCAGGCAATAAATATGCACTAAAGCGAGCCTTGTCATCCATGCAGAGGCGCACATCTCTTGTAGGGGGTCTGATTATATGGTGGAGGTGTACCTAATGTTACGTCCGCTGCCTGTGCAGGAGCACAAGTGATTGTCGTGCATGTGACAGCAGCCTAAACTGGATAATTAGGATGAAACAGCCAGGGGAGAGCAGTCGTCGGAAGACATGATATTCCCTGAAGTCATTACCCCTCCCCTTCTTAGCCCCCCACCCCCAGACCCCTTCCCCCACCTTATACCTCCGCCCCTAAGGCCCGCCGCCGCGAGGGCCAATCGGCAGCGTGGCACTGACAGATTGACAAATAAGGTTAATAAGTACTTTCCACCTCTCCTAAAGGCTAATCAAATATTAATCCTTGAGGTGTGGTCAGCAGAAAGAGGAGGGGAGGGGGAAAAAAACAACAAACAATTGGTGGGGGCGAATTGATTGAATTGATTCGGGGGGGGGGGGGGGGGGGGGGGACAGAAGAAGATGAGGTGAGGAGAGAAGGGGTGTTTCTTTCTCTCTCCCCCTTTGTTCAACTGCAAGAATTCATTCCCGCCTGCAAGCGCTACGGGCAAATATTTGGATATATGAACGCTTAGAGCAAGTTTCAATTTTTAATCCGTCTCCATATTCAATCTTCTCTGCTTTGTGGCGCTGAACTTTGACCTTCTACAGCGACTCCCCCCGCCCACACACACTCACATAAGCATGGCTTCCTCCATTGCATTCATCTAAAAAGTCATTTTAATATGAATCATGAATGTGATCTTTATAAATGCCACCTTATCTACACACACGTAAACATAAACGCTATTGGTGACAAATTAAAATTTAACACACATCTCTTCACCTCCCTTCCTCCCCTCTCCGCTCACTAATCGGACGCCCCGGGACATATCGGGGTGGTGGTGGTGGAGGAGAGATTGGGGGGGCATGCGAGCGGCGCTGCCACACACTCTCCGACTGACTGATAGGGCAAAATTGGATCCAGTGAAAAATGCAAAGACGCTTATCAAGCAACACTTGCAGGCGGCGCTCCCCGCCAGAGCATATGTCAACATCATTTATTAGATGTGGCCGGGGACTAAATTATGTATGATCACCAAAAGAGAGAAGAAGGGAGGGCGGGGGTGTTAGGATCATATGCAGCAGGTGGATGAATAATATTTGAAGAGCATATGAAATGATTAATAAAATATTTGTCATCAATCATGAACCGGGGAGGGAGCGTTCTTGTACATTAAACGGCCACCGCAATCTAATGAGATGCCAGACAAGAGCCCAAGCAAAATAATCAAAAGTAAGTACAAAAATAAAATAAAATCAGCCTTTACAAAGGATGATAATGCTGAATTTTGATTGACAAAGATATTCATTTAGCAGTATGTTTATTATTGTCTTGTACAGCACAGGTGACTCTTTTTTAGGTACACCAGGCACCAAAAAAAAGGGACTTTTGGATATTGCAATACATATTTGTTAAAAAGAGGTAATTTTTACATGATAATACTACGTTTCGATGAGAACGAAATAAAAACATACGTTTACAATGTATTCGTGTGAAGTGGAACATCAGTGTTCGTGATCAATACATCCCAAAAAGTCTGACTAAAAACCGAACCTTATGAAAAGTGACGCAATATTTACCATAGGAAATGATGTCAATCAAGTTATTTTGTTCCAGACACCCCAAAATTGTAACAAAAAGAAATTTGACGTAGAATCACTGCAGATTAACTATGTAAATGAAATGGATAAATGAACAGTAAAGACCCTGTAAAGTAAATTCCGATTTTTTTTCTTCTTCTAAGTACATTGCACATGTTTGAAGATAATTGCTGAAAAGGAGCTATGGCATTTAACTGTTTTTCACCATTTCAGTTTTCTGCTTTTTTGGGGGGCGTGGCTAAACCGGCACCCAGTGACACACTTCAGCAAGGGGCATGTGTCCCCACTCCCCCAACTATATAAGAAATTGTGCGCCATTGTTCGCATCAGTGGTTATTCAAAGCATTTGCAAGTTACTTAGTTATTAGTACTAAGCCCAAGTCTGGTAGCTCAGGAGCTAGCTGGTGGATAGCACCTCGCGTTGCATGGTGAAAAAGGGCTGCCACAACCGGGTGAGTATATTTCAGCCAGACTTAATGCGGATATATTTTCACGGCTCAAACATCCCCCCTGATCTCCAAAACTTTGGGCGGATCAGTCTGTCGTTTTCTCAGCTGTCCATTTTTGAAGCTATGAAGATGACTCACTATCAAAGTCACTTCACTGAAATAAGTCTTCGTTTAAACAACAAAAAAGACACCAAATTATCACTGGCTCCAATTGTTACATTGTCATGGGAATCTACACTTACTGTAAAACTTACTCAAATTATGTATTTTTAATATGAACATGCTACCTAAGCGTTAACTAGAAGCTTTCAGCATTTCAGAGCAGAGAGCAGCCCACAGCAACTGGTCATTTTTCACTTAATGTTTCAGATTTTTTATTTTAAAAAAATATATAAAAATTAAGTATTTCGTGACGAAAACATTGCTGTAATTGTACCTGTCTTAGACTCTGTCTATGAACTCAATTGAACATCAACCAAGTGAAAAGTTGCCTTTGTGACTCCAGTCAATAGCTGCTTATTGCCACTCCAAGTTGAAGTTTACTGGTAAACCAAACATAAAACAAATTAGTCATAATAATTACACATTTAGAATTGTCCATTAGCGTAAACCTCATTCACTGCCAGTCCTCGATCTTAACATGGATATTTGAATTTCAATGGCGGTGAATTACTTTTGTAATGCTAACAAACAATGCAAAATGCTATAGACAGGCTAACAAATAGCATTGGTACCACTGTGTTATAACCTTTTGAGGAACGGATATTTGAACACAAATTGTGGCACATGTAGACAAATAATATAACAATACTCACAGGCATGTATTCTGTATCCTCTGCAAAGAAAGACTAATATTACTGCAGTTTACAGAGGAGCTGTGGGTTATCTCCATGTATATCTGCATTATACTGCCGCCAGGTGGTCAGGGTCTGCACACCAGAAGGAGAAGCTCAAAGTCAGCTGAATTGAAGAAAAAAATGTGCCCAACACTGTTTTTTACATTTTGCTTGATTATGTCATAACTGTATGCTTTTATATTATTTATATATATATATATGTTTTTATAAAGTACAATATTATAGAGTACTATTTTCCCTTCATTAAAAAAACACATTCCCAATTATTTATATATTTAGATGGTTTTTGTGGTGATTATCAATCATTGCACAGAAACCACTCACAATTGCTCCCAGGTTTGTCCTGCTAACAAATCAAGAAACACAGATAAATGCACATTCAAATATTTAAAAAAAAAAAACCAACAACAATTCTTTAGTTTTTATATTTGTGTATCCTAACCAACACCAGCTAATTTCTCAACCTATTCAAAACATTCACACATTAACATGTTTAGCTCAGATTACACTGTGAGTGTGCCGAATAAACTGGCATGTAAGTGCCTACATCAATGTGTACAACAAGTACTAGAAGAGCTAAATCCAACACTTTGTAATAAATAAATAACCAGCCCTTAAAAAAAATAAATACAAAAAAAGTGTGCTGCTATTCGCTCGTCTTTGGTCCGGCACGCGCTAAGTAGCTTTTAATGTTGCCCGATGAGCAATCTTTCTCTCGCAAAAGACTCTTCAGAGATGCTATGTAATTGACTGCACATCTAACAGTATGGAACAAATCCCACTTGCGGAAGGAAGTTGACAAATTGCATTAAAAAAAAATACACACATAGGCGCGCGCGCACACACACACTCAATTGGGTTGAGATTGGCTCGAAAGAAGCTCATGTTGCTGCTTATCCCATTAAACATGAAACACTTTAAGCTCTCAAACTTGCTGACATGTGTGAGGAAGTGCTTAGACGCCGGCGTGCGCTGACAAAAATCAAAGTGGGAGAAGACTCAGGTCCGTACACGCGATTGTTTTGAACAGCAGGGACGCCGTGGAGCCATTTTTATAGGGTGGGAACAAACAAACAAACAAAAAAACAGCCGCTCGACCCCAAGTGTCAAATCATCCGAGTTGGTCCTTCAATAGCTCTCGCCCGACTGGAACATGTTCCGCTTCTTTTCAGCACATGTAAACAGGTTTTGACATGGGTCTTCTTAAATGTGAGGGGGTGAAAGAAATAAAAAAAAAAAAAAAGCTGTCAACACGCAGTATACCTGCTTTCAATCTGTTCCCCATCCCAGGCAATCTGTGGGAACCAGGCCTGTGGCGTCTAATCCTGTTTTCACCCCCCCGCCAAGCAACCCCTCCATCCTCATCTGTATCACACTTTCAATTCCACTCGCCGGAGCCTTTGTGCGATTTTCATTTGATCTCCGCTTTTAAAATTCCAAATCTATTCAAGTTTTTCCGGCGCGTCGTCGGCAGAGGAGCCTGATTTAGCGTCTCCATTTGGAAGCGTGCGTCAAGAGTGTGTCATTGAAACAGGGAAGGGGGATGATTCTCCAGGTTTAAAATGTTAACAAGGGTCTTTTAGCAAGCTGATTTGTGCAGCCTGTTATTGGCTATGTGTGTGTGTGTGTGTGTGTTTTCCTATGTACGTGCAGCTACTGCTACTACATCCGGAGTACTACATTAGGTACACCTGTACAATTGAGCTGTATCCCAAAATTCGGCCTTTACAAGGACTCTCTGAAGTTACGCAATTGACAAAACCGCAGTTCAGTAAATGAACTCAGCTTTTTATTTAGCTCTTTTGCGACACTTCTTCCAAGAGATGTGTTAAAGCTTCTGTGATGTTTTTTTTCTTTATTATTCCAAAAATTTTCATGGGAACAACTAGCCATGAAAATATTGGAAATAAAATCAGACATTTACATATTAGGAGAATACGAGGATCCCTCCCCCGAGCGTTTAAAACTTCAAACGGCTCAGTTTAAGCCACAATATAACAGGAAGAAAAACAACAACATACACGGGAATTTATGTGATGTACACATAATCACATTGAAAGATGAAAGGCCCCAGAATGGTTGAACAGTGTTGACTTTCTTTTAACACTCGTGAGACAATTAAGAATCCTGAAAAGAGAGATGTAATGCAACACTTTACATGTTTGTTCTTAAAGTAACGGAAGAATGGTATTTTTGGGCTGTTTACATGGGCTGCATGACAAATAAGAACATTATAAATAATTTCAATAAATATTAATATTAAAACATTGCCACACATTATAAATATAGTGAAGTATTATGGTAGCACACAGTTTATATACACCATACTACATACAGTGGACCCCCGCATAGTCACGGTCTGGCACCCGCAGATTCACCTATTCACAGATGTTTTTTTTAATTCCAATTATTTTTTTATTGTATTATTTTATTTTACAAATTATTATTATTTTTTTTATTATATAGTTTTTTTTTACAACGCAATTATAACGGTTGATGCTCACCACCTCAGCGTCCAGACTGCAAATGAATAGCCCACTAGCTAATTTAGCCAGTCGATTGATGGGCAGGCACTCCACAGACCTGAATACTTGTATACAAACAATTAAAAGGTCAAATTTCCATAATATGTCCTCTTCAAGTCTCAGCAAACTTTAAGATTTGAGAAGCAAATGCACGTGAAAACAGAAACAAGCTTTTCATTCCCGCCAAATGTCACAATATGATATTTCCACATTGCAAACCATCGAAGAACTGTTTGAAAAAGTCGAGATGATCTTTTTTTCCCCCACCCTTCCGTCAATACTGACAGGACAATATCAATACCCAGCCAAATTAATAACGAAAAGACCCATACTTTTCGCTCCGTAAGAAATTGCTTGAAAAAAACTAACTTTTGGTCCTCTTGAATACATTCCCAACCTTAATTTATGCAAAGACATTTAATATCAGCCGCACACTCGCTCATCTCGTCGGCAACTTCTCGCGCTTCATATCGCTCCCACGTCAAGATAAAAAGAAGCTACACTCGTCTGTTTTCCAAATGTCAAACAATAATAAACAAGTGGGTATATTTTTCTGCATAAATCCCTGATTAGGTGTGCTGTAAGGCCAGGAGATTCACCGCGAATGTGTAAAATATAAACAACGATCACATTGTATGGAAAGGAGTGCGTTCGCTTAGCAAAAAGGTCGTAGCGTTGATACCCGACGAGCTGGATTCACTGTAGCCGAGGGACCACGCCGGCCTCATCACTTCCTGGAACGTATGAAATAGACTTTGCGACGTGAAAAAAAAACAAAAACATAAAAGTGGCACAGCTGAGCTAAAAAAAAAAAAAAAAAAAAAAAAAAAGCTGCAAGGTAACGTGCGTAATGGATGAAAGGATCAACGCGTCTCTGTTTATCATGTGATCCCGATCACGCCGGCTTCCATTAGAATCTTGCAGACGCTACTCAGCACGGAATAATAACACACGAGGTTAATGGCAAACAATACAGTACGTATCGTTACATTTTGCATCGCTTCCTGTTTATTGACACTAATGGACGAATTGGATGAGCGGATGCATAATTCGACGAGAAGCTAAATATATTTTTCACTAATACAAAGTGATATAAAAGGGTCAAAATTAAACATGAAAGAATAAATGACTAGAAATGGAAAACTGACTTGTTCGGAAATTCAAACAATACTGTAGTCTAGTACGGGCAAATAATTGAAGACTAAATTGTCCACAGGTGTGAATGTGAGTGCTTGTTTGTCAATACGTGCCAATTTGTTCCTATTTGCATTATTTACGTTCACTTCTGAGCAGAAATCGGAAGCTAAAACATCTGTTTAATTACCTTTCATCTGCAATGAAACAAAAGTCAAGCGACACCTTCAAAAAGCATCTTTTGCTCTCTGAAACGTTTTGACAACTGCATGAGTAGAACATCACACAAGCTTTAAATAAATCATGATTGTTACAAAGCGTTTTACTGCTAGTAAAACCTTCAGCGCATCTAGTCACTAAATATTTATTCAATATATATTGCCTATCCTGAGTCACCAAGAGTATGTCTTTTTTTTCAAATGCTAACAGTAATGGCGTGGGCATTTCCCGTGACATTTGGAGGTTAATTTGCACCGGTTTCATGGTCACTTATCGACGGAGCGCTCCGGAATTAACATTCACCACGCTCCTTATTGACAGAAGTGTTTAATAAGCCATCAGATGCAGCAAAACTATCGGGCCTGCAAGTGCAAATCTATGCAGGGAATAAGAGGAGTAAAGCTTTGCAGTAAATATTCTGTTAAAACAACAACAACAACAAAATGTCCGATAGTAGGCTGAGTTTGCACACTGTAGAATTCCACTTTTTCCTCGTTAGCTTTCACATTGTTATGGCGCCACTTTGTCACTTTCCTTTTGGACCACTTTTGTGCGTGGCTGATTTTTTTTCTTCTTCTTTATTTTACTTTTTTAAAAATTATTATTTTAAAGCAGGTTCTCAAACAGTGCAGCTTGTTCACTAAGTCCCCAGCACACCACTAGAAGCCAAAGCAAACGAGGAAAATTAGTTGAAGCCGGTAAAACACATGGCACGTCAATTTTTGTGTGACCTCTTTTCTAATTCCCGGCTCCTCCGCTCACTCGCCTTATCTCCCAGCTCGCTGTTGTGCCGCACCGCGGATCATTTCCTGCGCGACACACGCCGCCAACCTCCCAGTGAAATATGCTTATGTTCAAAGGAGTTCTAATGTGGAGTGATGGGCGGGTCCACGCGAGCCTCGCTGCCGCTGACACACAGCTGTCTTTGCTGTAAATCTCACAAATCCACTCGGGAAGGGGAGAAGGGAAAAAAAAAAAAAAAAAAAACCTGACTTCTACTGAAGTGCTTCAGTTGTGAAAATCGCTGCAGTAAGGAGTCATTTTCGACTTGAGAAATAAACTATTGATTTGGAATGATATCTGACCTATGATGGTCGATTTAGCTGAAGTCACTCGAGCAGCCAACATTTTTCCAACCAATATTCCTATAACAGTCGATGTTGATGTGACTCAACTCAACTTTATTTCTCGAGTACTTGAACAAAACTGCAGTCGTAAAAGTGCTGTACATAAAACATAAAAGGCAAGACCTAAAATAATACAATAATAACTAACACTTTTTTTTTTCAAATTAAAATATACAATTGCTATCTTTCCATTGGCATTTATCATACAGGAGATGCCGAGTTTTATTCCCGCTTGTTGCGCATGTTATGCGAAGCTGTTAGTAGATGAGAGCAACACTGACGTCTCCAACGACCATTACGAGGGCGCCGGGATCATGTAAATGGCTGAGACACTGAAATTGTAATCTCGTGATCACAGCGTGTATGATATCGCTCACATTTGCTACAAGCTGAGTTGGAACGTTAAAAAAAAAAACGACAACAACAACTGCAGATTTCTCCAAACTGCAGCTGTCTGTTGATTGCGTCCGCAATCCCACGCAGTTTCACGAAGCCGGCTGAACTGTGAGGTCAAATCAGTAGCAATTACTTTTTAATATTACTATCGACGCTCTTCTTTAACGGACTGGCTTGATGTATTCGACACAATGTCATCTTCCACTGTTTTGTAGTTCAACAAAACAACTACAAATTCAAGCACTGCTAACATCCATAATCACCATAAAAAACATTACAAAAATTCATATTTCCTGCGTAATGAATGTTCTATTATTTATACAATAAATTATGGATGACCAGCTCGGCTCGGGAAAAGCGATCAATTCCTGTCTGGATGGTCTAACGGCACGTTCAGTTATTAGGCGGCAAGCTAACCGCCGCGGTTATTACCTGCGCTCGCCACCATTTGGGGGGAATTTCGACCAAACGGCGATGATTAAAAGATGCAGAGTTCACTGATTTGGTGTCATTGAAAAGACAGTTAACGCCGGCTAAAGTGCTGAAGAGAATGCACATTAAAAGAGCTTTTGGATTAATGCACTTTGGAACTTCACAGGCGGCGGCATTCACACTGAGCCGAGATAGCCGGGAAACATTATTCATGGTGTTTTTTTTCATCCCGACTCCACTTTATTAGCTTATTTGATTCGCCATTCTCCTCACAGTTGATTCAATACATTTCCTATTTGCATAAAACTGTCCGGTAAGATTATCTTCACTTATTCCATCTATCCTAAGAGTCACCTTGTTCAGGATCTTATATGAATAATGAGATTTTAAATTGGAAGACACTCACACAGAGAATGAGGCATTTACAGTTAATTCATCTCATTGAGTTACATTGCTTAGAGGTATTGGAGGGTTTAGATTTTCATTCAAGCATCATATTTAACACTGTCTGCCCCCCGCCACACCCACCCGCCCCTCCATCTTTCCACTTTAGTGGCATTGAAATTTGAATGGCCTGAGCCTGACAGATCCAATATTGCGACACACTGTTGCTGTTTTCATGCGAGCGAGTATATTGTCGCGGTCTTTACCGCCACCGTATGAGAAACGCCATCGCGTGAGCGCTCATCACCTCTCTCGTGTGCGTTCCCCAAATAGTTAAAGCGGCCTTTTATAGAAAGACAAGCAAAAGGATACTGTACGCCAAAAACGTGTCATGATTTGACAGCGAGGAGGCGACACGCGCAGACTGAAAGGGACAGGGGGAAAAAAGAGGGGGGGGGGGGGGGGTTAATTGGCTTTTTATGACTCCAATTAAATAACATTATGCACATAGTGGCTTAACGGCTTATACGTGGCCTCTATTAACAATCTCCTCTTGATTGGTTCTTCGGCTTAAGGTCTCCCGCAACTCGCCGAGCCTGTCATGGCGCTCACGGAAGACGGCGTGTGACGGCAAGTTGTCGCGTGAATACTGAGAGAGTGCAACACCGTGACCCCCCAAAAATAAAATAAATAAATAAATAAAAATACCAAAAGGAAATGGCTTCACAGCATGTTATAGCTTCGACATTTCGGTAGGTTGGATGAGCTACTACTTTATCACACGTAAAATATAGCACAGTGGTATCTTGACTTAAAAGTTTTCAAGCTGTTTATTGCCACTCCCAGTGCAAGTTTACTGTGAAACTAAACATCAAGAGAATTACATGTTGTGTGTTTAAAACAAACTTTGTCTTCAGAATCACCGCGAGCCGAATGCTAACACACAATTAGGGCTAAAAAAAAAAAATTATTATTTTAATCATCGATTAATCTATTCATTCATCGAGGAATCAGATAGTCAAACTTTTTTTTTTTTTTTACTTTGTTCCAGAACAGGACATTATTTCAAATTGGCAGCGTAGAAAATGCACAAACATAAATTGAGTCTGATTCGGTTACTGCTTCGGTCCGTAACATCCATCCATCCATTTTCTTTACCGCTTCTCCTCACTAGGGTCGCGGGCTGCTGGAGCCTATCCCAGCTATGTTCGGGCGGGAGGCGGGGTACACCCTGAACCGGTCGCCAGCCAATCGCAGGACACATAAAAACAAACAACCATTCGCACTCACATTCACACCTACGGGCAATTTAGAGTCTTCAATCAACCTAGCACGCATGTTTTTGGGATGCGGGAGGAAACCGGAGTGCCCGGAGAAAACCCACTCAGGCACGGGGAGAACATGCAAACTCCACACTGGCGGGGCCGGGATTTGAACCCCGGTCCCCAGAACTGTGAGGCAGATGTGCTAACCAGCCGTTCACCGTGCCGGCTGGTCCGTAACATCAGTCAGAAAATCGGCAAAAATGTCGATCATTGTTTTTCAAAGTGAAAGCAAATGTTTGTAAATGTCTTACTTGGATTAAACACAAAGATAATCAGTCTTCTTACTTGGAGGATTACAGAAATCAGAGATAATCTATCTACAGTTTTCAGTCAATGGAGAAGATAATCAATTTTTTCGCTGCATAGCGTTAGCTATTTGCTAGCTAACATCAGCTCTTACTTTTTTGCTTCAATGTTAAAGATAGTTTTTCCACTGTTTATTTTAAAAATATACTACACATAGACAGATAGCTAGATCAATCTATCGATTCAATGTAAAAGATTCCACTGGTTAGCGTTAGCCAATATTTGCTAGCTAACATCACCTTGCGTCACTGTTCCACTGTTTTTTTTTTTGTTTGTTTTTTTAAAGTGTACTACACATTGATCTACCAATCAATTTATTGATCCATCATTTACTTTTGAGGGTCGTTTTCTCAGGCCTTTTTATGTGGTTTTCTGAGGATCGCTTTCATGATGTGATAAACGAAGCAGTCTGCGATTGATATTTATGTATTTTTTTTTGTTTGTTTTTTGTTTTTTTAAAACATTCCTGAATTCAGGCGCAATTGTAGGTCTAATTTAAAAGGCAAAACTTTTTACGTTAAAAGGATAAAGACCGACTCATTCCGTCTGGCGCTTGCAAGGCTTCAAAATAAAAAAATAAATAAAAAAACTAAGCGTGGCCATTAAGGCTGCCTGTGATATGTTGAAAGGGAACAAGAGAGAGCGAGAGGAAAACAAGCATGTGCCTGTCCTGAAGCGCCACTCCTGAGGTGTTAACTAATCTCTGGTGGCCAGTCCACGCGCTGCCTCCTCTAATTGCTCCCCGTATTTCAGTCTGCCGCGAGAGCAGCCATTGTAGCGAGCGCCCAGTCAGCCCCCAGAGGTCTCGCACCTTCATTATCACTCTTTATTGCACAACCTTCTACTGGCACTTGGCACCAAACAGCCTGCCCGATAAAAATAGGAACCTCCTTCTCTCCTCTCCTTTTGCTGGTTTCACTTTTAATGACTAAGACCCAGTCAAAGTCCTCAGCAGGCCCTGTGTGCTTCTTCTTCTTCTTCTTTTCTTCTCTTCCTTCCTTCCTTCCTTCCTTCCCTTTCACTAATTAAAGCCAGGATGGAGTTTATTGAAGGGACCCTGACTTTGTGCTCGCTCTCATCTATTATTAAGAAGGCAGGACAAATCATTTTCAAATTTATATGCTGAAAAACTGTCCAGGGACTGACACAAGGTGGCAAAGGGTGGGGGAAGGTGGCGTGAAATGATGCTGAACACGTGGGAAGGTTTTTATTATTATTATTTTTTTTATATAATGCATAGGTCCATCTAATACAAGAAATGCATCAAAATGTCTGCTTTTACAATGTGTTTTTTTTTAATGCAATGATAATAACAATTAATATTCATTTAGCAACGTTTAGTATTGCTCTTGCTGTGGTGTAGAACTGGACTGAACCTGGTGGACGTTTTTATCTTGAACCTGGTGAAAGAGTTTAACAATGGGTCACGTATTGCAAATTGTGCCATCTTTTTACACAACTCTGATTACAACTGCAAAATTTGCCTTCATTATTTTTTTTCCTTCAATTTCAAGTCACTGGAAAATCGATGTATAGTGAGTTAAACACAAAGTATCAGGACATAATAAAATAAAATTTAAAAAAAACAGTGTGGGTCAGTCAATAACTGTGATTCACATCCCCAAGTTGGGACGTTGTGTTAAACAAATAAAAACAGAATACAATGATTTGCAAATCATGTTCAACCTATATTTAATTGAATTGACTACAAAGACAAGATATGTAATGTTCAAACTGATCAACTTTATTCTTTTTAGCAAATAATAATTAACTTGGAATTTTATGGCTTCAACACGTTCCCGAAAAGCTGGGACAGGGTCATGTTTACCACTGTGTTACATCACCTTTTCTTTTAACAACATTCAATAAACGTTTGGGAACTGAGGACACTAATTGTTGAAGCTTTGTAGGTGGAATTCTTTCCCATTCTTGCTTGATGTACAGCTTCAGCTGTTCAACAGTCCGGGGTCTCCGTTGTCGTATTTTACGCTTTATAATGCGCCACACATTTTCAATGGGAGACATGTCTGGACTGTAGGCAGGCCAGTCTAGTACTCTTTTACTACGAAGCCACGCTGTTGTAACACGTGGTTTGGCATTGTCTTGTGGAAATAAGCAGGGGCGTCCATGAAAAAGACGTTGCTTGGATGGCAGCATATGTTTCTCCAAAACCTGTATGTACATGAATGGTGCCTTCACAGATGTGTAAGTTACCCATGCCATTGGCACTAACACAGCCCCATACCATCACAGATGCTGGCTCTTGAAGTTTGCGTCCATAACAGTCCGGATGGTTCTTTTCCTCTTTGGCCCGGAGGACACGGCGTCCACAATTTCCAAAAACAATTTGAAATGTGGACTCGCCGGACCACAGAACACTTTTCCATTTTGCATCAGTCTATCTTAAATGAGCTCGGGCCCAGAGAAGCCGGCGGCATTTCTGGGTGTTGTTGATAAATGGCTTTTGCTTTGCATAGTAGAGTTTCAAGTTCCATTTACGGATGTAGCGCAGAACTGTATTTACTGACATCGGTTTTCTGAAGTGTTCCTGAGCCCATGTGGTGATATCCCTTTACACATTGATGTCGGTTTTTGATGCAGTGCCGCCTGAGGGATCGAAGGTCACGGGCATTCAATGTTGGTGTTCGGCCTTGTCGCTTATATTCAATGATTTCCCCAGATTGTCCTGAACCTTTTGATGATATTATGGACCGTAGATGATGAAATCCCTAAATTCCTTGCAATTGTACGTTGAGGAACATTGTCCTTAAACTGTTCGACTATTTTCTCACGCACTTGTTCACAAAGAGGTGAACCTCGCCCCATCTTTGCTTGTGAATGACTGAGCAATTGAGGGAAGCTCATTTTCGACCCAATCATGGCACCCACCTGTTCCCAATTAGCCTGTTCACCTGTGGGATGTTCTAAACACGTGTTTGATGAGCATTCCTCAACTTTCTCAGTCTTTTTTGCCACCTGTCCCAGCTTTTTTGGAACGTGTTGCAGCCATATAATTCTAAGTTCATGATTATTTGCTAAAAACAATCAAGTTTATCAGTTTTAAAATAAATATCTTGTCTTTGTAGTGTATTCAATTAAATATAGGTTGAACATGATTTGCAAATCATCGTATTCTGACTTTATTTATGTTTAACACAACGTCCCAACTTCATTGGAATTGGGGTTGTAGGTCCCTCAACCCTCTTGAAAACCAACGCACAGTCTAACACAAACACTATGGTGGAAAGGTTTACCATGGGTCAAGTAATGCAAATCATTACATTTAGATATGTATAACACAGATTTGGTTAAAACTGCAAATCTTTCCCTTTTTAAAATCAAACTGGCACCCGCACCAAACGAAGGCAACATGGAAGCTGGTGACAGATCGATGCCACATGTGCACAGAGTTTGATTTGGACCACCGAGACACCACTAGCATTAGGCACACATAACAGCATTGATTGAAGCCCCCCACCTGCTTCCCCCTCTCCTAGTGCAGCACGCCGGTCACGTGAGAGCACAACGTCCGGGCCAGATTGAAGTTTTCTTCTGTCGTCGGGCCCACCCCGCCCACACAGGTCGTACATTCTTAATTGTCTGACAGCTGCACAGGTGAGCTAGCGTGGAAAAAAAAAAAAAAGAAAAAAAGACGCCTTTCAGCTGTGCCGCCGGCTGGCCGAGATACATCAGGCGGGGGCGATCTTCAAACAAAGATGGGCGCCTTTTAGTACAATAAGACAGCAGAGTTAGCATAGCATTAGCCGCAGAGTGACCGAAAAGCATATGGATGAGCAATTTAACGTATTGCACTGAATATTAAATACGTAAACGCCATCATGGTGCATATGGAGAATTACCAACATACAATTAGAGACAAAGAATGTTCATCTTTTAACCTTTAATTGGAAAAGAAGGGGGAGGAGAAGGAAGAGGGGTGGGGGTGGGGGTGTGTGTGTGTGTGTGTGTGTGTGTGCCTGTGTCAACTGAATGGGCAAAATAATGAATTTAGCAAGGAGGAAGAGGAAGGAAGAAAGAGGAAGGCTAGTCCCTTGGCCTAACGAGCAGCTCACACGGTCAGGGCAATTAGTCACTGTCATATGAGGGCAAATGTAGACGCTTTTTGCAGGCTTGTTAAGTAAAAACTTACACGGGGGTCAATGACACCAAAGAGAAACGCAGCAGCGTAGAACCGTTGCACTGGAAAAATAAACCTCGATAGTATGTTTATGATGATATTCTCGAAAATGCATTACGTACACCTGGACAAGGTCATGAGAGCAAAGATAATAATAAATAAAAATGATTCACATTCAGTTTTTGTTGACACCGCAAATCATTCTTAACAAATTACTTATTTTTTTCTCAAAAAAGTGCAAATTTGTTCTTGTAAAATTACAACTTGATTCTTGTGAAATGAAATTTATATCTTGTAGCACTTTATTCTGATTAAATGACTTGTTCCGAACAATATTTTGACTTCATTGTTTATTAATCAATAACAGCCTTCTTAAAAATCATCTTTAAAATTGTGACAATGATGGCTTATACAATATTAAAGTGTATCCTCCTAAAAGAAATATATGAATTAATTCCCTTGAAACTAAACATTTGTCTTGTTAAACTACAACCTTTTTCACACAAAATTAAAATTGTATTCTCGAAAAAGATAACAACTTTATTAAAAAGTAAGAGTAAAATTACAATAAATTTCTTGTAATATTTTTACATTTTCCCAGTAAATGTTTTCATTCAATATTGCAAATTTATTGTCATAAATTAAAGCTTACTCAAATTTATCTTAGACTATACTTGTTATTTTTGTATCTTTTTTTCTTCTTCTTGTAAAACGACTACTTTTTCTCTCAATACGAATTTATATTTTTAAAAAAAAACTTTTTTGGGCTACTATGACGATGGGGACTTTTTAAAATAACTGTCAACATTTTCACGCGATATCAGAAATGTATTTTCGTAATTTGAAAAGAATATTTCATTCTCTTAAAATGTCTTTTTTTAAAACTTGTTTTCAAACGGTGTCGAAAAATGTGTTCTCTGGAAATTCTGACTTTATGAGAGTAAACTTACAACTGTGTTCTCATCTTTTCATGTGCTGTGATTTTTCTTTTGTGTCACTTTGTCATTAGCGAATCAGTAAACAAACAGCCCCCGTTGCACTGCCACTTATACTGAAGTTTCAAAGTGTTTGGGTACATTTTGTCTCGACACGGCGACACTTCTCCTGTGCGGCGGGCTGAAGAACAAAAGGGGAATTTCACGGCTGCTCAATGAATTTAATTCCCTCCGTTTCCATGCATTATAAATGTACATTTCTTTCAGGGAGGATTTCTCCAATTTGCGCGGGGGCGAGGGTTGCTGCCGCCGGTGGTGGCGGCGGCGCCGGCGGGCATATATGGGTCAGAGACCCCGGCGCCTTATCAGTAATTCGCCATTGCCTGGTTATTAAGGACAGCTTAGGTGGAGAGGGCTGGAGTAGCAGGAAGGGTTGAGGTGAATTGATTGCCTGTGGACATGTTAAACATGACCCTGTCAGGCCTCCACTCCGCGGCGAAAACGCGCCAACCTGCGTGCCTCACTCCAAGTAATCAGCTGAGGCTTTAATAAAATTCAGAAAGTCCAGAGAAGACGCACGTACACACATGCGCCTCCCCGCCCGAGGGAGCGCGGCAAGTTGAAAAGAATGGAAAGCCGCGACGCACGAGGCACTTAACGCTGCGTTCAGCGTAGGTAGCGTCGTAAAAATCTTCCTCAAATCATTTTGGGAGGCGTTACTCAAGTTGTTGCTCGCAGTTTAGCACAGCGTTCACCAAATGTTTTGGGCTGCACGGACCGGTTCGTCGTGGTGGGCAGATCAAATCAAACATCGTTAATATCGAACCAATGTTGGTACTTATATTGATCGCTATCAGTTAGACAAATGTACTAATACAGCTCAGATTGGATTGACTATACAGTGGAACCTCGATTTAAAAGGGGAGGGGTCGTCCGTTAAATCAGGCTGTCTGTTAAATTGAAGCCCTTTTTTGTGGCCTAAAACCACCCAGTATAGTGCAAAATTATTGTAAATACAAAAATACATGAAAAAAAAGGCTTAAAATGTTTGAAGGGTTTTGAAGTTTATCCAAATGTACCTCACATTTGGTGCATGAAAGGGGTGATTTGGAGTTCCAAGTAGACACTATTTTCTGTCCGTTAAATCGGCTTCCGCTGGATTGCGATTCCACTGTAAATACACTTTTGTGATGAATGTGAAAGGGAAGCTGTATACATTTGATATTTACACTATCACAAGTGGAGAAAAAAAGCTCAACTTGTGATAATAGAGTCAAAGTTCAATTTCTCATGAAGATTCATGCAGCTTGGGCAATTAAGTGTATCAACCTTAATTATCTATAATAAAAAAAAATTGGCGTTGAAATCGGCGACACTGGCCCAGTGTTTACTTGGAATCGGTTCGATACCAAAGCTTGCACTATTGCACACCACTACCGGTTTTGCCAAAAGAAGTATTTTGCGAGAGTGGCACACAAACAAATGAGAACAAGTGATTACAAATATGAGGGGCAGTCAAAAATTCCATTTATTGCCATTGAAATGCGATACACACGTAGAAATAAAGCCCCAAAAGTGGGTATTTGATCACTACTTTTCAATATAATCTCCATTTTTCTCAACACCGACTGTCCATTGCTGACCAAGGGCATGTATGCCAGACTCAGTCAGCTGTATTTTAATCCTTTTTTTTCTTTTTTTTTTTACAGCTTCCCTAACTTGTTCGTCATCAGAGAAGTGCTGACCCCGACTCTTTCTTTGAAAGTTCCAAAAAGGTGAGAATCTGATGTGCACGGACGTGTCGAGTATGGGGGATGGGTTATGATTGTGCAGCCGAAGGAATTGATGACTTCACGAGTTTTGAAGCCGGTGTGAGGCCATGGCATTGTCATGTAGTAAGAGGCTCCTATTCTTCGCCTTTGATCCTGGACACCCACTTTTTCACTGTGCTCTACAGCGTACTGGAGCTTCCTCATGGAGAAAATTCAATCAGAGCTCTCCGTTTCTGACGGGTTTTCAACAATGATATCACTTCCAAAATGGCTCACAGGAAGAGGACAGCCTTAAAACTTTTAAAAAAAAATAAACCTTCAAACAAATATTTATGCATAACGTTACAGTGGTTTACAATATTAAATATACCTTTTAGAAATAAAATCTCAACTTTTTTTTTTTTTTTTTTAACACTCAGGCCTATTTTTCGACTGATGATAAAATACTTTTTTGCTCAGTCTCTCTGTGCGGGCCAGTATCAAATGCTCCACAGAACGGTACCGGTCCACGTCCCGGTGGTTGAACACATTGGAGAGTCATCAGTTTAAAGGAGCCGAGGAATTATGGGCCTCAACCCCTCTGGCAAAAAGAAGGTGTTTCACTTGATTAAAGCCGTACTCGCTGGGGTGAGGACCCCTTGCGCAAACAGCAGATTGAACTTCATGATGGAGGGTCTCAGCTGCCGCCGCCCAGCCATGAATAGCGGCCCGCGAGAAGGTGTTGACAGCAGCAGCTGGACATCACAAAGTGATGAAAAGGGACAGGAAGAGTCCAGACTCCAGTGGGGAGGGGAAGGGAAGGGAAGGGAGGAAGTGGGTGAGGAGGGAGTGGGGGTCCTCTACTGGCTGGGAGCAGAACTGCAGCCCGTCTGCTTTGACCTGCGTTTAAATGTTCTGTGTTTGATCATCCATTCACGATGAGTCACTGACTCCTGACCCCAAAACATACATACAGTATATATATATATATATATATATATATATATAAATTACAATACAAGTCAGATAAGTGTTTTTTTTCTCGCAAATGGTGTTTTTGTAGTGATGTACAACTGTAATGCAGACAAGTGAGAGCGGGTTCGAAAAGCTTTTTTCCTCTCTCCTTTTTCTTGTCAAATTCCAACTCACAATAGACAATTTACTGTCATAAAATTACAACTAGTCATAACGTTACAACTTTGTATGATATTACAAATGTATTTTCGTCACGTTATGACTTTTTTCTTGAAAAATTACCACTTGCTGCCACAAAATATTACAAATTTGATACAATAAAAATACAATAAAAAAATAAAAAAAAAAGAAAAATCTTTTTTTTCCTCCTATTTTTTTCCTGGCAATATTACAAACTTATTCTCGTGACATTACGGCTACCTTTTTTACACTATAGTACAATCTAAACAAGTAAAAAAAAAATTTAAATTATGACTTTCTGGTAATATTCTAACATTATTGTAATAAAATTACAACACTTTACCCCCACAATATCCCAAAATCATTCTTGTAAATAAAAAAACACTAAATTTGTTTTCAATACTAAAATTTCAACTTTGTTCTTTTTCATCATGTTTTGATTTTAATCTTGACAACACAAGACAACTTGTTTCATCCAATATTACAAATTTAATCTCATGAAAAAGTAAAACTATCTCGTAAAAATAGTGACTTTTTTTCAACATAAAATAATTCCACTCAAACATGTTTTAAAATGTTTATTTTTGTAAAGAGTGCACAAAAGGTGCATAACAATGAGATGTTTATTATTTTGACTGTACTTTGCAGTGATGTACAACTGTACTGTACTATACTGAGTGTTTTTTAAAAACTTTTTTCTTATAACATTACACATATTCTAATGAAATTAAGCCACTAGTAGAAATACTTATTTTTTCCTTGTAATATTACCAATTTATTGTAGTAATATTCTGAGTTTTCTTTTTCTGCAATATTACAGATTTAATCACATAAAATGTGAGATTTTTGTAAAATGATGACTTTTTCTGGTATCGTAATAAAAACATAAAATTACAACTTCATCAAACCAGTCACATGGACATGCTTGAGATTGTTCAGCCTTGGCGAACACAGGCATGTTTTTTTTTTTTTTTTTTTTTTTTTTCATAGTTGACCTAAAGTTCACGCAAGATGCCCCTTTTTCTCAAGTCTCTATTGTTACTGTGCATTTTCCAGACATGACTTTCTTCATGCTTCCGATTGGCCAAAATAATTTGTACTTTAAAAAAAAAAAAAAAAAAAATGCCATTGTTGTGAACTCTCAGACTGGCCGGGGAGAAAAATGGCTGCGACGCGTAACACTATGTGCGCAGTATGTTGTAAACTACATGACGTTTATTGTTGCTGTGTCATCATATTTCAGACGGGAGCGCGCGCCGTTTGCAATTTATGGTGACCACTTCACTGGCGAGGACACAGCTAACCTTGTTTAGCATCTGAATGATGAAGAATGACATGGGACAGGCCTTTTACACTGCCTCTCTGACCCCTACACACACACCCACACCCACACACGCTCGCACACACGCTCGCACACACACGTCCATTGTCGTCAGCTGCACAATGGAGACTGATGTTATTGGAAATGAGAGGTACGTGTGTGTGTGTGTGTGTGTTTGATGAATAGAGATGGTGCCCTTAGGTGAGGACAGACTATATTGGTGTGATTCTACTATTCACTATTAATGAACTGCCTAAAGGTGCAAATTAGCTTTTAATGGGTGTTACTTTACTAGCTGTGCTTCTACCACACACAAAGACATTTCACTTTTTTCTTAAGAGAAAGACGAGGAAGATGTGTGGGGGGGGGGGGAGCAATTACAGTGTGTATTGTCTGCAGTTATGGTGAAATAAAAAAAATATTAGCACTCAGATTATTTGTGGGGGAGAGGGGGGGGTCGCTGTTGTCGCTTCCTTTGGACTGAGATGAACTTCTGCTGAGTTGGTGTGTTAGCCGCGCGCTCAATTGCACTCTTTTTTATTTTGGAGCATGACAATGTGGAGTTAGCCACTGCAATATGTATATTTTTTAAAGGTATTAAAAGCAAAACATAAACAAACAAAGAACAATATCTCATTCTGTGGTTGTAGCAACCCAATCTTTGAGTTGAAATTGATACAAAAAGACTAATAAGTAATCATTTTTAAAAGGTGATTCCCTCAGTAACAATACAATAATCCCTCGTTTGTTGCAGTTTGGTTACGGAACACCCCCGCAATAGGCGTAACCTGCCAAGTATGCAAAACTATTTCAAAATATTTTTATATGGCCTTTCTATAGCGCAGATTTTTGGGTCTTATTGGTTCACTGTATGGTATTATTCGCTGTAATTTGCTTCTCATGTGCAAGGCTGGTTAGCATCTAATTTCCGTGCTTTAACGGCACTGCATCCGAGCGCACGGCGCAAAAAAATCAATTGCCTTATTGATCGCTGACTAATTAGGCAAAGATAAATGGTTGAACTAAATAAATACAGCCAACAGTAACGAGCCAATAGAGAGCACGGCATACTAATTGACTTCTGCATGATACGGGGGCCACCTTTCTATTGGAGGTCGCATCGGGTTCAGCGGATCATCCGTTAACATTTTATTTTATTTTTTTAATTTCCCAAACACGTCTCAGAGTGAGTTTTGATGACACGTGTGTGTGTGTGTGTGTGTGTGTGTGCGTGGGCGCACGATCAAAAG
This sequence comes from Phycodurus eques, assembly GCF_024500275.1. NCBI lineage: Eukaryota > Metazoa > Chordata > Actinopteri > Syngnathiformes > Syngnathidae > Phycodurus > Phycodurus eques. The sequence continues at coordinate 18,479,209 of NC_084540.1, forward strand.
CTAATTAGTGCGATTTGACACAGGGTCAGACCCATGGGTCAAAGATCAGGACTGATGGTACTGCAGGAGGTTGCTCATTAAACTGGCTCACATGTGAACGTGTGTGCTTATTTTCCTCTCTTAATCACTATTTTCAACGCACATTCATGTACTTTGGAGCTGGTAGTTGTTCACCAGGGGGCGCCCTCTAGCGGGCCTCATATGTCAAGTCACTTTTTCCCTGCAAAGCAAAAGCAAAAAAAAAAAATAAGAATAATCTGGCTGGCCACATAGTTACCACCACCTATAGGAATGGAGTGGAACAACATCGCTTGGTCATTATTTTTGGATCAAAGGAGTCAGACTTGCGCGGCACAGTGGACGACTGGTTAGCACATCTGCGGAGTTTGCACGTTCTCCCCGTGCCTGCGTGGGTTTTCTCTGCGCACTCCGATTTGCTCCTGCATCCCAAAAACATGCGTTGTTTTTTTTCTATGTGCCCTGCGATTGGCTTTCGACCAGTTCAGGGTGTGCCCCGCCTCTTGCCCCAAGATAGACCCTAGTGAGGATAAAGGGTACAGAAAATGGATGGATGGAGTCCAACTTGATTGTTTGGCTTTGGGGGAGGAATGCACTCCACTGAGTAACATTTTAGTTAGTTTGTTTTGCTATAATTCATATGTAGGATGTCTCTTTTTCTCGTCTTTTTTCGTTACTATGCCCTTTCAAGAAATGACTTTCTTCATGCTTTTGATTCGCGAAAAGTTTTTTTTTTTTTTTTTTTAAATGATGTGGGTACAATTGAATGCCAAATGTGGACATGATTTTTAAATATAGAGCTCTACATCAGATCAAATCTAAATGTGGCAGATTGTTCTCTTCTGATTACCTTTTTTTTTTTTTTTTAAATTATCTTTATTAAAAGAAAATGTACATTGGAGCTGGCATTTGAAAAGCAAAGGGTGCCCTAGTGGTTGAAAAATAGTGCTTGTGGTCCACTTGTATCGGGGTCAAATCTAGCAGATTGTGATTACCACCACCTATAGGAGTGGAGTGGAATTGGATTTTCCGGTCCTAATTTTTTAATCAGACAAGTCAGATGTGTTTGGGATTTTTTTGGCCTAACAAAAAGTAAGATTTTAGTCATTTTTTTGTGTTCATTGTTTAGCTATAGTTCATATTGTCGCTGTCAGGCAGAAATCTAGCATGGCCATTTCATATTTTTTCAAAAGTCATTAGCATTGGTTTGTCCCCATGTCGGGTGTTATTTTTACACATTACTAACCAGTTTAGAATGTTGAAAAAACATAGCTTGACAACAAATCTAGTCACTCGCTTAAACTGTCTGAGAAGTCTTGTAAAACTCCGCCTCTAACCTCACTCCGCGGGAGCCGTGCAGCATTACGTCGCCTCAAGATTGAACGGCTGGATATTTTTTGGAGACAATTAAAATACGTTAGATATGTCTGCTCTGTTAAAAATGAATGGCTGTAATGCATTAATACCATTCAGAAGATTTTTTTTTCAAATCTATAAAAGGGATCAAATCTGAATTGAGCACATTTTCTCCGTTAATCACTTTTACCAAACGCAGTCATTTACATTAGTGGAGCTGAAAACCAGTGAGCGCCTTCTACAGGCCTGACAGTGACACGCCTCATTCGTCATGCAACTTTTTTCCCTAGAAGGCAAAAAAAAAAAAGAAATGCAAAGTACTAAATGAATATGCTCTCCCCTCCCATTTGGCGTCCCTCACACTAGTTCATCGCCCGCACTAAGTGCCCTTGTTGACTCAATTGGATTAGTGCTAATATGTAAACACAGGAGGTAATCCTCTAATGAGAGCAACTAAATACGTTAAAATAGCCTAAATGTCAGCAGGTGTCTGCCAGGTGATACGTACGCACCCGAAAAAGCGGCATTAGGGCGGCGAGGATGTTCGGCGGTGTTGTGACCTGCCGGGTGACAGCATAATTACTCGCTTGTAACTTAGCGGGATAATAGCGAGAGCGACTCCGGGGGATAAGACAAAGACCTGTTAATTATTAAAGCTCGCATCGGACCCACACCGGAGAGTTGCAATTATTAACGTTGCTGTTCTTGTTTGTGCTTAAATGCCAGCGCCGCTGTTAATATGCTCATTAGGCAAAATGAGTGATTTTATTACTCTTGATTTGGTTTGGGGTTTGTTGAACATATCCTGGCTCAGCTGTCGCCACTCGGTGAAGGGGAACAAACGCTTCAGGTGACAGCACCAAAGAAAACGAACTTTCATTCATCAGAAAAGAAAAAAGCACAGCATCAAACTTTTGGCATGCGGGAAATGTTTAGACGTAAAGGAGTAAAAGTAATAGCTTCCGCGGGAAGAGAAAAATATGTATATAATGAGAACAAAGTTGAAATGTCCCAGGAATAAAATCAGATATTTCCTTTTTCATAATCTTAAAAGGATAAAATTGGGGTTCTTTTGAGGGGAAAATCATAATCTGATGATACTTAAATCACATTTGATTTGAGGAAATACAAAAACAACAACAATCTTTCAAAACCAAATTTCATCGTTCATCGTATCAATTTGATCATTTTGATGAATGAACATCAGAATTCCCACAAGAACCTAAATTCAATCATCTAAGATTAGTGAAATGAAGACTTTTTTTTCTAACAAAAAAAAAAATAAACAATCTGCCAAATAGTACAACTTTTCCATAATAAAATTTTCTGAAAATAATTTTTACTTGAAAATAATGTATTTGTTCCGCTCGAACGTCGAAAGTGCTTTTATCAGCAAAATGTGTGTGGAATAAATCATATTTGTAAAAAATATATATATATAAATTCAAATACACTCCTGACTTCCTTGTAAAAGTTCTGAATTTCCTGGAAAAAACAAAAAACAAAAAAACACCTTTCCAGATGCTTTATTTTCTGGTGGATTACATTTTTTCTTAATAAAAGAAAAAAAATTCCTTGTAAATATACGGCTTGTATTTTTCCTTGTACAGAAATTACTTACTTAGTCCCGTAAAATAACAAGTTTGTTAAAAAGAAATACATTTTGTATAATTGTCTCATTATGACAAAACAAAATGTTATTTATGTTTGTATATCATCCGGTTCCAAAAATCCTGTTCTCATTCTCGTCTAAATTCTGGAAAACTGCTCTTGTGTGAAAATGGAGGACGTGCACCTGTGAGTAAATTCCATTCAAGAGCTCAATTAAGTTTTACTGGCTGCTCTCCTGTCACTTCTTCCACACAATCGCCCACAATTTTAAACATAATGTACGGAACTGCAATTGAGCAAATTGAGCTAATTGGACAATGTTGCTAGAAAAGTGAACGTGCGAAGCGCTTTAATGAAACGTCGCTGAATCAATAGCTTACAATAGTACAGCCGACGACGTAATTGTTAGCAGCCACACAAAAGTCATTCGGTGGCACAACAATTACGTCCTTCTTGTACACATTTATTGGATTGAACAGACTCTTAAACACATATTGGCGATTTAGACGTCGCCAGATGATCCCGTCTGACGCGTTTGCTCATCTCGAAGCAGTCAAAAGGGAATTAAATAGCACGCGTCGCGAGACTGCAACTCGCGAGTTGTGATTCAAGTTTTATCTGCTGTTAAATCCCTCATTTCTCCTTATTTCCGTTGGAAGTGCCGCTTCGAGGCTTTTGCATCCAATTTGGGGTTTGACAAAAAGAAGAAGAAGAAGAAAAAAAGACAACAAACAGGCAATTAGATGGCTTCTATTGTGGCACATGCAGCTTGTTGAGAAGGCTTTTTCTTCTCCTTCCTCCTCCGCCCTAATGGGCCCCGTGGGGACAAAGGGGTTAATTGATGCAGATGTTGATGGCTTTTACGCATGATGCAGGGAGCATCTCCCCAGTGGCTCCTATTAGAGGCACTTTTAATGAAGTGCTAAACACAAGGCTTTCCCTGCACCGCGCCGTCCTCGGGAAAACTCAGGAAAAACGCAAGCGCATGAAGCCCCCCCCATTCAGCACCCACCCGCCCCGATCAATGGAAGACAGCGTGAGAGGAAGCCAATCAAGGAGGTGTTAACGTTGCCATAATGTCGTCATAGTGCAGGAAAAACAAGAATAAAAATCTAATAAAACGTCAAAATGGATTTTAACCAGTAGAGATGCTCCAATAATTTTTGGAGCCTTAAATTCCCCTCAAATTCTGCATCGTAAAAGGATTATTTTAATATCGGTCTTCACAGAGCCACCAAAGATGACAATATCTAATGTTTAGACTCCGTTCGTGTTCACATGTATCATGTCATATTTCCATAAATGAAGGATGTAAATGTTTTTGACTTACCAGCCATAAAGATTTTTGGTTTTGGTGTGTTGCAAGTTATTGCAGCATTCACAGGAAACCTGCTAACCCGTTTACCGGGTTTGGTCACATGACGTTCTGCATGGAGCGGATTGTATCGTAACTCTTTTAAATTGGATTGCCCCTATTGCAACAATTAACTAATTCAATAAAAATAGGATTTCTTCACCGCCTTAAATTAAATATAATGAACCAATTGAAAGTGTCTGTCATTTTCGTTAGACAGTAATTGCGCTACAAACTGTGCAAATATAGACAATATTGGGGGGGGAAAGGGCTAGACTCATTTTTCCCTCACTAATTTTGCACCTGGGGAAAAAAAATCCCCCAAAACAAATAAAATAGCAAGCGGCTAAGAGTTGTCAGTGGCGTTGAGCCCGAGTGATGCTAATGCTAATGGCGCTTCTCACGCAGCGTTAGCAGCCCGCACTCACTAAATTGTGCTCATTAAAATGACAAACCCAAACACGCACACACATTCAGTCAGGCGTGGTCTTCAGCTGTGTGCGGCATCTGGCCCTGACACCCCAGCAACCCGCCCACCCTCATCACCCGGCTCCCCCGAGGACGTCACGTCAACGCACCAGTGCGAACGCAGCCAATCACATTTGAAAACAATCAGCATCCTTTTCATATCCAATTTAGCCACCTGCCACAGCATCCCATTAGTGTCGGCCATGATGTACTAGTGAAGCTTTATATACGCACGTACTGTAGCTAGATATATAAATATATAATGTAAAGCGTGAGAGTGTCTTCTTCCTGCTCGTCCTCGGTCTTGATCCATCACGAGACGCCAATTTCAAAGCGACGTCTTAATGGTGGTGTCGCCGTATTAATTAGAAGTGTTAATGAGCTACAAAAGCAACCGAAATTAAATTAATGCAGACGAGAGCGAGAGAGCGAAATTAGCTCCAATTTCTGTAAATGACTGTGTAGCGTGCGCAACATATCAGGCGGCCGCGCACGCTCCCATCCCCCCCGAGCTAATCAAGAGCTACATTGCAATTAGGTGCTTAATTAAGGCAACACTCGGGCCTCGCGCAATCCGCCACAATTAAGTAATGGCTGTTACAGCATGAAGGCGGCCCTGTATTTTTTCTGGTGGATGGAACATATTCTCGGGCTTAATGGCCTGCGGGGGATTTGCGCGGCGGCCCCGAGATGTTGCCAAGATGGAGAGCCTTCCATCTCACGCTTCGCTGAGGATCTTTTGCTCCAGATGGAAACCTCACACGATTGGAGGGGCCGTGACGTGGCAATTGGCACCGCCCCGCGGCCGTGGCGGCCTAATCGTCGGTTTTGTCGCAGGTGGTTCAAAGACTTCCAGTTGGACGCGGGAGCTGCACACTATTGACACTCGGCAGTCGGCACATATTTTGGGCGGTGGGCGCGTTCGCGGTGTCGAGGCCCAGACTGTGGACTCTGTTGTCCCACAGTGCCTGCCAGTGGGTAAACAGCGGCTGAGTCAGAGCGAGGTCTAGTCCAATGAAAGCATTCGTCCATTTTCTATGGAGCTTTGGAGAATCATTTTTCTCCGTACTATTTACAGCAGCGGTGTCAAACGCACGGGGATAGAGAACACATTTCCTGCTGGTTTTCAATAAAAGTAACTGTTGCTGCTAATTTTGTCCACCGGAAGGCGCATTGACGACCACTTACCACTTAAATGACATTCTGAAATTGGCTGCTACTCACGATTTGACATCTGATATTGATTAACTTGTGAAGGCTAAAAAGATGCCAAGGTTCAAAAGCAAAGCAAGCCTATTTCATGTAAAATGCTGTGCCACCTTTGCACTACAGTTCTGTGAAAACCAGTACCTCCTGCGGAAAAACATTGCTTAAGAGTCAATCAATCTATAAATGTAAATATTTTCTGAATGGATTTGTAATTATTTGTACCAAAATAATGGTACAATTTTTTTTGGATGGTTGTTATTTATAGCTTATTAAGCCATAAATATACTGGTCGTGCCCACTTGAGATCAAACTGGGGTGACTGTGGCGCATGAACCAAAACGGGTTTTACACCGCCGTTTTAAAATCTTTAATCTAAACTGACTTCTGATAAAAAAAAAAATAAAAAAAAAACTGGGGCACCCTCACTGGCGAGATATACTGTAGCCTGCTGCTATGCATACACTTGCCGGCGAGATGAGGAGTGCTGAAGACGAAGACCAGACTCTTAAACAGGAAATAAAAACAAGTGGCCGCCTGCGTACGGCGAACTGTGATTAAACAGCCTTCCTCGGAGGCGGAATCAAGGGACCGCGGTGTGAACGCCGTCCCGTTATGTCGTCAGGCAAGCGAGCCCGCTCGCTCCGCCGAGACCGCCGCGCGACGCCGGCTGCTGTCACTCACAAGCCGCCATCTGTCAGCAGAACGGCTCGGCCTGTTCGCCAAAAGGGCGCCACGCTCGCCTCAAAGCGCCACCGCAGGGGGGCGCTGCTCTTTTAAGGCTGTTCGCCTTATGTTATACATTCAGTGGTATTTTACTGAAAACATATTTTACTGCAATGAAAGTGTGACTACAAAGTGGCTGTCAAGTGTATAACAAAGCAACAAATGGAGCTAAAAGTTCAAAGCTAACAGCTAAGCCGTGAGCCAATCAGAAGCTTGAAGAAAGTCATGTCAGGAAAAGGCACAATGACAACAATAATAAACAGTACAATTTGATTCAAAGCAGTGTTACCGCGCTGTATTACGTTTTTGAAAGCAATCTTGAATAGTACGCTTTGACAGTTTACTTACTTACTGTAATGCTACTGTAATTTTTATATTGGAAAGGAGAGCCTCAGTTGCTGATGCACTTTGCCGGGAAAAACGGTAAAAGACAAAGACGCAGAAGCTTCTGTCGGCCACACCTCTCACCCGGAAACAGACACGCCACCCCGCCTAGCCCCGCCTCTTAAAGGCACATGCAAGTACACTGACACTACAATACGTACACTACTTTAATGGTGGTAAATTGTGCCATCTGGTAGATCTTTGTTTTTCAATTGAAAACCAGTGCAGGGCGTCTCCCATTTACATAAGTTGGAACACACTGTAGTCTCTCTAACCTATCTTAAGACAGTATAAAGTCACAATTACAATAAATATTTATATGAAAAATACTTTTCGGCCATAAATATAAAACAATCCAACGGAAAAAAAGGAAGGACAGCGGGAAGTGGGCATGCTTTTTTTTTTTTTTTTTGCCGCGTGACGTATTCTAAGTTCGTTGGACGCCATTCGTACGCTCGAAACGGCGTATGTCGAGACAGCGGTGAATCGACGACCTCTTGTATATAATGTGGACGAATTCTAGTGCTCTTTTGTAAAGTCAGTTTTTAGTGTGTGCAGGTGGATAAAGACCAAAATTTGTTGAAAAAATAAAAATCGAGTTTTTGTTCGGCATGTGCCTGAATGTGCTATAACGTACACACGCCACAGATAAGTCGTGAGGCCAACGTGAGACGCATGGCGAATCCCCAGAGCTCCGGGACACTGTTACCTTTGCCGACTGCGACGACGAGGCGGAGGGGAGAAAAGACACCTGAAGTGTTTGAAGCCAAATGAGCTTTTCAAAGGCAATAATTAGACTTGTGCCGCCTGCAGGTAAATTACCTGCTCACCAACTCAACTACCTTCTAATTATAGAATTTTGCCCGGCAGCCTCAGAAAAAAAAAAAAATCCTAAAGCGGGAAAGGGTGTAAAACAAAAAAACAAAAAGGAAAGAACGAAGGGTAAGGCATGTTCCGTGTGCGCTAAGTGACAGATAACTGCGCCAACCTTTGAAAGGATTTCAACGAGATAGTTTCACACGGCAGCCAGGTGCCACTTTTATTTTTGAAAGAGGAGCAACGCTGGCTGGGTGACAAGCTGCTACTTATCTGTGCTTTGCATATTCCACAGTGGATGTCGTGACACTGCAAATTGATTTGTAAGACTCCCAGCCAGTCAAAGCATATTGAATATTTACCCTCGCCAGAGAGAAGGGCTTATCAGCCTATAAAAGGGGATCATATTTTCAAAATTGACTTTTGACGTTTGTTTACAAATAGTTGGATCTCCAGTTTAGTTGGCTGCTCAAGTAAGTGTTACCAGGGGCGATTCTAGGATCAGAGGTTTAGGGGTGCTTCAGCATCAACCCCCCCACCCCAAAAAATAAGAAAAATAATAAGCTAGTCAGTAGCAGCTTGGCTTAAATATTATCACACAATAATTACCTTCTCTCAGTTCAATTCAGTGGTACTGTGTGACCACCAGAATCGTTTCCTATGCCTTGGGGGGGGGGGGGGGGCAGTAAGATCACGCCGACCTAACAACATAAACACTGACTTACGATTAACTGCAGCAAAAATGAGGACCGATAATCACAATGTTTTTGGTATTGAGAATAACTTCAGACATTTTAGAATGTGTGGTTTCATACTGTAATGGAAGAGATTATAAAATAGTTTTAATGGCAAGCAATGAGGCATTTTTGTCCAGAGGTACTATTTGGAACTACAGAAAAAAATACTATTGCAGTCAAATCAATTCTGTTGCAAATTTTTGCTCGATACATTGTGTATTTGGTAGTTTTTAGCAAGTCTGTAGTTGCTTAAGGGGTTTAGGAAAATAAAGCAGATTAAAATATTGCCGGAAGATGATTTTTATTTGTTTATTTTATTTTGCCGCAGTTTGTTTGTGTTTGTGCATTTTTGTCACAAAGGTGTCCACATTTGCGTAAGGTGGCGGCAGCCAACGGGCCTCACGTACGGCTTCATCGCCGCGATGCTAATTAAAATGGGAACCTGCACATCGTTTGTCTTTTCTGACAACGTGAGGTGATTCCTTGCAGATTGACGCTCGGCTGACGCGCACCTCCAGACCGAGCTGTAATGTAATATTTCATTTCAAAGCACCTGAGAGACAGTCATGTGATAATTTATTAAGACGCACTAATTGAGAATCCCATTAAATTATGTAATTAAACACTTAAGCGTAATTACCCAGCGCAGTAGGAACCCCGTGAATTAATTAAGGAGGAAAAAAATACATCAATTTATTTGAATCCATTTGTCCCCTTTCCACTTGTAATAATTAACATTTTAATTGCCTTAATCTGAGCGAAACAAAGTCGCACTTTACTTGACACGAAACCAAGAAATCCACACTCATTAGGATGCGTTGCTGGGAAAATAACATAACAGCTACTTTTTCAGTGTGCGTACATTTCCGTTTTGTGTGCGTGTTGTTTTGCTCATTCACACTGGGGCGAGTCGTATCTCCATGGAAACACAACTGAGATTTTTTTCCCCGACCTGTTTAAAAAGGAAAAGGTTGGGCTCCGACTAATCTCTGGAACGTGAATGCCAGAGATAGAACACAATGTAGCCTGATGTGAAACAAACACCTCTCTGTGTGTGTGTGTGTGTGTGTGTGTGTGTGTGTGATTATCAGCAGCCTGCCTGGATTTGATGCATACCTGGAGAGCAATTTAATATCCTCAGGCCACTACCACATGTCAGGGCCATGAGAATGACACACACACATACACACGCTCTCACACACACACACACTTGCACACACGTAGAAAACAGGAATATCTGTGGCCCCGCTGGAGCCATTTACCTTTCTCAGAGTAAGTTCAAGATATTAATTAAGATAAATCTACCTCAATTCTCACATTCTATCATCTGCTTATTTATCAGAATTATGTTAATCGTTTCTGTAGGGGCCCCGAGAATTATTGCCCATTTTGAGTGCGTAATTCCTTTTAACGTCGGCGCGCCGACTTGCTTTGCATCCAGACGGCGTGACATCTCCTCCTCGGTATACGGTGAGCGCAAATAGCGAAAATCCGCGGGTAGGTGACGCTCATTGTAATTACATTAAAAGACAGAGAAGTCTTGGCCAAAGTTTGGGATTATTTGACCCCTAAAAAATAACAGCAAGCGCAGTGTCTCTACTGCTAAGGAGAATTGGCTTACGCAAGAGCAAGTCTACGATCACATCGACAAAAGGTAACGTAAATGCTGTTAGCTAATTTAATACAGCCTGCCACTGCGAGTTAAGAGTGTGTTGTAATAGCGCCGCAAGTGGTCAAGGAGAGCCACAGCCACCGGTGCACCTTTCAATCGCTTTATTCAACACAAGAAACTCGTTATAGGCAAATTCATGCATTCGCTTCTGTGGCCAGCGCTCAGTTGCTTGTCACACAACACGCGGACCGGCTAACAGATAGCCAGTTAACAGGCAGCCGCTAATCGGAGCCAACAAGAGCCAATGACGCGCTCGTTCGCTGACGCACCAGTCACTCACCAGGCCAGGCCCCACCGCACACACTCAAAGTCACAGATATTACAATGTAGAACGTGAGGATAGTGACCCCAAGAGGACAAAAATAATACATGTATTTTATTATTGTATTGTGTGTTGGAATTGTTGTTCAATAATGCAACTCGATTTATATCTGATTAGTGAATCAATCAATAACTGTATAAGGGACAAGTATAAGTCGTATAAGGGACGTGGTCCAGCTGGTATAGGGTTTGGGCTACGGGCATTGGACTATATGGTTTACAATATGCTCGGTTCTAGAAGGTCACGGACCGCAGGGGTCAACAGAGGACATCCAGCTGAGATGTGGCTTGTCGCACGCTTGTGAGTTTTGTGTGGTGAGGCGGCAAAAGCGGGACAGATCGGACTCCCGCTCAAGCCGGGGAGGACTAATGAGGGCGAGGATGGGGCGAGGCGATGAGTCGTGATTAAATTTAGATCTGGAGCGAGATCTTGACCTGCGCCGGCCCGCGTCTAAGTGACATTTGCTCAAGAGAAACACACTACAGCTGAGGCTTATTAACCTTTTATAGATCCCAGCACTGCCTCCCCGCTTAATTGGCCACTGGATTATTCAATAGACCGAAATCACAGCGAGCTCATCCCACTGGGTGGAGGACAAATCCGGTGTGCGACAATGTACCATGGTTAAATAGAATGTGACTCTGAAAACTTATCGACCTGCAACAAGGACGGTACAAAAACAACAAATGATTCTGTCCGAAGCCGTTTCCTCAACTGGACAAATGGTTTACCGGTCTAACAGTAAATGATAACTAACGTTTTCTAGTCTTATTCCACCGCTGATGGGAAAAGAAAAGAATGACCTTTTAGTAGAAACTGTCAACGCGACTAACTTTTTTACGTTGAACAGATGTAATCCCTTACAGGGCAAGGAAGCACATTTGATAACTTAAATTGGAGTCGGATATAATAAAAGAAAACTGCAATATACTGTAACAGGTTTTCGTTTAGGGAGTACAGGGCTTTGGCACCAGGGTACTGGGTAAGGCTTGGGTTTGGGGTTTTATATTATAGATAGGCAGTGGCAGCCGGTCAATAGAGGGCGCAAAGGCGCTGCCCAGCCACGTGTCATTGTCATCAACTTAACTTTCCTTGAAGACACATAAATAAATCATCATATTGATAGTAATACAAAGATATGTCTATTTTTAGATAAACAGTTAGGGACCAACAATAGTCTTGGTCCCTAACGCCCGCAAATAGTTAAGTGTTCATTTTACGTACTTTGGCTGAAATTTAAGTATGAACTTCAACTGCACTGTAACCTTTACAGGTCGACTTAATTGTGACCTTCTCGAAATGTTTTAATGCACGTCTGACTGTTTGGTGTTTCAGTACTTTTTGCACAACTTGCTACTTTTTTAAACAAGGAGCTGAATGGTAAAATGCATAACTCACTGTATAATTAATAAAGAATATATATATTCTAGTTGCAGCAACTAACCGTTGAACGATAATAATTTGTCAAAATTTGTAGACAAACTTTCTACAGTTGTCATTTTAGTGTCAACTTTTAAAAAATTACAAAAAATAAAAAAACATATATATATATATATATATATATATATAAAATTACAATATATTACATTGCAACTTAAACCAACACTGATGTTGTTGATACATTTTCCAACAACACAGATCCTTAACTGTAAAAATAAATACACATACAGTACTTGAAGGATTCCCCATACAAAAGAACGTGTCCCCTGTGACATGCGCCACATTATTAGATCGTGGATTATTCAATCTCCACTTTATAATAGTGATAAATGTCACATGTGGGTAAAACTCATCCTAAATTGCAAGGGAAAGGATCCTGACACAACTTTAAAAGGGATATGAAATCTCGATGCAGAGATCATCATCAGCCTCTGTGAGTGTTGATGCAAATATGAATTGGGGCTGACTTTTATGCTCTCGTCACAGTCAGCGCAGATGACCGACAAGGAGCTGCTGGAACATTGCTTGTCAAGCGTCTGGCGGCGAGCAAAAGGGTTGAAATAGGGAAGAGAGATCAACATATTCCAAATGAGCAGACATAATCCCAGTGAATGTGAAGTTAAGCCATTTCATAATTAGCAGATTTTCTAATGTATGCCAGGCTTTAATGACCTTTGCAAACGAGAATGCTTGTTTGAATTCCCGCCGTCGCTCACATGCTTTTTATCCCTGCCATATCGCCCTGATGATATGCGTAAGCTTAATGAGCAAGTTGAATGGGAAGCGACGGGCTCGGGACGAGGCAGATTGGAAATGCATTTCCACACCTTGCATATCATCGGCGCGCCTGTAAAGTGGCGGCCCCCTGACCCGTTAACAATGCATTTTAAGCCTTTTCCTTCAATTAGGTACACTTCGTCTGACTCGCATCGCTCTCGTTAAAGCGCTATTAGCATATTAGAGCACACCTCCATCACATTTGAACGGCGCATTATTATTCAGTCATTCACTTGTGCAGATGACAATATGACAGCAGATGATTGCATCTGGAGACGAAAGGCCCTTTAGAAATTTCCACCGACTGCGTTCAACTCACCTCATGTGCAAGTGGATTGGCACTTATTTGTAATATGATAACTTTGTTCACATTAAAAGTTTTTGTTGCTTATTTTTCATGCATTATTGAATAGGCCGCTAAATAAATACATACATACATAAAGGGGACGCTTTGAAAGCAGACATCAAATTCTGACATGAATGGGAAAAAAAGAAAGAAAATTACTTTTGTCAGAGAAATTGTTTTGTTTCGAATCTCAAAATGGCCAAAGAATTCCCAGATTTTGTGACTTTTATTTGTTTATCTGACACACAAAGAAAAATGCTTTTTTGTTTTTATTCCATCCATCATCCATCCATCCATCCATTTTTTACCGCTTATCTGTGGTCGGGTCGTGGGGGCAGTAGCTTTAGCAGGGACACCCAGACTTCCCTCTCCCCAGCCACTTCCTCCAGCTCTTCCGAGGGGATCCCGAGGCGTTCCCAGGCCAACCGAAAGACGTAGTCTCTCCAGCGCGTCCTGGGTCGTCCCCGGGGTCTCCCCACGGTGGGACGTGCCCGGAACACCTCACCAGGGAGGCGTCCAGGAGGCATCCGAATCAGATGCCCCAGCCACTTTTTTAATCCAAAAGTGCCAAAAATATTTACATTTTTTTGTGACGTTCATATTTAATTTTTTATCAAATTATTTAGTTAAAAAAACAGCAAACATATTCCCAAATTTTGAGACTTTTATCATTAACTGATATGAAATTAGTTTCTTAATATATAAAACTCCCAAAATATAAAATTGTGTGACTTTTTTATTTTTTTCTGAAACACAAAAAAAAAACATGGTTTTTGTTTTTAATCCAAAACTGCCAAGAGACTTTTAGATTTTATTTTTTTTTCAAACAAATGGTTTTTGTTATTAATGTAAGAAAATATATTTCCAAATTGTGTGACTTTTATTATTATCTGACATGCAAAGAAAAATGTGTTTGTTAATCTGTAAAACTGCAAATTTATTTCTAAATTGTGACTTTTTTTTCTTTGAAATCTAAGACGTAAAGAAAACTTGTTTGTTTTTAATTCAATCCCGTCCCCTAAAATATTTCCATGTTTCCTGACATTTATACTGTGTACAAATTGTGTGACTTTTATTTTTATCTGACATTTGACGAAAAATAAAAACTATTTAATCTGATGGAAAACAGCAAAAAAATATTATTGTGACTTTTATACTTTCATCTGACATAATTTTCAAGCTAAAAAAACAACAATTATTTAAAATTTTGTGATTCATATGTTTATTTACAGACAAAAAAAAAATGTTTTTTTTTTTTTTTTTTGGTAAATCCAAATAATTTTGGGACGTCTGTATTTTTATCTGAGGGGGGTAAAAATTGGATGTGCCTGCTTCTTATTCTAAACATGCTATTAAAAAGTGCAACAACGTGGAAAATATTGACAAAAATGAATTTTAGTGGTGAAGTTTAGCATTTGGTTTACATGTTTTGCGTACATCGGCCACACGACACGTCACGTAATCTGGACAACAGAGCAAATTAACAGTCGCCAATCAGCAACGGAAATGATTGCTGTGATGGGGAGTATTTGGCAAAGTGCCGCTGATGGCGGGGGAAAACACGCGTCACTTACGTGTGTCAGCTTTCACATAATCTGTCTGTGATTTCCCGTGTGTTAACACAGCTCCCGATGCAGAGTGCAAAACACTTGAGCGGCGCTACATAAATGTCTCCATGTAGCAAGTTGACAATAAACAAGCTATTCACTCGTGGGGATTTGCATGGGAAATGGGCGCATTAGCAGCGCGGATGGGGAAAGATGGCTTCCGAAGAGACGCGGCGCTTTGTCAGGGTGGTAGACGAGACTCTTGGCAGATTAGCGGCGGCCCTGACCACGGAGCAGGAATAAGCTAATTGCTTAATTAGCTGACCCAATTCCGTAAGCTTCTTTGGGCATATTAACAACAGCTAGGCCGCAAATACTTCACAGAGGCTTGTGTTTGTTTTTATGGAATTACAGTAATGAGGATCAAACACAAGTCAGCGGTGAGGATGAGGTGCGCTTGTATTTATTTATCCTCGTGAATGCAGATTTACACGGTAAAAGGAAACTAATTTGCCACCGATGTTTACGCGCCGCCATCCCTCGGTGTTTGTCTAAACAATTACGCCGCTCCGGGGAGTTTTCCCGGCCCCTTTATAAGGCGTCGTTTTTGAGCGATGAGGAAATAACGAGGAGGAAAGTATTCGCATTAGACGGCGTGATGACTGAAATTGATTAAGGTACATTTTTGGAGGTGGCCTATGCACACTTTACATACGTGATCTCAGATGAGCGCACGGGAGGCAAAAGAGTCCTATTTGTGTGAGAGGAACTCATCTATATGCTAATTCATTGGCTTCATTTCGGCCGTACAGGACTGTTTACCTATTAGCTCGCGTGCATGTAAAGGGAATTGGAACATTACAAGTAAAAAAAAAAAAAAAAAGAAAAAACTGAAGAATGGTGAGCATTAGCTCCTGCTCTGTCTAAACTGGAATCAGGAATCAACTTCTGTATTTGTTTCCATGAACTGAGGGTGGGGCGGGCGGGGCGGGTGGAGCCGCAGCCTATCACAGCTGCCGCCGGGGCGAGAGGCGGGGTTCACCATGGAATGGTCGCCAGCCAATTGCAGAGCATATACAGACAAACGACCATTCACACTCACATTCACACCTACAGACAATTTAGAGTCTTCACTGAGAGTGCTTTTTTCATTTTCATTTTGCTCTTGCTAAATATAGGAGTTAATTTTCCTTTGATGGATTGATTATTACCCCCCGTGCCCCCAATTTTTATTTTTGATGTATTTATTTGTTTTCATGCCTTCTATTCTCATTTATGAGGGATTGAGACTTCTGTCCTTGACCTTCATATTTTGGTACAGGGTGCATGGTATAAATTCAGTGTCCAGAATTTGAGACTACAAAATCCTAAATGCTAAATGGTTAGCAATCGCGATTCGCATTAGCACGCTAGCGTTTACCATTTTAGGTAAAAAAAAAATAATACCATTCAACTCACTTAACTATCAAGTTATATTGATAGTACTTTATACATCTAACAGTGTCTTGCAGACGTTCCTCTGTCGTTTTTGGAGAAGTTCATCAGTGGCCCAACAACGCGTCCGTCTACAATAAATGTCTGTGTGAAACATAGGTTCCCAGCAGTGTAAATACATTTCCTGGCGGAACTTTTCTTTTTAATTTGTTGTTTTGGTCCCGGCGGAGCTTCAAGGCAGAAAGTTTTGCGTCAACATATTTTTGAAGTCGACTTAGCCGAGTTATTCGATTCCCCCCCCCCCCGGGTCTAAGGAACATTCCATTGTTGGGGAAGGTTGTCAAGGAGTTTTGAATACGAAATGAGATGACGCCAACCCGAGAACCGCATTCGAGGAAGGACGTCAGAACAGAGTGCTCGAAATGAATGAATACAATTTCATGCAAGAAATATTTAAATTTCAGCTGTAAATGCAGGTCAGTGCTCATGATCGAGAAGGCCTTGTTGACCTTGACCCCACACCACTGTTAAAAAGTCAATGTGGCCTTCCCAAAATGCTTGCAAGGACTTCCAATTTGAGCTGCTTTGAGCTGCAGACGACTTTGTTTTGTTTAAGTCGTGGCACCATAAAATTATTATTATTTTTTGTTTGTTTTGTTTATTAGCCTCGGCGTAAAGACAATTGGGAACATGTCAGAGCACAAAAACGGGATTAAATGCGTGACGGAAACACTCAAACAGTCTTATGAGGACTTGGTTGACAGCTCAACTTACAATGTTAATGTCATTCCTCATGAGCTGCGCTGAAAGAGATGCAATCAACCCGTCCCCGTTCAGACGTCTGTTGTGTTTAAGAGGACGAGGACCCCCCGCTGCCCTCCCCCATCCTTTCCACCCAAGGCCCCCTTTTGCCTTTCTCATTGTCTGTGGTGAACACAGCAGAATTGCCACTTACAGCCGCTAAGAGCTGGACGTTTCATCTCCAAGCTTCCTCTGGACTTTTCGCTACTCATCCCATTTCCACTTCCTCCAAAAGTGCCGCCACTTCATTAACCTTGCCGTCCGTGAGATAAAGAGGCAGTGCATCAAAGCGCGCACACACACAAAGAACACACACGCTGCGTGTCGCACAGACAGGCCCGTTCTGGCATGCAGGAAGGTCCCTTTGTGTAACAAACACTCATACATGTGCAGAAAGCGGTGTAAATCTACATGAAGGGGGAAAAAAGTTATTTCAAACAGAGTTATTTCACTGGTTTAAAGACGCAGAAAGGATTACTTTTTATTTTTGTATTTATTTTTTTTACTCAATGTCTCCCCCTATGGACCTTGGGAAAACTTGGGAAAACAAAAACCACGCCGCATTGAGCACATCACCAAACGCTAGCAATCTCCTGCATTTGCTTCTCGACATGTTGGAAATGTCAAGACGTTTTCTGAGCGGAGACTGCGGGCAGCAAGTCAACGGACCGCTGCAGCGAAGTGGAGACTGTGGAGCATAACGCTGAGCTGAGCTAACAACGCGGCGAGCTCCCCGTGGTTAATACAGATTCGACACGCTTGGAACCCCGAACGCAACGCAGTTCACCCATGTTAACTCGTTTGAAACGGCATCACGCGAATCTAAATATCAATGCGCCACAAAAACAAAACAAAAAATGATGATTCTGATTCTGAACAATTGTGGTGCAAACCTATATTTCAACATCTAAACAGCCTGGCTCTTCATTTTCTGCATTTTTATAACATGGCAATTCAGAATGATTTCCCATGAAGTCTAACGATCGATGCTGCACTCTCCTAAAAAGAAAAGCTTGACGCTGTCATACTGTGTATCATGAAATATACATTTTGGATTATTTTGGTCTGAATAATTTTTTTTTTTTGGTAGCATTTACTGGTAGAAGGTTGCAGTTTTGTCATTAAATCTGCTCTTACTTACACAAACGAAAAGCTCATTTGTGTTGAAAATATATCTTCCTTTCCCTGTACCGAATGTGAACCAAACTGTGACGTTAAAACCTTGGTTCAGAATGTACTGAACCCTGATTTTTGGTGCCCCCTTTAAAACACAAACAAATCTAAAAATTATTTGTGTTGTAGTTTCCTAAAATGAACATATTTTAGCTGTTATTAAATACCACATAATATAATATTTGAAATGTATGGTAAAGTACATCTTTTTGTTTATTTGAGAATCTGTAATTTATCTAGATGCTAGCAACATGAGAAGTGTCCCGGCTGGTCCACTACCATTATAGACGGCTACTTTAGGTATGTGATTGCATTGTATGTGATTTGGGTTACCACAGTAACAACAGACAAGCTGCACTTCTTCTGAGAAGCCGGTGTGCCAACCAAGTGATTCCAGAGCTGTTATTTGGAGCTAAGACGACTACATTTTGTAGCTTTAAGGAAGATTGATTGGGAGGTGATGCAAGTAATTGGCGCTGTCACGCGTGTGACCCGCGCACTTCAAACTCAGGGGCTCCAAAGCCAGCCTCAGCCCGATGAGTAACGACTCCCATTTCAAAAATAAAAATAATTTAAAAATAAAAACATGAAAGTGGATGAGAGCAAATGCATTAACTGAGTCACAACATTGTTTTACTCGCACCACATACAAATCTCTGTGCTGTATTTAATCCCTCTACCCACAGTTTCTGCAAAAAAAAAAAAAAAAAGGATATAAATTATTTTCCTTTGGTGGAAACGGCAAATCCCCGTCTGGATTCTGTTAAAAGGCTTAAAATGTCACTAAATGCCAAGGCTGAGACTCCCGCTCGTGCGCTCGGGGTCTTTAAGACAAGATGTTCAAGCGTTGAAAGTTACCTGAAACCGATGAGGTTAATATTCTTATCGTCGGGCGGGAGGCTTGTGTGAAAGTGGATATTGAAAAATAGCCAGGTAACCCCACGCATTAGCAGCTATCACGCGGATTAGCCTCGTAAATACAAATCACGCATTTAATTGTTTATTGTCGGGAGTATTTGGTTAATGTGATAAAGCGCGTGAATGGGAATAAGTGGGATGAAGGTGGGAGAAGCAAAAAAAAAAAAAACACCCCTCCAAAAGTATCGAACAGTGAGATCAATTCCAATATTTTGAATGAAAACATTTGGGTTTGACATCAAAATAAGATTTAAAGCTGTTTTTTTTCCCAGATATTTCTGTCTGGATCGGATACACAAGTTAGAAGATCACAACTTTTGTGCGAAGCCGCAAATGTTTCATGTGAGCAAAATTCTTGACTGACAAGTGATTATTCAAACAATAAAAAGCACAGGATGTCAGATTTTGGTTTCACCTGTGAAGACTACCATTTATGCTACTTAAGACTTGTAACAAAGATGAAAACCAGAGTGCCAGCGGTGGGGGGAAAAGCAATTGTGAAACTGTGAGCTTGAGCTGGTCCCTTAACAAAGTTGTACGGTGGCCCTAAAGGGTAAAAAAGACTTCAAATCAGACTAGTAGAATAAATCCTGACTTAGCTACAGTGACCGCATTAGCGTAGCATATTAGCATAGACGTGGCCCTGAAATGGATGACAAAAGGCCACCGATGCGAAAACGTACAGCAATCCCCGTGAACAGGCTGCCAGGGTGAATCATGGGTAAAACGCGACCAGTGACGAAGAAGAGGTCGGAGAGAGACGCGGCGCTCTTTTTTGCGCCACGGCGTCACACGCACATTGTGTGTCGCCGGGGAATTTCACTGATCCCGCCACGCGGCGGGAGAGGATAAAAAGTGAGTGGCTCAGACCACGAGTGCGGCTCGCGTGAATCTTCTGCGGCGTCGAGTCGAAAGTTGCGCTGCCGTTCCGCCGGGGGGGAAAAAGTCTGTCAGAATCCTGCGTGCCCGCTGATAACATGCTTGGATTAGGGATGTTTAAGGCAAGTGAAAATTATTCATTTGAGATGGATGAAAGCCGCACTTGTCAAGTCTACCAGTCATGCACTTTAGATATTTCATTTCCCACTCGCCCGCCATGCATAATTTCCCCTCAATGCAAATTTTTACACGCTCTGCTTTCACCGCTAGTGCTGCGTGACATAGAAAATGGATCTTTGCCACGCAATAGGTAAAAGAACAATGCCATTTTTTGGTTTGCAAGCAGGTGTGAGAATCTCATTCCAAGTGACAGAATGTAAACAAGCAAGCTTTTAAAAAAAACAAACAAAAACAAAAAAAAACGATAGAAGTGGCAAGCAGCGGAGCTGATCTGTTGGGCGTAGATCTCCAATAAGGCTTTAAGCTCGCTACTCAAACATTATGACGCCGCTGATGAGGAGCCACGTCTCGGCGCGCACGCCGGGCCCGATAAATTAGAGGCGCCCTTCTCGTGTATTCATCGAAGCTAATGAGGCTGATCAAATTACCTGGAGGATCGTAATTACAGGCCAGCGGCAGCAGTTTGCCGGGGGGATAAAAATGATGCAACTGGGCTCGCGTGTGCCCCAGGTCACAACATTAGCGACCATCTATGGCAGGGGTGGGCTAACTTTTGTGCTCAAGGGCCTTCCTGAGTCTTTTTATATATATATATATATATATATATATATATATTTTTTTTTTTTTTTTTTTTTTTTTTACGCAGGTGTGTAAAATATGGCTCATTTTAATCACCAAATAAGGAATTATAATGAATTACCCAATTGTTTAATAAAATAAAAATGCTAAATGTATATGACTTCTTTTACTCATATTTTGTATTTGTTTATTACATACAATACATGTCATGAGATAAATGAATAGAAGCTACAAAAATTTGAAGCCAATTTTACGAGGCAAACGGGTAAATAAATATGTTTCTTACTGCATCCTCACTGCAAGCTGTTGCTAATGCTTTGCTTGACCTGTTTAGCTCCAACACCAATTTAAGGTCTTTTCAAGCACCTGACCTTTGTAAATTTCCTTCAGCATGTTAAAAGAGATGCTATAAACTGACAAAATTATGTTTTGTTACAACGGAAACGCAAGGAAATATGCACAGGTTTATTATTACTGTATATTTGGCGAACGGCTCGTGTCTAGAAGTGAAAGTGACAGGAGATTGTATGACGTTGTATGAGAACTATTAACACAAATAATATTCACAGTTTGTGTTTGGATTAAAAAAATATATATTCCTGAGAATTGTGAGGAATGTTTTTGCACCATACTTCAGGATGCCAGCAAATATAACACATAAATTGATCAACTTTAAATCAAGAGGATATGCATGTGCGAATATGAATCATTGCGGACAAATGTAAAACAAAATTTGTATTTTTTCTGTAACAGAACGTCATGCAGTCTTTTGCAACTTTTTTTTTTTATATTCTCAGTGTCTCTTTGCTCTGCAAAAACCTGAAGAAACCCTGTACAAGAGAACCAAAAGAGTAGAAACACCTCTCTCAGTTTGATGCAGTGCACTTCTTCACCAACCCAGTCATTAACATTGCCTTACAATGCGAGTGAAGACATCATTTTAGCTACACTTTGCGCCGTGGGTGTACCTACAATATTGTTGCGTTCCGATGAGTATATTTCTGTGGCAAAGTTCCCCCAACAAGATTACAAATTCAGTTCAAAAGAGACTTTTCATACAGATTAAGCACTTGACGGCTAATGGCATATTCTAATGAGCAGCCTGGACACAAGAGCTCACCTCAGAGGATTCCATTTCATCACACGCGCACACACACAAATTGTTTTACTTATGAATATTAATGTCCCTCTAATTTGAGGCTGTTGTTAATGCTTGTCGCTCGGCGCTAGCTGGGCGAATCGGGTCCCCGTCCTGTTCCAACCATGTATTAAACACCCCACCCACCCCCTGACACTAAGCCCCCTCGCCTTTGATTCTTAATTGCACCAGTGCAAGCATTTGCAGGAGACGGGGCGCAAAGCTTTAATTAACTCTAATATCACACATTCAAGTCTCGACTGTCAGAAGCATCACACGCGTGCCACTTCTTT
This sequence comes from Phycodurus eques, assembly GCF_024500275.1. NCBI lineage: Eukaryota > Metazoa > Chordata > Actinopteri > Syngnathiformes > Syngnathidae > Phycodurus > Phycodurus eques. Next base: position 18,501,384 of record NC_084540.1, read on the forward strand.
TTTTTTTTTTTTTTTTTTTCTTTAAACACACCAAACATCATCTCAGAACTCAGTTCCGACTTCGTGATCACAATTTCATGCATTTCAACGTGAGCCGTGTGTCATATCTGCTGCAATTCATCTACATTTTGTCTTTTTTTTTTAGATGCATGTTTGCTTGTTGCCAAAAAAAAAAAAAAAGAAATACATCTTTAAAAGAAAGATGTGCAGCAGGAAAATGGGATTATTAGGTAAACTGGAGAACGCAACTTCTGGAGAAATTGCTTGTGAATGCTGAATAGCTGAGCTGAAATGCTGAAGAATTAACTGAAATGCAGCATGTAAGATTTGAAGTTGGAATGGTTTGAATCGGTTGAGAAATGTGCATGGAGAAGGGAAAATAGGTCAAATAGCTCACAAATTGGGAATTTTAGAGTGAACATTTGGGAATTTGAGGAATTGTGATAATCGGACCCAATATATCCTGAATGAGCTGAATATTTTGAAGTTGGAATGGTTTGAAATTGTGGAAGGAAGAGGTGAAAATGTAAGATATCTCTTAAATTGGGAATTTTATTGCAAATATTTGGGGAATGTGATTTACAAAACAATAATAAAATCCCAAGATGTCCCGAATGAGCTTAATATTTGGAAATTGGAATCTTTTGAATCGGTCACGAAATGAAAGAAGGAAGAGGTGAAAATGGAAAATACCTCTTAAATTGTGAATTGTATTGCAAAAATCTTGGGAATGTGATAAAAAAAAGAAAAGAAAAACAACACGATGTCCCGAATGAGCTTAATATTTTGAAATTGGAATGGTTTGAATCGGTCAAGAAATGTGAAAGGAAGAGGATAATGCGATAAAAATTTCTTTAAAAAAAGTCTTGAATGAGTTTAATATTTTGAAATTGGAAGAGTGTTAATTGGTCAAGCAATCTGAACGGAGAAGGTAACTATGTAAAATATTTCCTAAATTGGTAATTTTACTGTGAAATTGTGATAACTAGTTCCCAAGATGTCCTAAAAGAGCTGGATATTTTGAAGTTGGAATGGTTTTAATTAGTCGAGAAATGTGTAAAAGGGAGGTAAATGTGTAAAATATCTCTTAAATTTGTGAATTTAATCATGTATAGTGTGGGATTTGAGAATTATTGAGCGTGGAAAATAGTTCCCAAGATGTTCTGAATGAGCTTAGGAGAAGCTAACTATGTAGAATATCTCTAAAAATTTGGGAAATGTGGAAATTACCGGAATCCATCCATCCATCCATTTTCTGAGCCGCTTATCCTCACAAGGGTCGCGGGAGTGCTGGAGCCTATCCCAGCTATCATCGGGCAGGAGGCGGGGTGCACCTTGAACTGGTTGCCAGCCAATCGCAGCGCACATACGAACAAACAATTCACACAATTCACTCACATTCACACCTACGGGTAATTTAGAGTCTTCAATTAACCTACCATGCATGTTTTTGGGATGTGGGAGGAAACCGGAGTGCCCGGAGAAAACCCACGCAGGCACGGGGAGAACATGCAAACTCCACACAGGCGGGGCCCGGGGATTGAACCCAGGTCCTCAGAACTGTGAGGCAGACGCTCTAACCAGTCGGTCACCGTGCCGGAATTACCGGAATGTGGAAAATATTTCGTTTGGAATGAGTTGAATAATTTCAATTTGAAATGGTAAAGACTATCGTCATGTCCTGAATTGTGCGAATCTTTTGACGTTTGAATGGTTTGAACCTGTTGTGAAATGTGGAAGAGGTAGACAGTCAAAAGAAGTGGGTGCAATAAAAAAAGAAAATAAAATAAAAAAACTGGGTGCATGAATGCTCATCTTCCGCACAATAATTCCACCTCTTGCACATGCACACACTAATCCTCAAAGAATTTATTGGACAGAGTTGCTACAGCGCGCTTTCCTTCCCAAACTAAAATGCTAAAAGCGAGGAGGCCGCACGTTCCAACAGCTCAGGTGCGGCGTAATCGCCACGGAGATATTAGTAAAGAGTAATGTTTAATTAAAGCACGTGAGACGTGTGATAAGGCCGCACTATAGTTTATAAGCCTTGGCCGCCATAAACTAGCGCTGGAGCTAATCCTCTTTCACTTAGCGTTACTGTGTCGGCATGGCTCAAACTTTCTCTGTCTTTTTTTTTTTTTTGCAGCATTTATAAAATTAGCAAAGAAATTAACTGTCTGCAAGTGTGGCAAATTGGATTTTGCAAGTGGTGGCTGTGTGTTTGTGTGTCTGCGTGTGAGAGTGTGTGTGATAGAGCATAGCCAGGCTGCCACCTACAGTACAAAGTGGAGGCTGCTCAACACGTGTGGCTTAATTAACAAGACCCGCGCGTCCCCCTCCTCCTCTGTCTTCTTCGCCTGCTAATGTCGTTACAGGAAATTTGTTAAAATCCATTATTGAAATTATTAATGAAATAATTTCAATTTGGCTCAATTTGGAGACTGTGGAGGGATTACACGTGTGTCTAATATGCACATAATTCAGCGGGAATTATTTCAGCAGCCGACGACCTACTTTTGACCTCGCGCCACCTGATTGGCTGCATTTTTTGTTGTTGTAAAAGATTAATGACTCATTAAAGAAGCACACAGTGACACATCATCGAAAGGTAGAATTTTCAAGAATAAATATAAGATGGTAGGTAGCTGAGTGTCTGTTTGTGTGTGACATTGGGAAATGTGACGTGCAGGTCATATGATTAAGTGACAGCGAGCTAAAGACAACGTGTGAATAACAATTTGTCTTCCAAAATTGGACATCTTTTACACTGCAGTCAAAATAATAAAAAGACAAGATCACCAAGGAAGTCCAGACCTAAAACAAAGCCAAATATTTTACACAAGTGTTTGTGTTGGACTTTAGCAGTAATCCTGCAAAAGTAGGGTTCACACACGCCGACAATCAGGCCTAATTTGAGCATTTTTTTCTACCCTTTCGATCAAAGGCCGAAAAGGGAGATTATCAAATGATTATCCTGAGAGATTATCCTTTAGTGTGGGGTGTGTTAAGAATGATTCTTCCTCCCCAGTTTGCATGGAAAACAGTCGAGTTGACAATCGTAAATGTTAACCGAACTCTGTGTTTACAAATTCGGTTAAGATGTTTAAAATCGGTATGAGGGTACCCTGCTTTATGCACACGACCACCTCAAAATGTTTCAAAGTTGTAAGAGTAAAGGCAATCTTTTGTCTAACAATTACAATTTTATTGCACTCGTTGCTTGCTTCTTCGACCGAACAGTTTTGAGAGGGAGGACTTCCTTTTAGGTTTGCCTTTCTTTACTCCTATTGATAGCAAAAAGAAACGAAAAACAACAAACAAAATACTGTAACTAAAAATTGTCCATCAAATGTAAAAATGAAATGTAAAGATTTTAATAAAGAATGATACACGGTACATACCCAAATTTTTCATCATCGTGTTCAGCTCTTCGTCCTCCGCCAATTCCCTGTAAATTAGCAAAAAAAAAAAAAAAAGATGCATTAGTGTATGAAATAGTGACAGTGCATTCAAGGAACTACTCTACCACAGGCTTTTGTTTTTCCCTCTTTGTACTGAAAAAAAAATCAATGATGTCATCACTTACTCGAGTCGACTATCATCACCTTAGCATCAACTGCAGAAAATCTCAAGATACCCATTTCTTTTGGAAATTAATAATAGATTTGTTGTTCCTTCATAATAAACCCCTCACCTGAGGCGGTCGTCATCCAGGACCTCCACGATGGCGTTCCTGCCGTCCACGATCTCCATTAGATTACGCATCAGCATTTTCTCACGCGCTCGCTCCTCGGCCGACTTGGCGCGATCTATCGCAGCCCACGCGAACGTCAGCTCAAAAAGCAGCGGTGGCAAAAGCGGCGGAGCGCGACGTCAACTCTTACCGGGCTTCTCCAGCAGCCTGCGGAGTTCCTGCTCGACACGTGGCTGCTCCCGCTCCAGCTCCTGAGTCCTCGCTCTGAAACACAATGTGAGGGCATTACAGTTACCGTCATCGTTCCATTTAGCTCAGAATACTAAGCGATAAATAAAAAAGACCAAGCAACAGCTGGCAATTCGAGTATAGATGCTATCGCCACTCACGTGTAGACAAGTTCAGACTCCTTCCTGATGAACATTTGCTTCTTTCGGATGAGCTTGAACCAGTCGACCATCAGCGGGTCCATCAGCAGGTCGCCCTCGCCCTCTGGAAAGCAGCAAAACAACATCTTGCTATACTAATGTCCTCAATTCTCTGCTGGATACCAGCAACAAAGAATATTGAGATTGATTTTGAAGCACAAACATGCAAACGCATGAAGTTGGGACGTTGTGTTGAACATAAATAAAAACAGAATACAATGATTTGCAAATCATGTTCAACCTATATTTAATTGAATACACTACAAAGACAAGGTGCTTAATTTTCAAACTGATAAACTTGATTGTTTTTAGCAAATAATCATTAAGTTAGAATTTTATGATTGCAACGTGTTCCCAAAAAGCTGGGACAGGTGGCAAAAAAGACTGAGAAAGTTGAGGAATGCTCATCAAACACCTGTTTGGAACATCCCACAGGTGAACAGGCTAATTGGGAACAGGTGGGTGCCATGATTGGGTAGAAAAGGAGCTTCCCTGAATTGCTCAGTCATTCACAAGCAAAGATGGAGCGAGGTTCACCGCTTTGTGAACAAGTGCGTGAGAAAATAGTCCAACTGTTTAAGGACAATGTTCCTCAACGTACAATTGCAAGGAATTTAGGGATTTCATCATCTACGGTCCATAATATCATCAAAAGGTTCAGAGAATCTGGAGAAATCACTACATGTAAGCGGCAAAGCCGAAAACTAACATTGAATGCCCGTGACCTTCGATCCCTCAGGCGGCACTGCATGAAAAACCGACATCAATGTGTAAAGGATATCACCACATGGGCTCAGGAACACTTCAGAAAAGTAATGTCAGTAAATACAGTTCGACGCTACATCCGTAATTGCAACTTGAAACCATTTATCACCCGCCGCCGGCTTCTCTGCGCCTGAGCTCATCTCACATGGACTGATGAAAAGTGGAAAAGTGTTCTGTGGTCCGACGAGTTCAGATTGTTTTTAGAAATTGTGGACGTCGTGTCCTCCGGGCCAAAGAGGAAAAGAACCATCCGGACTGTTATGGACGCAAAGTTCAAAAGCCAGCATCTGTGATGGTATGGGGCTGTGTTAGCGCCAATGGCATGGGTAACTTACACATCTGTGAAGGCACCATTCATGCTGAGAGGGACATACAGGTTTTGGAGAAACATATGCTGCCATCCAAGCAACGTCTTTTTCATGGACGCCTCTGCTTATTTCGGCAAGACAATGCCAAACCACATTCTACACACGTTACAACAGCATGGCTTCGTAGTAAAAGAGTGCGGGTACTAGACTGGCCGGCCTGCAGTCCAGACCTGTCTCCCATTGAAAATGTGTGGCGCATTATGAAGCGTAAAATATGACAACGGAGACCCCGGACCGTTGTACAGCTGAAGCTGTACATCAAGCAAGAATGGGAAAGAATTGCACCTACAAAGCTTCAACAATTTGTGTCCTCAGATCAAAAAAGCTGGGACATCAGCACTGAAACTGAAACAATAACAAAAACTTGTATTTGAGGTTTCACCACCAGATTTACCCCAAAGGGTTGTTTTTCGATTTCCTTCAAAAAGTAATCCAGAGAAACCCATGAATGTCGTAACAGTACAGGGAGGATCGTAAGATCTAGTAGCTACTTCTAAATGGACACACTTGTAACACTCTGTATAATATGTATAAAACAAATGTTTGGTTGGGTTGTCTTTGTATGTTTTTCTTATTGTTATCCATGAAATGTGTTTGTTTTTTGGCGCGTCGCCATCCAAACGCGGTGGCAGATGAGTGAGGAAGATGTGGGCGTACCTTCCTCACAGCGGCGAAGCTTCCTCTCCAGCGCCACACCTTCTCTCTCCAGCAGCGCCAGGTTGCTCTCGATGTCGTCCAGCTCGCGCTCAATACGCTCCGTCTGGATGTGATAAGATGTGCGCTGATATAAAACAAAGCGCTTTTGAGAGAGCTATTCAAGACCTTTCATTATTAAAAAAAAATAATAACTCTGACTTTTGATAAGTTAAATGAAAAATGTCAATTTCTTTGGACAGCGTACGTGTCACGCTGTTAATTAATCTCTAAAGAGACTTAATGGAGGGAACTTACGGAGGGTGACCTCATTTCAGCGCTGGGGGCGTTGATGGGTGACAAATACTTTCCTTTTTTAGCGCCTAAGAGGTAGATGAAATAGGATTAGACGGCAGCTTTTGTCACATCTGACTCCACTGGATGGATTTCCTGTAAAAACTCACATTTCATCAACAAAGATGGCTGTTAGAATACGTGTGTGTGTGTTCAGGTGACGGCGTACCTGACGGGATTTCCACCGCGGAGGTTGGCGAGCTAATGGCCTCCATAGCTGGCCATCTTGCAGGGGATTTGACAGGCGAGCACCTCCTGGGAGGATCGGCTGGAATAAGGACAGGGAGCTTTACGTCTTATTGGTCTGCACGCACTTCAATTTTCACAGGATTTTCAACACAAACAAATAAAGGTGTGGAATGAGCTAAAAAATTTCATGTGTCATCTTTATTTTTTTTTTCATTTGCAGTCACAAATTCTCAACCAACTGTCTCCATTTTCTATATACAGTACTGTACACTTGTATTAATTTATTTTTGGTAGTCATATTCCTCATCACACTGCAGCGAGCCCCCACATATTCATGGTTTGGCATTCCTGAATTCGCTTAGTTGGAATATTTTTTGACATCCTATCCTCCGTTACTCACTGAAAAACCCGTCTATTTGCAGTTTTTGCACTCGGGTCGAAATCATGTCTAATATAAAAGTATTGCTTTGGTGCCATCTGGTGGCATCTTGGTGCCAAGCAACTTTGTTGAAGAGATGGGAGGAACTTCATTAGGTTTAGTCAGACCATTCCTTTGTCTATTAGAAACAGGTGCTTTGCCACCATCTTGTGACATCTGGAGGCAATTACAAATCTTTTTGTGGAGAGCGTCGGTGACTTGAAGATAGCATCATCACAAGAACACTTGACTTCTCACTTACAGCGCTCTAAAGTTAAAGCAAGCACCTTGTACGTTTTCCAGTGCATCCATTTTCCATTTTCTACACCGCTCGTCCTCATTTGGGTTGTGAGTGAGCTGGAGCCCTGGAGTTGGCTGTTTTCGCCTTCGGTTAGCAGCTGGCTGTTAACTGGCTAACTGTTAGCTGCGTGTTGAGTGACCGGGCATCAGTTGTGGGCGAGCCATAGAAGCTAGTGTATAAATGTGCTTACTATGTGTTTATGTTGGTCAGTTAAGTGACTGAAAGTGTACCTGTAGCTGTGTCTATCGTTGACCAAGTGGAAAAATTACCCATGTGAAGCTTCAAGGCAGAGATTCTGAGTCAAATTTCTATTCTAATCGAATCATTTGAGTTACTCGATCAATCCTTTCAGCCCTAGAAGCAACTCACCCAGATGCCCTTGGCCAGCTGGTGAAAATGTGACAGGATGAGGCGGCAGTACGGTCACTGATGTCGGGGGAGGCCTCGTCGGAGTGGTGGAAACGCTGGAGAAAGAAGTAGACGAGAAGTCATACCGATGTTGTTTGCTGGAGGATGCCGCGTCTTTTCTGCACAGTAGAAAGAACGACTGTGATAAAGCGGGATGGCAATACAGGAGAGGAAGGCCTCGCCTTCTAATTTGACTGCTTAGAAGCAACAGCGGGGAAGAAAGTCACACGAGAGTCGTTAGCAGGGGGGCATAGAAACGAGATGACTTGCTGTTAAAAGGAGGATAAACCTGGGGGGGAGAAGCGGTAGCGTAGTTTAGAGATGCAAAGCGAGATTAGATAACATCAAGAGTGACGGGTCTAATAAGCAAGTTAGTTATATTGATAGGCTTTACCTTGGCGGCTCTGCTTTGCTTTCCACAGATTTAGGTTTTGATTGCCTCTCATAAGATTGATCTGCGGGCAAAATGGGAAATTTACGGTAATTGTAAAAAAAATTTCAAGAAATATATAACGGATGATTTTTACCGGATCCCGATTTAATGGACGTCGGATTTAACAGACAGGAAACAGCGTCCAGTTGGAACTCAAAATCCCCCCTTTCATGCCCCAGTGAGGCAAGTCTGGATAAAAGTTTAACCATTTTTTTTTACATTTTAAAGCTTTTTGTAATTTACCTCTTTTCAATAATCATGTACTGTATTGAGTGTTTTCAGCCAACAAAAAAAATACAAAATAATAATTTTGTACTGTACTGTTGTTTTTAGGCCACAAAGAAAGTGCTTCAATTTAACGGACAATCTGGTTTAACGGACAGCCATTCCCCCTATTAGCCCGTTAAATCGAGGTTCCACTGCACAATGATTATTTGTGTATTATTAGGGTGGGGTGTCGGGTGCCTGACTAAAATAAACAGTTGATGAATTTGCTGGCCTGTGGTAGTCGCCGGCATTGGGTCGCTACATTTGATCGCCTCGGGACGTGCGGATTCTTCACTGGTGCGAAAGTTCCTTGCTGGACTTTTGCAGCACTCGACTTTTGACGCAGTAGAGTTTGCAGCTGGTGCGGACTCTCCTCCAAATCTGCAGTGAAAAAAAAAAAATCCATAAATTAAAAAAGGCAGAAAAAGAGATGAAAAATAGTAAGAAACCAACACTCACCGTCTCTCTGCCGAGCGAATGGTAAACAGACGTTTGTTGTTATTGTTGCAGTTTTCCTCTGCCAATTTCTTTCCAGCATTGCCCCCATGGATGTGCGGCCATTGCGGGAACACCGGCCTTCCCGAGGGCTCTGTGGACTTCCTCCACGGTGGAGAAGGCGGCGGCACTGCTTGGAAAAAGTTCTGCCGGGCTGCTTGAGTCTTCTGCGCCGAGGCGGTCCAGCATTGAGTCGGGTTGACGGGACGGACGGGCTCGGAGGAAGGCGCAGGCTGGATGTGGATGGCGCTATGCAACAAGCCAGATGCGGGCTTGATCCGACCCTCACGGGAGGGTTTGGAAATCTTCTCGGGGTGTACGCGGCAAACAAAAGTGTCCAGATCCTTCCCCGGCTTGTAGCCTCCCGCGTGGAGCGTGACGGAACACTCGCAGCATCTGGAATACCGTCACGACAAAACCACCAGCACATCCGTTAAGACAGCTGTTTCTCAAACATTTTAGGTCCAGTGGCTTACAATAAAATTAAATATACTTTTTGGGAATATAACCTTCACTTCGTTTTTGATGAACATGTAGGCCTACTACGCTCCTGTATTTTACTGATGGTCATTATGGTGGTACTTGGAGAGAGAAAAGTTTTCGGTTTTTTTGGGGTGTTACTTGGTTTAAAAAGTTGGAGAACTAGTAGCTTACATGAAACAGCTCCGGTGAAAGAGTTTGCCCTCCACAAAGTGTCTTTGGACCAGATGAACGTGACTCTTGCAAGCCACACATTTGCTGTTAAGCGTTCCAGTTTTGTTGGGGATTGGCTTCTGGAAAATAACCGTCACAACCACAATCGGGTCTCATTGGAGGACATGGACAGGCGTATCGAACGAAGTGACCCGACCTGAGCCGAAGCTTTTGCCAGCTTGGGAGAGGTCCCGCCGGCGAGGGTGGGAGGAGCCTGATTCTTGATGGCGGTCTTGGCTTTGGCAGCCACTGGGACATTCTTCTTCTCCGACGGCACCCACTGGGAACCCTCCGACGGCCGCTTCACTCCTACTGCGGAGCAAGGAAAAAAGTTTCAAAACATTATGGATTACATTATTCTATAGGAGCTTGGTAATGTCAATCATTTTCGGCATGATACCTTCAGTCAAAACTTTTAAACACAATAATTATATAAAATATGTTTTTGCCATTAAACATACAGTGTGTTTAAAAATAATAATCGAGTAGGGGGATTTTGGGGAATATATTAATCAATAATCTTATGTAAGAAATATGTAAAAATCCAGAATTATTTAAGAAAATATTCTATTTGCTTCATTAAAATTCATGGAAACTATTTAAAATAATAAATAACAAAAGGAAACTTTATTAGATTTTTAAAATATTTAATACATTATTTATTTTAAAAATAAAGTACGCAACATATTATTGTGTTTCTCGAAATGAAAGTTTACCCATCCATCCATCCATCCATTTTCTGAGCCGCTTATCCTCACAAGGGTCGCGGGAGTGCTGGAGCCTATCCCAGCTATCATCGGACAGGAGGAGGGGTACACCCTGAACTGGTTGCCAGCCAATCGCAGGGCACACACACAAACAAACAACCATTCGCACTGACATTCACAGCGACAGGCAATATAGTGTCTTCAATTAACCTACCATGCATGTTTTTGGGATGTGTGAGGAAACCGGAGTGCCCGGAGAAAACCCACGCAGGCACGGGGAGAACATGCAAACTCCACACAGGCGGGGTCCGGGGATTGAACCCCGGTCCTCAGAACTGTGAGGCAGACGCTCTAACCAGTCGTCCACCATGCCGCCCAATTGATAAATTATATTTACCAATATAATAAATAATTTTAACTAACCATCATTATTAGAAAATATTGTAGTTGTATTGTATTACACTAAATTATTCAAAAATATATTGTAATTTTAGATTTTTAAACAAATTATGAACAACATTGTCAATTATCGTGCAATAATAATAATAAAACAACACTATGAGTATTGCAGTTTTTGTCACTTTCTAGTGTCATCTCCAGCTAAAAGAAACCCAGTCATCCACCTGGACACACAGAAAGACGTTTGAAGGAAGTCAAGTGGAAGCCAAAGCAACAATGGTATTGCATTTATCCACAAATATATGATATTGAATAAAATATACACAAATTCCGTTTTACAGTTGCCATGTCTGTTCTGCCGTCAGTGGACAAAAGTACAAAAAATACAATGAACCATCTTGTGCCTGTCCAACAAAAGCATGCATCTCCAAAACATCTTGAGCAGAGTTAGCCTGAAAATGACGATGAAACGAAATGTTCTCACTGGGCGGTCGTGCTTTAAAGTAGTTGTAGTACTGAGACACGTAGGTGAGAACGCTGAGTCTGTCGGGGATCTTTAAGGCCACCATGTCCTCGGCGTCCAACAGAGCCGGGATTCCCAACTCCTCCTCCGCCACCTGAAAAGCCTTGACAGGGAAAATTCTGGACATTTGGCAAGCCTGCGTCACCAGTCAGACAACACAATCGTCTTTAAATAGACCTAGATAGCTCACTTCCCGTGCACTCGTGGGGATACAAGAGGGAGTAACTCGGACATGACTTTTAAATGTAAAGTCTGAGTGTGACAAGAGGCGCTTTTGTCCAAGTTGTTTCTTATCGAACAACAGTGCAGGAAATGTGACACTTCATGAAATATACAAGGGTGTCCAATACCAAACTGGTGTTTCCTTGACGAGGAGCCTCGTCGGGGGTAGTGGAAATGGCCTCAGAACTTCAGCTGTGTCGCAGGAAGCCCACTTCCGCCAGGTCGTCATTCAGACAACAACACACAGTGACACGCCGGCGAGGTGCAAAAAAATTGAAAATGACTACGATCACGGAAGAGTCCCAGCTATGGGACTTTGCAGGTTAACAGAACCGGCGAGGTCAAGTAGACGTTTACTAAATCGACAAAAGTACTTGAGCACAGGTGAAACACAAACATAATCTAAAGGCAAATTTAAATGCAATTTGCATTCACGTGCTGTTTTTGACCTGCTGGTTTCATTTCCACCGATCATTACATTTTGCAAGCGCAGAACGAGACTCAACTTCCAAGTGGAGTTCTTTAAATTTAGGTACACACAGATGACGGCGAATGACAAAGCTGTTCTTTTTAGTACTCCTATCATCAATTTTGTACCTTATTTGGAGAACTGGAGACAATCTGTAAAGTACAGTATAGATTTCTTCCATGTTTCCGGCAAATGAGTCACTTTGAGAACTTTGCTCCTTTGTGGGCCGTCTTGTGACTGTCTGCCACCATTTGGCAAACGGAGAGCAAATTCGTATTACCCATCTGTTGAGGAAAAATGCCTCCGATTGGGATTCACCTGGGCGAATTCTCGCCCCGGAATTCACAGCAAAATGGCTGCTTCAAACCAAAACGACATTGCGTTCAAGTTTGAGCATGGGTCCTTGAGACTTTTTTTGTGAGTCTTGCTACGATAGACGTCCACTCAGTTTTATGTCGATCGGTGAAACTGGTGTTAGGGGCTGATTTTTATTTATTTTTTTAATAGCTTTCCAGGGGGCTCTACTGGTTGAGTTTGTATGTATAACTCTTGGGGAGCATATTGAGGCAATTAATTTAGGATTATTAACAAAGAGTAATAAAGAATGACCCTTTTAAATGGCCCCTGATAGTGAGCTTTCCCCCCCAAGCTGCCCTTATCTAGCGAGTGCACATTGATGGAGGCGTGACATCACGCGTCAAAGGTTTTAAAGGGCCAAACAAGATGCAGTCTCACCAGCTTGTTGTTGTCAAACACGTCCTCCATGTGGAGAGAGTCGTAATCTCTGTACACACACACACAAAACAAAAAACACATGCACACATAGATGCATCTTTTCTACTCACAATACAACTTTTTAGAACTTGTTTTAATTGTAATAAGCAGGATCTGAGGCGAACGAAGCACTTGCCCAAAGGCCGTGTGACCACTAGGGGCTCCGAAGAGCATCCAACCATCCATTCTCTGAGCCGCTTATCCTCACAAATGTCGCGGGAGTGCTGGAGCTCATCCCAGCTATCATCGGGCAGGAGGCGGGGTAGACCATGAAGTGGTTGCCAGCCAATCGCAGGGCACATATAAACAAACAACCATTCGCACTCTCATTCACACCTACGGGCAAATTAGAGACTTCAATTAACCTACCATGCATATTTTTGGGATATGGGAGGAAACCGGAGTACCCGGAGAAAACCCACGCAAAACATGCAAATTCCACACAGGCGGGGCCGGGAATTGAACCCCGGTCCTCAGAACTGTGAGGCAGACGCTCTAGCCAATCGTTCACCGTGCCGCCTCTCAAGAGCAATTAATAGTTAACCAGAAGTAGCATTTTATTTTTGCAGGATGAAAGGAGTTACTTAACACATTCACTGCCATTGACGGCTTTAGAAGTTAAATATCCATGTTAACTGGGAAGGCTGGCAGTGATAAAAAAAAGAGAAAGAAAATAAATAAATCGGTCCAAAAATATTGATCTGCTACAAATAATATATCTTTGTTCACCTATCGATCCCAGCGACATATCATGACTGGCAGAACAATGAAATGTTCTTCCATTAACTTCAATTTTCAAGTGGAGGGGTTGAAGCCTGTCACTTTCAACACGAGCAATTTGATTAGAAATCCAGTTAGAGAGATACTGTGAGGAGACCACAACTGACGTTTTATAAGTGTGACATGTTATATTTAGCCGGCACAGTTCTGGGTAGCGGGATTTAAATCCCGGCCCTGCCTGTGTGGAGTTTGGATGTTCTCCCCGTGCCTGGGTGGGTTTTCTCCGGTCCCTCCGGCTTCCTCCCACATCACAAAAACATGCGTGGTAGGTTGATTGGAGACTCTGAATTGCCCGTAGGCGTGAATGTGAGTGCGAATAGTTGTTTGTTTCTATGAGCCCTGCGAGTGACTGGCGACCGGCTCAGGGTGTACCCCGCCTACCACCTGAAGATAGCTGGGCTAGGCTGCAGTAAGCCCGCGACCCTAGTGAGGTCAGTCACCAGTGTACCCATTTCTAGTGACATTTCTGTATGGTGGTGTGCCATTAATTTTTTTCCAAATGTAAAATATGTGGCTTGCCGCAATTAAAGGTTGAGAAATACTGCAGTACACACTGTTATGCACTTTTAAAAATATATATATATACAATTAAATATCTGTGTGTGATTTTGTTATTGGCGGCACTTTATTGTTGTTCTTGCATTACAAATAATTTTTTTGCACATAACGGTTGTAGTTATTTGAAACCTAAAAACACTTTTGCATTGAATGCATAGTATGTACTGTATATACTGGTTAATTTTTGTTACTTCAGGTTGCCGTGTACAGTACTTACATGAGGTCGGGTCTGTGCTTGTGGATGAGGGCGCAGAAGGCCAGTCCGCTGCGGAACGACGTGGTCATGTTGGTGATGTTCACGTCCCGGTAGCCGACACACTGGAACCGGCACCACTGCTCCAAAGCCTGGATGGCAGACATGCTCCCGAAAAGCGCTCGCTAATGTTTGGGAACTAGTGAAAGAGGTAGGAGGAGGCTGGAAGACGGGTGGGATGGGTTTGGACTCACTCAGCTGCGTCCCGTTCTGTTTTGTTAGCTTCTTGTTTTAGGCGAATATGCGGATTGGCTCGAGTTTCTGTCTGCGCCCAAAAAAATTTTTAAAAAATTAAAAAAAATTACGCGCAACCGCCGAAATAGACAGCGCGAACGAGCGTAGAAAAGTTCACAAGAAGTATTCCAAAACTCACACGTAGGTATAGAAATTTATCCAGGCTAATTTCAAACTAGTATATACTACTGGACATCATTTGAAATAAGCGACGAGGCTGGGCTAGTTATGCGCCACATGACGCGAAACTGCTCATTCGTCAGAATTTAACAGTGCTAAATTGATCAAAGCTCACCTGTGGAATAGTTTTAAAAAAACAAAAAACTAATTTTTCAAAAAATGTTGGCTAATTTAATATAGTCTCATAATACAAAATGAGTATTGTATTCAATTACTGTAAGTATGATTATCAGCCGTTTCGGCGTGACGTCACATGGGTACTTGTGGGTGGCAAAAGCCTAATTAGCTTTTGCTCTTTGCAACTAAAGTAAACAAACAAACGCTTCCATGTCACGTGACCAAGGCAAAAGGATTGAGAGAAGAGGATCAATGGCTTGAATGATGAATTTTCGTTTATTTTAATTTTTTTAATAAAAGCCCAAAGGCTCAGTTATGTTAATTAGTGTCTTCCTATCCTTTTTGCACAAGATGGTCACTCCTTTTCTTTTTTATCATCTTGTGCACACAAGGTCCTAATCGTGTGTGCAAATGTTCTTATCCAGCATGCTCAAGATTATACTGCAGATTAGGGTGTAAGTATTTTAAAAAATAATTACAATTATCTTGTGCACCGAGGATAAAAACATGTTCACAAATGATGATGCTGTGCAAACATGTTGAGGTAGATTTAACACCCCACCACGCCTTGTGGATTTGTGAAATGATGTACCAAATATTTGGAAATTGTTTGTTTCTTTGGTGTTACAAATGGCACAAGAAGGCCTAGAAGTGTTCCCCCCCATACACGTTTACAATAATGACTTTACTGCTGAATTAGCATTGGCCAGTAGGGCGCAGTATTAAGCTGCACTAGTTCATGGCAATAAGGTGTGGATATCATTTACAGCATGCAAGCCATGTAAACCATAAATGAGGTGTGTCATAAAATTCCAGGACTGGTGTCGCTAGTTTTCCCCTTTGAAGCAATCCCTCTGGACTCAAACGCCCGTTTCCAGCCTTCTTCTGATACATCTTCATGCACTCCTGGAAGGATTTGTCCGGGATCCTCTGCAGCTCCGTCGTCACGACCTTCTTGATGTAGTCCACATCTTCAAAACAAAACAAACAACAACAACAAAATAAACGGAGTCAGGTCGGCTGAGTGTAGAGGTTGTTCGGGCACGGCGATGTTCTTCTCGGGCCAGGAAGTGTCGGATGCTCAAGTCCTTGTGCGCAGGCGCGTTGTCATGATGAAGCAGCCAAGAGTTGCGGTGCCACAACCCTCTGAACGAAGCTCGCAGACGTCCTGCTTGATCATCTGCCGCAAACTCGCGGTTTGGAGTTTGAGTTTCAAATATATCTTTGGTGACCACCAGTCCTTTTCTGACACATCTGGGATTATCATATTATATACATTTTGTATGGATTATTTTTTTAAATTATGCACGCAGACTCAAGATGTGGTTTGTTAAAGTAAGTTAATGAGTGAGAATTATACTATAAAACAGTCACATAGTTGAGTTTCATTCTGGACGAGGGCAAATTATTGTTTTTGTTCTGGGTGCTTTCGTCACATTTAAAGTCATCTTCACTTCATCACCTGCCAAATACTCCATCTGGTTCTATTTAGAGTCAACATAGAGCTTACTTTAGACCACGTATCAAACTCAAGGCCCGGGGCCAGATCCAGCAATTTCATGTTTCTTGCTAAATTGCTTTGTTCTTCTCATTTTGGCAAAAAAAAAAAAAAAAAAACATTTTTGGTAATGTCAAACTGTAGTGCGGGTACCACTAGTAGTGCATTGGGTCCTACGTGCTACATGAAGAATCACTACATTCAATGTTTTTCTTTTGTTTTGTTTTTTATCCAGTACAGTACATTTCAGTTCAGTTGCATTTAAGATTTTAGAACTGTTTGTATTCAAATAATTATTGAGATGCACTTTTTATTTAACTTATGTGCGATAAATTTTCATTGAATTGAATTCAGTACAGTCTTTTATTTTCCTATATTTTGGCACCATATTTTCAAACTCTACATAATGTGACAGTGGCTTACAATAAAAGCGAAGCACTGCTTTAGATCGCTTAAAACTACACCCCGCGCACACTCACTCATCGAGACTTCATTCTTCAGCTATTTCCATTGTTTATCCCGCAAAGGCGGTCAAGGATGTCAAATTAAACGGCCCGCGTCCCTGCCTCACTCTGACATGATGCGTAAACCGGTCATCGGAATCAAAGCGACAGGACATTTTAGTTGTGACAGATGAATATGCATTTTAATTGGCACAGGAAATAAGCACAACACACTTTCCGGCCACTGTATTAGGTACACGTACACAATCTATTCATTTTCTATACCGCTTGTAGGTATAGGGGGAGGATTTGAACCTCTTTTGACTGTGAGGCAGAGGTGCTCGCCACAAGCTCACTGTGCTGCCCTGCCTGATCTAATGAGGTCCAGTAGAAGCGCTGTGCAAAAAATGTCTTTTAAAAAAATAAAATAAAATATTACCCCTATAAAGGCAGGCATTTTTGATACAGGTATACCTAATGAAGTGAAAAATCAAAATCATGAGAACTATTCCTCCAATGCGTTGTTCCCCCCGCACCTTGAGAGCATGACGTATTTCCTCCGTAACGGTGATATGTAAAAACAGGAAGCGGGAAAGTGATCAATCACCGTGCACGGCGTCCACTTCCTGTGTTCGGGACGGCGCGATGCCCGCCGACACGTTGACGGCGCCGTTGATCTCGGCCTCGTGCTCCCTGGCTTTGGCCCTCAGCTTGGCGATGCTGCTGGAGCGCAGCTGCTCCGACCTCTGACCGGCCACTGCGGCGCCGGCGGCTTTTGTCCACGGGTAGTTGCCGTCGTCTTCCTGAGCTCTCTGCCAGCGCTCGCCGTCGCAAGCGTCCTCGGGATGTTTTAAACGGATTGTTTTATCCAGGAAGTCTCCGCATTCTCCTTTCGGGTGAGGCTCAGCACGCTGGCCCTGCAACTTCAGCTGACGCCTCATCTTGGCACGCCGGTTTTGAAACCAAACCTAGAGTCACAATCAGAATCCATCTCATCAAATATGTCAAGTCAAAATGTATTTCAGTAGTTGAAGTCAAGAAGTAAAACATTTTTCAAAATTTTCCATGATAGTCTAATTGAGATCCACCAATAAATAAACATAGAAAGAAAGCAAAGGTCTACAATTGTTTATGAAAAAAGTGTCATACTTTGAACCCTGTGGTTTTATTCATTTATCAAGAACAGCAATAATGTTGCTGGGTCAATAATGTTTACTTATCCAAAAAGTGTCCAAAACAAAACCTTATAAACATTGTTCATGTCACCATCATTACCAGTACTAACCAGTTGTATACCAAGAAAATATTTTTTATCTATTTTTCATGGTATTTCTTTACCTTTAGAAAAAAAACAGGAGTGCTGTGAAGAGAGGTATCAATCCAAGTACACTAAAACAAATAAAAAGGACAGCATAGCTTTAAATGAGTCACGCTGCAGCTGCTTCAGCCACATATTAGTCTTGGCTAGTGAGAGTTAGCAGGTGTGCTATCACACACATCCATCTTGACGCGCTTCAAAGTGATGATATGTCTACACACACACACACACACACACACACACACACGTCTTTTTAATAATGTAGATCTTCCGTTCACATGCAAACTGTTTTCCAAACGCCATTAGCTGTATTCTTTTTTTCCACTACGCATGAATTTGGTTTGTAACGTAAAAACTACCCTATCGGTTTATTAAATGGGACAAACAGTCAAACACACAAATACAAAATGAAAAAATTCTCGCAATGAGCTGTTGTTGACCACAACCCACACCCAGACGCTCACACGCAGACAAACCGGACAAACCAGACTACAGCTTCTGAGGTCAATATACGTTAAGAGAACCAGTTTATTTCTTTACATTCTCTTTCATGTTTTATTGTTTTTATACAATACAGTGCTACTTTGAGGGTTATGGAACAGATTAATGGCATTTTAATTAATTTCAAATTGGAAGAATGTAATCTTGGTGACAGAACAAATTAAACTCCGAAGTGAAGGCAAAATTGCATTAGGATACTAAGTGATGCCATGACATCATACAGTGTTCCCTCGCTATAAAGCAGATATAAATGCAAATTCACTGCATTGCAGATTTAATAATATTTTTTCATATATCGCGGGATTTTGACTGTATGCTGTATTTTATTTATTTATTTTAATGGTCAAATAAATACTTCCTAGCCTAAAACATTAAAACTGAAAAAACAAACAAACAAACAAAATAATTAAAACATATTACAAGAAATAAAATGTACATAGTGCACAATACTCCAATGCAATACTATATGTTTAAGAGTAACTATGGTAGGGGTTAATAGTAGTGAGGGGAAGATTAAGAAGAGTCTGGGGAGGTTCCTACAGCTTTAAAATATGTATAAATAATACCGAAGAATATCTGGTCACTGATTTGTGGATTTCACCTAGTGCGGGGGCGGTCCGGAACCTAACCCCCGTGATAAAAGAGGGAGGCCAATTATGTAGCTCACCTGAACTCTGGCTTCAATGAGGTCCAGTCTGAGTGCCAGGGCTTCCCTCATGAACACGTCGGGGTAGTGGGTGCTTTCGAAGGCCTTCTCCAGCTCCTCGAGCTGCCAGCTGCTGTAGTTGGCGCGAGCGCGACGCTGCTTCACTGGCCTCTGCTCGTCTGGGGAGGGAGGGGAAAAAAAGAAATAAATGGCACAGCGGCAAATTAACACAATCGCCAATGGGTGACAAAGAGCTAATGGCTCTTGATTGGCTAATTAGCATGGCCATCATTCGGTCTGCTTCAGCAAGGCTTGATAATTGATTGTTCGTCACGAGCCGTTAGCCGGTCTTTTGTAAACATTTACACTCGACGCTCACGTCTTTTTGACACTTGAGGACAATTTGACACTCACTCGAACAGGGGTTCTCAAACTTTTTGCGTCCAGGGACCCATTACAGGGGAGAATTTTTCCAAGGACCCCTCACGATCCTAACATCAACTAAACATAAATACCATGTGTACCACTAAATGCTGTTGAAAGTATAAGGTTGCTTATTTTGGGGAGAAAAGTTGTGATGTTACGGTAGATTTATCTTTTTTTTTTAAAGTTGCAACATAAGAATCATTTCGTCTAGCTAAAACATCAAAGTCTTAGTCGAAAAAAAAGTATATTTTTTTTAAAGAAAAAAGTTGCAATTAGAGGTGCAACAATTCATCGACAATTGCTCTTTTGATAATTGATTAATCTTTTAGAGACCTTGTTTAACTTAAAATTGTCCAAATCCTTGAAATGTCAGCATCATTTCTGTAGTCTTCCATGAAATCAGACTAAATGTCTTTTGTGTTTCATCAAAATAAACAAACAAGCAAACATACTTTACTTTGGAAAAGAATGATTAACATTTTTGTGGATTTTCCGACATGTCACGGACCAAACCGGTAACGGAATCCTAACCAATTCAGATTTGTGCATTTTCTGCACTGTCAATGAAATAATGTCCTGTTTTTTAATAAAGGGATTGAAATGAATTGTTTTGATCTGATTGATCAATAATAATAAAAACAATAGATTAATCGATAAAAATAATTGTTAGTTGCAGCCCTAGTCGTAATATTTACAAGATGTATTTTGTTGAGATAAAAAAGTTGTAACCTCGCAAGATTAAAGTCGTATTCTTTCAATATAAAGTCGTAAAATTACGATATTAAAGTCAGCATTTAATGAGACGATTTAAACATTACTTTATTCTCATAATCTTTCCCCTTTTATTCCCTAAAAATATAACTATTGTCTTGACACATACACCTGTTCGTGGATAAAACTGCACTTTATTCTTTTTATATACTGCATTTTGTTCCCCCCAAAAATGTATTCATGCAGATACATGAGATTTATGATATGTCGCAATCATATCAGAGCTTTTAATTGGCCCAAAACAAAGGTAGAGAAGTAATTGGTTTATTATGTTTGTTTAATTGCCGCGCCTGTCCCCATATAGACATGCACCTTTTTCCAACGATACAATATAATTAACTGAGATTTATTTTGGGGACCCCATTCGGACGGATTCCGTGAAGTGTATTATACGTGGTTCTGGTTGGACTCACCCATGCCATCCACCAGTGGACCCATGCCTACGGCCTGCGTGGCCAGCAGCAGCGCCTCCTTGCATGGCTCGGGCTGCAGGTAACTCCTCAGGGACTCGTAGCTGATGTAGGGCCCCGCCGGGATCAGGATCTGTCGGGCCGGGAAGGCGTGGAAAAACGGGGCTGCGGGTGAGTGGAAAACCGCAGGCAGGAGAGCGGAGACCAGTTGCCCGGGTCCGAACATGGCCGATGTGATCCAATTCCGGATCAGAGTCCTACGCGGAACGCATCCCAGTGGAGGAACAATCTCGCTCCTGGTTTACCAGCTGGTTCTTGTGTGTGAGAGGCTCAGGGCAGGGACGAGGTAAAAGGTGAGAGTGGTTCAGGTGGTCCCGCCCTCTCTCCTCCAAGCCCCTTGCTAGTCACATGACCTCCTCTCACATCTAACCTCGTCTCTCATCGGATCGTCAGTGTCGTGTTCAGTCTGCCTGGGCGGGAAGAGACGCTCGTCTTGATCCAACCAACGTGTTGCAACATCTTTTGCCGTCTGAGGTTTCAATCAGTCCCATGGACAGAAACTAAATCGAGGGGCCGTCTGTTCAGACACGCAAGCGATGCGTCTTGAAAAATACTCGCCGGTCTCATCTGTGAAGAGTCGTCAAACTGTACTCGAAAGGCGGCGGCTTCCAGAATAAACACACGCCTGCTAACCGACAACGCTGGAGTGATGATGCTTGATGCTTTATCAAGAACACCTTTGGTGTTGATGTGGAACGACTCGTCACGCTAAAAACTGATGTCATCTTTTTAGGACCAGTGGCTTTAGGGCAGTTCACAGTATTAAGTGGAGTACACACAAACCGATAATTTGACCAAATTTAAGCATTTTCACCCGCTTGCAATCAAAGTCAGCAAATCTCCCACTGTTGTTGTCTACATAAGATTATCCTGTGGTGTGGGGAGTGTTCAAAGTGATTTTTCTTGATCTCCTTGGAAAACAGTTTGGCAAAAAGTGGGGTGACGCATACCGATGATTGGGCCAAATTTAAATTTTGACACCATTCAGATTAAGGGTCCCAAAAATTTTCTCTCTCTCTTATCCTGAGAGATGATCCCGTACTGTGTGTTAAGAGTGATTTTTCCTCCCCAATCTGCTACGAAAACGGTCAACAATCGCGAATGTTAAACCGGTTCAGTATTTAAGATCGCACATACCAATGCGTGTGGTCAACACAGAGTTCAACCGATCCACGGACTTCACAATTGTGACATGAAACAAAACGATAGCCAATTGAACATCCCCCCTCCTTTGATCAAATTCAAGAGTTAGGATCGATTTTTCCTACCGATCCGCTCTCAAAATTGGCGAGAATCATGAATGTTAAACCTCTTCAATATTTAGGATTACAAATATTTGACGTATGTGGTGAACAAGGTGTTCGGCCAATCCCCGCACTCCATGATTGTGACGTGAAACGGATAAATTAGGAAGCGAGGTAGATGCATAGCCATAACCAGGCCTAATTTGTAAATGTGTTTCCCCTTTCAATCAAAGTCAGCAAAGACCCAATTATTGGATGTTTCGCAAAGATTATCCTGAGTGATTATCTTGTGTTGTGGGGTATGTTCAGAGTTATTTTTCCTCCCCGATCTCCTCGGAGAATTGTAAATGTTAAACCTGTTTAATATTTTCAATTATAAATCCTTATGATATACAAATTTGGCCATCTGGCAAAAAGCCATCATTTGCCGACTGGACACCAGTTAACATGGATCAGTGGCTGATGACATGACGACGACGTTGTCGAGTGTTACCAAACACGATTAGAGCCCCTCAACACATTTTATCCAGATTAAAAACACTACGGTAATGTGTGCGCGCCAGCTGTAGCTTCGGCGTTGACGAGTTGTTGGTCGTCGCGAATTAAAGCACAGGTGTGCGTGGATTAATCTCATCGCCTCGAAACAGTAGAGAAACACTGGCCTGTCAACGACGGCGACACTCACGCGGCTTTGATCAGCCCGCCGAGTCGGTGAAAGAAGCGACCAGTCAGAGTGCGAGGATGAGTCACATGGTGGTCATTCCTTCGCTCTCACCTGCAGCCCTTTCATCTGCACCTGTTCAAACACTGATTTAACGCCTCGGCGGAGGAGGATTAGGCTTTCCGCGAAGCTCTCATTCCACTTTCAAGGATTACTGCACCTAACAACCCTATTGATTTTGAATGGTAACGACACAAAATGGCCGAGTTAGCGAGGTTAAAGTTCCTTACTAGCCATAGTTTTTAACCAATCTTTCTCAAATGCATCAATAATTTTTGGACATTTTTTTTTCAAAATACTATTCTTACCGATAACGACAATTATAGATTAAAAGTGAATTTCACAGTGGTGAATGTGTCTGTTTTCCTGTCATTTGTGGTATGGTTATCAGGGACTATAGATGGAAATTATCTCACAGAACTCCACTGCATGACTTTTTTTTTTTTTTTTTAATATTGAATGTCATTATGTAATTAATTTAAAAATATATATAATTAATGGAATTTTACTTATTCAATGGCATTATTTATTTAATGACATTTAGTTTTTTAATTTGGTTTATTGTAATTGAATTTTATTCATGTAATGGATTTTGTATTGATTTAATGACATTTATTTATTGAATAATTTGGTTTAATTTAATTTTATTAATGTAATTGATTTTTTAAATTGATTTAATGACAGTGCGGCATGGTAGACTACTGGTTAGAGCGTCTGCCTCACAGTTCTGAGGACAAGGGTTCAATCCCCGGCCTCACCAGTGTGGGGTTTGCATGTTCTCCCCGTGCCTGCGTGAGATTTATCCAGGCACTCCGGTTTTCCCTCCACATTCCAAAAACATGCATTGTAGGTTAATTGAGGACTCTAAGTTGCCCGTAGGTGTCAATGAGAGTGCGAACGGTTGTTTGTTTATATATGTGCCCTGCGATTGGCTGGCGACCAGTGCAGGGTGTACCCTGCCTCCTGCCCGCAGAGTTAGCTGGGATAGGCTCCAGCATACCCGCGACCCTTGTGAGGAGAAGCAGTACAGAAAATGGATAGATGGATGGCTGACATTTATTTGTTTAGTGACTTAGTTATTTAATTGCCTTTTATTTCCTGAAGCCCCAGCATATTGAAAAGTGGCATGAAATATGTCTTGCAATCCAACAAATCAAAATTTCTGTCAAAGAGATGGAGGGTGGGATCAACTAGATGATTGATGATATTGGTTGAACCGAAATATATATGCTCACTCTTACACAGATGCGGGATAAAAAGAAAAAAAAAAAACTCCCAAAAAATCATAAATATTCATTAATTCATGTATTCATAAACGTACCGTGAAATGAATATCAACCCACTATTTTTGTCTGTAGTACAGCAATCTGATTGGCTCCTTAAGATTAAAATGTGTGCAAAACAGCAGTGAATATGTGTGGTGTTTGCACAGCATTGCAGTGACTGAACATTTGTCTAATGAATTACAGCCAAATGAAGCCAGTCAGCCTCAGTCGGATGAGTACGAAAATGTGACATGTCATTAACAGCGCAGGCTTCACTTAGGCTCTCATTAGACGTTGCTCTTATCCATCCTGCAAATTACATCACACTGACGAATCATAATTGATGATTACCATCCGTCGACGCACGACATTTAGCACAACGCTCGCTTTTTTATGGGCTCAAGTGGTGGAGGGGGCGGTGAATCGTAACGTTGGCAAAGTCCATTATGTCAGATCGTATCTCGTCACGCCGAGGGTGTCAGGGCGGCCCCCCGTGTTTAAGGGAATGAGGTGGCAAAAAAGTCTTTCATTCATTTCTTTCATTTAGGTGTTAATTTTGTGTTACAAAATGTTCAAAATGTGTGTTTTTTTTTTTTTTTTTTTGCAAAACAATTTGTAATCATAAACTAATGTTAAAGTCAAAATGTTTTTGCATCAACCGGCATATATTTTTTTGTGCAATGGTGTTTCCATTGTCACTTCATTTTTAACTTCCTCTTAGCCTTTTTTGGACAGTTAAATGATGTCTGGAGAAATTAGCATATTGTCAATGTCCAATGAGAGGTTGTACCTCCTAGTTTAGTGACTTTTTATACAAAAAAAAAGATCTATCAAGATAAAAAAGGAAATATTTACTACATTTGGACATACATGCTTTTCATTGGACAGTGTTAACTGAAATCAATAAAACAGCAATAAAATGCAGTTTGCAACATAGTACCCCCAACAAAAATGAAAATATAAATTAGAATGTACCCTACTAAATTGAGTCTAAATAAATCTAGCAAAATGGTTTGTTGTTTTTTTTGCATTTGTTTTTCTATGTTGTTGGTTTGAGCTTGAATGGCGCCCTGTGCGAGACCCTTCTTTGGTCCCTCCTCGTCCCATAAATTAACCATTAACCTCTTCTTTTCTTTCAAAATTCTATACGTGATGGCTTTGACCTTTTCCTCTCCATGTTTACAATGAATAACTACATTTCCCATCATTCCCAAGAATCACCCCCCCTCCACACACACACACACACACACACACTCGCCATCTCTTCTAGCGTCGCATGGAATTACACATAAGGGATCAAATTCCCCATGCAAACGCCGATGAGTTACATGTTATGATGCCAACAGACACGATTTCACAAAAGCATTTTTATTCAAAGCACTAACTAGTGTGCTCCGTGTGAAAAATGCCTTGAGAGAACATTTGCTGTCATTTGGCACTACCAAATGACATAAAGCCATTGACAGATTGTTAAATGTCCTTTCCACCCAGGGACGACTAAAGCTGTAGAGTTCGGTTTCTGATAACGGAGCACAAGCTCGAGCAAGTCAATTCCAAGTTCGCCCCGAAAGGACGTCTCACCGGTGGCTGTCTAAGCCCACGGAAAACACTTGTCTCGCCGCTAATAAAACAATGCTCTCTCCGTGGTTAGCGTGTCATCCGGGCGAGCTGTGCAACCACCAGAGAGGAGTGCGAGGCCCAACGCGTGAAGCCTGACAAGAGCCGTCACCATTGTGGCCTTAAGGCCTGCCTCAATTATCCACCAGCGTCTTCTTTAGAAGCGTCTGTCACAACCTCAAGTCCTCCCCCAATTCTGTCCCTCATTATGTGGATCAATAGGCTTTAAAAAGACAGAGGCAAAGAATTTTGGCAGGGGGACGCTGAGGGACTACTTTCAGACCCTAAATCCTCCATAGCTAGCTGTGCGCCCGGGACAAACGCAGGTGTCTATTCAGTCGACAGTCCCGCCACACATGGTGTTTGTTCAGCCTCAGCTCTGTGTGGACACTTTTCATCTATTTGGCTTCTACTCTCACAATTTGAACACCCGAGAAAACATTTGAAGAAAGTTTCAGAGCTAAAAAATGACTTTGATCTGTTCATTTAGACAAAAAGTACTTTATATATAAATATGTTTTAATTAAAAAGTAACATTTGAGAGGAGATATATTGTTTTGCAGCTACAGTGACGAAACCCTGCAACGAATAGAAAAAATTTACTTGTAATTTGACACCGGCCAAAAAGGGTTACACTTGCCTATAACTGCCACACGATGGCAGCTACGCACAACTTTTGTCTATGTGAATATCCTCAACTCACGTCGACATAGTTCCTTGACACCAAGATGGGGGCAAAGCGATAGTTTTGCTGCTCTGACGGCTTTTCCCGATCCAAAACTATTTCCCGAGTCGTCGTGGTAACAAAAGGCGGGCTCATCACTCGTCATTTTTGTGTTTTTGTTGTTGTTTGTTGTTGCTTCATTGCATCTACTGCTTCGTTCTTGCCAGAGTCACTGGCGACAATGTAGTCAGAGTTTTGTTAGCAGCTCAACCTTGGCGGAGGGCTATTCTATTTCTTAACGGTTTCAAGGCATAATTCAATCAGCACCCGTTAAAAGTCTTGTTTAAGTTGGAGTAAAAGTGGGTGTCACGCCTGAGGAGGCCTCAACGCCTCATGCCTCCTTCTTCCCGGGTAATCGTATCCCGCAGATCGGCGGGGCCGACTGTTTTAGTCGTGGATCAGCGGTTGTGGGACGAACCAGAGAGGCCAGCGGCCCGCTTTTCATGTCAGCGCCATCAAGGGAAAGCAGACGCGATCCAAAAGCGAATCACACTTGAGACATCAAAGTGGCACCGTGAAAGGCAGTAGGGAGACATTTTTTGTTTTGTTTTTTCTTTTCCAGGCAAGCACAAGTCAAGTGTGGCCGAGGAGGAGATGATCTAAGGCCGCCGTGCCACGGAGAGGAAGATGGAGAGCAGACAGATGTGCGACGGGGCAGGTCGCGGCACATTGCGGGGGTGCGGGGCGGCTGAGACACCGGGGAGCGTCTGCATTCCTGCCAAGCTGATCACTGCGATCAATACGAGTATCACGTGCTCAAGCGGGCGTAGCAGTGGCCAGGTCAGGGCATACAGACTGGCACTGTCATGATAATGATGATAATGATAATGATGATGATGACAGCAGTTGTTTGTTAACTTCTCAGCCCTGCCCTTCTGCTCGCCGTCACTCATCGCCGTTCCGTCTGGCTGCTGCCCGGCCGATCGGATGTTGGCGCCGGACCAAGAGCCCAGGCTGTCGGGACTTGTGCAGCAAGGTGATAGATCACCATAAACACAGCTCTCGGCGAGTTATAGGACACCATACAGGTGCAATTAAGCCATCAGGAAGAGACCATGTCAACGGGGGCACCGTGTTTGTATATACAGTGTTCCCTGGCTACATTGCATTCTTGAAGCAGTCGTTTTTGCTGGGTTTTTACAGTATACTTACTTACTGTAATGCCCTCACATGTGGGGGAGTCACAGTCGCCAATTTTCAGCTGTTTCATGTTTCTAGTGAGGCAAAACTACCAGTGAGCATTTTGGTGCTACTGCTATGGTCCAGTTGGGCCGGGTAGTGTTTACTAGCACAACACGGCAAGTTTACTAGTAAAGTTTAATTTAGTACAAGTAGGCCAAAAGTGGCACTAGTATTGTAAAAATCAGTTGTAAGACACATTTGTTCTATGAGTGTACCCTATTTGTTCTACTAGTGCACTGAATTATCTGGCAAAGAGCACACTAGTACATGGATGTTAAACTAATCTGACTCATTACTATTAAGCTTACTACTATTATTACATTACTATTATTGATATCAAGGGCATTTTACAGTATATCATGCGCAAACAGCTTTCCATAATTGCTACTAGTGGTGGGGGCTCCTTCTAGTGGTACCCAAAAGAATCACTGGCTAAGTACAGTTCAGTTCATATAAACTTTAATTAAGAACAGTTTGTTTTTACATTTTTATTGAGCAACAATTTTTATTTAACTTTTATGTGCAATTAAATCATTCAAGTACTTTTTTTGCTATGTTTTTTATATTTAAGTGCACTGTTGTGCATAATGTTAAAGTGGCTTACAACATTAACACAGTCACTGCCATTGACGGCTTTAGAAGTCACATATTCAACTGGGAAGGCTGGCAGTGAATGAGTTAATAACTATATTTTTGAGCAATAAAACCCGTCTCATTTCTGATGTTTTTGAACATGCAGGCATACTATGCGCCTGTATTTTATTGTCGGTCATGATGGTGGTACTTGGAAAGCCAAGTTTTTTTTTTTACATGATACTTGGTGTAAATTGTTTGAGAACCACTGTGTTAGAGGCATCAGAGTATCACTTTGTTTCGGTTGAGAGACACTGAAGGGTATAAATTACACACATGCTAAAGTAATGGCTGGCGAGCTGTGAGCTTGGGGAAAAAAAATACATTAAAGCAAATGACCCCCAAATGGTGTTCCTGTATTACAGTGTAATACAAAGAGGTAGAGTAGTGCTAAAAGCTGCACTCATTCATCCAGTCCAAGTATGTTATTGGACTTTTGATTAGTGAGCGACAGCTTCCACTGAGCGACAAGTGTGGGCACGCCTAAGCCTTACTGAGGATCCTCAAGTTCCACGTAACGCAACACCAGCGGCAAAGGGTCCGCATGGTGTCATCAAAGCGGACCTCTGGCTTGAAATGATTGAACAATTACCGCCACGGTTAATTTGGCTCCAATGGGGAAGTCCACTTTCCTCCTTGAGCCCGCATGCCTGCGCTGTTTGACTTGGCTCTTGTGACTCTGCGGAGAGGCTTTCACATCAATTCGGTGGCAGCGGGGCTAAACAAGACGCACTTTTCATGGCAAAATGGTTTCCATCGCGGCATGCTCATCACAACCTTTAATCTGCCTGCCGCGCGCCGGCGAGAAGCGAGCCGCCACGCAGCGTGACAGCCGCTTCCCGCTTTTGTCTGCAACCAATTGAAAGGCGCCCGCTTCTTATCTTTTTTTTCCCCCCCCCGTCTTTGGAATTTTACATGAAAGTTAATAATTGGCTTTGGTGCCGTGTTTTATTTACAATTTCAGCTCATCATTTTGGACGAAACGAGCGGCTGCAGAAATTTGTTCCACTACTCACTCAAATGAAATTAAAGGCAAATTCTGTATTTTCTTATTTTCTTTATTCACCGGGGGTGCTTTTTAAGTGTCAGGCAAACAATGTGGTGTGGAGACAAAGACTTGAGTCCATAATACAGAGGCTTTGCGGTCCCACATTTAAAAAGTCAAGCATTGTTGGAGTTTCAGTATCAAACATTCAAATTAATAGAGCTGATTTTATATACAGGTGAACCCTAATAAATTAGTTGTGGAAAAACGTTTTTTTTTTCTCTCTGTGAGTCAATTCAAAAAGTGAAACTCATACATCTATAGATTCAGTACACACTGAGAAATTCCATGATTCTTTTTTTTTAATAATCCGGATTCCTATATTTTACAGCAAACGAAAAACGCAAATAAACAATCTTTTACAATTAGAATATAACATAAGAAACAATTTAAATGATTTGAAACATTGAAATTTGGGAGGAATTGGCCGACTGAAAAATTTTTTTTCCCTGTGTTCAAAGGGGGAGTTTGAAGTTTTCAAAACAATCACTTTTTGTCATTTTGTTAAAACTTTCTGTATAAACCTGACAGTAGTATATTAGTAAAATGATTTGGGGGGGGGGAAAGACAAAAAAAGCAACCTCATCCCTCTGGCCCCATCTTGTACCTGTGTTTAGATTCTCACGAATCCACCGCGCCCGAGGAACAACAACCACCAATCAGAAACAGACGGCATGACCGACATGGTGTCAATCATTTACCGTGCACTCAAAGGCACACATGTAGCTGGTCACCGGCACACTCTTCTAACCTTGCGGTGACCTGCTTGCTTGGGCTTCAGGAGTTTTGCCCATCCTTCATTTGCTAGCAACTGGGCACAATACCCCCCCACACACCCCAAAAAAAAAAAAAGCCGACCAACGGACCTTTTGCAGCTAAGGATTCGGAAGTGATACAGAATTAGCAACATTTCTGCTGAACAGGCAAGTTTATCACCTCTTTTTGATATATAATTAATTGCACATTCCAAAAATAAAACTGATAACATTTTGTTATTGTAACACTCTATCACAAATAAGTCATGCTATCAACGTAGCAGCCGCAGCTAACATCGGCTTGTTTATGGTGCAAATGCTAGCTTAGGAATGCTTCTTCTTTGTTGACACTGGACAGCGTTCTCTGTTAGCATCTATCACAACTATGCACTTACATAATCGCATGTCATTATGAACGGCCATGTTTGAGAATCGTGCTCGTGCACGTCAGTGAGGGGCGGAGTTTTGGTAAAGGACTCGAAAGAGGGGGAAGGATTAGTGAAGTGAAGCTACATTAAAATCTAGCTCGTGGTTTTAAAACTGCAACTTCCCTTTTAATGGATTGTATAGTACAAATTTAACTTTTTGAATCCACAGACTTAAAAAAAAAAAAAAAACTCTTATACAATATTCAAATGTGAGATGCACTTGTGTAAACTAAAATGTATGTTTCCCCCTCAGAAAGCATCCTGAATCAAATAAATGTGCGTTTGGACTATAAACTGCCCATTAAAAAGTTGATACATCATTTTCCATGCGAATGCGACTGAATGAAGTTAAATTGCTTCCATGTGAAGGACCTTCATGGACTCTGATATCATTGAACTGGTGTCGATTTGTCCGTAGACGCCCACTAAGAACGCCTTGTGGAGCAAGATGTCTGCATGTTCTGGAGAAAAGAAGAAGAAAAGAAAACACTCACGTGGTTTTAGACGGGAGGCGTGTTCGCAGCAGTCCCAAGCAAAGGAGTCCTCGTGCCGACGAGGACGCCTCGTCTTACCTTGACAGAGCAGCACGTATTCCGGAAGATTCCTCAAAGCCGTCTGCACCACGTCAAAGTCGCTGCTGCCCATGCAGTACATGAACGTCGGCAGGAAGTCGTTAGCCAGGCTGCAGGACGTAGACATCCACGTGAGGTCAAATGTCACAATTATTTGTACATTTGGATCAAACTTCCTCTTAGTTTTAAATTATAGTCAAATTGGGTTGATTCAGACATTACCAGGGATTATTCTGGATGCAGCGCAGCGCCAGGCTGAAGGCAATGTTCCGACACAACTCCTCCGAGGACATCATGAGTCTCTGCAGGTCATTCTGCATAAAGCCCATTGGTGAGAGTCTACACGACATCCTAGACAACTCCTATTGTTTAATAGTGGTAATCTAAATGACAGGTTTCAATATCACTTTGACATGAAAAATCCTGGGCACCACAGTTGCTAAGTGATTAGCACATGTGCCTCACAGTCGAGTGGTCTCTGGGTTTGAATCACAGTTCCGCCCCCCCCCCCCATGTGGATTTTGCATGTGCTTGTGTGGGTGTGCTCCCATAAAAAGCAAACTCCACAAAGAAAGAGTTTCGTGGCTGTGAGACATATGCGCTAACCATTAGTCCACTGTGAAAAAGAAAACTATAAAATATATATATATTAATATATGATAGTGGACCCCCGCATATTCACATATTCACCAATTCTCTTTTTTTTTTTCCTATTCCCATTATTTTCAGAACCCCCTGCTTATTTTTTCACGATTCCCCGCTTAATGGCGTGACGTATTTATTTTTTAACCTGGTCACTCCCCTTTTTTTGAGGAAAAAAATTATGGCAGTTATAATTAGTGTCAATTATTCGTTTTTTTTAATCAATTTAAAAGCATGTGTACCTTGAAATAGAGTTAAACATTATTATCAAGTTTAAGGTAATCTATTTTCTAACAAAGGGCATATTAAATTGTGAGTTTTTTTTATTGCCAACAAAAAGATTGTTTCCAAGGTGCAACTATAATTATAATTTGGGAGGTGAAAATGTTTAAACCAGAGGCCTTTGCGCTCTTCTCACTTATTTGCTTCGTGACTCACAGTGAAGTACTGGATGATCTCCGGGCTCCTCCTCGACTTCTCATCCACCTCTATCAACACTTCCAACACATCTGAAGAGGAGGAAAAAGCAAAAACCGCAGCGTGAGTCACCGTCAATCTACCGCATTCGGCGCTCTCTCTGGCCAAAGCTGCCGAGTCAGCCTCACCCTCCATTGCCTCGCCTCTCGAAATCTTCTTCAGATACGTAGTCATGTCGGCGCTGCTCAGCGGAACAGACGCAGAGATGTTGACCAGAGGGAGGGAACCGGCCGCAATCTCATCTGGGTAAAATGAATAATGAAAACTGTAATCTAGGGGGTCATGGATTACATTACGAATAAATTGAAGGAATCCTTTCAAAGCTTACCATCTCCGTCTTCGGTAGAGACCTCTGTGGAGGAGCTTTTTACAGGAAGGGTGAGCCCGGCTAGCAGAGACTTGAGCTGGACCAAGTCTGGATTTTCTGCACTCATGCTCCTGGAAGAAGAGATTGAAAAGAAAAACAATCACAGATTTTGATTAATTCATTAGCTGTATGTACCTAATAATAGCATAATAAATAGAATTACACATATATTAAAAAAGCCTCATCTTACAAAACTCCTCTCTAGCTTAAAGCTAACACAATGTGAAAGGCCATAGATTGGCTAACAAAATTAGCATTGAGGTTGTGGCATATACAGAATACAGAAAGATGACGTAACAATGCCCACATTTATATTCTTTCGACTCTTCAAAAACGGGTTATACTACTGCAGCTTAGATGCAATGAACTTCTTTGTGTCTTTTCATCATATCTATGCATTGTCTGCATGTGTGCACCGCAGTGCAACCGGGAGGCCAAGGCAAACACAACAGAACCAGCAGATTTACCCTTTCCATGCAGGTGGACTCGGAGACATGCCAGTGGTGTGGCGGAAACTCAAGGTCAAATCTTTTTTGTAAAAGTGTTATATTTAAGTGAAGCTTATGCAATGTTCAAAATAAGATTGTTTTTGTGTTTTTGTACAATATTAAAAATAGACACTAGTCATCACAATAGCGAGATGTCATGCCATCCCTAGTTTAGATTGGCTACCCTTGCTTAAGATGCCATGACTTACTGCAATATGTCAGAGTGCCTCTGCAGGTACGGAATGGCGGCCGCTGCATCGTGGGTAATGTACTTTTGAGTGAAGTGGAGGAACTTGTTGATGAAGACCAATGGGGATCGACTCCTTTGAAAGTTCTACAAATCAGAACAAAGACACCATTGAAAAACTGTGCGAAGCCGAGTCAGGTATTGCCGCAATGTGGAGTCCCCTTGCACCTCGATGCTGGTACCGGAGGCTAGCTTTTCGTTTTCAAAACAACAATATGGAGTCACGGGTAAGTCATAGTATTATGTGCAGGTGTAACTTAACCTCAACCCTAAAAGCTGGTTCCCGGTACCAGCATTGAGCTTCTGGTCATCAAGGTGCGTCATGAGTATCGAGGTGTGAGGAGACTCCACAGAGTCCACACTGCACGCAGTCTTGCCAAAGCCACCGTCTACCACTTTAGCAGTGTGCCACCAACCTTAAGGACCTTCATAAAGGAAAGGAGGCAGTCTTGAAGCGCCCTCTGGTGGTCAGTGTGAAAGACGAGGGGCTGCAGGAGTTCCAGGATGGCCAGCACATTGCTGAAGAACATCATGTGGTTCTGTTGGCGGAACTCGCTAAAGTTGAGGTGAATGCGGCCGTGAAGGAGGCCTGCGATCATGGGCAGGTGCCTGGAGAGGAAGAAAGGATGTTTAATGGTTTAAGTTTGAACAAAAATAAACAGCTGACGAAAGTGCGTGGGTGTTTCTCACCTGAGCAAGAGGACAGGATGTGACACGGCCAGTTTCCTACAGGCGAGGTTGGCGTCAGAAACGCGTCCCTCAGCCGATTTGGATTCCACTACATCGGCAAGCAATGTAACCAGACGGTGGACCAGCATGTCAAGCTGACAAAACAAAACAAAACAAAAACATTATTTCATGTGTGTAATAAGAACAAAAATCCAAAAAGTCCCTTTATGATAAACACTAAAGCTGAGTCCACACGAAGACTGAGGATCTCATTTGCGGGTTGTCAAGCACATGCCAAAGCAACAGGTGTTGCTTTAACCCATAACAATGAGCCCATTTGGGGCAGGATTTGACCCCTAAATCCGTTCATTCTTTAGCATACAAAAACATTTTGAACAATTCTGTGTGTCCATATTTGGGAGGGCCCTTTGATTTTCCAGGATGACTCCAGATGAATGAGTTTAATGGGCAAGAACTCGACCAGCGCATGATCCTAAACTTGGGACGTTGTCTTTTACATACACTTTCCTCCTGGCTTGCGCTTATTGCTACATGAGTCTGCCTTAACATTACACCATGTGGGAAAACGATCACAGCAAAATTCAGTGATATAGCAAAAAAATATGCGATATGAAATTAGATATATAGGATTTTAAAATCCACGATACGGTGAGACGGCAAAACGTGAACTGTGATATGGCGTGGGGACGACTTTAAACAGAAAGAAATCGGCATTAAATAAGAATTGGGTACTTGGACCTGCAGTGTAAATCCAACTTTAGTCCCCTCGAGGGCAATACAAACAGAGATTCTAACAAAGTGGCTTTACCTTGCAGCTGCTGCCACCCGCCGTTCCGCCGCTGCTGAGCGTGCCCTCAGGCAAGGCGACGTGCTGGATGACCTCGGGGAAGTGGAGGTAGATTTGCAGAAGCAAGTTCTGGCAACGCTTACTCATGGCACTGATGGGGGGGGGGGAACAAAAAAAAAACTGTTATCCACATGCAAAATGACAACCCCCATTAATCCCTCCAACTAGCTGGGTTGAACATCGGTATTAATGTTATTAAGTTGACAATTTTTCCAGCTTCACTGATGTAAGGTCATACAGCGCAGTTAATAACAATTCACACGCACTGACACAAACTGAGCACATGAAAAGCAACAACAGTGTTTGCCTTCATGTCTGCTGCAGTTTCATGGAAATCCTCTTAAGACAGGCCGCTCACAGGGCGAGAGCTCAGCTCCGCTAACGAGACAGTTTATTGCAGCCAGAGCGACCTTGAGCGCCAGTAAAGAGGCGCTCGTTTGGTGGTGTGTAATTGGAATCAACAGCAGCTTATTTAATATAACATACACTTTACACAAGGCCGAGCATTTTTTTTTGTTTGTTTGTTTATCTGGGTGTGTTTTCACCAGCAACATCTCAGCTGCACTTAAGAAAAATACTGTTATTCGCCAGCTAATTTTATTTGACCTTGGCCGCAGTTTCCTCATTAATGCGTTTTTAATAAGTAGAAGACACGTTGGTGAAAAGGAGGGTTGGGCTCCACAAAGAGTTGCACCCTGATCTCTGACAGCGGCTCACAACACAGGCGAGTTTAGCGCTTGAGCCTTAATCCTCTCGGCTTCATTATAACAGCACTGAGCTTTTAAAGAGATCACGGTGTCGACGACTTCTGCCGGTTTTAATTTCACACCAATAGACCTAATTATCGGGTTTTTTCCTGGTCTGCGGCGTTGCGGCTTGACAGAGGAGAGGCTGCAAAGTTCATCGGCAACAGGGAAGGCACATCAGGCGCGATTTGGCCCAAGTTAATCAGCGGCGAGATATTAAAAACACACTGGCTGGGTTAATTCGGGAGAGCAACAACAGATATACCTTAACATCCAATAAAATATAATACAAGAGCTGTATCAATTTTTGATCAACACTGTCAACATTTGGGGCAATAAACCATAAGAAACAGTTGGCAGTAAAACAAGTGCAGAATCTACACCACCGCAAACAACCACCATGAAAATAAATACAGGTGCAACTTGAGAAATTTGAACAACATCATAACACAAGTTCATTCATTTCAGTAGTTCAATTAAACTAAATAAAACACAGATTCATTAAACACATTGGAAAATATCTTTCAGAAGGCTAATTCTTGCCTAATTTATAGAAAAAATCCTTACGATTGTTCCTTATTTCCTGAGGTGGTGTATTTGGAGTTTTTGTTTGCTGTAAGCTACAGTATAATCATCAAAACTATAAAATAAATAAATAGAAATAAAATAAAACATTATTTGACTATGTGTAGTGAACATTTTGCTGGACTAAAACAAATTCTTATTCATGATATTGTCATTTGCAGTTTCATAAATAATTGTATAATTGTACATAACAGTTACGAGGGCATCTATTTACTCAAGTGCATTTATTTGGGGGAAAAAAACGACAACTTGAAATGAGGCCTTTATTAGTACAAATGTTTATTTTGTACACTGTACCCTTGTACCTTGTACTAGCTGTGGCTAAAAGAGATGAGAAAAGCGTTACATTACATCTATTCAAGTGTCCAATTGCTGTGCGACTGTGCTGATATGTACTCTGTACTATGTGAGGCCTCAACTCTAATACATTTTTAACAATGTCAATGTGATGAATACCAACCTGTCCTCCCACTTCTTGGTGCAGCTGATGAGGTACTCGGACACTTTCTTGATGTTGTCCAGGTGGCCGTTGCAGTAGGAATGGAGGAGAGGCAGCCGGGCCTGGATCAGAGAGCAGGACACCTCCTCCTCCGCCGCGCTCCTCTCGCCGCGACAGTTGAGCTCCGACTCGGCCAGGATCAGATCCACAAGGCTGATGAGCTCCTCGGAGCTCAGCTGCATCACAAATATCTCCGTTTTCTTCTGTACGGACACAAACAAAATGGCGTGAGACTTTATTTTTTTTATTTATTCCCCCCGCCCCACCACCCCAGAGGTGACAAGTGGACTTGTCTAGTTTTGGAACAAACTTGAGGGATCTTCTGGTCACGTCCTTGCCAGATGCGCGGGATGTGACTGCACGCCCACAGGAAATCAAGAGCTGACGTTGGGTCCAGTCTGAAAAGGGGTTTACACCATATTCAACACACAAAACACACACTTTACCTTACGCCATATTACTACTTGTACTCTACTTGTAGTCTTTGCGCTTGCTGAGCAGAGTGCTGATACACTGCAGCAGCGTGGACCAGTTAGACTGATGCGTGAGCAGGGCCAGAAGGTAAGGCCTGTAGGCCGGAGTACCTCGCGCCTGAGAGATGGGAAGATCTATCAGGAAAGGAAACCACTGCGGTGTGACATGATAAGGGGAAGGCTCTCACCTTGTTGAGGGCAAACAAGAGTTTCTGCTGAAGGTCGGGACACACTGATGTGACCTCGGGGTCCAAATACTCCATCCAACCCACCAGTAGGCCCGAGCTCAGGCCGGACTTTGTCAACTCGGAGCTGCCGGGAAAGGGGAAAAAAATAAAAAATAATAATAATTTTCAACCAAACCACTTCTAGAGGAGATGACACAAAGCTGATTAAGCCTATGACCTCCAATAACATCTTGCTGTCGGTGTTGAAAACAGAATTGCGGCACTCACATTGAATTTGCGTCCGGGTCCTTCTTCACGGCCCGCTCCTCGCTTTCTTGCAGCAGTAAAGAAATAACCATGGCAACGGGGCCGGCCGGCCCTTTCTGGGTGCTGACTGTCATCAACAGAGACAACAGCTCCTCCAAATATGGAGACTTGGTCTCCATCAGCCCTTGTAAGACTGAATAATGACAAATACAACAAAACATTCAATAGCAGCACAGTTCAAAGAGGACAAATCTTCCCATCATTGTCAAACTATAATTACAACCTTTTCCAATAAGCTCCGCCTCTGCGTTACATCTCTCTCCGTCCTTCAGCATCGCTATGATGGCTCTCAGTGGCACCTCAGTGTCGCTGTGATACACCAGTGCCTCAGCCAGGTGGAGGAAGCCTGAGCGTACTGAAAGAGGGGGGCGAAAAATTAACTGGAAACCTCCGTCCATCCATTTTCTACACCTGTTATCCTGTTCAGGGTTTCGGGGAGCTGGAGTCAATCGCGGCCGACTTCAGGCCTACAGCGGACAAAACCCTGGACTGGTTGCCAGTCAATCACAGGGCACATATACAGACATCCATTCAGACTCACAGTTTGAGTGTAAATGGTCAGTCAGATGATTTTATCACAAGTGACTCACTTGAAAAATCATTCACATGAAATCTTCACCGTCTAGAAAGCTCACCATCATTGTGCCTGTGTGTGTGAGAATTTTGGCCAATAAAAGACTTGAGCAGAGTCTTTAGTGGGCCCGCCTCCACGGAGGGATTGTCAAGCCAGATGAGCATCTCAACGTTGACTTTAAGGAATAGGGAAGAGAAGGTGACGTCCTGCGGCACAAGGCGCTGAGGGTAGAATGAAATGTCACCACAATGGGGTCGAATACGTCATAATAAACAGTGATTAGTATATATACCTGGTAAAGGTGAAGCTGACGCATGAGCGGACAAGCGAGGGCATGATTACGGTGCATGGACAGAACGATGGGCCCGGCATGGGTCGAGGTAAGCAGGGCGGCCATGGCCTGAAGGAGATGCAGAGCCAGCCCGGCCTGATGAACCTGACCTTGCTTGGCCCGCATCAGTTCTTTGGCCAGAGCCTGCTGCAAGGCCAGGGAGAGCTGGCCGGGGGGCGGGCTGGGCCAGCGCGGCTCTGCCTTCAATGGGAATATCTGCGGAAGAACAAGGTCAGTTGGAGTGGCGCCCGCTAAGAAACAGAACAAAAGAGCTGAATCGTTTTCACATTTTGGAGCCCGCTGGCAGACAATCGCATAGTCATTTGCACTGAACATAGACAAATGTAAGACCAATCATGTTGAGCAATGATTTATGTTGGAAACATTCTAACCCAATGTGTGTGTTTCCTACCCTCAGCATCAAGCCTGTCAGGTCATCATCAGGCCCGACTGTATGAAGCTGTGTGGCTCCTCTCATCTTAACGGCGCCGTGAGGCGTTTCCACTGGAACTTTGACTTTATTTGATTCAGGAGCATCTGTGGGAAGGAATATCAGTAATTACAATATTTTCATTTATTTTTGACAGCGACTTACATTAGAGTCATCTGAGTTTAAATTGTCCTGTGAGAGAAGATGAAGCCACCTGACCTCTCTGCGGTGGAAGGAATGACATCAGCAATCTGTGAAAAGCCTGCCCCCCGGTGGCACCTCGCTCATGCTGCACCTCCACCAGGTGAGCCATGTAGTCTGTCGCAGAGGAAATACACAACCCAAGTGTAATCAGAAAAGGAAGATATCCACTAGGAGCATTACCTACGCCAGACTCCTACCCTTGTCCATGATGTTCTGCTCCAGTGCCCGTTGTTCGACAGTGACGGCCTGGTCCAAGTACTGCAGCAGTTTACTCATGCTCGAGACGGGAATTCCAAACGACTGCACAAACAGTAGCAATTGCTCAGGTTCCAGGTCTTGCAATGCTGAGGGTGAAAGGTATAGAGGTACACAATGTGTGTTTACAAAAAGAACAATGATAAGAGGAGCTACACATTGTGGTCAAAGCAGTACCTGCATCCACCAATCGAGGCACCTCAGATCGAATCATCCTCAGTTTCAACCAATCAGGCAGCAGCAAGGCCTCCTCTGACGTGTCTACCAGGAAGGCAGTTGGCAATGGTTTCTTGTCAGGGAACCAAATGTCCAAAAGATTGTAGAAGTCACTTTCGCCTGTAGTGTTGACACAACACAAATGTTTTTGTTTATTATTGTTTGACAACTTTGTCGGTTTGTTTTTACTTTGTTGTTCGAAATAAAGCCCTCATTCATTTAATAATAAGCATGCCCTTCAGGTCATTTTATTTAAGGACCACCTTTAGGAGGGCCCAGAGTCAGTAGGATGACCATCGCGTGGACGACAAGGATGTGCATGGTGGCGGTCTCTCCTGTTGTCCAGCGCAGAAACACCTGATCTTGAGACTCCGACTTAAAAAAAAAAAAAAAAACCCGAAAACAGTAAATCGAGTGAGAAAGATCGGACTTCATGTGTGGGGGTGGAGGTGGCTTGTACCCAGCTGTACAGATCCTCCCCATCTTTGGTCTTCCTCATCCTCCTGATGTAAGTGGAGAAGATGGAGAGGAAAGCGCTGAGGACAGCCTCTGACTCGGGTCTGCAGGAGTGCTTGGAGAAGAGGTTGTTCATGATGGTGGAGCGTTCCACAATGAGCCGGGCCACATCCTTCAGGAGAGCGAGAAGTTTGTGTAAACAAGTACTATGTGGACAAAAGTATAAGCAAAGCTGCCCAACGCATTTACAGGGACAAGACGAGAAAGGAGATTTGTACCATGCTGGGAGATGTTTAACAAAGTTGAGACTGGGTGGGAACTAAGGAGTCCAGCCCAAACTCTCACTGGATTCTGTCCCAATTCTTCTGTTTTTGTGAATCGTGTGTATCTCGCTGTAATCTGAGTAATTACCAAAGCCAGGTCATTGTGAGAAGCCTGTTCCTCCACTGGTGCATACTGTGACAGGTAGATGAGATAAGCGCTGATGGTCTGAGGGTCAGTCTCCATGTGTATGGCCTTGGTTAGACATAATGCACAAGAAAGGCCTTAAAAAGCTAATTCTGTACTGGTGATCGTCTTCAAATGTTTGAATGCTCGCAGTGCAGACCTGCTGCAGGGCGGTGGACGTCATGCCTCGGACGCTGTCGAACATGGGGAGTTTGGGAAGGTCCTGCAGCAGCCACTGGTACACCGGCAGGAGCTCGGCATCGGCAGAGTCCTCCTCCATTGGCTGGTCCCGTTCCTCTCCATCCTTCAGACCTCCTTCAGTCAGTACCAGTGACAAGCCCTGCACATGAGTGTACAGTGAACGGTGAAATAGGGTTTTCAGCACAATGAGCCCGCAGGTTATTGATTAAAACAGAACTACCTTCATTGCCAGGACTCTCGAAGCCACCTGAGAGGAGCTGAGACGACGCAGGAAATAATCCAGAACTTCGCACGTTGTCTGCTCATCGGCCTTGGGACCCAACAAAAGATCCTGAAGTCGTCCGAGGAGTTGCCTTTGTTTCTGCTGTCTCTATTGGGAACAAATTACAATTAAGATTGGGTGTAAAGATCCAAAGCAAAAACAAAAAAATAACAGAAGTACTTGTCTTCTCTTGGCTTTCTGCTCTTTACTCCCTCCCTCATCATCATCGTCTATGTGCAGGCTGTCGTCCGCAGCATCGTGCAGGAGGAATTCGCACAGGCACTGCACGGGCAGCACGTCTAAGGACCCCTCGCTGGACTGGACCAGGTCTGCCAACCATGGCATGGACTGGGAGGAAGCCTGTACGAGGAAGTTGCATAGAGTGGCAACTCTGCACAAGCCTTATTTAGATATTTATAATTTTTCATATCTTTAAGATCTTGTAGACAGCATTTTTGTTTTATTACATATTTTTCATATCTTTAATATCATTCGTAATTCAGCATGCCAGCCTTGCCTTGTGTTGCGCAGTAAGCTACAGTACCTAAGTGCCTACCTACCTGTCTCTGTATGATGTTGAGCAGGAAGTCCGGGTTGCGGCTGCGGCATAGAAGATGGCCGAGACGTAAAGACTGGTTGAGGGTCTTCACTTGCTCCTGAACCTGAGGTGGAGGTCGACGAGGCGGACCCCTGAGCACAAACAAAACACACCCCGTTTAGACTGAACTTACTACTACGTTGGTTGGGTCGTGTGAGCTTACTGCGGGTCCAGACTGGTGAGCTGGGAGAGCAGCAGGCTGTTGCTCTCCGTGATGGTCTGTTTGGTGGACGCGGCGGCCAAGTGGCTCTCGAAGGCCAGGATCTCCTGCTTCTCCCGCTGTGAGATCTGCAGCTCGCGACCGATCATCTCAGTCTTTGTGTCGTCGTCCGCCACGGTGCAAGGCGGGTACGTGTAGTTGCTGTGGAGGTGTGAACATTTAGGTCGAGGGTCTTGAAAATTGGGAATAATTATAGTTCTTATGAGGGGGCGCCTACTTGGTCATAACCATCTCCATGAGCATTTTTAGGGTAGGGTAACCATCCCAGGCAGTCAAGCCTGAAAAGGAAAATAATGGATTATTAAAATAGATGACAAGAGTGAGTGAGTGAGTTTAGTCAGACAGACAGACAGAATCCCATGAGGGAAAATAAATGTCTAATAGCACATAACTACATGGTGGGAACCACTTGAAGACATTTTGACCAATTGTATGCTTCCGACATTGTGAGCAAAGTTTGTTCAAAGTTTTTGGCGGTATAATGGCAAGGTGTCCCAATAATTTTGCCAATACAGATGTGGAAAAAAAAAGAAAGTTAAGCACAGTACCTATTTTCTGTGGATTGAATGCAGCTACCACCAGCAGCAGAAGCCATGCTTTCCAATAAAGGGTGGAGATTGCCAAATTTGGAGGCTGGTACCTTCAAACATTTGGAGTCATTTGTTATTCTTTACTGCAAACATGAGTGACACACGAGTTCTTGAAAAGTCTCGTACCCTGCAGGCAGCTGGATGTTTTCTGGGTGATGGTATGTGCACAGATTGAGCACAGCGTCAATGAGCTGGATCCGCTCCACAACCAGGACCTCCAGATCTGTTGAGGAGAGGAGACATTGTCCACATAGGGAGATTATGTAAAATTAACATATT
This sequence comes from Phycodurus eques, assembly GCF_024500275.1. NCBI lineage: Eukaryota > Metazoa > Chordata > Actinopteri > Syngnathiformes > Syngnathidae > Phycodurus > Phycodurus eques. Next base: position 18,543,923 of record NC_084540.1, read on the forward strand.
AATGACAAATTGTTGGATCATTGGAGTGCCTGGCCAACATCAGGTATGAAAATAAACAACCAAGTATATCATTTGTTATCTAGCTAGTTCTGAAAATGTGTCAGAAGGCTAACAAAACAATTGCCTATGGCATGACCAGCTGGGCAAGGCGAAGCTCCAGAGCCACTTTCAAGTAGTTGCACTGTCAGAAACGTTATCATGCAGAAACACACATGTCCCCCATGAGTGCCAAAGCCAAAAGGTAAGCAGAGCTGCATTGGGTTTTCTTGGATGCACATATTAGCTTTAACTAACGGTGTTAGCTTCCGATTGTACCCGATGACGTTTTTTGGTCTCGCTGTCAACACAGCGGAGGTTGGGGAGTATTTGTGTCGTGTCAAAATGCCACATGCACACATTGTAGAGTATGAAGTGCTGACTCCATGAGTGAAAATGTTTTTATTATCTTTCCAAGATCTCGCTTTTTTTCCTCCATAATCTGAGCTCCGCCACCATAATCTTGGGAACTGTTTTAAAGTGTAACAAAATGCAGAATATGTCTATTTCAATTTAAGAGTTGGAGGGTATTCACTTACCGTCGGACTGAGCGCCAGCGGCCCTCTTGACCAGGTGGTCGGCGAGCTCCATGGCGTCCGCCGGGCCAAGCGGCAGATCGCGAGACAGCCCGATCACCAGGATGCGCATCAGCGTGTCCTCCAGCAGGGGAACTTCGGAGCAGAGACGCAGGAAGAAGCTGAGGAGCAGAAAGACAACTCAGCCTAGTGCGATCCGGTCAACAGACGGCCGGTGGCGACTCACTTCCTGTCGCTCTCTGGCGGCCAGTTGTCCCACTTGTAGTAGGTCTCGGGTTGCTCCGTGAAAAGCACTTTGTGAAGGCTGTGGAGAGAAGAAATACCAGAAATATGACACACTGGTTTTTACAAACAAAAACCATGCTCTGAGACATCAAAACGCACCAGTGCACGTAGTCCTTGGCGCCCACTTTGCTGATGGTGGGAACCACCGTGTGAAGCCACCATACGGCATCCCTCTGGATGGAGGCGATCTGATTTTGGAAGGATCTCAGGACCTCCAGGTCTGCAGCAAAGCATGTCAGCAGGAAGGCTCATGTTAACGCTACTAAATGCAGGGTGAGCCAGAAAATATTACATTACAGCTAATAATCTCAAGTTTTAACGAGATGTGTAAAAACTAACATATGTTTACTGTTAGTTTACTGTATTACATTTTCTCTTTTGATGCATGACATTCACAGGCAATGAAAAGGCATTTAAGTAGTTTTTTTTTTTTTCTATATTGAATTAATAATAATTCATAATGTTAAAACTGAACTGTGCATAATGTTGCAATGGCTTGCAATGTTATTTAATATACTTTTTAGGAATAAAACCTCAGCCTTGTTATTGATGAATCCTTGGACCCACTACCCTAATGTATTTTAAGGTTGATCATTATGATGGTACTAGGAGAGCCAAGTACTGCTTGAGGTGGTACCTGATGTAAATATTTTGAGAACCACTAGCCTTGCACATGTAGTTAACTATATATTAAAATTGATGACTTTTTTGAGGCACCCATCATAATGCAAATAACTCACTTTTCTTCTCCCCTTTGTCCCACGCGATGCCGGCTTCTTTGACCTGAGCTGTGATGCCCAACATCATGGAGACGGTAAGCAAATCTGTCACCTGGATGACAAAGCGCTCCTACAGGTAGGGAGAGAACAAAGTCAAACTTGCGCATCGAAGCAAATGAGCCTGACGAGAAGCAGGACCGAGACGCTTACTTTGAACTCCATGTCCACGTAGGTGGTTTCCTTCCTCTCCTGCATCAAACCGAAGCAGAAGGACTGGAAATTGATTTCATGTTTGGTCTGCTTGATGATCTCCCTCAGCAGGGCTCGCGAGGCACGGAGGTAGTCGTCCTTGTTGGTGAGTAGATCCTGGAAGACCATCGCCAAGAACTACCAAAAAAAAAAAAAAAAAAAAAAAAACATTTATGTCGAGCCTACATCCAAGATGGTACTGCAGGAAATTTGAAAATGAAAGCACCTTCGGCGCCTGTTCCGGGCTGTGCTGCAGCAACGTGTGAAGAACCTGCATGTTGTTGGGGTTCCTGGCATTAGACAGCTCGTTGAAGATGACCAACTTCACCATCGTGGCCAGGTTGTCTCTGTGTGCATTCAGAAGCTCCCTGCCAAAGCAACAAGAAGCAGAAAGCCTCAATGAAAGCCATTTTTCAAATTTACGGTACCAAGATTACTAAGTGTGTGCAACACCACGTACAGTGATATCTTAGCCTACAAGTTTCATTCGTTGACTGACCACGCTTATGACTAAATTTACTCATATATTTAATCAATATTCCACATGGAAATAAACAGTTCAGTGTGTACCCCGCCTCCTGCCCGAGGATAGCTGGGATAGGCTCCAGCAAGCCCGCGACCCTAGTGAGGAGAAGCGGCTCAGAAAATGGATGGATGGATTTAAAAACTAGTTATCCATCCATTTGTTATGTATATGTAATACTACAATAAGGCGATTAAAGATTTATATGGTTTCACAGTCACAACGGACCTCTGAAGGAAACCGTAACGATAATGCGGCCCGCGAGGAAAATGAGTCCTTTACGGGGCGTGGCCTAATGAGTAATGTCCGGAGCTGAAGTCGGGTTGGCCCAACTCGGCTGTTAGCGAATATGCGCCTGGGCATGGGTATTGGCACACTGCATATCTTTGCAAGTGTTCTCATTTTGTACTTGTGTGTTTGACTCTCAATTTGGCTCATAACACAAAGCAAATAAATTGTACTTAATAAGCCGGGACCCTCATAAGTCAAGGTACAGTACTGCTGCATTAAATGGCTGTGAAAATGCGGTTGCACAGACCTGACACAGAGCATGTAGTGGTTGAGCAGCACTTTGGGCTTGAGGCGGATTTTGATCAGGTTGGAGATCACCTCCATGTCGTCCGCTCCGTGCGTGTTGCAGTTCATACACATCGACATGAGGAGGTCCTGAGCCGGCCTGGTCAACTGTACAAGTGCAGAATTGTCACAATAAAAGACACAAGACTCCACATTTATTCTTCTGGATCTTACCATCCATCTCAGAAAAAAAAAATAAACATTTTGAGTATTTTTTTTTTTCCCCTCGTTTGTACTTTGCACGTCTAGTGTGGATATTTTTCCCCCCCCTCAAAAATGTTTAGTAATCGTACTTTCTTTCAAGCCCCACACAGGGAAATTCCAAGCGTATGAAAGAAACTCGTCATGAATATCCTTTTATATATAAACTTCAGGAACAACAATTCATAGCCTAATCGACACCGCATCAATTATAAAATTAATCAACAACTATTTTGATAATCGGATTAATGGTTTATTCAAGAGACATTGTTTAATTTACAACTGTCCAAATCCTTGGAAATTCAGCCTCTTAACAGTGAATATTTACATGCCTCTTTTGTTACTTTGAGGATTCTATCAAACAGAAAAATACAGATGGAAGCAGTTCTAAATATTCCTATTCCTCTGAAGTAATAAATGACTTGATCTCTGGAAACATCTACAGAAGAAAAAAAATATTGAACCTGATAATTCCGTACGTCTTTAACATACGGGAAATTTCACTTGTCAAAACTTCGGCCAATCGCAATGGCTTGTTGAAAGAGGAATTGGCGAGCGGTCTATGTCGGTCTTGTTACGTGAACAGCAGTAAGTCGCACGAGTAAACATCGCACTAATATTTCTAGGTAGTCTTTCACCTTGGGGTTCTGAAGCCACATCTCCAGCCTCTGCACGGCCATCAGCCGAGCCTCTTTGTACCCGCACGTGGCGGTCAGCAGGCGCAGCAGATTCCGTGACACGTTGTCCATGGGCTGCCGGCGGTTCAGTTGATCCCGCAGGACGTCCAGCACATAGTCCTCCACGCTCTCCGCTAGTTCCTCATACCTGCGGTGAGCCAGACAGTGAGCCTTAAAAATGACTTGCAATCGTCTGGTTTTGGATTCCACTTTCGCATCGATATGTTTTATTACCTCGGCATAATTTGCCCTTCATCCTCGGGGCTGAGTTTCTCCTCCGCTATAAGCAATTCTGCCCGGCTGTCGTCCTCATCGGGGGTTGACGGATGAGGGCTGTTACCTAAAATAAAATAGGAGTTTAAGGGTTTTTCCAGTATGAAAAAAAGTTGAAACGCCAGCGTGTTGGTCAATACCTGCACTGAGATCTCCAGCGGCTCGGCCCGTGTCGGCCTGCAGTAGCATGCTTTTGGGCGGCACCTTGGTGCCGAAAGCCGTCTGAATGTTGTCCACAAAGTTCTTGCAGTGAGAGCTGTCCACCCAGATTCTTTCCCCGAGGGAGTCTTCGATGTACACCTGAAAATGCCATATTATATTGAAGCCTTTACTTATGTGGCAATCGCTAATTTTCTAATATTTTGGTATGTTAGTTAAATAAGTACATTTTTTGGTGTAGCTTTGGGGTTTCTTATAGAATTTGATTTCTTGCTGGATATTCCTAAAATGTATGTTCTTTTATTGAGTAGAAATTCGTTTTTCACAGTTTTAAAAGACTCATCAGTGGAAGAGTGAGCTCATAAAAGCGGACCATTTAATACCGAGAGACTCAAATAAACAAAGGTCAATTCAGTGGGTTTACTGTGACATGTGAAATAACTTTGTTTTTTTGTCCAACCTTACACAAACATCAAATGGATAATTAAAACGACATCGCCAGAACATGTGTATGCTTGCAAGTCATTTCAAGCTAGTAAACACTTTTCCATAACACAAGCATGCATAAATCCATTTTCAGGGCACATCCTCACTTTGACAAAAATCTCGGGCCAGTTCTCGTCCTCTTCGTAGGCGGCCATCAGCAGATTGCAGGCCAGCACAGACACCAGGCTGTTCCCCTTTGCTTTAAAGTTGATGGAAGCGTCTCGACGCAGGAGGCTGCACAAGGCCTAAAGGCAATATGAAACCAGCAAAGGAAAAAAAAATATTTTTACAAATGTTCGCTAATCAAACAATAACAATGTTGTGTTTGTGAACACATAAAGCCCATACCTCTATGATTCCTTCCGTAGCAAACACGTTGGGTTTGATCTTGGCCAGGAACATGAGGCTGAGGTACAGCGTGATGTCCGGCTTGGCTCGGTTCATCTTGAGCTGCTTCACCGCGCCACACAGCAGGCCCTCGATGCGCTCGTCGTTGCCCTCCGACTCTGCCAACTCGATGTCGTCCAACAGCAGCGCCGGTGAAACTGGCGCACACACACAAGGAAAAAACAAAACAAAAAAACACTTGACACAATCTAGATATGGGTCAGAGCAGCATGAATAGAAAAAGACGCGTGAAATCAGATAGCTTCGGATCAGAATCATGCCTTTTGCAAATGTGAACAAAAATCTGATATCTTCCAATGTGAGTGCAGCGTAAGCACATATAATATGATGTGGAATTGCGCAACTGGACCTGCAAAGTCAATCCAGCCTTATATGGCATTTGTAAACGTTTAATACAAGTCAAACAACTGGGAATTACCTTCGATAGGAATAACCGATGGTTCCTTAATGGAGGGTGATATCGCCCTCTTGTCCGCAGACGCAACATCAGCGAGGCGTCCCAGGGCACTGACCGGGGGCGTGGTGGAAAGCTTGGGCCGCTTGGTGAGGCTGGACAGCCCCGATGAGGACGGGAGGGCGGAGGAAGTCTCTCTCTTGCGGTCAGCAGGTAGAACGGCGGCGGCCGGCTTCAGGAGGACAGCGGGGGCTTTAGAGTCGCCGCCCTGGTTCTTTGAGCCCAGAGCGATGAAGTCTCCGGGTGGGGGATGACCTAGAATGGGAAAAAGTCTTTTCTGCTACACCAATCACAGCTTCATAGGGATGGTCGAGTCATTGATTCTAGGGCTGCAACTTTTCAATATTTTTAGAATCGATGATCCTATCAATTGTCCAATTGATGAATTGAATAATCAGATAAAAATGGAGGTCTGAGGTATGTTCTTCAAAGCCACAAATATTTTGTCAAGGTCACCACACTTGTACACCTACATGAGAAAAGAGCATGAGAAAGCTGCAGGGGGTTTAGTGTTACTTTTTGATCCATGCAGTTTGACTGCTTATTTTATGATGTTAAATTGTTGTTGTGTTTACATACGTTTTGACAAATGTGAAATATTACCAAGAACTTACTTTTCTTTTGTCCGTAAAGAAAAACATTTACGTCGATCATTTTATTGGAGGTAATATGACTTTCCAGTGCTTTTTTTCCCCCCCTCCTGTGATTTCCTTCATACTGATAACAACAACAAAAAAACTAAAGGGCGGCACGGTGGGCGACTGGTTAGAGCGTCAGCCTCACAGTTCTGAGGACCCGGGTTCAATCCCCGCTACCGCCTGTGTGGAGTTTGCTTGTTCTCCCCGTGCCTGCGTGGGTTTTCTCCGGGCACTCCGGTTTCCTCCCACATCCCAAAAACATGCATTAATTGGAGACTCTAAATTGCCCGTGAGTGTGAATGGTTGTTTGTTTGTATATGCCCTGCGATTGGCTGGCAACCAGTTCAGTACCCCGCCTCCTGCCTGATGACAGCTGGGATAGGCTCCAGCACGCCCGCGACCCTCGTGAGGAGAAGCGGCTCAGAAGATGGATAAACTCAGGGCAACTTTAGTTTTACAGCCATACTGCCCAGCCCCACTATAGTTTTTCATATTATATACTGCTATTATTGCATTGTTGTCTCGTTTTAGTCACCATCTGAGAGTGACAGTCTTGTCTTCAGAATGCCTTGACATGACATTTTGTTTTATAAATGTAACTTACCCGATGTTTTCGCAGCACTGGGCCGCCGCAGGGCCGTTGGCTTTGGCCGATTCATCTCGACCAAGTGTCTGAAACGATCACAGCAGGTGATCACCGCGTCACGTCATATGTTAGGATGCTCCGTGTGTGACAAAAGGACAAATCGGTAAGATTAGTGGAACGTCAGCTATTGTTTACATGCTAAAAAGAGCATTTAGCGCGCAAGCAGGGTCCAGAACATCGCAATAACTTCTTGTACGATCAGACTTTTAAAACAAACAAAAAAAAGCATTAGCGGGTCGTAGTAGTATTCGATCTCAATTCACAGGTTATTAATCAATTTTGTGCTAAAGCTAGGCTAACAACAACTATTGCTGATGCTAACTCACAGTCACAGCTCCAGAGAGACTGGTGGAAACCTTTGAGTAAACCGAACGCTGTGAGATGTGGTGAGAATTGAATCTAAAACGACTCAAATCTTTTCGCAAAAGTGATTTTGATCAGCACCCCATTGTGTTTTATAGTTATCGCTAAATGACAGAAAAGGTACTGATGGATGGAAGAGCCTAGATTACGAAGGCGTCTTCCTCGCTGAACCAAACAAGCACGGTAAAGAGCATGGCGGTGAAATGCTGCCACCTAGCGTGCGTCCGGTTAACTAACGCTGCTCGGATAAATGCAATCCAGCCCATCAAATCTACTTTGCTGTCATTTTCTTAACAGCGATTACGGGGTTACTCGGTTTATGACGAACTGGAACACAAGTCGGAACATATTTCAAAAGTACAGTCATGCAGTAAATACTATATACAGTGTGGGAAAACAGTAAGTACGGCGATAACTGAGCGTGCCTTCTTGCGCCGCGCCCCGTTCGTAACGTCGAATTGTTGTGTGGTGTAAACCGAGGAGTCTCTGTCGCAGCATGACTTTTCAGATTTTAACTCCGCCAATCAAACACTAGGTGGCAGCAGTTTCCGTGATACGTAAATGAAAGTGCCATTTGGTCTCGAATGTTTGCGGTTACCTGTAACTTCATTACTTTACATAATGCAATGTAATGGAAACTCCACTCGGTTAATAATCTCCATAAATGACTTGACAGAATCAGCCAACTGATGATGTAATGGTTCTTCTAACGTGGCCCCACCCATAGTGAACATCTGAACATTGCACAATCCCTCACTCTTTCCTTGAGATGCCATCAATATATATATATATATATATATATATATATTTTTTTTTTTTTTCAGCATTGTATATACTTGAAATAGTCTTACATATCAGCCTCTGCCACTGGATGTACAATAAAAAAAAAAAAAAAAAAACAATTGGGGATGCGGGGCGTGGGGGTTCCAGCTGGTTACGTAAAGTGTTTTCATCTTTTTGGGTGAAGTCAGTGGAATGTTCAGTAGTGTCATATGGGAAGTGTACTTACGATAGTGTACGGCTTAGCAAGAGATCCAGAACAATGCCAAAACATCTGGATGGGGAAAATGTGAGGTAACTGCCAGGAATGGTCAGCGTCAAGCCTGATCTGAAATCTGAAGGTGTTGGTGGTAGGGAATATACACCAGAAGGCCTCTGGGTGCCAGATCACATTTCCAACTAAGTTAAAGATAATGAGTCAGGCAAAAAAAAAAAAGTAAGGAGATTAGTGACTCAATGTTACTTCCTGTAATCCAAAACTGTTCGGACCGCACAGCTCGCCACTCTTGCCAATGCCTGAAACACGCTCGACTCCCTTCGCTCCGCTTTGCATGGGCAAATAAATATAATTTAAAGTGGCATTAAGTCACATGACTTGATCTCATAAATAGTTTTTTAGCTGTTTTAAAATAAAAATTAAAAAAGTGATATGTTGTTAATATATATAGACTTGACCCTAAAAAAGTATTTTTAGGGTCAAGTCGTATTTGGCAGTGAATATTTTCAGGCAGAGTGGACACAACATTAGGTACAACCTTTTGAGATCTAATAGAGCCGGATGGGGGAAAAAGATTCCATATTAGATGGATTGATCAATAGACAGTTAAAAATTGTACAAATCATTTTCAAAAAGTAATCTTAATAAAGATGTAACCACATAACCTTTGTGTAATATAAATAAAATTGTATAAAATAAATATACAATTCTTACATATTCAAAATGACCAATTTAAAATAAAGCATCTCCAGTTATAATAAATTATAATAATGCTGTGCTGTGGTCATTCAGTGATTTCCTTCTCTGAATAACTACAAACCCATTTCAAAATTACCATTCCGTAATTTTATTTTCACTTCAATCTGGTTTCATAAAGCATCATAGCACAATCACAGCTACCATGAAAGTATTAAACGATATCTTGTGCTTTCTGGATTAACGGCAGTGCTGTGCTGCATTATTTATTGATCTGTTTGAGGCTTTTGATACATTTGATACGTCTTATCATGAAACAGAAGCTGTCCTGTATTAGTTTGTCTGAGCATGTTGTGGCTTTGTTTGTGAACTACCTGTCTGAAAGATATGTGTTCAGTTTGATGGGCTCTCACCTAAATGGCTCAATATGGAGTTCCACACGGCTCCATCTTAGCCCTACGACTATTGTCTCTCTATTGATCTGTATATTCATAATTTAGGTTATGGTATGGATGGAGCCCATTTTAATTTCTATGAAGATCCCGCCATCTCAGAAGCTCTTGCCAACTTCAACTTTTTGGATATTTCCCGAACCCACTTTCATTATAATAATGCTGTACTATAGGCATTGGGAAATGCTCGGATGTACACTGTACATATTAAAATAATATCATGCCGGTCCATTGATATTTACATCACATGACTATCGCTGCATTGCTGTGAATTCATTCATTCATTCATTCAGGCCAGGGTGTACCACACGCCTCTCACCCCGAAAGTCAGCTGGGACTCCAGAATCAAGCGTTTAAGAAAATGAATGAATGGATGATCTCTCTTGCCGTCTAAAATCAAATCATGAACAAAACAGTTATTTTTACAATTGGTCATGGCAGTGAGAGAGACACATGAAGCTGAAAGTCATCATAAAGCATGCCCGGGTCATCCACATGTGGTGTCCAAAATGTTAGCTGATAGCTCCCAGATTGAACAATGAAAGCACATTTACTCATCTGATGATGTTCACAGGAGAAATGTGGTCTGGCGTCAACAAGCATCTCCACCGCCACGTGCTACGCAGAGCAACAAGCTTCGCTCGTGACTCACAGGCTGTAAAACATGACAACACTTTAAATCACAAGTTAAGTGGCAGAAGGTGAAAGAGCTGCAAGAGTCTAATGGTGGGAGTGTCTGACCATGTTTACTCACATATGAAGACCCTGTAAAGTGAATTCTGAGATTTATTTTATATATATTATATAATATATTAAATATAAAATATATAAATATATAAAATATTAAATATATTATACATGTTTGAAGATAATTGCTGTAAATATGTAAAGACTGAGAACTATGTAGAACTGAACTAGGTACAGTAGCACTCCATTGAGTTTTCCCAATCTTTTGGGCGTGGCTAGAATGGACAAATAAAAAGTGACACACTTGGGTCGCCTCTCCCTCACCACGTACGAACTGGAGCGTCTTTGTTTGCATCAGCGGTTTTCCAGCGCAATTGCGATGTGCCGTAAGCTGCAGTGCCCACTTTAGAGCGCCTCGTTGTTGTTCGCGAGTGTGCGCACGTCATGCAGAGAAAGGCGGAAGAGCGAGAAGGGGAAAACATTTTTTTTTTTTTTTTTTTATGAAATAAAGTCAGACTTGACAGCCAGCGTGTGGAACGGGGATGGCGTGGCCGCTTTAGAGCGCCTCGTTGTCGGCCGTGAGTGTGCGCACGTCACAGAGAGAAGGCAGAAGAGCAAGGTAAAACAATGTTTTAAAAGTCTGACGTTTGTTTTCAAAGTTTTTCAGGTCGTTGTGGTGGAATTAAATGGCAGTCGACAGTTAAGCGGGATTTCAACGCATTCCGTGGACTTGTGTGTGTCGTTGGTGGTGGGGGGGGTAGTAGTGCTTAAAGTTAAACATGCTCATTTTTCATTTTAAACACATTCAGCGTTTAATGGGAGTGCAAAAATAACCTGGGACTCCAGCAGCCCCAATAAGAACAATCCTGTGACTGCTGCTGGCCTGCATACTTTCCTCAGGAATGGAATGCTGATGCTCCGAGCAAGCTGCACTTTTCCCCCCACTTGTTGGTGTTCAAGATCACTTTTTAAGATCTCATTCAACTTCGAAACTGGACGCTTTCTTCGACCAGATTAGGCTTTTTTTTTTTTCTCCCCCCCCCCCCCAAGAAAAACAAACTCTTCTATTTCTGGCTTCCCCCTCCCGGCGCTGACGTCAGCACTCAGTTATTTTCATGAATGGAGGGGGCGGTCATGAGGACGCGGTGACGTCAGTGCTTGCGGAAGCGCGAGCGTGGAATGTTAGTAACATTGTTGTTGTTTTGGAGCGAATTGAGTTAGCAGGACTCTCCGCTCGCAGGCTGGCTGGCTCGCCGTCTGCCGGACTCAGCAAAGCGGCTTCGACGGCCTCGTTTCCCCGGGGGGTTAGGTTCCCACCTAACCGGACATTATTTCCTTTTTTTTTTTGTATATTTTTTATTTTTCCACGCATTCCGGTCTACGGGGATCCACGCGCGCCCACAGAGGTGAGGCTGTTTATTTATCTAGTTAGAAATAAGAAATAAGTTGCGAAAATGAGGCATTAAAAAAAAACAAACAGATTAAGCCGACACGTGTAAAACCAACAAGTTGGCCCGAAAAAAAAAACAAAAAAAAAGGCTTACTCGGGAATTTTTGGTTACGTAGAAATAAACATAGAATTGTCGTCCTCGTGAAAGTTTAACCGCTTCAGTGAAACGCATTTAAGTGTTTGACGTGTGTTTACTATGCTTATGAGCAGTGAAAACAGGAAAAGTTGTGCGCTTTAGTCAAATAAGTGCACCACTAATAATGTAGTCTCGTTTTGTTACTCAATTAAGTTTAAGTTGGAGTCTATCAAATATTGTCTCCTACTAGCCGTTATCATTCCTGTCTGAGTGTTGGGTTAAAAAAAAAAAAAAAACTATATTTATAAAAAAAAAAAAAATAAAATAAAAAAAAAGGGGGTATCCCAGAGCAAAAATCCCAGGCTGCCTTGGACATTGGAATAGAACACGTGGTGTGCATTTTCAACATGTAGGACAAAGGGCACCATAAGAAGTCAGACCACCGGGGCAGGCGGTGCTGGGGGGGGGAGTGGGAAGGGGGGGGGGGGGCACATAGCTCCATAATCCATATATCACTCACCAGGAGGGAAAAAAAAAAAAAAAGTCTTATCATATCCTGTCTCATCTTATAGAGTTCCGTGTTCATTTTTGCAGTCTCCCCCCCTCCCGCTGCTTGAATGTACGAGAGCTCAGTTGAACTTCTGACGCAACTCCGCTTATGTGTATGGCAACTGTTTGAGTCACATCTTTCTTGCACTTTAAATGTCACCAACTTGCACTTTCGATCCGGTTCCGGGTGGGTGCACAGAATGTAATTTGGGAGTGGGGCGCTCTCTCGCCTGTCATGAGGTGAACATGTGGCTCCATTCGACCCGCCCCACCCCATCACATCACATTCAACAATTTATTTATTGTATTTTTTTCCAATCAGATTCCAGGCTGAGTCACTTCTTTTTTTTTTTTTTTTTTTTTTTCTCCCACTGGCGCGCTTGTGGCGTGAGCGTGATGGAGCGCACGAGGGTTCGGAGCTCCAGACAACTTACTACTTTGCCGGGATGAAACGCGGCAGCTGAACGCAAGCGCGCTCATGTGGTGGAGTGTTGTGAAAGTGACATAGCTGCGGTGAGCAATGTGATGACTCACGGGGGTGGTGGGGTGGGGTGATGTTTGCTCTGATGTGTTTTTTTTGGTCTCGCTCGCCCTGAGGGAGGGAGGCGGATGGTTGGCTATGCAGGCCTGCGATTTTACTCCGCGAGTAAACATCATGTGCGCAGCTAATAGTACTTTGGGTGACACCTGCACAATCTAATGAGCTCCAAATCTTTCCTCATTCAAATGAATGGCAGTGCCGTTCCCGCCGCCCCCAAACAAACGTTTTTTACGTTTGTGTGTTTGTTTTAAATAGGAAAAATAGCACTCTATAATAGTCTTGCAGACACAAAGAAAGAATAGAACCACTTACTGTGAGTGACTCAGTAAGATGCTGTAATAGTAGGCATTTTCCGTAGAAGATAGAATCTATGCCTGTTAGTATTGCTACGTGATAGCACGCCAATGTCGTTTTGCATCGTTTGTCAGCATTAAGCCAAGCAAACTTTCCTATGTGGTTTGTATTGAATACGCAAAAGTTTAGTTCTCTTTGTTTGACGTTTACTTTGACCGTAAACTCACGGGGATTGGCGTTAAACAGGTCGAACGCTTTATTTCATTTTATGTTTTTAAATGTATGTTTCACTCTTCTTCAAAGTGCTGCTTACTGTGAAGTGAGTTGAAATGACTTTGCTGCCACCATACACGAGCTTGTATCAAGTTTGTACATATGCAGTAGACAACCATTCCCACCTATGGACAATATAGTCTTTAAAAAAGTAATAATAATTTAAAGAAAAAGAAAAAGAAAAACAACTAGTCTACATGTTTTGGGAATGAGGGAAGAAGTTGGAGAAACCCCACAAAAGCATGAAGTGAACGCGCAAACTCCTCACAGAAAGAACAGAGTCACGATTCGAACCCAAATCTCCGAACTGCGAGACACAGGTGCCAACCGCGACGACACTGCGCTCGCTCGCCTCTCTCAGCATTGGTACGCTATTTGTAAAGGAACGGGTGACCTTGTTTTGAGCAACATGAGGCAGGCAAAAGACAGAAATAGAAACTCCTGTCGCTATGATGCAGTGCAGTCGGACACCGAATTGGCGTCAGTCCAAAAAAAAACAAAAAAAACGAGCATGATGATTTTTTTGTACAGGCAGACATTTTGGACAAGTAAGTGTGCAGGTGTGCCTATGGAAACGACCTCAGGGTAACTTTGCATCCTGCCTTCACGCCCCATTGTGCTCAGAGGCGCGGCTCGGGCCGTGTTTCTTTTCTTGATTTTGCGGGAGGTTGTTGGGAATTTCCTCGCTGGGCCGGACGCGTCTGGCTTGCTGCTGCAAACTTCGCAACTTCCCGATTCCACACTGAATGAGAATGCGACTTGTCAGCATATCGTACATCCAGAACGCCTCACCTCTTTTTTGCGCTCGTGGCAACTGCAGCGCGTAAGCAATGAGTGATAGGAGCTAATGTGTCCCCCCACCCCTCCGCCGGTTATTCACACACGGTTTTCCATGTAGGCTCTTTTTCCCAGCCCTTGTTCTGCATTCTTGAAATTGTCTTTGGAATACAGCGAGTTCTCCTCCCTTTCCGCACCAGAGCTCTCTCGGTGGTCATGCCAACCGTTGCTCGGGCTACTTTCCCTTCCTTTCTCGCGAAACAACGGGATTTTCCAGGAAACGTCAGATCGGGAGGGTGCGATTCCCTGCCTGCCGCTTGTGGCTTTTACCAGTAAACAGCGTGATTCACAGCTCCGTTTCCTTCACATCGGATCCCGGCGAATGTGCTGCGTTGGGGGCAAGAGCGGATTCTGCAAATGTGCGGGGGGTCTGTTGGATGTATTTCAACAGCCGCCTGGGGAGAAGAAGAAGAAGGGAGAGAGGGAAGAAGAAGAAAAGAAAAAAAAAAGTGGCAAAAGTTTATCTGCCACAGGGCGGCTGCAAGTCACAAAGAAGGAAAACAAGGCGTCCAAACGCGACCAGCGATGTTTCTTTTCGGAGCTGGCCGGGCCCTGCAGTTACCTGCTGCGACCTTGAACTTGACCAGATGCCTGCAAAAAAAATACAAATAAAAAAAATTAAAAATAAAAAATTTAAAAAGAACAACCCGGCATCAACGACCCCAAGTGTTTTTCAAACAGGCTAATCCGATAAGAGTGAGAATAATGAAAACATGCAAAATGAAGAGCGGCAAGAATAAGCCCATAATAAGCCTTAATATTCATATTTCTGTTTACTCGTGATTCGACACTGCTTGATGTTGACGCTTGTGGAGTTATCTACGTGCATTTCGGGCTTCTGTCCATGCGAGTTGTTTACTTGGATTATGAACATAAATGGCGCCGCGGCAGACGTGTGTCACTTGCAATGTACATGGAAGTAGACGGACAATAGAAAAAAAAACAAATGGATAAAGTCATGAAAAATTGGAATTGGACGCCTTGACCTGCAGTGTCAATCCGGCCTAAGCATCAAGGCTAAGTGCCCTTATGTCATCCATTTTCACTTGTACTCAAACCTTTTATTGAGGGCCGAGATGATTAATCGAATAACTTGAATAATTCAATTACGCAAAAAAAACCCAAAAAAAATTCAAAACAAAATCTCTGACTTGAAGCTTTGCAGTGATCAGTTTCCACACGGACTACTGTTACCGCAGACTCACGTACCACCCCATGTCGAAATAAGTTAAAGCGTCCGTTAAAGACACAATGTCCGAAGTTGGGGATCATTTTATACGTAAGAAGATTAAAAATGCAACGTGTCTATTGCGAAGCAGAACCAACTAACGTAGCACGTCTACGATCACCAACACGATCGACGTTATGTCATTTAATATAGCCGACCGCCGCAAGTGAGATTCTCATTCGCAGGTGGTCACGGGTAGACACAGCTCTCTGTGCGTTTTCAATTGCTTTATCGAACAAATGGTAACAAAATAAACACTTAATAAGCACAAATATATCACGAGCTGCACACAGCCACAACTTGCTCACGGTGAGCCAGTTAATAGCCACCCCGCTAACCCGCTCTCACAACACCCAACTCTACACTCTCATTCGCCGACTCCGTCACTCACCAGGGTAGGCCCCGCCTTTTAAAGCCACACACACTCAAAGTCGCAGCTATCAACGCTTGGAACGTGGGGTTGGCGACCCCAAGTGGACAACAATAATACCTGCAACTCACATGCACATACATTTTTAAAAAAAATCTGATTATTCGATTCATGGGATGATTAATCGAATAATAGATTGTAAAAATCTTTGCTTGCTTCAGGCTACTTTAATTCTCGATCTTCACACTCCGATTCCTCCATGTCAAGACCGCGATTTGATTTTGTATAAATTTTTCTCCTTTATCAGCAAGAAGGTTCAATTAATGTTCTCCAATTATTCCCTTATTGTTGTTTTATATCAGGACTAGAAGCTACTTGATTTCGGATAATATTAGAAACAAGGGGCATTCATATCAATTATTAATGACACAGCGATAGTTTGTTTTGTGTGTGTGTGGGGGGGTTCAGAACCATTAGGTCCTTCCCTCGAGAATCCTTATGACCAATCAACCAGTTGCTCAATCACTCCAATGGTCTTTTGTCGTTGTTCTTGTTTGTTTGTGGAAGTGTGGCATTTAGTGTCCTGTCAGGACCTTTTCTGGAAAAACAAGAGCAAAAATAATTTTGAGGTGGCCAAAAATACTCTTGTAAGAGTTCATTTCCAAAGTGACGCGTCCACACAAAACAACGCTTTGCTCTCCACATCAGTCGGGGCCCGCGTGTTTATTTCACGTAGTGACTTGCCTCGCCGCCTTTTGATCAAGCAGAGCTTTGTCGCGGACGCGCCTTTGCGTCATTGTGATGGTATTATTGCCGGCTTGCGAAGAGGGGATTTCTGAGGTATCGCAGTTAAATGAGGTTTAAAAAGGGAAAACAAAATTCCAGAGGCGGGAATGCAACACAACAATAGGCTCACCAAGCATAGATTACATAGAAAACCGCAACAAGTGGAGTTCTTGTCGGATAAAAGGTGCACATTTTTAGGCAGACGCACATGTCAGCACATGGCACAGGTGTTCTTTTTCCACTTATCCTCACTTGAGGTGCGGGTGAGCTGGAGCCTATCTATAAGGTCAATAAGCCCCCCCCCCCCCCCCAAAAAAAAAAAAAATAATAATGAAAAAAAATTTGTAATACGTATTTTAAGGCGATACAACAGCACTCCATAATAGTGTGCTTTACAAAAATTCAACATTTTTTGCCCCACTGCATCAATTGAATGGCCATTGTGCTGCTCTTTCTGGTCTGCCTGTCTTGGCCACCTGGGGGCAGTATAAGACAGACAGACAGATGTACCGTTTATTGAGACGTCTGAACTCATCAGTACGGCACTAATTTAGTCGTTCTTCGCAGAGGATAATGAATATATGACTGAGCCGTGTTCTATTGTCTGTCTACGTCTTGCTGCACCATTTGTGTCCAGTCCCTTGCTTAAAGGGTAATAGCAATGCAACATAGATGCTATTTAGTATTAGCATTAAGCTAGCAGACTGGAAGGCTAAACTATGTGTTCGTTTTAAATAAACAATGTCTAATTCACCTAGTTTTACGTAGAGTTTGAAAGTAAACTTCAAGCGGGACCTTGAAAGCCTCTTTTCTGGAATAATTGTTCACTATTTGTCAAAGTGCTGCTATCGTGAAGTAAGTCGAGTTCACTGCCACCATACAGCGCTCGTATCTCAAGCTTGAGCTCTCAAGTCAAAGCGGAACATCGGCGCGTATCTGGAATAACTGAGCCGTAAGTTGGGTCACTCGTATCTCAAGGCACCACCGCACATTGAAATGTGTCGCTAGCAGAACTCCCGGCATGTGCACACAGGCTACGCTTGATTTGTTTGGGCACGTGAACGACACGAGACGCATCGGAATTCCAGACATTTTGTACACTTTGCAACTGTTGTTTTACAAGTGGGGAAAGAGTCTCAGCTCCGCCTGCCTCAACCTTGTTCCCTTGTAGTGGAGTGCATGGCGGGACATATTGGGCCTGCTCCGGTGAACATTTGCATGAGAGGCTCCAGCACATGTGTGTTTACTCAGGAATGTGGTTTTTGTTCTCGAAGCGAGCCATCTGTGGCTCTTTTTCCTTTTTTTTCCCCTTTGAGGTATTTTCCCAGACTGCCTTTTCAGAATGGCCTCGCACGAGTTGTTTTCTTGTTTGCGTCTGTTGAAGGGGGAGAGAGAGAGAGAGAGAGAGAGAGAGAGAGAGAGAGAGAGAGAGAGAGAGAGAGAGAGAGAGAGAGAGAGAGAAAACAAAACATCTGTCGCGTTTGTACACGAGCGCCTGGGTTCTATCATGCGAGCTGTTGCGGAGCAAACGTTGGCATCTTGATGAGGAGAACCTTAGAAAAACACAAGCACATGCCTGAAGAATTTCAAGGAAACAAGCCGGCCTCCTGGTTGATGCCAGAGGCCCCCTTGTATGAAGTAAAGGGGGCCTCCCCTACTGCCATCATGCACCACTTTTCCATAATCTGTGCAAGGAACATACCCAGGGACCTCGCACTGACGCAACCTCCTAAACGAGACATTTTCGACCTACTTGCACATGAGGAATTCCACATATTAATACATTCGCTTTGGTGATGCAGCCGTGGGAGGGGAAAGCAGATGTTGCTTAAATCTCGAAACAGGACTTAGTGGTTCGCTTTAATCATGTGTTTCTGCAGGCTGGGACACTTTGATGTTCATCTACTTCCTGTCAACTGGGCTGTCATGATTCAGCTTTGGACAGCATCTTCAAAATAGCTTAAAAAAAAAAAAAAAAAAAAAAAACATTCCCCCTAAATTCTACACGAGAAGTACGTGAAAGAATCACCAAATTACACGCTCAAACGCTATAAAATGTTAGGGTGAGTAAAACCTTTTTTTTTTTTTTTTTTTTTTTAAATTCATTACATCCCCTTTATGAAAGAACCACTAAAGTTAATTCAGAGATTTGTTTTCTCAATACATTATACACGATTGAAGACAATTGCTGAAATTAACAATTTCGTTAACATCAGCGGTTAACCGGCGCAAATGCTATGTGCAGTTAGCTCGCTAGCTGACGCCTACACCCGGAAAATGCATCTTCCCTTCGGATGGTCTGCTGGCGTGGCCGCTTTAGAGCGCCTCGTTGTTGTCCGTGAGTGCACACGCGACGTGGAGACCGTTTAACCTCACTAGGGTTGCTGGTTTGCCCTGCAATAATCTAAAATGTGTTTTTAGGAATAGAGCCTCCCCCTTGGCTGTATTCACACTTAGCCCTACTACGCTACTGTATTTAAATGTTGGTCACGATGGCGGTAATTAGAGAGTTAAGTATTTTTTGAGGATGCTCTTAGTGTAAAAGGCTTGATAATCACTGTCCTAAAGATTTAGCCCCAACCAAGTGAATGTTCAACCGCTTGCCGAGATATCACTTATCGCTACTTAACTGTTGACTTGGCACAAATCAGTCTGAGCGCAGGCGGGCTAAATTTACCCTGCAGAGATAAATAAGGGCATGCAGCGGCTCAGGAAAACCCGACGTAAGAGGATCCGAGCAGCGGCACGCTGATAAACGACATTGTCTGCTGGTGAAAATACAGCCGTGACTACGAGGGGAAACTATTCCGTCGTGACACGGGGAATTTTCCACACGCCGCCCCGGTAAAGGTCAGCATGACTGTAAATGTTATGCTGACGTGACAGTAATTTACTAGCAGTCACTTGGTAGTGGGTGCTACAGAGGGACCCCCGGTCCTCACCCACTTGTTTGTTTGTACGCAACGTGAGCTCTGCCGCTGCGGTTATGAATGAGCCCTGTTTACCCATCTCGCTGACCATGTGACTCACACTCCCACGCCCATGCCCGGGGGCGTTGCCATGGCAGCCACTAAGCATGCCACGCAAGTCCTGAAACGGAGCCTGCGACGAGACGGGCTTTTCCGAAAAAGAGAGGAGCTTCCATGAAGGGATGCTGCCTTGTTCTCGTGAACTACATCACGATGGAGGCAAACTGCTCGAATGAGGCCCTGCTGTCCTCTGCTGGTGTACACGGCAAATGGGAAGATGCTTTCAATGAGCGTCACTCATGCTCTCAAGACTACATTTTGCGATAGGCTGCACTTTCACGAGGGAGCTTGGGCTCTTTAGGTGCAATTTCAGTGTGCTGTGACTTTTGCCTTTCAGCTGTTCGAAAAAGTGGTGAAACGTGCATTCAAAAGACGGCAGCGCATAGAGGCTTAAGCGTCGTAAGAAATGCAACGATATATTGCGGATAACTGAATAACATTTTGTGGAACACGTTAGAATTTAGGTTGTAAATTCTTTAGGCCAGTAGAGAAAGCCTTGCTGGCCCCGACTGCATAAATCTGTCATAAGAAGACGTTCAAAGTATCCCGTGCGGCTAATGTTCATTTCTACTGCCTCAGAGCATCTCCTGTGCGAGTGTGGCCAGTTGTCTGCGTGCAGGGAATGACGACTGCTTTCAAGACGAGCAAAGCTTTAAAGGTAAGTCCCGGGATGAAACGTCATCTCGGACTGGATGTTGCACGACGGGTCCTCACGCTGCATTTTGTCGGCCACAGGTCAAGAAGGAAGCGGGCGAGAATGCCCCGGCCCTCAGCGACGACGAGCTGGTGGCCATGTCCGTGCGGGAGCTCAACCAGCACCTGCGCGGGCTGACCAAGGAGGACGTGGTGCGACTGAAGCAGCGGCGGCGCACGCTCAAGAACAGAGGCTACGCCGCCAGCTGCCGCATCAAACGCGTCACCCAGAAGGAGGAGCTGGAGCGCCAGAAGACCGAGCTGCAGCACGAGGTGGACAAGCTGGCCCGCGAGAACGCCAGCATGCGGCTGGAGCTGGAGGCCCTGCGCGCCAAGTACGAGGCGCTGCAGTGCTTCGCCAGGACTGTGACCCGCGGTGGGCCCCTGTCGCCGGGCAAAGTGGCCACCACCAGCGTCATTACCATCGTCAAGTCCGCCAAGACCTCCTTCTCGGCAGCGTCCTAGTGTCCGCTGGACTGGGCTCTCCTCATCCTATACCGAGAGGAAGCTCAGTAGTAAGACTGAAGGATGATGGACGGGGTGACAAGCTCCACGATATCTTATGCTGCGTGCACGACTCTCCCTTTCTTCTGTCCTTTATCTTCACACCTTCAATGCGTCCACAAACCTGACATCTGCGTCGGCTTTGGGGCCTTTTCCCAATCCTTTCCGTTTACACTTTGGCACAACATTCCCAACCTTTTTTGAGGGGTTTTACATTCTACAGGGTTTCCCAAAAGGCCCCAAAATACAGTACACTTCCTTTTTTTCCTGTTTCATTTCAGGTATCATTCGCCTTTGCCAATGGGCATTGGATCAGTGTCACCCAACTGTAGTTCAGGGTCAGTTCAAACTGATCCAAAGCGTAGTACAATTTACGCAATCCATGGCAAGTTTCTCAAAGCAAGATCTGTTTTTGACAAATAACGCAGCGGAAGGAATGCTACTACCATCACTGATGGAAACAACAAACCTCTAGAGCAGGCGTTCACGCAACACCAGAAGTCTACACGGACGACTGCAATGGAACTCAACAAAATGTCGATTCAGCGGCTGCGTCTCAGTCGTAAAGCTCGCTCCATACTAATTTTATCTTGTTCAAAGGCTTCTAACAAAAACTGCAGCGCCGAAGCTGTCAAATCCTGATGGCCTCAATTCTGTCTGAATGACACCTGAAACCAAAAAGCAAGTGTATCGTGACTTTTGGGACACCCCGTATTTGCACTGTGTAAACCAGCCGCCCCTTCCCCCTGACACCGTCCCAACAGCACCGGAGAGGTAAAAGGTCCTCTTCTTGAACGACGGCAGACATGTAGAAAAGAAAGAAACCGCGTCCGACAAGCCTTCAGGAAGCAGCACCGGTCCATATTCTTGTTTTGAACATATGTAAAACCACACCAAATCATTTCCAAGCACACAAAGTGTTGCCGAAGCGAATGGCTGAGAGATCACTTTCAATGAACTACCAGATATTTGCGTGCCTAGCAGTCCACTCTGTTAGCGGAGCCAGGGGATTAAGTTTTACTTGCAGTCGAGCAAACTACGTAGATTGCATTTCGACTCGTGGAGTTATTTGTCTTTTTTGACAATTTCACACCACCCACCATCTTCCCCATTCATTTTCCTTTTTTTTTTTTTTTTGAAGCTGTAAGTACAGAAGGACGACACGAATCAAACAGTCAGGAAACTAACGGATCGTCACGAAAAATGTGCTGCCAAAACTTTGCTGCAAGAGAGCCTGATACAAGCTAGCAGCTATATTCTATACAACGGCACTTATTGTGTGAATGCTCAGAGACAAGCACAAACAAAATATATTACTTTTGCTCTCGTAACGTTACAACGTCATCAAATTGCGACATTTCTTTTATTAAAACTTTATTTTGTACAAATCCAACAGTTGTTTTTTTTTAAATTAGGACTTAGCTCTTTCATAACTGACTATTTTCCGAAAATGGGACCCTTTTTCTCAAAGTTGCGACCTGATTGTAATATTTTTTTCCGTCACATTACTCAAGTCTCTTAACATTTGGTTGTAATATTTTCCCCTCAAAAGCATTACAATTTATTCTGTTAACATTATTCCTTGAATTCTTTAGAAAACAACAAAACAAACAAGATTTCAACAAAAAAATAAAGTTAAATTATAAATATTCAAAAAGGAGTTGGAATAAGTGAAACATATTTACTCCTACCCCTATCTGTACTCATCTTTTGTTTTTGTAAAATTCATTTTTTTTCTCATAAGATGGGTCATTTTTCCATAAACGTACAACTTTATTATTTGTCTTAATATCCCGACTTTTCCAATTAATTACACGTTTCTTGTAAACCTGTGAATAAGGTTTTGGGAGTAAAATTAGGTATTTTCTTATTACAAATGTTTGGGATTTACACAAAATCGGTTACTATATTACCATAACATTACAACTTTTTTCATCAAATTCCAATTTGATTGTCTCGTTTGAATTTTGTGAAATTATGATGTTCTCATATTTTGTTTTGGTGGTTGAAAAGTCACCATGTAGTCTATTTGCTCAGATTATTATTTGTTTGTGTGTGTAAAAATCTAAATTTTGGGGGAGGGATTAGGACTTAATTCTCACATTTCAGTTTTTACACAGATGTACGAGTTTATTTTCCCCGATTGTTCTCGAACAACGTGTGCTTACCATTTATTTTTGTGTCAGTCCTAACACTTATTGGAGATGAAGCAGAATAGAGAAGGAACGATGTCATTGTATCCTCCCAAAGCACTTACGAATCGTCCCAATCTGATTGCACTGACGTCATCCCCAACAGTTTGCTGCCCAAGCCCGCGAGTATTTGCATTATAGTATATGGGGATTGGCGAACGATTGTTTATAGCCCTCAATTATTTTATTTTATTATTATTTGTTTTCAATTGGTATTTGTACTTTGCAAAGGCATCTCTCAGCATTCACACACAATTTTGAGTAGACTGCAATTTCTAGTTCGGTTATTTTTGCCTCTTAAGTGCCACTCTCTGGAAAGTAATCCATATTGGATAAAGTTAAAATAACTTAATGACAGGTCTTTACGAGTGAAATACTTCCTGTACATTAAAGCTTTGGACTTCAGGCTAGCTTTCAGTTGTGGTCAATCGACTCCGTCCAGAAAGTAAAAGCGTCATTCCTACAGCAGAGTAAAACCAAGTGCTGCTGCTGCTGCTGGTGACTCAGAGACTTTTTTTTTTTTTGCATTGCTTTTAGACACTTTTTTTAAAAAATAAAAAAATAAAAACATTTTTCATGATAGAACTCCTGATGCTCGCCTTGTAAGCAGGTAGACAATAAAGGAACCATTTGTTGGCATGGCAACCAAATGCAGTAAACACCCACACTCTTAAAGCCTCCTCAAGCGAGGACTCAATGTTTAAAAACAAAACGAAACAAAAAAAATTTTTCTCATGTCAAGATCTCTTGGCCAAGAGAACATGACTGTTGCCCTCCCCCCCAAAAGAAAAACATTTATTTTGGGGTCTTTGCTGCTGTACAACCTGCTGTGACCTTACAGCTGTTGTTACTCTCATTTTGTACTTTGTACATCTTATGTCCTCTTCCTGACAACACATAGGTTTTATATGCTTAAGTACATGACATAAATATATATTACATATTTTTCTATATTTATGTTACTATACTGGGAGTGGTGTGATTTACGCAACTGTTCTTTTAAAGTTGACTTTGTATATTGATACTGAAAATGTGTCTGTACAGTACATTTACAATGAGAAAAATACTATTGTCATGACTTTGTAAGTATTTATAGGCCACGGATAGTTGCTCTCAGCACAGCATTTTTTTTTTTTTTAATTTTTAATGTCAACATGACTGAGGTTACACACAAGATGCAGTTTTTGTTTTCCTTCACTTGAATAAATTGACCTTCTGACGGTTCACTTTTACGTAAAAAGTGCAAAATCCAGACGCCCGATGTGGGCTGAAACGTTTGACTCCCATGTGTCATATAAGCATGCATGTACAGCACACCTTGTATGTTATTGGTGACTCTTATTTTTCCGACCTGATGATGGTAATGCTTTTATAACAGCCGATAAACCTTACCTGAAAAGAATTCCCAGAGCTGCAAAATTCTCTCCCTCCACAATAAAACGTGAGACACACACAACAACAAAAGTACATTTACATACTCAACTTTTATGCTGACAGTGACCTCATGTGGTAAAACAAGGTATTGTTGAATCTCAGCACTTAATGTTGACAAGTACAGTACAACTACAGTATACCCTTTTTAACGTGTCAAAATAAAATACAAACCGTTTTTCCAGGTGAATGGAGTACATTGTTGGTTCCCACATTCATGCCACCTGTACAAAATCAAACAAAATTATTATTATTATTTATTTTTATTTTTTTTACACAAAGCAGATAAAAGCAACATGCATGATACAAAGATGAAGACATTACCTTTTTGGCTGTTTTTATCGGTCATCTTCTTCCACACGTGACTTCTTTGACTCACGACATAGTCTAGAAGTCTTCATTGAATTATTTAGTCGACCAGCAAAACAAGCTTACACAATGTTAAAAATGTTTATCCCTTCCAAAAATCTTCTATAGAGAATGTGGATGTGGAGGAAATGCACTGCAAATTTGTGTCAATTCTGTGGAGGCCAATTGAGCTGCAAGGCAGCAGCACAGATGCCATTGCTCTGCTCTTGCATATTTATTTCATTCATCGCTTCAATTTTTATTGGTAAGACGCCTAAATTATTTTTGTCGACTTTCACGTCCTTCCGTGTCCTTCTCCTCCGATGAGCTATTTTAGCGTATAGATCCAACTGTGTTCGTCTCTGCTGCATTTTTTTCCCCCCACTATGCTAAATTATTCCATGACAATGTGTCTGCTGTCTTGTTTTTATACTCGCAAATAAAGATTTCTCCTCGTTAAAAGACTGCTACAAATGAGCTCACTTTAAATCAGTCACAGACACACAAAGGTGTTTTTATTTCGCATTATTTCAAATTCCACTTGCACACATACACACACACACACACACAGGTGTTTTTATTTTGCCTCATTTCAAATCTCATATCCAAGTTTATTTTGCTTCTCGTGTCAAGACAGCAATGATTGGCACAAATGGGTATTAAAATGATGACAAATGTACAAAAGTGGACAATCACATTTTTTTTTTCCAATTTGTGTTTTTAAATCAGTCTACTCATAACACAGCGTATCTTAAAGTCAAAATATTTACAGCTGCATCTCAATAGATTACAACAGCGTCAATTCAAGAAGTGAAACAAATACTGTATATAGATTCATTAAAAAAAGAAATATTCTAAATCGTTTTGATTGTATGTAATATGAGAATTTCTCGAGTTTGTGAATTTGGGATTTCTGTTAAACATAAGATATACCCATCAGAATTAGGAGCAATGTAATAAACCTTTACTAGTGTGTGTGTGCGTAGTGAATCTTAGTGATTGAGTTTCACTTTTTGAATTCAACTACTGAAATAAATACATTTTTCCACAATTATTGTGATGCATCTGTATAATAGAATTACAATCAAATCTGTACATATTTTAATAGAGAATCAAATGAATTATAAATAGTGACCCTGACACTGAAAGGCTTTGCCAAATATATTCACAATTGTGCAGATGCTACAAAATCTGCCATCTTGTTTGACTATTTCAAATGAATACATGTCCCACTTTGTTGGACGCCCACTGTGACATGGAGTCGCAGCCAATACATAAAAAGCACTCTGCAGCGTTATATTCTGCAGTTTGAAGTACCTGCTCCAAAACCAGCATGTCTGTCTGGAACTTCCATGTTTCTTGAATCAAAATAATAATAATAATAATACAATTAAATTTTAAAAAAGGGGTGGGTGGGGGGGAGCAGATGCAGTCCTATTGGGTGGCGTTCTCAGTCACTGCCACACTCCTGGAGTGACACTGTTGCTGGTCTGATACCACAAAGGTGATTGATTTCTTTCTTATAAGGCCGAGAAGTCAAACTCTCAGGTAGCTGAGCTACGCCAGTAAAAACTGGTTCATCCTTTCAAATGTTCATTAGTACTAAGCAGTCACTGCTCAACACTGCGCTGATGAAAAAAAAAAAATACAATCCAGTTGTGCCCTTAGAGATACATCTGTTTTCCCGGGGGAGACAAGTGGCGATGAGGACACACGCACCTGAATCTGGCAGCTTAGAGCTCGTCATCAGACATGATCAGCACGACTTTGTCCGACTTGCGGGAGCCCTTGTTGGCAGTGGAGGCGACTTTCCCGTTGGGGCAAGGCGGGACCACCTCCTGCGTGGACTGCTGCGTGTACTGCTGGTAGGCCGGGGAGAAATTGTGGATAGCATCCTGCACCATGTCGCCCGGGTTGATGGTCTCCTTGAGACCGCTAGAGATGCTCTGCATGGATGGGAAGATCTCTGCGGGAGACAATCAAATGTCAGTGTTGTAGGATGTTCAAAAGTGACGAGTGTAATGTAATGGTACATGACACTTTTAAGTAAGGAACAGAAAGTGGAACTGCGCCACGCTTTAGCTACACCGTCTATTTTGTAAAGTTACAGCGTACGGACGGAAATGTCACGATGCTTCTACCAGGCTCTTTAGATAGCGGCAAAGCAACAATTGTCATTGTTTGTGTTTTTATAGCACAATAATTAAGACTGATTGAACAGCTAAAGTCATTACTGTTTGCATTATTTTCTGGGCTTTGTCCAGTTGACAATGATGTTCATGACTAAAATGTGTAAATATTTGCCTATTCCAGCTTGTCTAGCTCATCAACCAGGAATGGAATTGGGATTTACTAGGGACGCAATGTCACTCACGTGGGACGTCATTCTTCTTCTCCTGGTAGACCGTGCAGGTGAAGGCGTATCGCAGGGCGATGGCGGCGAAGAACATCTCCATGCAGATGATAAAGTTCTGCCAGCCGGCCGCCACCGTGCCGGCGCCGACCTCTTGTCCGTCGATATAGAGCGCGTTGGGAATGACGCTGCAGCGTTCCAGAATGGCCAGAACCATGCCTTAATTAAAGGCGCACAGCTTCGTTAATTCTCTTCTCTGTGACTGAATGTCAACCTTACATATAGACCTTACCTTGCCAGAAGGACAGGAAGATGACGGACTTGATGGTGAGGAACTTGAGCACCGGCTCGTATGGCCTGAGCAGGTCGCTGGTGGCGAAGAAGAAGAGGAAGAGGGCGTAGAGCGACAGGCTGACGGAGAAGTTGTAGATGATGGTGATGTACAAGTATCCGCCGTTCACGCTGCGCACAAGATGATAGAGAAAACAATGTGATGACTGCTGGCCTCATAATGGATTCGCTTTTGTACAAGGTAGCATTTAAGAACCATTTGGAGCTAGAAAAAAAAAAAAGTGGCACAAAGAGAAATGTCATGTCACGGCATTGTCCATACGGCTGTTGTTGTGCCCATTGTTCTCTCGCTCAAGGTCACCAGATCACCTGTGACGAGCGTTCCAGAGATTGGATGAAACCGTTTGTACGTACGTACGGCTGTTTGAAATGTAAAATTAGACAAATACAGAAAAAAAAGAACAAACCCTGCAATTCCTTATTTCTATTTCCATTATTTCCTCTTAATTATTGTGTGAGTTTTCACCTTATTTTGGACAGAGAAGCCAAAAACCTCCACGAATAACTGCACCCATACAACACAAGTGGCATCCAACTTCAAAAAGCAGATAATGGAGTCGTGTTGATACTTTTTACCCCAGCATGCATCTTATCAACACGTTGTTTATTAATTGTCAGCCTGCCTTTACTTATCCTAGAGGACAGAATAGCCTAATTACTGCGGCGCGGGAAGGCGCGCACAGCGGGCTGAACAACAATCTGTGAATTATCAGATTATTAAAAAGAAAAGTAGCAACATTCCTGATCAACAATGCGGCAAAGTCAGGCACACAGAGAGTAGATGTAAGAGGCTAGTAATACAAAGCTGACACAGCATCTGTTTCAAGTGGTGTTCAGTAGCTTGTTTGAGTGGTTTTAGGAAGAAAAAAGCAGCTAACGTGTCACAAAGAGACAGCAAAGTGAGAGCTGAAGATGGGGTATAAAAATAAGAGCTTTTGAGGAGATACTTTGGGGGTGCTAGACAAAGTGTCTCCATCATTCACACATATCCGCCGCTACAACAGCACCAAAAATAAGAGGTTCAGCTCACTTAAAATCCCCATCGTGATATTTGCCGTAGGCCTGCAGGATGATGGTGATGGCCGCCATGATGGGTTTGACGATGCAGAACTGAAGTGTCGCCTGGAAAACAAAAAAAAAAAAAAAAAAAAAAATGCACACACCATAGCAACAGGAAGGAGGACGTAGAGGATTTGCTTGTACAATTATTGCACCTCGCTCGACAACGATAAGCCCAGAGTGGACGATTAATTATAGATACACCTGGTACACATCTATTGAGCTTGAATACAAGAGCGGCATCATAAATTCTGCCTTTAAAAAGTTAACAGTGCTCACTTGTTATCATTGAACACGTTTTTATGAAATGTTTTTTTTTACTGTGGTTACAGTTGTCCACAGTGGCGTAGAACTGCACTGAGCTGTTTCTAATATTCTAGTTACTTTGAAGGGGGTAAAATATAACTAAACAAGCATTTTAGTCCTCCCCCTCCCCACATTAGAGAAGTGTCAAGAGAGTGTATACAGTACACACAGAGCAGTTCACATCTTTGACAGCCTCTTTGCTGCATTATCCGTTTGTCAAAATCCAACTCGGATTCGATTAGAAAGAGGAGACCACCTGGTGCTGACGTGTGCCGGGTCAGGTTCAGAGAGGCTGTCGACCCTCACGTGTCCCACTAAAAACTCCCACCGCTTCTCTGGCACTCAAAGGCAACAGTACGAGGGCGTGGGTCTTGATAAGGAAGGTCGCGGTGGGCTTGACTAAATTGCATGAATAATCATCCCTAAAACAGTCTCGGCTTGTTCTTTCTGCCAGTTCTGGTGCCATTTTGTCTCTCAGCGTGCGCAAAGAAAACAAGCTGGCATGATAGCATCTGACAAGCGTGACATTCAAGAGGACACAGCACGTACAAAAGTCAACTGTGTTCCCTGCCTCAAATTAATTGAGGGAGAGAAAGCGCGAGAGACGGCGCCCACGCAGAAAGGCGTTATTCAACACCTTTAACATTGAATTATTTGCAATGTGCCCACTTTGTCTGCAGCGTTTATTGCAGGTATAATTTATCAAGAAGAGGACCCAATAGCGGAGTGACCAAAGTGCATTAGAGTCAACATTTTTATTTTCCGAAGTGTGTTGGCAACCTGCTGGCATTTTCCATTAAAAATGACTCAATCAATTTTTAATGATAAATTCCCAGCTGGGAATGACTCGAGGCTTTTTCTTTTCATACAATTTGCACTTGGGACAGTTCACTGATGGCAACTATCGACAGGCCAGATTTGCTGCGTCCTCCTGAGTATTAATTAAAAGTAAAGCGACTCCGCTTTGACTTACAGTACAAGCGCCCCAAAGCTCAGCTTCTAAAATTGATCCGGTCTGACTTATGCAAGCAGTATAAAAAGCACAGGGCCTCTTTTTTTTATATTGAGCTCAATAGTGTTGATGTACATGAATTGATCTTTCTTTTACGACTGCTTGCACTTTCTAACTAAGCCAACAAAGTCAGCCGTCTTGTGTTCAGGGGTAATTTTTACGTAACCACAACAAGGATGTGCACTTGCTTATTTCAAAGGTGACATACTTAGGAAAATTGACTTTTTAATGTCTTCAATACAAATAGTTGGTTCTCTGGAGTGCCTGCCCTCGTCAAGTAAATTAAATGATCAAATACACATTTTGGTATTTGCCAATTTCTGAAAATGTGCCAGTGAGCTATCACTTCTACACGTCCTCCCGACAAGTTCTAGTCATAAAGCCAGGTTTCCCCCCCAGGTCATCATAGGAATGAAGGCTGGACACGCCATTGGCCCGGCAGCAAATTTGGCGGAGTATGCAGTCAGTCACTTGCAAATAGACAGTGCCAGCCCCTTAAAACAAGCTAATTTCAGCTAGACAATAGGGTGTGTAAGGTGCCCTATAATTCTCGATTCTTGTGGTATTTTGACAAAGCATGTCACAGAAAACGTTTTCAAGACACCTGGGAACTGTTTTACATTGTGAAACAAAATCCTATGATGTTTACTTTAAAACCGCAGCGAGTCCCTCAGGTCGTACAATTCGGATTTCGACCACAGTTTTCTGAAAGAATATTCCTCTTATGAGCAATTTGTTAAGTCAAAGGAGTGGCAGATTGCAGCTTACCTGTTTGCAAAATCTTAAAAATCCGATGGAGTAGCTCATCCCGCCCAGACAGCAGGTGCCATACAGGCAGCTTGACCTGCACAGGAAAGAGGAACTCATTCAGATTCAATGCTGAGGTCCGTGCAATCGCAAAGCCAAAACAAAACCATTGTTATATGCCTACGCAGCTCACTAGTGCTAAATAGAAGTCTTAGCTGCCTGTCAGTCTGGACAGTGTCAATCAAAACTGAGCATTTATCTTTGAAAAGCCTGCAATGACTGCCGTGGCATTACAACTGCACCAGAGGTACGTGAGCATATTCATTAATCTTCCACGTATGGACATCTAGAGATGTATAGGCAGAGAACTTACTGTATAGGCTTCCCTCGAATCTCAGACATGATTGCACTCTCTCCTCCCAGATATTCAAAGGACAGACTCAGGAAATTATAAATGACAAATGCTGTAACAAAACGAAGAGTTACTTTTTACATTGAACAATGTAAGCTATTTCAAAAGTGTCAAATTAGTTCCCATCACCTTCAAATGTAACTTCATTTCAAAGAGGCCAAGCCAACTTGGGCGCGATAAAGAATAATTAGTGCTACATTATGGAACAATAAATGTTTCACTTCTTGCATTAAAGAGGCCTGCAAGGCTTGTGTGTCTTGGAAATCCCTTCCTAATCCTTTGTTGCTATTTAAAGGAGGGATTAAATGAAGCTAATGCAGATGGTGTCCAGTAAAGAGCAGGGGTGCAGGGGGGATGCTTAATGCATTTTACTCGTGGGCGCTGATGGGATTGGTGACGTGCTGCCGCCATCAATCAGCCACAAAATTGCCCCTCAAACTTGAAACTAATCTGCTCAATAATATTAAGATCCCTTTTATTTGTGCTCATGATTCAGTTTGCATGGAATCCTCTTTGAAATAGCTGGCTCTTTACCATCAATGTGTAATTGCATTTACAACCTACAGTGCACTTGTTCAAATCTAATACAAGAGGCTGTACAAAAATGTCAGACTTTACAAAGAAAAAGTTGGTCAAACATGGTTTCACCAACCTTGCAATCCTTTGCCAAAAAGCAGACTTTCTTGATAAAGCTCTTGTATTGTATCGCACTTACGTTGTGCATGTTTTCCTAATAGTCTGGCTGTTGACTATATACAGGTAATTGAATAAGGTGTACTGTTTAAAGTATAAAAAGAACAGCATTACAATAACACATTGTAGGAGTATCAACTTTCTACTAAACAAGAACCTGGACCGGTATGGGAAAAACTTGTTTGGTCAGTTCTTTGTTTTTCCAGGCAAATGTGGACATGCCAGTAGTGGGATGCTTGGGAGATGCCACAAACACATACAAAGTGCACATACATACCTTCGTAGCAATCTCGAACCGAGTCAAAGTAGACGTAGTACTGGTTGTTGCTGATGAACAGCAGGCTGAGCCAGGAGTCGAAGGCGTAGATTGGCACGATGAGGAGGATGCGGATGATGTAGCGCTGCTCGTTGGGCACAGTGTAGGAGCGCAGGTGTGTGTAGATCTGAGAGATGACCAAAAAAAAAAAAAAGCACGTGGAAAAACATCAGAAAAGACCAGCGCATGAAAATCTAAACAACATACTTCTGTGATATTCCCTGTTTATACAAAGTATTCTGGGCATCTGCTTGTACATTAATAATGCACTCTGTGTGTCGAGCAGGGATATGATTAATTGCTATATTTCTATTCCTTTTTGCGAGGATATGCCAGAAGAATGCAGCAGAAGAGATTCAAGATGAGAATAAATCATTCATTTTCAGAATGTAACTTGCTGCTATGCACTGATAAGTGCATAGCAGCAAGGCTGATTCATTGCTTGGCCTGCATGATGTGACATAAACTCCAACTATGTTTTGTCCATAACAACTTTTCTAACATTTGCAAAGGTAACTCTTGTTGCTGTCAATGGACTTTTCATGAAAGTTTTTCCTTCAGTTTGGCCTGCTAAATTGGGCTTGCGAGTCCGATGCCACCTGTTGGTTTAGCACACCGTTGATTGGTGCAGATGGAGATTATTTTTACTCCTGTGATGGGGAAAGAATACTTTTCTTTTGAAAAAAATTATGTAAATGTGGACATAGCCTTAGCCAAGGCTTGCAATGAGACCATAAAAGGCAACACCTGACAGAACAGTAACCTCTGTTGCATTTACAACTGTGTGAGCAAAGGGCAGTTCCAGTAAAATGTCCCCTTCTGTAACAGTGCAGCGCAGAGTAGGGACATGCCAAACATCTGTCGCTGCAAAAACCAGTAAATCTAATAGGAAACTACAACCAGGAGCTTATTTCTCCTATATTACTGCCGACGTGCAGGTGAACGCAGCCCTGCAGAAATATCCCAGTGATGTCTTTTCATTAGTATGTCATGTCGCAACTCATTTTCCCCCTTAAAAAAATCCAAGCCAGTCACCCGAGATGATGATTATTATGACCCATTAGCGGATTAATTGCGCGTGAGTTCCGCGGGAAATGGTTTCCAGAAGAATATGCACACAAAACATTGTGCTCATGTTTGCCAGAAATCTGCAAATAATTGGAATTGATTCATGCAATCCATACACTATTTTATTCGTGGAAATCTACTTGGTGCGCTGCCTTTACATATTTCACTGCTGATGGTGCAGCGCGCCAAGTCAATGATAAAACCACGATAAGCTATCGACACCAGTGGAACTCGTGTACACGCATAAGGAAATAAATTCAAAAGCTGAATCTTTCTTTTTAACCGCGATGTCATTGTGCAGTAAAACGATAAAAGAGAGGTGGCATGAACCTGGATAGAAAGCAGTTGCTTTGTAACTACTGGCCACAGTCGAGTGCGGCCTAAAAGGTGAAGTGAAGTAATAAACCTTTATGGATGTAACAATTGGTTTTGGTCCCCTAGCGAGGGAGGTGCACGCGGCGTGTCATTTCCCACCCATCTCTGATTACACCTATTGTGAGCCTCACCCCCCCCCCATGCATTCAATAATGCGTACATTGAAGCAGTCAGTTTTTGAAAGTATCTACAGCACGACGGTATACAGGGGGACGAAGTGGAGTTCCTATGGCAGCGTCGTAACCCCAATTTGTACAGTAGTCGGAATGCGTTGTACCGCGACTATTACTAATCTACGCAAACCGAGTCGTAAAGTCATAATTAGAGTAGATATTTGTATGAAAAACACTTAGGCCATTGATATGAGTGTAAAATATATACATATATTAGGGGTGGGACTCGATAAATACATGCACCTAATTTATTAGACGCTTTATAATTAATTACTGTTGATTAATCACATTTTAATCATCTAACAATGTGTCCTAAAAAGCAACATGGTGTAACTTCAATGGATTTTACTGGATGACTGAATCAAACAATAGACACAGAAAGGAATATTGTTAACCGTGTTGTTCTCGCTATCTCGCCCAGAGATAGCTGGGATAGGCTCCAGCACGCCCGCGACCCTAGCGAGGATAAGCGGAACGGAAGATGAATGAATATATATATATATTTTTTTTAAGAACAGTATTGCCTTTAAATGGTTTCTGCATGGCAGTTGAAAAGTTGGATCACATGTCGGAGTGTTGAAATGCTTCAGTGGTATTAAAACTCCTTTTTGCATAATTTGCACAAAAGGCTTCCTTCGGGTATTTTTTTGTTAATTAAATTTGCCTCCCATTAGTCCGAGCAACGCCGTTTCATCCAAATACTCCATTTTACTAGCCGAGCTCTGACGTAGGTGGAAAACGTTCAAACTGTGCACAATGCTCTTGTGTCTTACAACATATCTTTTTAAATCCAGCACAGTACATTTGTTAAGTAGAGTTTAGTTGTATTTAACTTTTCAGTAAAACACACATTTAATCTTAGAACTGTTTGTTTTCAAACAACACAATATAACATTTTAATTGAATCATTTACTAGTTTATTTTCCTATGTTTAAGCACAATGTTAATGTTCAAACTGTGCCACGTTTTGGATGAAAACTTTGGCATAAAACACCACAGCATTTTTTAAAAATATTCTTTCTTCCTTTTCTGTATTTATTTTGAGAACCACGCCTCTAGATGTTGTCAACAAAAGAACAAACACCGAAGCATTGTTTTAAATATTCTTTCTTCCTTTCCTGTATTTATTTTGAGAACCACACCTGTAGATGTTGCCAACAATACAACATAGATTTGCTTTTTAAATGAGTCGCTCCGAAGGCAAAACACGTCGACTCACCTAGGCACATGCCCCTTGGTCGTCAGCGTAACAAAAGTCGTACTCAGCATTTGCATGCGGATGAACCGCCCCTCCAAAACCGAGTGAAGAACAAGTGTACGACAAGTGGATATTAAGTGCGCTGTAATTCTCTACCTTTTGGTTACTTTGACCGAATGTCCATTAAAAATGGTATGATATGTCTCCTTAAGTATAACCGTGGCTTTCTCCTCTTTTAAACTTGTATGACAGCTACAAACCTTTTTAAAAAATGTAACTTGCATATCTTTGTATTTATTTGATTTGTTTTTAATAAATCCCCCTTTACCTGGTGGCACGTGATGAGCAGGGCGGACCACACAAAGATGCCGGAGAGGGCGCGGGCGGCGGTGGTGTTCAGAAATATCTGGTCCTGCAAGATGGTGCCGTTGGCCGTGCGAATGATGGTCATGTTGGAGACGTCCGCCATGTCCGGGAGGATGGGAGCGGTCAGGTGGACGATGGAAGTGTTCTCCGGCGACGCGTCCATGTCGGCCACGGAGATGTTCATCTGAGAAAGAAGTGATGATAATGACACAATAATGTATTTGTCGAGGGAAATAAACACACGGAGTTTGCGTGGTTTCTTCGACTTCCTCGCACATTCCGAAAATCTTAAATTCATTTAAGACTCTAAATTGACCATGTGCCCGAAATGCAGCTGGGGAAGACTCCAGCTCCGCCACCTTAGTGAGGACAAAAACTATACCAAATCGACAGAGGGAAGTTTTCCAATGAGGTGGAATGTGGTTAGTGTGTCTGTCTCACAGTGCATAGGTTCTGGCTTTGAATCTCATCAGCTGGGAGAAACTACTCCAGCTCACTTGCCACTCTAATGAGGACAAAAAGCTCTAGTACATATAATTTACTGAGCTAAGGAGAACATGAGACATTGTATTTTTATTACTTGCATCGTCTGCCCAATTAGGTACACCTTCACAATGTACACTGAATCAAAAATTCGGCCTTTAAAGTGCTCCCCCCTCATACATTTTATACACGTTGATTCTGTCCCAATTTTGTAGGTAGCCAAACTATAAGAAATGTTTTTTTGTTTTTTTTAAATAGAGCTTTTAGTATTGTATCATCAGAATGTACAAGTGTACCTAATGTTGTGTCCAAGAGAGCTCACCTTGTCCCGACTGGAGGCGGAGGCAACTTTATCCCGTCCGCGTTCCACAAAACGGCGAAGGAGCGTCCCGGGGCGAGTGTCAGCAGATCAGCATCAGAATTTAATCGCCTTTCAGGGTCGGCGAGTAAGCGCACGAGGCATCATTTACTATTGGCTGGCCGACCAACCGCTTGAACTTCCTTGTTTGTGTCAGCTAGGCCGCAAGTTTACACCCTCAGGTCGAAGTCCGGCTTAAACACCACAGCCACCCACAAAATACCTCCCAAAAGGACGAGAAGCGTTAAAGGTTCAGTTTCTACTGTCGCCTGTTAAATAAATGTGTCAAAACGCTTCCGCAAAAAGTGAAGAGTATCGAGTGGAAAAACACCGAGGTGATAAACAGGTTAGGGAAAACAGGTGAATGCGTCACGTGACCACCGCGTGTGTCGTCACCGTGCTGCGTTCAGGGCCCGAGGAGACGCCAGGGACAAGGCAGAATTCTTAGGAGACTTCACTAGGTACACTTGCAGATCGGTTAATTTTCCATTGCAGACGTTGGTTCAAAACTGACCCAAGCCCAAGGAGATCCTATAATAATTCTCAATATCAAATTAAGAGCAAAATATTTTTTCTTTTTAACAGCCTAACTGACAATTATAAATGGATGATTAATCCTTAATCAATGTTTCAGAGATAAAACAAAGCACATTTTTCTGTTTTACACCACTCGTTTTGGGATTAAAACATCTACTATTAGTACTTTTCAGTATTTAATATACATGATAATTCTTCTTTTTTAAAAGCTTTAAAGCTTTCACTATTTCAAGATTTACTATGACCCTTCCAGATCCACGTTTCTGTGGAAACCTGTGCAAACGTGGGTGTAACAAAGACAGTTCCCGGGACTGTTTCACTCATCCATTTATGAATAATTTTATTTGTGTATTTTGGGTCACTATGGCAAAAATAATCAAATTCCAGGGTAAAAAAATGATTTCGTTTATTTTTTTTTTAAATTATGTCAAATGTCTCCATGTAGATTCTGTCATCCTGGTCATGGTAAGTTTCAATCAAGCCAACTGGGCTGTTCTTGTTTGTTGAAGAGATTTCACTTTTAATCAAAAGGGCTTCTTCAGTTCTGAATTTAGAAAATTAAGAAATTGGTCAATTTTGACATTGATAACTGAAGAAACCTTTTGGTGGTGCAATGTCTTCGGCAAACAAGAACAGTCCAGTTTCAAGATTTCCGATGAAAATTGTGGTGCAAAGGCCTGTTCAACGCTGCTTGCAGCTTTAATTTGCTTTTGTAGTTTGGTATGGAACAACACCATACAGGTAAGCCGTTTGTAATAATTTGGTTACCTTATTTAGCTACAAGAGAGGCAACATCTGTCACACCTACTAGAAACACCTTTCTGTATTAATATTTGAGAACTGTTGTTGGACTGCTAGCTTACGAAGGTGTATCTAATTTTGGGGCCAGTCAGTGTACATTCACTGGTTACGTGGAAAATGTGGTATATTATCTAAATTGATGACATCGCCACAAATGGACAAATCTTTTATTGAAAATGAGATGAGTTAGGATATTTACATTGCAACGGAATAACATGATGAGCCGTGTTAACATGGCAAATGATAAAACCAGTGAGCATTGTTTTTGCCAACTGGTAAAATGTGACAATAACACATCTATTAGCTTGCTACCAAAAACATTCAACTCAACTACAACCCCAATTCCAATGAAGTTGGGACATTATGTTAAACATAAATAAAAACAGAATACAATTATTTGCAAATCATGTTCAACCTCTATTTAATTGAATACACTACAAAGACAAGATATGTAATGTTCAAACTGTTCCAAACAGGTGTTTGATGAGCATTCCTCAACTTTCTCAGTGTTTTTTGCCACCTGTCCCAGCTTATTCGGAATGTGTTGCAGCAACAAAATTCTAAGTTCATGATTATTTGCTAAAAACAATCAAGTTTATCAGTTTGAACATTAAATATCTTGTCTTTGTAGTGTATTCAATTAAATATAGATTGAAGATGATTTGCAAATCATTGTATTCTGTTTTTATTTATGTTTAACACAATGTCCCAACTTCATTCGAATTGGGGTTATAGAAAAAGACAAAAACAAAACAACAAAAAAAAGAGATTATGGGGCATCTTCCTGTCCATTTTACAGTCTTCCTACCAAACTTGACAACTTTTGATGAGTTCTTTCATTTGCTTGATTGCATCTACGGACGAGTCCTTGAGTGCCAGTCCCAGTAAGACGGGCCTGTTGCCGGCTTCTAGCGAGACAAACGTTCCCAGGTTTTTGCCACACACGTGTGTCAGGGGCTGAAAACAAACACATATGTAAGACAAAACAGTAGCACGTATCTGACTTTTCTTAACATACCATGCACGCATTTAGAGAACAAAATTCATCCCGTCTACCTCGTCCCTTCCCAGCAGCACTTTGGTGGCGAATATCGGGGCGCTGAAGTCATCACACCTGGACTCGGGCGTGACGGACACCAACGTTCCGATCTTGCCGTATTGCGTTATGACGATGAATATGTAATTACTGAACTTTGTGCAGACAACTTGCGTGGCGATGCCGTTGATTTCTTTCTGCGTCTGTCTCGACGAGATGATGGACTCAGCCGTAGACATTGTGTCGATCCTGAGGAGGCAAACACCACAGCATAGGAAAGGATATTTTATTCATCAATAATTAAAGGCAAAACAGTTTGCTCGAATATGTACTGTAAACGTCACGCAAAAATGATGACCTTTGTAGATCATCTAAATTCTTATTTCAGGGACAATGACAATCACACTATGCAATTCATCTTAGTCTTCCTAATTTTTATTGATATGTGCATTCAGATCGAGGTGAACTAACCCCTTAAAATCGACCTAAACAGTGTTTGCAAATTTGCAGCTTCTCTGTCCAATGCGCGGTAAACAAGTGCATTATTTGGCCACAGAATTGGCTGGGAATTCTCTCGTAGTTTTGTCTTCAGATGAATTCCCCACACAAGCTTTTCAAATCCACACTTTGTCCCGCGACACTGACTTTTGCTTGGCGTTAGCGATCCAGACGCTAACATTAGCCACACAATTGCTGCGCGGCTTCAGCTGACGAAAGAGACAAAAATGACAAGAACAGCTTTTGGATATCAAGATTCAAACTCTTCCTTACCTTTGGTTAGCCGCCGAGACGCTTCAATTTCACCGATACGCACTTTGTTCCACGAAAGTTAGCCAAACGTGCGCCGTGTTTTGGTTTCAATTTGAAAGTCCGCTGCAAAACGGCGTCTGCGTCATGGCGTCATGACGTCACGACGCCGTGCTTCCGGGTTGCTTTCGCCTGCATATAAATCAAAGAATGGAATAATAAAAAAATAAGAAGAACAATAATAAGAAAGAGAAAACAAACGACAAAATAAAATAGGATAGTACATTTAAAAAATGACCCAAAAATGACCCTGGTACAAAAGTTGTATGGTTTGGTCGATATGTTTTTCAAGACCCGCCTTTTTAATTGCAGTATATTTGAAATACTACTACTACAGTTTATACTACTACTACTACTACTACTACTACTACTACTACTACTACTAACTCACTAACTAAATAATTTTCATTGTATTCGGTATGGTTTGGTTCTTTAGAGGTGCAAAACTTGATTAATCGGCAACTGGTCAATTATCAAATTAATCGACAATGATTTTGATAATCAATTAATCATTTAGAGACATTGCTTAACTTAAAAGTGCCCAAATACTCATTTTCTAAAATGTGAATATTCTCAGATTATCTTTGTTTAATAAATAATAATCATTTTCAAAAAGCATTTGAAAACATCTGGTTTTACTTTAGAAAACAATGATAAACATTTCCCCCAATTTCTGACATGTTACTGACCACACCAGTAAGTGGATCATAATCAAGTTATGGGGAAAAAAATACAATTCAGTTGAATCTATTGCGAAAATAATTGTTACTGGCAGCCGTAGTATGAATCACCTGTAATTGGCATGTAGTTGAACCCGAAGCAGGCTCCGAAGTGTACATCAAACTAGTAGCCCTTTGCATTAACCAAAGAAGTCGCTCCCAGTTTCATAAAGGTTGGTGAGCACAACACCACTCGCTCTCGTGTAATATTGCTTAACTGTTGTGTATTTCGTTTGGTTAATCATGAAACAATATGGTACTTAATAAACAACAATACTCAGTTAATAAATAGGAAAAAAAGATTTTGCAATAAACTTTAATGCAAAATATATTCGTCGATTTATTGATCGAATAATTGATAGAATATTCGATCCTAAAAAAACTCGATAGTGACAGCCGTCGTTTCCCCCGTCTTGATTCTTAATTACAGTACACAGTACATCCTTCCAGTTTCACCCAGATTTATGTAATTAAAGTGCCATCTTTAGATTAAAATCCCATGTTTTGCTCCCCTGGTAATGTGAGGATAATTCAATGTAAAACTTGTACAACCTTGCTTAACACTGGTAAACTTGAGTCCATAAAGTGGAACAAGACACTGGCAGGAAATCACAGGGAAGTTGGATTTGAACTGGAGCCAAACTAATTTTAGATGTCATATGAGTCTTTAAAT
Organism: Phycodurus eques; assembly: GCF_024500275.1. Classification (NCBI taxonomy): domain Eukaryota; kingdom Metazoa; phylum Chordata; class Actinopteri; order Syngnathiformes; family Syngnathidae; genus Phycodurus; species Phycodurus eques. Next base: position 18,584,428 of record NC_084540.1, read on the forward strand.
TTAAATGAAAACATTTCAACCTACAACCAGAGGCTTTAAGCTCATTTATTTTTATTGGCATAGATATTTGAAGGTCCTCACAGCAGGGGGAAAGGAGGATCTGCATGACTTCTTCTCTCATCTGTTGGTTTTCTTTTGTAATGGGCCCCACTAATAACCGCTTTAAACCAACGTGACATTTGAACAGAACGAGGCCGCAGATAAGCAGACGCAGCTTCATGCGAGACGAGCGCCCGAGGAAATTTCACAGTCATCAAAAGTGCTTATGAGTCTTTTCATTTTTTTATTTTATTCCATTCTAGGTGGATGTGAAGCACCAGTGAAGTCTACAAGTGCTGCATCAGGCTGGTCGGAAAGGCAGCGTCCCTGTGACACATTGGCAATGTCAAACGGAGCACCAGACTCAGCAGAATTGCTATGCATTGTGGGTAGGCGGCAGCGCGTTTGAAATTGGTAGGACAAAACTGATCATGTTGTCGTCTTGATGCTGACAAACGGCGACCCGAATATCAATAAACAACATGTCAGCGTAAATGCATGGAAACATTAAAGCACAAGGTGTTCAGAAGTGATAGTGCGGCTTGAGTATTTGTATTAAAAATGTTTATTCATACATCTAGCAAAGACGATATTATAGTACTCCAGAAATAATATGCCTATGTTGCACAAAACTCAAGAGTTTGAACATGAGAATGAGTGGTCTCAACATGGGGGTGTTAAGAGAAGAATGTAGACGCACTGACATTTGCTATCAAAACAAGAATTTTTTACACTGGGCAGCGCGCTGGACTAGTGGTTAGCACGTCAGCCGCACAGGTTTGACGTTCCGGGTTCGGATCTTGTGAAGTTTGAATGTTGTTGCCGTCGTGCTTGTGAGTTTTCTCCAGGTATTCCATCTTGCTTCCACAATTCAAACAGAGCCATGTTAGGTTCTTTGACGACTGCAAATCGTTCATAAGTGGAAATGTGACTGTGAATTACGAGTACAAACAGTACCGAGTACATCTTGCAATTGTAATGAAAATATGTTTTATTTTCTCCAGATATTGCTGAAAACACACACATTTTCTTGAACATGGCATAAGTTTCACTGAAATATAACAGAGTAGCAACCTTTTAATACGGACATTTTAAATTCCAATTGCATGTTTTTCTAACAGTCTTGCCACACGTATCACTTACCTAGCTCTAGTCTGTAACACAAGGCTTTTCAGTTATGTGGTACCACAGTCTAAACACCAGGGGCCACTATGTAAAAGGAGTATAAAGAAGAGGGAGGAAGAAAATAAGATGAAGAACGTAGACTCCAGTGTATATGAAAGTAGGAATATGGATGGCATTCTCTGTGTGTTAACAACCAAATAAAGTGAGTAAAAAGAAAGACAAGACTTCTTCTTGGGCTCGATAAAGTTTGTGCTCGCCGGAGAGCCCGCTACCAAAAACCCGCGGGGCGGCGGCCTCCGTCGTCGCCCGAACGGAGCTCATCCAGTTATGTCTGATTGGTAAAGTGTTTTTTGCACACTTGTACTACCACTTTAAGTTTGCAGCTCATAGCTTTTGTGATTTCATGAGAGAATGTTTTCAAACACACATACAGCCACCACCATCGCCACTTGATTCGGAAAACATTTTTTACCTTCACTTTTGTAAAAGTTGACACCGTGACGGTGCGTTTGGAAGGCTCTCAAATTTGGAAGGCTCTCACATTTACATTGCCTGTGTCAAAAATGTCACCCCGGATGAAAATGGGTTGTTGGGAAAGAATCCTACCAATCACCTGATTGGACGCTTGGCCAGAAGAAACACTTAACACAACATGCACACTCCAACAAACACACTCTATTATTACCTTGGTGGCCACTAGAGTGCTGTGCTGTATTGCAGATGGACCATTTGCTGTGACATTTGGAAATTGCACTACAGCCACGTGGGATTTTTACCACAGAGGCCACTTTCCATCGAGTGTTTTTGAAAATACAAGACAAGGAGAATCCGAAAGGGCCAACATGCTCAGTGCATTTGTCTGAAAGCTTTGACAAGTCACCCCCCCCCCCCGCCCCTCCCTAAAAAAAAACAAAAAACAAAAAAATAAACACCCTCGATCTTGTCTTGCCCTTTCAGCTCTATTTATTTCGATTTATTGGATATAGAGGAATTCAGTCAAGTTGTTCCACATTTCTTGCTAGATTTAAAATACTGATTGCATTTGTGAAGTTAATTAAGGTTATGTTAATTCAAGCCTTTCAAATTGTTCATTGGTGGGAATGTGAATGGTCATTTCGTTATATGCTGGTTAGTCAGCGTCAGAGTCCGCGTACTCCGCCTCTGGCCCACAAGTCAGTTAGGATGGACTCCAGCTCACTGTGACCCTGAACAGGATAAGCGGGACAAAATGAACGACTGAATGAACACCACTGGACCCGCACCAACACACAGCAAATTATGGCAGACGTCCCGCACTGAAAATGCAGTTTTGGACCACAAAACACAATATTTTGCTGTGATTTCAAAGTGCATAGGACACCATTATTTGCACACCATTCAAATGAAAGCACATTTAACCAAACAATGTCAGTTTTCTACAAATTATTGTCATATCTGGTCACAATAGGCTCGATTAGGTTTCAGCAGGGATGGCAAACATATGGTCCGTGGTCCAAATGTGGTCCGTGGATGCATTTCATCGCTCGCATTTGACGAAATAAAACCGTCAAGAGGAAATGTAAGAAAACGCCTCATAACATGAACACAGAAAATGTTCATTTACTTAGTAGAGATTTGCTTGATAATCACATTTTTAAAAGGACCTTTATTATGGCTTTTGGAAGACTGTACTGAAATGTGCTGGGGAAAAAAAAACAACTAATGCTATATTTCACCATTTGAAACACCACAAAACAAAAACTAAGAGGTGCTTTACATCATTCATGACACCAAGTTACTACACACAAGCTTACACAACTTATGACATCGGCGTAGATAATGAATGCTTGTTAAACACGAGTGGAGGAGGGCGTTGTACACCTCATATTTCCGTCACAAGCCAGCAGTCATCATTTTGGGTGCAAGGTGTTGCGCCACTGATAAGCCCCTTGAGACTCCCCAGTATTCAGGTCAACTGCGGATGTACTGTATACTTTGCTCAAATTTGAGTGTGTGCGCGCGCGTGTGTGTGTGTGTGTGTGTGTGTGTGTGCGTGAGAGAGAGAGAAAGAATAGATGTTCATCTGTTGGGTAGTTACATCAAATGCCTCACAAATTGCACAGTAAGCAGACATTTTTATTTCTCCATCCTGTCTGTGTAGCAATGAATCATCAGCAAAACCTTAATTCTTTAGTTTAAAAAAAACACACACACACACACTATGTTTTTTCCATAATTTATAACAGTTCCTCGGTTTCTTTCATCAAAATACCTCTAAGATCTAGAATTACAGAACAATTGACATGTATGTGTAACCAGTGGCGTCGCTAGCACTATTTTAGGGGGGCTATTTGTTTAGTAGTGTTTCTTGACATTTGTTTAAATATAAAATATGTGCCTTGGCTCAAAAAGGTAGGGGAAAAACTATTGGAAATGAGTGTTTCAAACAGCGTAGTCCAGTTGTCAGATTCCAGCCGTCAGTTGAAAGTGGCCGCTGATCTTCACCCAGCCTAGATGATCAAGTCATGTGCAGAGAAACTCTGCGTGGGGCGGGCATTATTATGTAAATGAGCCTGTTCGCTCACAGACACATTTTCAGAAATAGGCAAACAATAAAAGCGTTACTTACTTGCTTACAATTACTTGGAGGGTGGGAATGCACTCCACGGACCAAACTATTTGCATATAAGCCATTAAAAAGTCAATTTCCATGCTGTGTCACCTTTAATACGTCCATATGCGTTTGCCATGCAGGCTGAGAGGCAGCCCGGGCCAACTGTGACGAATAGAATAGCTCATACGAGATGGAGTGAGTGTCACGGATGTCAGCAGAAGTGAACGAGTGTCACTGTCGAAATTGTGGCGCCGACTTGCTTGATGAGTTCATTAGGCGTAATCGGACTGAGATGCTTTTCGGGCACGTGCGTGAATTACAGTGGCAGCTGCCCTTTGCTGCTGTTGTTTCACTTCTTAAGGAAAATGCTCCACCTGATTAATTCCAATAACTTTGTTCATTTGCAACCCTGATTATCCGCCCGCGCCGTGATGCGGAACCTCATTATGTTGCGAGCGGCCAGGAGCCATTCGCTGCCTTTTGATTGAGAAATGAAATATCCCAAACAATTAATGTTGAATTTTGGCAGCCCAAGACTCGCAACTATAATTGCCAATTGCATTATTGAATATATATCTAAACAGATCTTGCACTTATCAGGCCAAAAAAAGTGTTTCTTTTATTATTGGGGGAAAGAAAAGAAAGGAGGCAGTATAAAGAGTACATCCATTATATTTTCACAGTTGTATTTCCTCGATGCCGCGGGAAAGCGACTCAAATGGCATCCCAAAATGTCTCCAAGCAAGTTCATGGAAGATATTCACCTCACTCTTTAAAATTTCATTCATACCGGAAGCACACTCAAGGAGTCCAGGTCCAGGGGGGAAGGATATTGGCATGCAAATGATTGCACACCTTTCATTAAGCACTTGCAAAAAGGAAGACATTTGCTTTTGCATGATTGAGGGGATACGGGTCATTCAAAAATATAATGACAGTTTCTTTTTAAGATTGTCTCGATGAGCACGGTCGCAACTACGTGGAGTAGATGAGCGCGTCGTCACTCCCTCCAAGAGTCTTTCCTTTGGGGGAAACGGCGACCTGCGCACATCGGGTCAATTGGGTTTTTGTGGCGTCTGATTGGTTTTCACACCGGACTTCAGTAAAGCAAGGTTATTTCCCCACTTCTTTCACACACAATGACCCGAAGTTACTGCTTTCCATCATCATTTCATATGAAAACTGAAAATTTAAAGGAGCATTGTTTGGAATATTACGCAACTGTATGTCCCAAGTCACGGGCGTCGTTAGGTTTTCATTTTTGGGAAACCAATTTTCATTTGAGGGCAGCTGAACATGGGTTTTAGGTGGGCTAAGACAATAAAACTTCGCCATAAACACGTACGACCAAATAATCTTTTGGGGGGGGGCTTCAGCGATTCCCCTGTATTCTTCAGACTACAAATGATATTCATATTATTTCAATGAAACATCATTATTTATGTGTGAAAACAATGATAGAAATGACCATCAGTCTTCGATACCACCAAAATGGCCGACCTCCTGTTCAATTCCATCCATGGGTCCTTGAGACTTTTTTCATGCATCCTGCTATGATAGACAAGTGCACTCAATGAATTTGGTGTCGGGGGCTGATCTTTCTAACTTTTCAGGGGCTCGTGATTGACTGGCGGGAAGTTGTACCGTATTGAGTCGTTCTGTATTGGGGAAAACTTAAATGACCACTAAATACATTTTCATTAGGATACAAGCACTTGCACAATCGGTGCGTTTTGGGATTTTGGGGACCCCCAAATGCTTTTTAGCCTGACATATTTTAGTGTCACTATATGAGGAAGCACTATACGTGTGAACCTCGCATTCCTCTGTGATTCGACGTCTGCTGTGTCCCGTTGTTCTGACCCCCTCCATCGTCCCCATCCACTGTTCATTCTACTGATACTTGTACTCTCTCAAGCCCAACATTGACGCCGCCAATGTCACCGAGCTCGATAAATGGCCCGCCTCGCCCGTGTCCCCCTTACCCAATCAGCGTTGTTGTTCTTTAAATATCGTTACAATTCTGTCAAGGCCATCTCGCAGAACGTGCTCACCAACTCCTCCATCAGCACCTTGACCTCCAGCTACACACACACACACACACACACACACACACACACACACGTACAAGTGAGCGTTCCCATCCAATACAAGAGCGGTGTTTCTTTCCACCGGGACAAAAAGTAACGTACACAAGTATCATTTTTCACTGTTTGATGCTGTCACTGTGTCAACTTTGACGGGCCACGTGATGATTGGTTTGTGGATCAAATGACCTCCTTTACACTCACCTCTTCCAAATGTATGTGGCTTTTTTTTTTATTGATAATTAATCACATGAAATGTCAGCAATATATTACAACCCATAACATTTTTTTTTTTGATGATGATTAATTATCATTATTTGCAATTAGTAAAGGGGAAATTATGTAAAATAGATTTTTGAAAATGGCGTGTCTACAAACATTGACGTCTCTAGAGTGCCTGCCCATCCATCAGTTGTGAAATTACGCAAGTAAAGTACAGTACGCATTTCCCGAAATGTGTCTGTGAGCAAGCGTTTCTGAATTTTCATCAGTAAATCGGAAAGTGTGCGCTAATGCTTCATTTCCGGGGTATTTTGACAAAGGTCATAGAATTGTTGTTAAAACACCTGAGAATCGTTTGAAATTGTGGAAAAGAAGCACAATACAGTATGTGTCCTTCAAGTAAAACAAGATTATTTTGAGCATGACCCGATTCACGTGAATGTGCAAAAACTCCTCTTTTGATGTCTTCTTGTACGGGATTAGAATTGGACATTTTTGAGTAATAAATTGGCGCCACGTTGAACTTGTGGTTAGCGCATCTGCTTCACAGTTCTGAGATTTGGGGTCGCTCTGGCCTTCCCGTGGGGAACATGTTCTCAGTGACTCTGGTTTCCTCCCGCATTCAGAAAACATTCATCTCAATTACTCTTAGGCATGAATGTGAGTGTTCGTGTATCTACAGTACGTGTCCTACAGTTGGCCTGCAACCAATCCATGTTGTACCTTGCCTCTTGCCCCAAATAGGCTCCGGCTCGCCCATGACCCTAATATTGATAAGCAGTATTGAAAATGGATGGGTAAGGAGTGAATCTACCACAGATGCAGTAGCAGGGTAGTAAACGTATACATTGTTGGAGAAGCGTGATAAACACAAAAGAAACCACACTGTACAGTGAGGTTTTCGCCGAAATAAAACTTTTTACTTGAGCTTTGCACTTTAGCATCGCTGTTAGGTGCGCCATTTCTCACCAACAACATTTTAAGTGACCTTACTTATCTGTTTGTGTTAATGGTCAACTGTCCCGCTACAGGGCATACCCTCCTGTATTTTCTTGTGGTACCCAAACGCCGGGTTATCGTTAAAGCCATCTGTTAATATTCGCGTCGGTCTGGTGCAATCAGAGCACCGTGAGCATCAATTTGCTTAACACCCGGCAAATCCGCAGCAGCGGCTCCATCTGAGTCGTGTGAAGTTGCCTGCATGCTAAATGACTCCGTCAATAGGTGAGAGATTTCCAAATCCTCAACAAGAAAGAAGGGGTGAAAAAGGAGCTTTAAAATGTGGGTCACAGTGAAACTCACTGTATTCCCGACACCGGCGAGGGATAATTCGCCGTGTTGAATTCACTTACCATGTCCCAAACTAACAAATAAACAAACAGACAAAATAGCTGATCTACCCAGGTAATGTAATACATAAAACACCACAGTGCTGCTTGTAAAAGGTGTCACGGTGAGGCGGTGGGGAAAAAGGGAGGCGTTTCATGTCGGATCAAGGCAAACATGGCGTGCGCTCTTCGGTGAGCTCGCCTGTGCATTAACGCTAAGAGGCGAGTCACATGTGAATACTCCACGCGGGCCGAGGGATGCGCTTAATGCAACCGACAAGAAGCTCTAAACAATCCATGAATAAAACAGGAGGGTGGGCCTCTGTGAGAACGGCTGCTTTTAATTTGCCCTGCAGAGATTTTATTCCATTTTTCAGGCGAGGAGGCCCGTCTGCCATGGGAGCAGGAAACCTCTTAATTACAAATGTATCTCTTTAGCAAAAAGTGTAACAGCAAATTGTACATGATTCTCTCATCGTAAACTTTATCGTTGTACTACCGCTATCGGGGGCGGGGGCATTGTCTCCGTGTAAACGTCACATGGATTTGAAAGCTATTTTACTTGTGTGTGTCGTTGCCATTTATTGTAAACGGTCCAGTGCTCACCCGATGAACGATTTGTTTTCTCTTCGGGATACGAGTCGCCATTGGCCTTTGAAGCGCGAGCAAAACATTTGAGATACGAATGTCGCATGGTGGCAGTGAACTCACTTCACAATAAGCAGCAGTTTGGCAAATCGTGAACAATTCTTCAAAAAAAAATTAGGCTTCAAGATCTTTAATGCAACTCCCAGTTCAAGTTTACTCCCTACTGTTAAACTAAAAATAAAACAAAGAGAAGTACACGTTGAGTATTTCAGATAACCACATAGCTTTGCCTTCAATCTGCTTCTCTTAACGCTAACAAACCATGTGAAACGCCAAAGATGGGCTAATGACTTGCATCTATGTGGCATTGTTACAACGCTTTAAGCAATAGCAGCTATATGTTGTTCTAAAGTACAAAACTATAGAGTGCTACTTTCCTCATTAAAAACACATTGCAAACATGTTTTAAATTTTTTTTTTTTTTTTTTTTTTTGGGGAGGCTGGAACGGCTTAATGGCATTTCTATTCAGTTCAATGGGGGATGATTATTTGAGAGAGCGTTTTGAGTTAAAAGTGTGAATTCCACAAATATATCAAGGCAGCACTGTGCAGGTATTTGGATTGCTTCTCTGTCATAAATATACCATTCTATTCAATTGTGCATGATGTTTCATAATGTGTGGATTTATATGACAAACACTCATTGGCTATTACTAGGAAAACTGCTTGGGCAGCACGTTGTCATAGCGGTAAACGTGTCTGCCTCACATTGCTGAGGTTCTGGGTTTGTGTCTCGGCTCAAGCCTTGCCGTGTGGAGTTTGCATGCATGTGTTTTTCTCTGTTTTTCTATTTTTCTTCCATAGGTGTGAATGTGAGTGCGAACGCTTGTCTACGTGTGCTCTGCAATTGGCTGCCGAACAGTTCACGATGTACACTGCTTCTCAGCACGATTTATTTGGATTTATAAGATTTATGTGAGCTCAGCGATGCTTTTTAGCCTGATATCTTTAATTGAGATACCCCCATCTAAACTCATTAAAATGAAAGCCCGTATTTGAATACAGAGGTTGTTGCGTAACTTTGACGCGGTAAGAAAAAAATGACTCTACCAAATAGAGTTATTGCCTTTTTTTTTTTGCAGACATTGTCGCCGATAAGCAGGAAAATCGCAGATTTGGCTGCTATTTAGTTTGCTGTTTGACAGACAGATGGGGCAATTTGGGTATTGTTATGCATGAGACATAATAGGCACAATATTTTACCCTGACGTGTTTGTAGGCGGATCAGCCGAAAGTCATCCATCAGTCTGGCTGCGCGTGTGTGACGGCTGGTTGGCATTTTGGCGCCGCCGAGTGCAGCTTGTGTGGCAGGTCTGTGATCCGGCCCGGGCGTTATTTAGAACAACAGCAGGCAACGGCAGATACATTGCACGCACCTGGGGAAAAGGTCAGTGAGGAAAAATGGAGAGCCGCGGAAAATTACCTCTCTCCCACCTCATCACTGAGCTCTATTAGCGCAATATGTTATGTGGCTGAGGGTGTGTGTGCGCGCGCCGCCCGGTGGGCTCTGACAGAGTACCAGAATTGTTGTAGCCGTGGACCTGCTGTCTTCCACTTTGTGTGTCATGGTTCGAGTGACATTTATAAATATGAGTGAAGTCCTCCGTGTTGAGGGTATCGCGTTTCAACTCCACAAACGCATTCAAAAAAAAAGGTTAAAGGTGACATTTGACTTTTTAAATGTTAGCAGACAAACAGTAGGGTCTTGGCTCTTGGCTCAAAATTGCCTGCCCACCCACCAAGTGTGAAATTAAATAACCAAGATTAAAAAAAAAAAAAAGATGCTGAAATCTTTCTCTTTGAGTGAGCGGTTCTGAATTTGAAGGAATTGTATTGCTCGGTTCATTTACATAATATCTGCCCCCACACTGAGTTTCTCTGGCCAGCGAGGTTGGCCAAAGAGCTGCCAAAGTACATAGAAGCATTATCATGTCAAAGCCAACAGGTAAGCATAGCTGCAGCTTGACTAACATTAGCTTCTGATAACCGGCACATACTGGAATGTTGGGCTGTTGAGCACATAGGGTTTATGTTGGAATCCTAATTTAGTTATACAGTCATGACATCGTTGCTAAAACAAAAAATCGAAGGTCCGCCGCACACCGAGCGACACGGCCTAACCCGGCACATGTACCTGTGGCTAAAAAGCCAAGCGCGCAGAGTCTCTGTTGCGGAAATGCCCAAGTGCAGTCAGTGAATGCACAGTCATTGCCAACACCCTCTCCAATATCCACACTTTTATTTCTCACCTGTTTCCTGTTTAGCATGATTATACTATAGCTGTAATCGCGGCATGTTGTTTGTGGTTCAATACAAAAAAAATAATACGGTTCAGTCCTGTATTATTTGGTACCTTCAAACGCTGTTTCCCGGTTAGAACACCATAGGTCACAGATTGTCCGCTGCAGCGACTTGGTATATGTGCGAGGGCCGTGTAAACCAGGTGGTGTTATTTGTCGAAGGAAGTTCAGTCACAGCTGTCAAGGCATTAACGGTGAGGTGCGAAGAGTGTCAGTCTTGTGGCTGATGCATCGGGGGAGGCGTGCGCCGCGTGTGCCCACCGGGTCGTTATTTTGCTTTACCGAGAGCCCAGAAGACAAAATGCTTCGCGTACCGAGCGCACCGCTGTTGTGTACGCGCTCGCTGAAGCAGAACATTCGGTTTGACTCGGGCCCGTCTTATCTGCCCCGTGGATGTATCCTTCTCCCATTTTAATTTGCTTCTCACTAAAAAGGCCTTTTTTGTTATGAAATTATTCAAATGAAGGTTGCCACAGTATAGGAAACAAACCTAAAGGAGGATGGGCTTAGTTATATATATATAAAAAGTGCGAAAGAAAGAATTGGATCATTGATAACAAAATTGTTCATTATGCTTAATAGAAGCAGCATTTGTTCAGGTTCAAGCTGCAATTGGACAGTCATCGCAATCTCAACCAAAGAAAAGAACTTCTAAGAGCGTACCAATATATAGTATCATATGCACTGTTACATTACCTAGGAGGTAGATTTTATTTTATTTTTTTATTTTTTTGTCAGATTGTGTCAAAACAAGGTGACATATTGAAGCCATGAACTGAACAAGCAACATTTTCAGTATTCAAATCTTCAGCATTTCCCATTTGAGGTCAGTATTTACAACCAAATGCAAGGGAAAAAGGCTGCTGTCCACGAAAATATTTACTCTTTATTACAGGTACATAATTGTTTATGATTTGAATATGTTACATGAGCTTGTGCATTGAATTCAAAACATTAAGAAAGAAAACGTGCTGAGTTTTTCTTACTTTTCAGGTGGTGCTACTGAGTGAGTTTGAGGGTGAGGGGTTGTCTTCTGAATCCCTGAAATACATTTACATTACATTATATTTATGGCCATGGCAACCCCCCCCCACGAAATAAGGCGATTATTTGGTCGGCACAATAGCCATAAATACATAAAGGTGAATTTTCTTTGGAAATGCTTGGACTTCAATATGAACTCTGCCCTGGCCTCTGCTAAACAACATGTTCTACATTTAAAAAAAAAAAAGTTTAAAATACGAGAAATGAAGGACTCAAAAGGTTGCTCGGGGCGACAGACTTTTTTGGGTTCTAAATCTGACATCTAACATACACTTTGAATCCTTTCAAGCTCGACGCCATAGCAACGCTTGCTGCTTACCTGCTCTGCCCACACATGACTCAGCAGCTGTAATCCCTCCTGTGATGCTACAGTGAAGGTGCCTCATCGCGCTGTGAACTGAACGATTTGCCAATAAAGACAAAGATCTATGAAGTATTGATGTATTTGAAAGATGACAACTCAAGGAGACTTTTCATTGGGTTGCTAGTGAACAGCGGATGAAATAAAGCCTTTGAGTGAGTCCACTAAAAGAGGAGGCAGACAGCAGATGCAACCGCATTTGCTCATTCGGCAATTCTCCCATGATGAACTTTTCTCCAAAATTCTGGACTCCGGCGTGTTTAAACGGCACAAATTCCACTAGTCCATTAGAGCGGGCGGTCGCCGCCTTGCTCATCATGGCGTGGAGTCGTCATGTCACTAGAAGTGTGTAGACATCCTAATAAACTCCTTTGCACTCCCGGTGATTAGCTATTGCATAAGCTGAAGCGCTTGCCAAAGGGTTAAAGCTGCACTTTGAATGGACTTGAGCCATTACTGCAGCCACATTCTTGGGCTCGTTTCCAAAAGGACCATTTAAGAGAATGACTAAAGGGCACATCAAGGTGTCAGAGGTGGCCATTTTATCAGCAGACGCCAAAAAGACACATTGTGCTGTCGCTTTCTGCTGCTGCTGCTGATGATGATGATGAGAAAGCATGTACAGTACGCCATGCTTATCTCTCACATGTATACTAATATATATATATATATATATATATATTCTTGAATAAGTTTGGATAAACCAGCAACAAGTGATTTTGGGGTTGATTCCCACCCCGACACCCCCCCAAAAAAAAAAAATTGGGAAAGATTTGAAAAAACTAATTTAAAATATTTGGGGGGAAAAAAGACAAATCAGGTGAATCCGAGAGTGCCGAACTGCGTGCATGTGAGGGTTCATTGTACACTGGTTTTATATAGAGCTTTCCCTCCACTTTCTGCACCAAGTTGTGAAAATATATGAATGATCCTCAAGTAAACATTTCAGATTCGAACAGTTTACTGTTGTTTTGGTTCTTATTGTGGAGGTGAGATTTGGTTGCTGCTGAGTGCTGGGGCAGCTGTATTCAAGTGGATGAAGGGCAGCGGGCCACCCCAAAATCCTGAAAAATGCTAAACTCTTTGCCTGGCACCATTAAAAGACTGCAGTTTTTCTAAATACCTACAGCATAATGTATAATTGCTTAATGTAGTTTTAGCGTGGTTAATAAATTAAAGTCAAGAATGTCGAAGTGGCCCTTGTCGGAAAAAGTTTGGAGACCCCTGTCCTACAGGATTGTGCACAAAAACAGCTTTTGCGAGACAGTAATACCTTGATTTACAAGTTTATTTCATTCCATGAACAAGTTCGTAACTCAAGTTAATCTAATTGCATCATACCAACAGTCAAACAAGGTGGTGGTAGTGTGATAGTCTTGGGCTGCTTTTCTACTTCAGGACTTGGACAACCTGCTGTGTGATTGATGGAATGGAATGATGCAATTTTCCCCATTGAAATGCTATGAATCCATTTCAGTGCCCCCAAAAAAACGTTTTTGTGCGGCGAACAAGTCGCTGAATCGGCTAGTTTTGCAATGGTCTACTTCAGTCACTTTCAACCACGTCAATCGGTAATCGGTCGGCCTCATCGGCTACTAAGACCCCAATTAATTTGAACGATATCGTTGTCCAACCAACATTGTAGTTACATCTACGAATTGAGAGGTCGAACAGGTAACTGTTTTTTGATCCTTTTCAAATTTGAGGGATTATCAGTGGTATTAGACCAATAATCATATCCTCTTTAAATAATACCCAGTCTTCTCAATGCAAAATGACTTTTGACTCCCTGGTTTGCTGCTTTGGGCCATAAGTGAGATTCATTGGCGTTCAGTCCCTTCCACGAGTCCGGTTCTAGTCCAGTCAGCATTTTCAGAAGCATTCCATTCGCTCCTGCAGGTCCATTTTTGCTGTGATGAAAAGCGAGAGAGAAAAGTAACATGTGGGCCGACTGCATTAACTCACATGAATCTGCATCATCTTTGTTCTTTATTGGCAAAGCCGAGTGACTGGAGCATGCATTTGCAAAATTCTGACCCGGGACTCTGCCACACTGAGTAAGCATTAATGCTCAAACTTTATATGGAACCATCTGTGCGGTTACTTCAACACAGCATGATTGTTATTTTATGCTGGGAAATAATAACCTTTCAAACCATACCTGCTTGTGGATCTGTTACGTAAATGCTGGTTGAACAATGCAACATCGGCGCGGTATTAAAGGTGAACTATTTACAGAAGATAATGCAGTAAGAGATGGCGGGAGGTTCACTCTTGCATTGTATTTATATTATTTTCAACCATGTGCAGAATGCGCAGATCCCACCATGCGTACGTAGCCGCACAAAGGCAACGAGAGCAGATGTGAAAGCTTGTCCTTTCGCTCTCATACAAAGATCTCATTTCTTTTCCCCACATTTGGACTTTGTTCTTTCCTCTTCTCTATGGAGGGTTTGTTAACACGCACGCACGCACGCATCATTCATTATTCAAAATCTCCACTTCTTGCAAAGTTCTTTTGACTGCCACTGACAGTAATCATCATCGATTGCACACAAGTGTTTTTTAATTCAATTCGCTTGCATATATAAAGGCAGGCCTCTAATTACTGGCGGAGAGCAGGGATTTTCTTGTCCATTTTTTAAAAGTTCTGTTGTCCAAATCACAGAGTGCCGCATGATTTCACTCGACGACTGTCAGAAGCGTTCCGACAAGCTGCTATGTTTGCTTGTTTGCTGTTGTTGTCTGTTATCAAATGGCTTTATTTGTCGCCCGATCTCGAGAGAAGCAAGGCAAGACATCGAATTTGAATCGAGAACCCTTGCCGTTTAATTAAGTAGCATAAAGTTTGATCTTAATATCGGCGGGTAGGTGCTGCACTACATCAATCGGTTATGTGTAAGATACGACATTTATTTTCAGGTGAAGTTTTCTCAGGAGGATAACCTATACTTAAGTTTGTCATCATTTGTTTTCACCAGAATCAAACCAGAAATGAGAATTCAACACGCGCTACAGAATGGCAGTCTACTTTGCCGTAATTACGCTAAGCGTGGTGCAAGTAGAAATGTTGACTGACTTGCAGGCAGTCTCGCAATAATGCAAAGACATTTGTTTTCAACAACATAAACACATAATAAGCCCAAACATCAAATGAAACTACTGTCGAACCCTTGCCCATTTTCCAAGCTTTCCGCATTCAGAAAGACTTTTTTCTGCATAAAAGTTAAAAGTGTGAAATATTCTGTGTATTACTTATGAACAAACACAAATGCAAACGTTTTTTTGCATCATTTAAATTAAAACAAACATGCTTTCACTGTCGTCCACAGTGAATGTTAATTGGGCAAAGTTTATCAACGCCGATGACGCGAACGGGCGAGAGCAGATATAGTAATTATCATACCAAATGTCTCCATGTTCAATACCGATCGCACCTCGGTGACCTGCGTGCAGAGCAAAAATGTCGTCTGAATTTTAAATCACAAACGTGAAGTGTATTTGTTGCGGGCAGGCCGCCAGGTCACGCCGGCAGCATGATTACGATGACCAAAGTGGCAATACGTCAGAGGTGTCAACGTGCATGGGTTGACGCCATTCATTGTGATTTATGAGCTATTTGGAAAAGAGAATCAAAGTTCACTGAAACTCTTTTGGTTCATTGATAACAAATTGGATTAACTGTCACAATCACATGGTTTCACTTGATGACTATCAGATGTTTTCTGACAAGGGTTTTTTTGGGTTGTTGTTGTCCGTTATCCAGCGGCTTTACTTGACATGCAACGACAAGAGAGAAGCAAGGCGATACATAAACAAGTCATTCTAAACTATTGCGAGAAACGGCTGTTTGAGCTCCTGTTACTGTTGTAAAAATTCCCACTGTTGTTGTGCAAAATCCTAATACATCCGACGCAATTCTTGCGACAAGCGGCTGTTTCAACTCTCGCTATTTGTGTAACTGTTCTGTTTTGTACAAAATCCAACTAAATTATTGTTAGGACATGCTGTTTTAAGCCCCTTTTACTGCTGTTATCAATCCGCCTATTAATCTTGCCAACATTTTGCCTACTTTTCCGATTTAAAATGAGTGTGGCAAACATTTAGTTGAGGGTTTTTGCAGGACGTAATCTGAATGTAATCTATTTGTTTTTTTCCATTTTATTGCATTACATCTCTCGTGTTGGATGTCATTGGACTGCGCAGGTGTACCTAATGTTGTGTCCGGGAAGCGTGCTAGCTCAACTGTTTGCCAAGGAAATGTGCATCGGTGGTACAGAGCACACAAGGAAGCCTGTGACCAATAAATGAACACGCACATGCACGAGACCAGCGCCAGCAGCTAATTTATGTAATAATCTAAACTCTGCACCTAATTGGCTGCACGCCAGCTGTTTCTCATCCAAATAATGAGTCTGTTTGTCTCTTACGAGGAAATGATCCGTCTTCTCTTCTCCTTTCTTCTTGTCGTCTTCCCACGGAATTTTCGCTTGCTGCCTCGGATGAAGCCAACTGACGAACCGTCAGTGGTGGGAGCTAGCAAAGTACAAATACTTTGTTGCTGTACTTAATTCGATTTTTTTCAGGTAGCTGTACTTTACTCGAGTATCCGTTGTTTGACTTTTGATTCTTACCCTCTACATTTGAAAACAGATATCTGTACTTTCTACACCTTACGTTGTCAAAACAGGTCGTCCGCGGCTGACATCTTGATCGATTGAGATCTCCGGGTTGTATACAACGGAAAAATTGTACATATTTTATGCTAACCCTGCTACAGTGACTACACTGACTGCCCCCTCCCCCCACCTCGTCTTCCATCACCTTCTGAGCTTCGCTTGATGCTGCACATGATGAAACGAGTTCTTGCGAGCTCTGCGGGGGGTCTCACGTCCGACGCTTGAGTGCTATGAAACCCATCGAGGGTTTCTGGGACTCATTCACTGAGTCACTATCATAAAAGGTTAATAGGGATGTATTTTATTCCTGAGATCTTTTCATTCTAGTGGCCCTTGAAGGGGCAAGGAAACCTATTTGGCAACATAAGTAGGTGTTAAAAATGGACTCATCTCTTACTATGAGACAGTAGAAACCAGTCAGCCAAGACTATGTAAACCTTAAAATAATACATACGTCGCAAAAGTCCCTATACGAGTCCTTTTTTTCAATTTTGTTTCAGGTATTGTTCAGACCGACGCGAGGCCATCAGCATTTGACAGCTTCGGCTTTGCACTTTTAGTGAGCATATCATACCTTGCTTATGGCAAAATTGACGCCTGGCAAGAAATCTTTCTGTCGCCGACTGCAGTTCAGCGGCAGTTTGAGACGCTTTATGGCCGTCGACACTGCTCCGATACTGCGTGGCACGATTTAGTTCTGATGGTTAATCTTCCGCTTGAAACCTTTGAGAAACCTGAAGTCGGTAAGAATACAAATTTGCCCCTCTCTGAAGCATCGGGAGAATCAAACTTTTGTTGATGCTGAGTTCCAGCGCAGCGCTTTTTGCTGACTTTATGCAAACGCCTGCTCTTGAAGTTCGGTGTTTTCATCAGTGGTACTAGTAACAGGCCTTTTGCTGTGTCTGCAAAACTTTTTCATTCCATAACACCAGTGGGAGTAGGATTCGTATACACCTCACGACAAAGAGATGTTAGTGAAATGTCAATGATTGTGTCGTCTTGTAGTTTTAACCAAAGCATAAGTGGGGTCTAGTGAACTACCGTTAACAGCTGCGCATGAGACCAGTGATACTCAAAGTTTGGCACACGTTCCACGAATTTTAGACTGACTCCCTCTAGTGGTAGATTAAAGGATCACTGAATGAAATTAAACTGTGCATATCAGTGTCTTAAATTTCAGTTCAGGTGTATTTAGTTGCATATAATCTATAAGAACTCTCAGTTTATTTCTTATTTTCCTATATTCGAGTGCAGTGTTACCATTCAAACTGTGCATCATATTACAAGTCTTAAAATAATATGCATCTTGATTAGGCAACTGAATTTTAACGTTGGTCATTATGGGGTACTTGGAGAGCCGAGTATGATTTTTTTGGCTTTGTAGCGCCGCCTCCTTGGTTATCGTAATAACGATGGCATGAGACAGATGCAGCGTGATCTTAATCAGTGTGACGGGAAGTGGATGTTGAGCTTTCTGTAATTCTTTATCCTTCGTGTAGTTCAACCCGCGAATGTAAGATACCTTTTATTAGGACACCTGGGGATTGTTTTAAATTGTGAACAATCATTTTGTTTGCTCTCGCCTTATATTACCTTAATAAGCGCTCGTCTCATCTCCTCTTCGAATAAAATGTAATCTTGTAATGATGATTATCCTGTCTCATCCCATCCTGGTTTATTATGTAAAGTTAATAAAACATCTTGAAAAATAACTTTACTCCAATATTTTTATTTTCCAGGGTTTGACTTTTCTTTAAATGAGCAAATTGCAGTTGTCTTATTTAATTAGACTGATGCACTTTGCTTGATTTTGATTCGTAAACACTCAAAGTTCCACTGATCAATATGCTCTTGGCGCACACCATTTGAGGATTACAAAAACCGGTGCCAGATGCAAGAAAACACCATTGTCTTGATGAGACATGTTCATTTCTTTTCAGTGTGCTGTGTGCGGGGCATCTAAAAAAGAAAATTTATAAGCTCGTGTAGATGCAGCTATTAAACGTGACGACCGGCGTTTCATCTCTCATCCCGCCTGAGAATCGGTTTTTCAGGACTCCATTAAGAGCACTCATGGGGAACTTTCTCTCAGCTAGGTAGAGATATTGTTCCGAGACGCTCGGTTTCCATGCGGCGATGAAGAGTGGAGGGATCATAGCACTTCAGACCTCAGATCCTTTTTACTCTGGGTTGGGGATTTGCTAGAAGAGGAGATGAGCTATCTGAGTTTTTTGGTTGTTGTTTTTTTTAATGTCACCTCAGGGTCACATTGGCGTCCAATAACCCCAGTTTCCAAAATGATAGGTGTTTTTTTTGTTGTTGGTGTTGTTGTTGTTTTTCTTAATTTATTTTGTTACTCTCCCCCAAAATGATTTTCTGTTGTGGACACTTCACAATTTTAAACATAAGGCCATTTTAGCCAAGAAGAAAGTCAGTTCCAGAAAAGGCAGAGGTCATTCCCAAACAAACCAACAACACATTTAAGGGCTGTAGAATATGTGACCAAGCAACATGCGCCTCTATAATCCCTTGCGTGTCGATTTATAAAATGCATATAAAAAAACATTTTCACTAAAAAAAAAAAAAAAAAAAGGTTGGGGACTGCTGTACTGTGCCGAGAAATATCAATGACGCCATTGATCCATCGACTTCGACTTTCATCACATTATAGTCAACTACAAAAAACATTTTGGAGTTTAAACCTTAATGCCCCCCAGCAAAGGCGATATACTGAATTCATTTGGCACACATTTGGGCACTTTTATAAACAGTATTCCTATGCACTTTTGCTAGCACACTCTAACGAGGATACAGTGATTCTTTTGTAATCCACATCTTACACCTTATGAGTCACACACATCTAAGTCTTGCATATTACGCTCTCTCCTCTATTCCAATTCCAGGAATGAATGTGCGGCTCAGAAAACACCTCGAAAAAAAGCCTCTAGCTCAAGGAGCAACAAACAGCACTAATGTGCATGGCTGTGTCGCACTGATGAGACGCCAGCACACAAATTGGACGGGACGGCGACCTTGAGTGGACCTGCGTAGCATCACCTCGCTGGCTCGTTGGAATTCTAGCCAGTCTTACGATAGGATCCATAAATCACTACACTAAAGGTGACCCCAACTGGAGGCCAGTAATAACCTTCTTCTTCGTTTTTCTTTTTTTTTTTCCTTTAAAGATAGAAACGTGAAGGAGGGTTGTCATTAAATGAAAAATAAAATAAAATAATAATAATAATCTCATTGTGGTTTGTTTGCATTGGAAAGATCGCCAATGAGTGACTCTACTTCATTTTCAAGCGATTAAATTACCTTTTAGACAACTGATGTTCAATAAAGACAATAAAGTTTTATTCCCCCCCCCCCCCCCCATTTGTATGCACCTCAACCTCTAGTGGTTTAGTAATAGCATTTCCGCCATGTTTGAGGAGTGTGTCGCAGCAGAAATCCCTTTGTTAGATTATTTTTAAACAAAAACACTTTATTACAAATTGAAACTAAAGTGTCCTATTTCAGGAGTAAAAATACCAACAACTGTATTTTCGTGACAAAATACAAGTGCTAGTGTAGCTTGTCGCCCATTTTTGAGCAGTGAGTTTCGAGAAGAATCATGAAAAGACTTCAGAATGGATTTTTTTTTTTCGGAATCCAGGAGAATAATAATCATTTTTTTAAAAAAACACATTACGGAGTCTTAATGGAGAGGAACGCACATTGGTTTATTGAGCGGAGTGGAATGACATTCAATCAGCAAAAACAAGTTTTAAATTGCACCTGAATGTCGAGGAGATGAATAAAAAACACTTATTCGTTTAAAAACAAAGAGACTTCCTGCTCAATATGTGCAGGATTAGAAGGTGTGTTACTCACCGTGTTGGCGTGTGTTTTTCTTTTTTGCCCTTAACCTACACACAAACCAAACACACACACACACACACACACACACACACTTGGCTGGATGCTTAAATGCATGTAGGTCGTTTTAGGTGGGTAGAAAGCAGACGTCTGCGCTCTGAATCATTTTCATAGTCGATAAAATGTGGTGAACGTGCAATATAAAGTCTAATGTGCATTTTATAACTGTGAGGAATAAGAATGTCAGACAGGTGGGTCGTTTGTAATACATACAGCTGGGTTACCCTGGTTCCCGATCCAAGCCCTTCATAAGGAGGAGGTCTCGGTATATAAGGACCCTCAAACCAAGACGTCGTTGACAGCTGTCAGATTCTTGCATAGTTTTGCAAGTGCGTGTACCCCATTGAAAATGTATTTTAAGGGTCCCCAACCCATTAGTAAAATGACTATTTTTAAAGCAATTACTTAAGCATCATTTCGACAATTCACTGCTCTCAGCTTTAATTTTTATGACTCAACTTTGGTGACGTTGGACAGCTCCTCGTCACCGCTTTAGAAGTTGAAACAAATTTCCAACATGCTCGCACCTCATCCAATTTTTGTTCCCTTTCACTTTACGCTTACGGTGTTGTTTGCTCGGAGTGGAATGGAAGTCGCACCTGATTATTTCCATGTGAAATGCTGACGCTCCCCCACCAAGCTGGCACGGCGGCGCGTCTGCTTCGGGCTTTGATTAGGAGTATGATGAGCGGAGATAATCGCACATGGCTTCCTGAAAGCGACACTCTTGCGCAGGAAAACACTTTGACGACATCCCTGGGGGGTCCCTTAAAGGAACTAAGTGTGTGTGTGTGTGTGTGTGTGTGGGGAGGGGGGGAATAAAACCGAAAGCCCTTCCCCTGCCTCCATGAAAGACGCTCCAAGAGCATACAGCAGAGAGTGGGACTCATTTTTAATTTACCATACCTCTATTCAGCGTGGCAGGAAGACTTATGAATGCTCCCTGGTGTAGTATTTATGAAGGTGTCAAATGGGCAAATCAGAGACGATAAGGGCACCAGCTGCTATTGGTACAAAGCTCCGGCTGGATAATGTGCCCGTGGCCAAGGCTCATCATCGTGACACATTTTGGTCACTCATTCACTGCCAGCCCTACCAGTTTACATGAATATTTGACTTCGAAAGCCGTCAATGGCAGTGAATGTAATAATTATTAAGATGAAAGCCAACTCCAGTCAGAGAAGCACAACTAAATCTCAAATTGATTTTTTTCCCCCTTTAAACTTAATTTCAAGTATGTTCCTTTGTTCATCACACTGTAGGTTGTTGTTGTTGGAGTGACTTTTGGGTGTGGCACACTGTCAGGTTCAAGACACTTAAAACACAGACACAGAGGTAGTTCAGTTTTCAGACTTGCAAGGAGAAAACGGCCAAGAGTGTCTCCAACCATTTTCTGAGTTCACTCTGCCGGATTCTCTCTTTTTATTACTTTAGGGCAGTTCCCTTGTTACATATGAGTTACAACGTCAAAAAGGTGGGGGCATACATGCTTGTTGATCAGCACATAACACTCTTTGTTGTGGTTGAGACAGTAGAAGAATTATATACTTATCAAGACACAGGAAGACTACTCTGCTCAAATTTGTCCTTGCACCTGCGAGGACATGACTCATCCTGTGGGAGAAAGCTTGCACGCAGTGATAAAACATTTCTCTAACTACAAGTAAGCAGAAAAGCACAACACATGATAACTTATTTACATTTTTCCATCACACACCAGATGCCCTTGTTAATGCAACCCATTTTCTATCTGTGCTCGCGACCGGAATCAAAGACAGCAGCATGTAGCACTACACTACCAATGCTATCGTCATACGCTACTGTAATTATATGACAAAAATAGTTTAAGCCCAGCTGTAAGTTTAAACTGTCATGATTTAACAGTGGAATAATGGTCCCCTCCTGTCCTGTCTGCGGCAGTAACGTGCAATACAAACTGTTAACTGCAATGAAATAAGGGACAAGAAGACATGGGAATTGACTAGTATGTACATTCATTAGTCTAGACATCCATTTTCTATACTACACCTATCCTGTTCAGAGTTTCGAAAGGCTGACGGACTACACCCCGGACTGTTGCCTGTGATCATGTGACTCTAGTAAATACAGTATTCTATTTATTTTCCTTTTATGATGTCTTCAAATTTTCCAAAGTCCAGGTTCACAAAGTTACATAGACGTGCTGTGGCGACCTCCGACAGGACAAGTCGGAAGGAAAAGAAGAAGAATACGCAAGTTTTCAAAATGCTAGATTTGAAAGTCGCCTCATCAGAATCAGAATCAGAATCAGAATCAGAATCAAAATCATCTTTATTTGCCAAGTATGTCCAAAATACACACAAGGAATTTGTCTCATGTAGTTCTTTGTACAGTGAAGCAAAGAAAAAGGATTAAGCGAAACAAAACATTGCCGCCTGTGTGCCACTACATGCTGTTTGAAGGAGCTGGTGGGCTCGTTGGCGAACTACATGCCACTACATGCTGTTCGGAGGAGCTGGTGGGCTCGTTGGCGAACTACATGCCACTGCATGCTGTTCGGAGGAGCTGGTGGGCTCGTCGGCTCACTGCCTCCATATGTTGGATTGTTCACACATGAAAGCTGCAGGCGGCAGCGCTTCTCACTGGTCTGCCAACTTGAGTCTCAGCCGCTCCACTTTGCATTTGTGATGTAAAAAGTCAGGTTGCCTCACTATATTCTATGAACCTGCCCAAAAATAAATTGATTAGGATTCAGTTACTGGTTTGGTTAGTAACATGTCAGAAAATGGGAAAAAATGTTGATCATTGTTATGCAAAGTATAAGCAAATGTTTCCAAATGTCTCATTGTGATGAAAAATGAAGATTATCACTCTGCTTTCATGGAGGAAAATAGAAATCTGGGAATATTTACTGGGCGGCACGGTGGAATGGTTAGAGCGTCTGCCTCACAGTTCTGAGGACCGGGATTCAATCCCCGGCCCCGCCTGTGTGGAGTTTGCATATTCTCCCCGTGCCTGCGTGGCTTTTCTCCGGGCACTCCGGTTTCCTCCCACATCCCAAAAACATGCATGCTAGGTTAATTGACAACTCTCGATTGCCCGTAGGTGTGACTGTGAGTGCGACTGGTTGTTTGTTTGTATGTGTCCTGCGATTGCCTGGCAACGAGTTCAGGGTGTACCCCGCCTCCTGCCCGATGACAGCTGGGATAGGCTCCAGCACGCCCGCGACCCTAGTGAGGAGAAGCGGCTCAGAAAATGGATGGATGGATGGAATATTTATGGAATATGGTCATCATCTTGGCGCACTGAAACAGTTAATTAGTTAGCTAGTTAGCCAGCAAGGTTACATAAAACTAGTTAGATTTCTGTGGCACTTGGGCATCGGATGATCCTTTCATAGTTACATACTGTAGCTAGCTAGATACGCAGCAGGACTGCATAACTAGTGAGTTAGTTAGGTTGTTCGTTCGCGAGGTAACTAGCAAGACGATTCATTAGTTAGTTCTAAAGCTACAGGAAATAGTTATCACGATTACGCAAAAACAAGTTTGTTGCGTGTCTAGGAAGAAAGTATATTATAATATTTTGCGCAAAGGCCGAAACAAATTTGATAAAAGTATGCACGGTAGCTAGCAAGGCAGAATCGGGTAAAAAATAGTTACCTAGCCCATCTTTGGGGTAGTTATGTGGCTCAATGGCTAGCAGGATTTTGCAAGCACTAGCTAGCAAGCTAGATAGATTCATTTGTAAGTTACATAGCTAGCTAGCTAGCCAGTAGGATGACGCAAAAGTGGTTAGTTAGCCACTGTAGGTAGGTATGTAGCTAACCAGCCATTCCGTTGGATAGTTAGTTAATTGGACAGCAAATTTACATAAAAGCTAGTTAGTTAAATATGACATTCCTTAATTGATTTCACCCTTTTAGCTAAATGAAATGTTTTGTCATTCGAGTCATGATGGGATCATTCCTCCCTGCTCTTGAATCGCAAATGGTACAGTCCGTTGGCTCTTCTTGGCAGACGTTCGAATATGATTCCATTGCAGTTTGTGTTGGCAAAAGTTTGAAGAGTAGTTGAAAACGATTAACCCGCAGAGTGCTGATGAAAATGTTCATATATGAGCAATAAACTGTGCTTCCTGGATATCATACGCAGTGTAATTGCTCAGGTAAAGTGCTGACAGGAAATCCTACGCGTTCACATCACATTTGCAATGTGGCAGAAGGTAATTTAGCAAATGTTTTGAATTCTATATTTAAGCTCCATTTAGCTGCCCTGCAGAGCTATCACCTTTTTTCTTTTTCTTGACTCCACGCAGAGAGGACTGGGAACTCATTTCTCCCAACAATTCTCAGCTCTAAGAACTTGGCAACCTCAGGGGAAGACCATTATACAAACTGACTAGTCATATGTAGACGACTTGGCCGGAGTAAGAGAGATTCATCTGCAGTGCAAAAACAAAACAAAACAAAAAAAAAAAAGCTGAATGGAGCCCGATGCTTGCTGTCTGCTTGACTGGGAGCGTGTGCACTTTCATTCAGTGGCAGCCAGGATGTTCATGTGTGAGAGTATGTGAATGCACGCACCCATCAACTTCTGCTTGCGGACGTTTTCAGTGCCGAGAACCGCCGGTTCATCCATGACCACATAACATAAGTGTGGTTGTAAGCCGCATTGGGATGACCTCTGAGACATCTGGTTATGGGCTCGTAACTACCTACTGTCCCTGCTTACCTACTGTAGTGATCTACCTTCCATTCTACTTGCCTACCAGCTTGCCTGCCTTCAATACCTACCTACCTACCTACATTTCCGCAACCATTACATTCATTTGAATACTACCTTACCTACCTACAACTATTAAAAGCGCTTGCATACCTTACCTACTGTATCTCTCTAACTTGCTTCCTACCTTCCTTCCTTTCTACCGATGTACCTTCTTATTTAGATTACCAAATCAAAGGCTCGATTCTCATTTATTTTGTGTGTGTGAACGTGTCCGTGCGCTTTATTTCTTGAAGCAGGGCTAACAACAACAGCAACAGATGAACATGTGGCTGCTGCGTAAGCGCCCTTGTCCGTCTGTCCTCTCACCTTCGGAGTTGCGTTCAAAGGAGTGAAGCACTTTTAGCGGCCGCTTCATCAAGAGCGTGCCTCTCCTTGAAGCGTGACTCGCACGACCCCTCGGTCCCCCCGTTTGAGTCCAAACTAATCTGCTGTAAAAAAATGTTATAAAAAAATAAATAAAGTTGGCGCGACAAATATCTGTGTGAACACCTTCCAGCCTCCGCCGATCACACACTTCTCAATCTGTTGTGCGGTTTCAATCGTTACGTGAGCTGCCGCATCATTGAGACAACAACGTGGGTGTATTTGTCCTGCGGTCGGCATCCGCGTGGGCCGCCTGCGGGTTGCCGGCTCTCTCCGGATCGGCCACGGAGACGCCAAGCCGGCCCGGCTCTAGTCAGACGCATGCAGACTGGTGGGCGCAGAACACACGGAGAGAGGCGTAACGATCGACCGCGGCGACGTGTTGATGTACCTCACGTGTGTTCCCGAGTCCAATACCCTGACCTTTGACCTGTCATTTTGCTTCGTTTACATCCTACGTGATGAGTCAGACATCTGCATAGAAAAATACTGTGTAGGAAGGGGATGGGTTCATTTGCATTCTTCTTTTCTCATGCTGTGTCTGTTGTTATTTACTGTCAAAATTTATGAAATGGCAGGATTTCGCTTATTGTTAAGCTATAGTCCTCAATGCAATACACACATACATCCTGACAACCATTTAGTGTCCTGTCCAGTACAGGAAATGTTTTAAAGTAACATTTTTAACAGTGAAAAGTACAAAGATATTAACACTGTTAAACATTTTTAACAGTTTAGTCACCCTGTGCGATGATGTAATGAAACGTACCCAATAATTTACTTATAAATTGACAACAGGTGGATACACACATTTATCGTATCTTTTGCCATCTAACGGAAGAACATTTCATTGTTATGCCTATCACTGCTCTTCACTGGTATATACAGATAAACAAAGAAAAAAAAAAAAATCAGACAAATTAAGTGAAATTGGCTAATTTTCTGGGGCAGCCCAGATAATATGTCATGGCAGACTGGTTGGAAATCACTGCTGTAGCTGTGTTGTATAAATACAAGAGGTTATCGTCATGTTGGTCAACATTTTAGCTGCAACAGAATGTGATTTTTCACTAATTCATGTGAACGTCAGGAGTATTTTTTTCTCCTGGTGAATGATCAGCAAGGAGGTGTTTCTATCGGCCAGCAACATCTATGTTATTCCCATCTTAAAAGCGTCCCTCTCACTGTTGTTACATTCCGAAGGTCGGCTCTTTCTAGCTAAGTTATATCTCGAGACATTTCGGATGACAAAAGGCGGGTGTCAGTTCTGCCAGATGAATATTTAACGAGCTATTTTTTTCCCATTCTGTGGCCAGAGGTGGCCGGTGGACAGGTGAGAGGATTGCCGACTGAGTCAATGTTGGCAATGAGTCAGAGGATCTCATGACTGAACAGAGATTTTGCTTTGAGAGTGTGTCAAACGGTATGAGGTATACCAATAGAGAGGTATTGTTCAGTTACAGGAAGTTGCACATGAAATAATTGCATAGCCTACAAGTGTTTAGGGTGATGAGTTTCACATCAGAAATTGGGAAAGTGCGAAAACCACGGCGCATTGAA
The DNA here is from genome assembly GCF_024500275.1 of Phycodurus eques. NCBI lineage: Eukaryota > Metazoa > Chordata > Actinopteri > Syngnathiformes > Syngnathidae > Phycodurus > Phycodurus eques. Next base: position 18,611,464 of record NC_084540.1, read on the forward strand.
CGCAACAATCGTAACGAGACACGCTCACAAACCACAATCAATAGAGAAGGATGGCCTCCTGCTGACATCTCCACAGCAAGGATGTAAATTTCCTTTTTAAGGCAGCCGAAATCTGCGTGGAAGTAGGCGAAACCGGGTTTTTGTAATTTCGCAGATGCCCACAAGCCTGCGTATTTTAAAAAAAGGGCATTCTGCAACATTGTGGGAGTGGACACAGCCGACTTCACTCGCCACCAATCGAAGCGGCTCCTCTCATTCCCTTTAAATGCGGCGCAATGACACCCTCGCATGGAGACATCGCTGTTTGGCAGAGAACGCAGCGATCTGTGCATGACTGGAGCATTGTCACTTCTCTTGGCCGATGCTGTCCAAACAGTATTGATGAATAAAATACGCCTGACATCCACTACACATGACTGCGAATCTCAGAATCTGTCTGCTTGTGCACTGGTCAAAGTCACCAAAATCGCGTTAGAATAGCGGTCTACCTTGTGCCAGGAGTTAGACATGGTCTGAGCAGGTGCAAAATTGTCAACGTGCCAGGTGCATGTGAAAGGACACACCTTTGTTGCGCCGGCAGCTCGGCCCAGACCGGTCTGCAAATAAATAATGGCCGCCACTTTGCGGATTTCACCTATTATGGGAGTGGTTCGGAACTTAACCCCTGCGATAAACGAGAGATCACTGTACATAAAGTGGGAGTTAAAGGAAGGGATGCTTTGTGACAGATGTAAATAGTTTTTATTTTTAGATACTAAAAGGAGCACCAGATTACTAAACGTCTCAGTGACGTCAACAGGTGACATCACAACGGCAAAGTTGACTTATTTTAAGAGCAAGCAGTTAAATCGCTCTTCCCGATGGAAAGCGCCGACGACAAGGTTGTATATGCTTGTGAATTATGCATATTTTTAAGGCTGTGTGTAAAATATAGAGGTACATCCCTACATCTTGGCTCCCAGTTAATGGATTGAGAAGTAGTACTACGCTTTCCAAAAATAAAAAATATTTTTTTTTTTTTTTTTTTTTAAAAAAGTCAGACAAACATCCACTTAGGTTGTTTTAATTATGCATATCTTGCATGGTCGTCCACATCTCTTCAGTGTGTATTCCGTGTAAATGTATCAATACAAGCTGAGCGTTATTTATAGGCAAGGATAGAAATGGGACTGACCCCAAACTGGAGTGGCTCATTGGGGAGCGCTGAAAGCACCGACATGGGTTATTTTCAGACGCTCCGTAGATAAAGCGTTGCGAGAGCACAGCGAGGTTGCCGCGTGGGTCACGGCGGCTGGATCGCGCCCGGCGTCTCTTTTGTGAGGCTTTTAGTGTAGGTGGTGCGTTCAGCTCAACGGTCATGCTGAGACCGCCACCGGTTAGATGCGCCAGTATCATACTTTCTAAGCATCTAACCGCTGAACGGCGGACCGGGTTAGCCCACGCTCGAATCTCATTCCTCTGCTGACGCCGTCAGATAGCTTCACAGACTATATGACAGAGGAGGACCGCCCCAAAGCTTGGTTAAAGAGCAATTGTGAATACACAAGAAAAAAATGATACATTTCACTTCATAATTAGCAACCAATTGGTTTTCTTATTTAGATAATCCCCGTTTTTATTTTCTTAAATTCACATTGTACTGTATTCCATACTCTATTTTCCTTTCTGTAAATATTTTCAGTGAGGTGATATTTTCAATATTTTCAATATTTTCATTTCAAACAAATATAAATACATTTCAGTTTAAACTTAGCATTTATTATAAGTATGAAAAACATGAGGCATTAATTTAAAAAAGGCATAAACAGTCTTTATGTGTCATTCGTCTTCATTTGAGCAGCTAGCATTTTAGCATGTGACGTTCATGGCTGTGCGTTTATGAGTTTATAGACCAGCTGACCAAACTCAAATGAAGACACTAATATATACATAACACACACTGGCATAACATGAACCAATAATTTAATAGTAATGAGTAGCTTGGAACCACGCGAAACAATCTTAATTATTGGCCGACGACAGCTGGAGGCGTCACGGAATGCCATGGAACGCGAACGGCCGAGTTTATAGCAAACTTTACGCGCCAAACGAGGACACAAACATGTAAGCAAGTGCGCCACTTCTAAGGGACTCTTCTCCACAGGCTCCCGACAAACCAACTGAAGCCACATTACTAACCAAAGTCGCGCTTAAGGAACGTAGCGGGCGTCAAAGAAATGAGCCCCAGCTGTAGATCAAATCTGCATAGAGCCGAAAATAGTCACAGAAAAAGGCAAACAAATGAGGCACAATTCAAACTTAAAAGTCACTAAATAGTGTGCTAAAGACCCACACGATCACTGGAGTGTTGTACAAATTCAAATATGGCAGCATAATAATACAATTGCTCAGTCTGAAATGCACTTTTAGCATTTCGTCCCCCCCCCCCCCCCGCATTTATCTTCTTTGACGTTGTCGCCGTCTTCTTTGTTGTCTGTAACACGGTTTGCAAACTATAATAGTGCATTTTTGCCATTTTCCCGCTCCTTGAATCAAATATGTGAGTCTCACAATAAAATAAGCAGATCCCGAGGCAGAAGACCAGTAACCAGTTTTGCTGTGACCAACCAATCGGAGGACAGAGAAATGCCGATGTCATCACGGGCCAGCGCTCTGGCCCTGTGAGGATGAATTTAAAAACTAATTGGTTAGTGAAACCTTCCCATTGCTAATATAGTTGAAATGATCTCAGCCAGCACTGCTAATTCTAAAGGCTTTGGGCAGATTAGATTGACATGACAACACATTGAGGCTGAAAACTGATTGGATGAAAAAATGTCACACTCACTGGCTGTGACCACCACTGATTCATCATAATAATATCATCTAGCTATCCATCTTCGATATGGAATGTCCCAAATAAGGTCATGAGTGAGCTGGAGGCTATTAGTTGAATATAGGTTTTTATCCGCAAACAAAGCAAATACTAGTTTAAACATGGACTGAAATGACTTTTACTTTAAATTCGCTTGAATGCAGCAAAATGGCATCGCCTGTCCAAACAAATGCAAATATGGCAAATACGTTCTTGGTGGTAACACAAACGCTATGTAATTCTTCTTTACACTTTGTGAAACACAACATTCATGTTGGAGGCATTAATTCAACGCTAGTCTCTCAGCATCCACACAGTTTAGCCAAGCTTTCAGACAAACACTTTAGCTCAGCGTCTATTTCATGGCCTTTTGAAGACCTTTCAGCGGGAAAGCACGAGACAAATCGTCAGTGCATTCCACGCTGTCAACATATTCAAATGCATGCAAATTGCACTTCCGCCAAGGTTGACGGTGTGAGATCCGTGTCGTAACCTAATCGGGCGCCGCGCCTCTGCCCTGGCGTTTATGCAAATGATCCCTTCAACTGAGACGCATCTTTAGTAATTACGCCGCGGGTTGCACTGACGCTCGCTTCCGTGCTTCCTTCTTACCTCAACTCTGATTTGACACGATGGCTTCTCAATACAATGGGTGTTGGATTGCGGCTACTGTATATACAGTGATCCACTTTGATCACGGAAGTGAGTCACCCACGTAATAGACGAAAAGCTTCAACACAGAGAGACCTTTTTTTTTTTTTTTTTTTTAAATAGTTTAAACCTTACTGTACCCCTCCCACACGGCGTGACTCCAAATAAGTGATTCCCAGCCAGTGTGGCTTGGCTCATTACTCTATATGTTTAATGGAAAAATCCACATTATAGTGGGACTGTGATCAGAGGTGGGAAGTAACTTCGTTACTGTACTTAAGTAGATTATTTTTGGTATCTGTACTTGAATATTTATTTTTCTGGTGACTTATTTACTTTTACGCCTTATTGTTTAAACACAAATATCTGTACTTTCTTCTCCTTACCGTTATGAAAATGAGCTTGTAACTTTCAAAACCTTCTAAAGTTAGCGACAACTGAACATAAAAGGCAGAACGCCGATAAACGGGAAACCAAAAGTAAAGTTAGCGCATTGATAATAGACATCGTAGATATGACCTTACCGTGAGAGCTGCGTGCCTCCGACAATACTAACCTAGTGGGGGCAAAGTATCGGGGCATTCTATGAAGCTAAGCTAGGGGGGGCAAAATGTCAGCATTCCGTGTTTGTGGACGGCAGGTCAGAAACCAAAATAACAAGGATGCCTGCACATTGTGCTGCGAACGGTTGCACACACGTCGTAACAATCACTCCGAACTGGGAATAACACAAGTGCCTGCAACGAATGAACCATGTTAGTGTTTTAGAAAGCTAGCTTGTTGAAGTCTGGCTCGCTAGCAGTAAATCATGTCACGTTTGTGCATTAATATATAATACCTCCAACACATTTGCCCACTGCCAAAACAAAACGGTAAAAAAAACAAAAAAAAACCTGTTACTGAAAAATAGCCGTAATTTTCTCCTTTTCGACTTCCTTTAGTCCACCCTTTGTACTTCAGTAATGGAGTGGCTTCAGTATGTTGCATGCTTGTTTATCTTTTCTCCTAGTATAAAGGTAACATGCAACTGGGTCATAACAGGATGTTTGGAACATTCCATGTGTTGGACAATAAGAAAAACACGCATGGAGCACTAAGGAAGCCTCCTGTCTTCCCCATTTGGCTTCCCATCTCCTCCTCCTCCTCCTCCTCCCCCTCTTCCTCCTCCAGCAAGATGGATGTGCTGCACTTCATTGACAGCAGATATTCCATTAAATCAGCCCTGCGCTCGCCCCCGTCTCTGCCCCTGAATTATTGCCGGCGCCGTTACCTCCCCTCCGCTACCCAAATTGGCTTAGCCACTAAATGAAGGATTTCAATAATTCATTCCGCCTATTTGCCTTGCCTTTTCTTCCCCGCGCCCCGACCTGCTCGGACTTCATTTAGTCGCATTATCGCAATTTCATTCGGAGAGGCGGGTCCGACGAGCGAGACGGACACGTACCGGGGAGCGGGCTCGGTTGCGACGCCAGTCTCCAGTGGACACATCATTAGGAACACCTGCAGAGGACATTCCATACTGGAATTAAATATGAATTCTCAATTTTGATTGACACAGTCAGAGAGATATTAATTTAAAGGCAAACTATTATGGTAAATGGACATTTTAAATGCTTGCTACAGCATAACTCTCCGGTTATCACAATTAAATAAATAAATATAATTCAAATACAAAATAATTAAATACCCAGAAAAGCGCCGATAAACAAAATGATTTTTTTATTTATTTTTTGTATGTATGTAAACACTATCATGTCAAAGCCCAAAGGTAAGCAGAGCTGCAAATTAGTGTTAGCTAACAGTGTTGCCATCATTACCTTCTGATAACTGGCATGCACTCAAATGTACTGCTAGCAAAGGGACTGGGATGTGTGTGTGTTTGTGTGTCTGCTGAATGCACCACATGCACGGATCTGCTACATTAATAGACAACGTGATTTTTCTTCTTTTTTTTTAGTTAGCAGAGGAGGTTTCGTGAAACTGTGATTAAATTGCAGTCTGAACGCGGAGAGGTGATTCTCTGGAGAGAATCTGAGAATCTCCAGAAATCTCCAATAACACCACAAAAAGTAAATAGATTTGTTGCTAGACACTTTTTTTGTTTTAATTTATTTTATTTTTTTTTAACTTCTTCTGTTCTGCTCCTTGGTCATGCATAATTGAAGCTCTGTTTGCCTTATTATTGCCCTAACAGATTTTCTGTGCAACTCGGGAGTTTCATACTCCCTTCGTGGTTATTTATATTCCATCCATCCATTCACAATATCGCTTATCCTCACTAAGGTCGTAGGTGAGCGGGAGCCAGTCCGAGCTGACCGGGTGAGAGGCGGGCACACCCTGAAATGGCTGCCAGCCAACCGCAGGGCAACCCAAAAAACTCATATCTCAAATCATATTTCCTGACTGATATTGAATGAAAATGCCAAGGAAAAATTGCACCCTATACTAATGTACATTATAAAAACAGAGTCACAACATAATAAAATAGAATGTAAAGAATTAAACAGTGTGAGCATCACGATTTAGTGCTGGAGTTCATTTCATTGTGCTGTTCCTTCTGGAGGCAATATAAAAGAGTAATGCAGACACAAACTAAGAATATGACTACTTCTTCTACTACTGGAAGTCACTCAATATGCTGTAATATTGGTCATTTTTCGAAGAGGGTAATAAATATATGCCTGTGAGTATTGTTATATTATCTGTCTACATGCGCTGCTCCACAGTTTGTGTTTCAAATATCCGTTGCGTCGAAAACCACGACTCTCGACGCTAACAGTTAGCATTAGCATGCCATTGGCATTTCCCATTACATGTAGCATTAACTGGCGGGCCATTCGGAATGCAACGTTGTTTGGTTGTTTTTAATACACGACATTTTAATTCTTTTTGATGAATGTTTATTTTTAAACTTCATCTGAGTGCTATTAAACAGCTTGAAGCTGCTTTAAAAAAAGAAATACAAAAATTATTGTTGAGTTGATCACGATTTGCCTAACTGCTGCTTATTGCAAAGTGAGTTGAATTGAGTTTGACTCGTGCTATGAGGAAGGGACGCAAAGATGGCAAATAGGACGGGACAGGACAAAACAGAACGATTTCAACCAGACTGCGACAAGCTGATGTTAAGTGTCGAGTAATTCTTTATCCTTTTGACTATTTTGACTGAAGAATATCAGTGACCTTTCAATAAGACATTTGGGAAAATGTGAAAAAAAACTGTCCAATATGTCTCCTTTAACAATGTGTATATTCGAGTGGTTGTAGTTTGCAGTGTCTGCATCGTATTTTGAGCTGTTTCTTATATTTTGGTGACCTAATTCCGCAATGCGTGAGGGTCAAAACAGAGACCTGCAGCTTTTGTACTGGTACTCCGCTGCCCGCAGAAGCGTATCCCAACAATAAATATTTCATCAGTGAGCCGAAGCACACGTATTATTTTCTTGACCTCCCTTTAACTTTTGCCATCTCCAGGTTATCTCTTAATGCAGCGTCCACTAGTGAGGCTTTACCATATAAGCGGCGAGGATATTAGAAAGTCTGATACATTCAGCGCGGCCGCTGTGCTGCTTTGACTGTGCACGTCCTTGTACATGCTTCACACATTTACTTCCTCGACTGCCAAGTTTTTTTTTACACAACCACATAAACACACACAAGCGCACACGCATCCACCCCCTCAAAGAAGAGCATCCGCTTCCAGATCTTCTCAGGCCAACCCTCAGACTTTGTCGTTACAGAGGACATCAGGCTGATATGAAACCAAGCAGGAGGATTTTATCTTTTTAAAGCTTAAAAACGTGATGCCTTCAAGTGCATGCTATATCTAAGTACAAGCACATACTTAGCTTGTAACATTTTTGCAATGTACCAAGCAAAGTCGCTCTCCCTCAGAACTGTGATGTGTTAACCACTCGTCCACTTTGCTGCTAGATATTGTAATATGTTAGAAATTTCATAAGTTCTGGCCACCTAAAAATGTATTTGAAAATGTATTAATAACAATACTAGTATGACCATTGTTAAACAAATTATTATAATTTCTTTCTTTCTTTATTTATTTTAAACCGTCTTTTCGAGACTTGCTCATTAACATAAAAGTTCATCATTTGTCTCCCGATTTGAGGGGAAATGGGCGTGGCCACCGGGCATGAGGGCGTTGAGCCCTTGAGGCGCAATCTCGTTACGAGCTTTACAACTCCGTGCCGGCGCTGGACGCTCTCTTGTCTTTCTCTCCTTCTCTCTCACTGACAGCCCGCTCCCTTCCTCTTTTCCACCCTCCATCCGTCCAATACACACACACGCACACGCACACACACTCTTCCTCCTTTAGCCCGCCTCTCCGGCCCTCCCCTCCCCTCCCCTCCCTCCCTTCCCCTCTCTCCCCTCCCTCGCCGGCTGTCTTGGCGGATAGAAAGAAGCAGCCCGAGCGAGCACCGTCGCTCAGCTGTAAGCGAGGAGCGCCGATGGAGCTCCAGCTACGCTGAACACAATAAACACTCATTATTATTTTTTTATTAATAATAATTAACAATACTAGTCACAATCATAAACGTGGATGTTGGATCCCCCTGGGAACCTGCGAGCTTCTTTTTGAGCGTGATGATGCTGAAGTGAGCTGCCGGTCTTGTGGAGCGCAGGTAAGAAAGAACCTGTTCTGTTTTTGGGACTTGAATGCAACAAGCTTGCTTCTTTTCAGCGTGCTTGGAAAAATTGTGGCTTTTTTTGGGTGTGAGTGAGGCGGGCAAGAAAAAATGTGCGCATCTTTGCCCAATTCAGTCTTTATTTGAAGGCAGAGAAGGAGGCACAAGTTTGCATTCAGCACCACGGACAGCTCCCCCTCATCTAAAGCCTTCCACTGCTTCCAGTGGAGAATAAAAAGTTGGTTTATGATTTAACGAATTAGCAATGGAGTATTTTTGTTATGTCGTTGTCTTTCATCAAAGTGTGCGTGATGTCACTGCGCGAAACAAATACGCAATGATTAGCCATTGCCAAAATGGCCTTAATCTATTCTAGTAGACTGTGCGGTCATTTGAGTCGACCGTGCGCGGGGCTGACTTGCAGTTAAGCTGAGGATTTCGCAGCCTCCGTGCCATCTGTCTTTTGAAATGCACACTGGAGGGGCCCCGCTCGCGTAAAACCTTGAAACGGAGAGATTTTCCGGTTCGTTTTCTGAACATTTTAAGGTGGCCTCGACAAGTAGCTGGACAAAATCTTAGCAGATGATGATGATGATGATGATGAGTCACAACTCGCTGGCAACTTTCTGCCAACTTTGCACACATCCCTGCCCCCCCCCCCCCGCCCTTATCTTGATTATGCAGCTGGATGATTGAGTCAGCTATTTTGTATGCAACTTGGCTGAGAAGCTCTCTCCTTTGTGAAAGCAGAGGGAGCGAGATCGTGCCGAGGATACCGAGAGAGAATTACAGCTTCTCGTGAGGGTTTGAGAGAAAAAAAAAGAAGAAAAAAAAGATGAGGAGGCTGCCCCCGCTGGATAAATTGCTGTTTGAGGGAGACGACTATCCTGAGGGGACGACACTTATTTGGGAAGCGTGGCCAACCTTATTAAGGCGAACTAGCAATCGTGCCTGACACATTTCTTTGGACGACCTGGACGGGAGCATCCGACACTCTTTGTTCGGCTAACAGAGAGAGAGAGAAAAAGCACTGTTAGGCAGCAGTTCCATGCACAGCGTGACAAAATGCTGAAAAGCAACTGTAAGGAACAATTGTGTTCGGCCCCAGGCCGCTCCCCGCTAAAGTCCTTGTATTAAAAATACTAATCGGTAAACACGCGTTTGTTCACAAGCCAACCAGGGTAAAGCTTGATATTTGATCAACATTCAGGTAATGCTAATGGACGCTGAAGTGACAAATGGTGGCTGGAAGCTAATGATGCTAAGCTAATGCAATGGTTAATGCTAAAAGAGCTCTGTTTTGAAATCAAAACTCTTTGTTATTGACTTTCAAATTACAGTGTTAAAATACAAACAATTCCTTGTTTAACAAGCCGACAAGTTTGCAGTAGTAGTCGTAGCAAAAATGTCAGCTGAATATTCAACATAAATTGAAGTGGTTAGAAGCTAATTGTGCGAAGCTAAAGGAACAATAGATGCTAACAGAATTTGTTAGGACGCTATCATCGTCTTATCTAATTGAATGTCAGGCAAAGTGGGCCGAGGCGCACCACGCAACTCTCAAGAGCAACGTTAGCAACAGTGCTAGTGCTAGCCTGCTAATTATCCAAATACAATAGAAGTTGAAGTGACAAAACGTGTTGAGAATCTAATGATGCAAATCTAATAGAATGCTAAATCCTAACAGCAGCGTACAACTCTGAACAGTAATGTTAGCAACAGTGCTAGTGTAAACACAAATAGAAAAGTAACATGGATGGTCCACCGTTGGTATAGACCGCTAAAGTAGGCAATCAGTGGCAACAACAGAAACAATATTGTCCTTAATTGTATTTTACCTTGTTTAGATTCCTAAAATTACTCGTTTGTTTGTACTTTGTTGGTTGTTTCCATATTGTTCATGCAAGTGTATATGTACAGTGGTGCTTTGAGATGTGAGTTTAATTTGTTCCAGGACCATGCTTGTTAGTCGAGACCCTCATATCTCAAATACTCTTTCCCCATTAAAATGACTGGAAATGCCAATAATCCGTTCAAGCCTCACCCAAAAATCCAACAAAAACATTTTGTAATGTGTTTTTTAATAAGGAACATATAATAATAACAATGAAATAAAATTTTCAAAAAATGAAGCACTTTGTGCAGCTCGATTCAATCATTGTCACTTCTGGTGTGCATGACTTTGCCACTGGGAGGCAGTATAATGCAGTCATGCAGACGCAAACCAAGAAGAGTTTCACAACTACTGTTTTAGTGCGCAAGTCAAAGCAAAGAATCCGCCGAACGATGGCTAATCAGGTCACTCTTATCTCAAAGCACCACTGTATATACATTGCGAGCTAATGTGGAATCAACAATAACATCACATGAGGTTTCCTGGTTTGCCCACCAATATTACGCAAAAAAAACAATATTACGCAAAAAAAAAAAAAAAACAGTCTATGGTCACTGTGATAACTTCGGAGACGATACATTTCTTCTGACTATAATACAAGCCAGCATCGAAAAATACCAACATGAACACCACAGGGAAGGTGTCCTGGCTGGTCCACCAATAAGAAAGACGCTAAAGTAGACAATCTGTGGTCAGTGTGGCAACTTCACAGCTTTTAAAAGCTTGTGCAGCATCACAAACTGTTATTCTGAGGTCAGATTGTTGCGTAAAATCACAATAATGGTCACACAGCTTGTTTAAGTCTTTCTGAACAAGGTAGAGCTAAAAGTATTGGGACACCCGGGGCCCCAATTGTGCATACTGCACTTAATAACGATAATTGTCTAGTCACTTCACTTCAATTTTCTTGGACCTGTTACAGTGACAACAAAGACAATCTTATTCTTATTTGACTTGTTGACTAACGACTGCCAACGTAGTTAGAGCGTGGAGGTTGTTGTTCTACGACTAACAATGTGTAAAGGGACCCGTGCTGGGAGACATATGGAACGACAGCACGGCACACGCACACACAAAGCGTAAAACCTCACTGTGGCGCTTGACAAAGATGCTGTTGCCTCACCTCCGGCGTCCCGTGTGACACGTCCGCTTGATTGAGCCCCCCCCCCCACCCGATTTTTTTAAATTTTTTGTTGCCTCACTTGTGCAAGGATGGCTAAGTCTGGAAATGAGCCACAGAGGGAGGATAAGATGAAGCTCCTCATTTGGCAAGTTTGGATCGGTGATGTTCAGCCGCAGCACAGTAGTTGTGGTTCAAGTGGCATTGTAAAGTGTGTGCAATATGTGCTTTTTTTTGGGGGGGGGGGGGGGGGGGCAATAGTCCCTAATGAGACTGAGCGCTATAAACAAATGGATGTTCATCTGATTAAATGCACCTCATTCTTTGGGTGTTCAGGTTGTGTGTGACCTGTGATGGCAGCCCTTGGTTCAGTTACTCCAATGACCACCAGGGGGAGTTAAGGTGCAGCAACCTCATGAATGAGCTTCCTTTGAGTAAGGCTAAAGTAGGATACACAATATACCGATTTGGCGATCGTTTGGGGCTGTTATTTGGTCAGCACATTGTGGTTGCCAACTCTTTTTCTTGTCATCGAAGCTGGTAAAATGCTCAAGTACAGCCCGATTATCGGTATGTATGTACTCCGCTTTAGGTATACTTCATACTAGGAAAATCTCATCGTCTGATGCCATTTTTTTTTTTGCTATCTAACAACTTTAACAAAATTGTTACATTTCTTTCCCCTGGTCTCTTGGTGCTTGGCAGAGCTCGTTCGCACTAATCTGCCCCACATGACCCATAATTTTGCAATTTAACTACATACAGCTCTGTATTAAACATAAATCACAGATTCGTAAACCAGGGCACAAATGCATATGTAAAATATATTTAAAAAAAAAAAAAAAAAAAAAAAAAACAACAACTGACAATTTATCTTTCGAAGTCTGGAAGATGAAGGACGGCGTTATCAATAATGCTGCCCACACTTTCGCCTGAAGACACCACACGTGAACCCCCATCAACTGCAACTTTTAACATTCCAGGAGGCACAACAAGGGAAGGCTGAGGCTTTGCATATCTAATAAAGGCTGCAGCCAGTAGATAAAAGCAGAAATGACAAAACAAAGCCCAAAAAAAGGTATGCTCTTATTTTCTCATTTTACTTTGCCCCCCATATTCTTTCCTCAGAAACTCACAATGAATCAGCACCTCCTGCTTGGCTTCACCCCAGAAAACCAAACGTGTAGCAGAGTTTATTGAATGCTGCTATGGCAGGCGCAGTCGTATTGCTAATAATAACAGCAAATACGAACATGGAAAAGGAACGCGACGTCGTCGGCTTGTCGACAGGCTCTTGTCAGTGAGCAGCTAGAGGTGAAAACCTCTCACGTCCAACACATTTGATTTCTTTTAGTTCTGATTTTTAACAGTGGAATTAATCTGTTCAAGGGTCAAACTGTCACCACCATAACTGAAATATCAATTTGTACAATTGTAAAAATAAGGCAAGCACTGTCAAACAGAAAAACAATATAAAATACACAACCTTTGATACTGGACAAAGGTATTGGGACATTTGGACATCATATGGACAAAAGTATTCAGACACGGACAGTTTTTCATGCCCGCCTGTCAAAAAGTTCAAACTTTGAGAGGCCATGCTCAGCTCACATTAGATGGCCAAGGCCAAAAAAAATAAAAAAGCTTCTCAAAATAGCTGCTTCCCATTAACGCTCATTTGGCATCTAGTCATCATCTAGTTCTGATCAACAGTTATGGCAAGTATTTCACATGCAGTTTTTGTACACAAATGTGTTACTTAAACTACTACACGCTTGTCAATTGCTACGCCCACCTGTGTGTGACAGGGCTGTCACTCAGACATTAGCTTTAATACAACACTTTGCAGCTTCAATGGCATCATCCTATCTGGTCAATAAAAACAAGCCCATCAATTATTCATTAATGTAACAGCAAAGGGCATATGAATGAATTAGCGGGCCGACGTGCAAACGTTCAAATGTGCAGCGATTGGCATTAGTTTGCATTTGGCGGATGTGGGCGATTATCTCCTCCAGCTGTAAGGCCGTGTAATTTAGACTGCTGTGAAACCGTCAACATGAAACGCGAGAAACACAAACAGAGCAGCTGGCTACAAAGTCCAACACCTAAGGACACACGGAGAGATTAGCGGAGCGCTTGAAAGGGACGTTTTTGATACATTGGGGACGCAAAGGAGGAGAAACGTGTTCTACACCCGGGAGCTACTGAACATAATCTCCCTTTAGAGTTGACAGCTGGGAATATTTGTAGTTCAAGGTCAATAGGTGACTTGTCACACAAGTCAATACTCAATACTTCATTCCTGTGAACGAGGAGCCAGCGACACCAATGAAGCGCTTGGCATACGGTTTACCTGCTCAATTACTTCAGAAAGGGTCTTTAAAAGGAGTCACCATTCTGAATTATATATATATATATATATATATATATATATATGTATATATATACATATATATATATACACACACACACACACACACACACACACACCAGGGTTGGGCAAGGCACATCCACAAGCATCTTTATCACGACACACACCACCTTGCAGAGCAGACGTGGTATCTGTAAAGCTGACATTTATAGAGAAAGTGCATGTGCTGTCGAAAGAAAGGCTCAATATTGCCACACTGACCCGATTAAAAAAATAAATAAAAAAGATTGGCAGGAGAAAAGAATGAGGTGATCTCCGCTGACAAGAGAAAGAGAGCACCAAAAAAATCAGTCGAGTTCGTAGAGTGGATTTATTTAGTGTAGTAGTGAGGAGTGTCCAGAAAGAGAACTACCAGAGGCCGTAATACACATTTAATATAATATAGGTGGATTTGCAATGGGCGGCACGGTGGGCGACTGGTTAGAGCTGTCTGCCTCACAGTTGTGAGGACCGGGGTTCAATCCCCGGCCCCGCCTGTGTGGAGTTTGCATGTTCTCCCCGTGCCTGCGTGGGGTTTTCTCCGGGTACTCTGGTTTCCTCCCACATCCCAAAAACATGCATGGTAGGTTAACTGAAGACTCTAGATTGCCCGTAGGTGTGACTGCGAGTGCGAATGGTTGTTTGTTTGTATGTGCCCTGCGATTGGCTGGCAACCAGTTCAGGGTGTAGCCCACCTCCTGTCCGATGATAGCTGGGATAGGATCCAGCACGTCTAGTGAGTAGAAGCGGCTCAGAAAATGGATGGATGGATGGATGGATGGATTTGCAGTGTTGAAATTGGCATATTGCGGAGCCATGGTCACTGTTCAGTCCAAACCTTTTCAGGCATTCACCTCACACATTTACTCAAAGCTGCCAGCACTTTTTACGCACCAAGGAGATGATTGGGATGCTGCTTCGCCTCCACTCGCTCGGTTAGCCCCTCAGCGAGTGAACAAACACTCCTCTAAGTGTACGCCGCTCTGAAGTAAAAGTCAAGAGTACGAGGCGCAATCAGAAGAGCGGGCTCGGACTACGCTTCCGATGCCGGCTGAAGGTCATCCTGTAATCTTCCTACACGGCGTGTATGCCGTGCGTTGTCACACAGCTTGAACTCGGAGTGATTGCTTTGAGTCCAGCCAGGTCTCGATATACAGTACGGCTTGATGGACAGTAGAATGCATCCACAACTAAACAACTGGCGGGCATTGTTCCCATGAAGGAAAATGAGATGAAAGCTGAAAGTAATAGAACACGGACAAAAACACACATAAAGCATTCGGACAAATCAATAGGGATCTTGCTCTGGGTTTGGAGAACACAATCTTTAGACCAATGATTCCTAATCAGTGTGCCGTGAGAAGTGACACGCGACGAGTGTGACTTTAGGACCCAAATGCAGCACACCGGAGTAGTCTGAAAGGATTTTAATAATCAACTTGAGATCAACCGCGACAGGTCAATTCAAAGCCAGAATACATCACACTCAAGAGTTGGTCAGGCTTTGAAGATAGCTTTGTCTTGGCCAAGGTGATGCAGTGTTGCACAATCCAGAGATAGCAGGTCAGGAAAGGCACAGATTTCAATGTTATCTTAATCCATAATTGACTCAGAGCAGAAACGGGGAAACTCACATCTTGCTCACCTTGTGGCAGAATCCCCCGCAGCTACCGGCACAGGATGAGGCAAATGTGATAAGAAAGAACTCTCACTGGTTTGTGTAGTAATGTCTTGCATGGAAAATGGTCTGACACTGATTGCATCATCAACAAGGCCTTAAAAAGGGAAGTGTAGCTGACGTTTGCTCGTAAAACACGATTGGCTGACAAATTGGCTGTCTGTCATGGCAGACTGTGACAAGAAGTGATACAATTTTCAGTTCATTGGTCCGAAAATTATGATTTATTTTTCTTCAAATATTAGTTATTTGTTTCACTTGACGTATAGTGACAAGCAGAGCAATAAAATGCTATTCCATTGCCACAACCATGGAAGGGAATCTTAAACCGTTTCTTTTTTAAAACCGGTGCCCTGCAACTTCTAGGAATCGTTTGTTCGCTAGGCTGACAATTCTGTTTATTAATTCCTCTTATGTTGCAAATGAGTAAAGATGCCAGACGCAAGAAGTGTATTTTGCTTCTGAACTTTTCCAACATAGCGCCAAGAAAGAAACATGGATCAATAAAATTTGGGAAACATGGATCAATAAAACGTGGGAAACACTGCTTTAGACGGTGGGTTGAAAATTGTGATTTGTAGAGGACAAAGGTGCATAATAATACTGTTTTGCCTTTTGACCCAAGCTATCATTTGCCTCTTGGATAGTGTGTAACGTAAACTCAATAGAGGCCTTGGGTCAACAGAACAAAAATCCCTGACAGCATTAGAATTGAAAGTTGTGATCAACGGAGAGGAAGACCAATACAGTCCGACTCTGGCTAAAATTGCGACTGGAGCGTGTTGATGACAAGAAAAATGTATACCAGCAAACACAACTAGATGGTCTTGCATTCCAAATTCAATAAACTACTTGCTTTGACACAAGACAGCAATTGCCAGCGCCTATGTTGACAACCCTCAAGTTCCTTCTCAACCTTGCCTAATAAGATTCTCATTCATTCTATCACTGCAGATACGTTTCAGGACACATACTGTACTGTACTGTTCTGTATGTAGCACAGTTGTATCCAAATGACTGTTATTACACATGATGTAATAATAGAGTCTTAAGTCACTGCGAGACTGTTGCTGTCACTGCAGAAGCCTTTTGTTTCTCACCCCAATCCCAGCGGCATCTGTTTTACTATTAAACGAAACTACTCAACTACATTTCAAAGATTTTGTGCGACCCGAGCCAACATTTTCAGTTCTGAACCATCTTCTTTTCGCCACTGACTGTTTTCTCGTCCTTTGTCTGCCGTTCGCTTTTGTCGTGTGTCCGTTTTGTCCAACAATTGTGACGTTTGTCGCCTTTTGATGACATATAGGTCGGGTGAGCGCCCCGCGAGCGTCCACACTGCACTCGCGTCGGATACATATCCGATTTATATCCACGTATGAAAGAGGTCTGAGTCAGATATGGGAAAAAAAATTTTTTTTTTTAAAAATAGCCTTAGTCTAAGTGGAAAGAGAAACTCAGGATGCATTTTTGGTTGTTTTCGGCCTGGATGCTACTTTCTGATTTGTGGAAATTTTCAGATTAGATGGAGAGGACTGTACCATTTCGTTCTTTTCTTTCCATTTTCGGACAGTCCGACAGTTTAGCAAACGCCTCAACCGGGAGAGACGGTACCTGCATTATTGAAGCACCTCTGGGCCCTCATCAGTGGCGGCGGGAACATCAGAGAGGACGCACTGAGCCGAGGCACGTTTAATGAGGAGATGAGCGCTTTAAAGAGCAGGCGGGACACCACAGGCTGACTCATCAATAATTTGGGCGGCCATATGTCCGGTCTTCGCAAAAACCCGCTGACAACTCGCTTTGTGGTTATCAAAGTGAACTTTTTTTTTTTCGGTGGGGGGGGGGGGGGGGGGGGGGGAATGAATAATACGCTCCCTTTTGTCAGCCAAAACAACGTCAATGCCAATTTCAAACCCTTAAAGGAGACATATTATGCAATTACTTTCAATCTAAAACAGTATAAATAATAATAAATACACATAAAAATAATTACAAAATTATAAATAAACTCCCAACTTAAATGTTCCTGTTTTGAGGAGGTGGTCCTCTGCTCACTCGACTCCCTCTACTGAGGGGTCAATGGCAAGTACAGATTAATCAATTTACTAATCAATTTCTTTTTTTTTTTTTGGGGGGGATTTTTTTCTACTTATTGTTCAAAAGAATCATTTATATAGCAGTTTCTTATTATGTAATTTTATTTCATTTATTTATTGTGGTTTTAATTTTTTAAACAATCTTTTGTGAGCCGCTATAACACCTGAAATTACGCTCTGGGCATCAATAAAGAATGATCTCATCTCCAAAAAAGGAAGTACAAACTGTGAAATACACTCGAGCTCCCACAAAAACAGCATGGATCGTATTTTCGCCCGCATAGGCAGCACTTCATAACCAACACTCGTCAGTTACTGTCGCGGATAAGTGCATGTGCCGCATGCGGTGGACACAAACAAATCGCGACTTCACAATTTGAAAATAAAATCCAGAACAGCTTGCTAGCAGGCCCATTTTAAGAAATAGGCATCTGACAAAATATTTACTTTAATTTTACACTTTACAGGTGGTCAGGCACTCCGGGGACTCAATTATTTGCATACAAACAAAAAGTCAACGTTCAATGAAAAGATTTTTCGTCAAGCTTCTTTTTTTCCTGTTTGGGTTTTAGCTTCGTCTCTTAATCACGCGCGTTTATCGCATACGTCCCGCTCGCAATTCGCTTTCCTCCGGCTCCACTGTAATGGCTTCATTTTTCACTGCCGGCGATGGTCACATCTACAAGACCGTCAAGTGAGGCTGAGTGTGTTGATAGGACATCGTCGCCATGGAAACTGCCTCCAAACTTGGAACCATGCTAGCGGTGTCTTCTTATTAAAAAAAAAAAAAAAAAAAAAAAAAAAAAAAAGTGGAAAAAAGTGCCAGCATTCACACCATGAGCAGACCACCGTGTACCATGACATTCACTTGGAGGACTTTTCTGAATGCTTGACACAGCCACAAGGCTTCAATATAATGCAGATTATTCATTTCTATTCACAAGAGTCCAACGGAGGCGGCTGTGTGCTGCACGATGAAAAAACCTTCTTACGCTAATTTCTCGCTTCATTAGATACACCTGCACAATAGAAGACAATGAAAACATTTCAAGGGTGAGGTTAAATTTTGCATTAAATTAGCAATATGTCTCCTATGTTTGGGTTATAGCTTCACTTAGGGCTGTCACTATCGAATCTTTTTAGAATCGATTGTCATATTGATTATCAATCAAATAATCAAACAGTACTCGCCCCCACCCCTATTTTTTTTTTTTTTTTTTTTTTTTTTACAACTAACATGCATTGTATTCTCTTTTATGACAGACTGACTGACTAGCCTTAAACTGCATATGTTGGTACTAAGTGTATTGTATAAACTTGGTGTACAGAACTTGAGACAACAAAATGCTTAATGCAAAACGATTAGCAATCACGATTAGCATTAGCGCTCTAGCGATTACCGTTTTAGGTTAAAAAAGAAAAAGAAAACGCTAACTACCATTCAGCTAACTCATACACTATGTTAGATGTAGATTACCCATCAAACAATGTCTTAAAAAAACACTTACAGACGGTCCTCTGTAATTTTTAGGCAAAGTTTATCATGAGCCCAACACTGCGTCAGTCTGCAATAAATGTCCGTGTGAAACATGGATTCTAGCGGTGTAAACATGGTTCCGGGCAAAACATTTTTTTGCATCCCAGCGGTGCTTCAAGGCAGTAATTTTGCATCGACCTATTTTTTCAAGTCGACATAGCCAACTTTTTAAATTAAAGGGACGAGAGAGCAATGGGCACAACAACAGCCGTAGAAGTCCAAATGACAGCAACAATCACGATACTAGTCCGCTCCCGATAAGATTCCAGAACATTCAGAGAGAGATTATCGCAGGATTTTAGCAATTCATCAATGCCCATTTCTAGTGTTTACATCTCCAAAATTTCAAAGGTATCGCTGCAGGAATCTTGGACAAAGCTCCCTCGTCCTAAAAGCCTCGTCGTTTTAATGATCACCATCGGAAGCGACAGCTGGTGCGAGAGACGCTCCGTCCCCAGCTGCCAAGCCTCAATCTGACTTGCCACCTGTTGTCACCTCGCTCGTCAGAAGGCACCGCCTTTCAGGGCGAATCATCTCAACCCGGTGATCGCCCGCTGGGAGAGCGGCGAAGAGAGGGAGGATCCGCGCTGGCGGATTGTCAGGCATGCGAGGTGTTATTCCTCCAATAAATACCAAGATTATGTGGAAAAGCCTGCGTGCCAATTACGGTGCGCTTTTCACCAGCTTTCGTGGAGCGGGAACGCTGAGAATTCTAAGCGAAGTGAAGCACAATCAAACCGACCGACACCAAGATCTCATCTGCATGTCTTGTTCTGCCTTGTTATGGTATCCAGCTTCATTCCGTAAGGCAGGAATGAGCAGACTTCATCTTTCGAGGGCCACATTCAGAAAAGACTTCTCTGGACTTTTCTCCTTGACTTGGTCTTCATCTGACAACCGCTCACACTTTTAAAGCAAATTTTCTTTCTGGAAATATGTTGGCAATAAGAATGACTCTTGTTCGTTCAACTCGCTTGGCTGTTGTATGAAAGGCCTTTTATCCCAGCCAATGAATTATTCGTGTACATGTACGGTGACAATGGTATCAACGTAAATGTCAGCATGTGTTTGTTTGAGCAGATGGCTCCTCGTCACACTTGCGTGTCGAGGAAGAATTGTTGGGAAAACACACGGCTCATTTGAAGCCATCCGTCAACACATGATGTCAGCAGCCACTTATTGAAACTAGCAAATAGCTCTTGCTTTAAAATTGCGAAGTTGAAAGAAAATCAAAAGAGGTCTGTCCGTCTGGCTATCTATCTATCTATCTATCTATCTATCTGTTTATCATTGATACCATTGTGAGTAGTATAAACCGAGATTTTTTTTTTTTTAAACTAAGAAAATGCAAAAATCACCAGTTTCATCTCTTCTAGTCCAGCTTTTGTGAAGATTGAGGACTCCTTTGTTTTGACTTTTGGACCAAATTTTGCTTTGAATTTGAGGTCAAACCCCAAATTGCTGCACTGTGGAACCATTCAATGTGAGGGTCCACTGTTGGAGTGGCGGGCAGAGCTGTTGTTTACCGAAATTTGGAGTTAGTGGACTTTATGGAACTACAGTAGATATGGCGTAATATTATAAATTATGAAAAGAAAAGCTGCAATATTTTGAGAAAATAGTTTAATTCTTCAGAAAAAGTCGTAATCGAGATAAAAAGAATGAAAGAAATAGAAAAAGATGCAATGCTTTGTGGAATACTTTGTGAAAATAGTATATAATAGAAAAAAACAATCCTGAGTGGCAGGTCTGATGTTTTTTTTGTTGTTGTTTTGTTTTGTTTAAATATGGAATCATGGTCAGCAGAAAGACAAAAAAGTAAAATAGCTGCAACATTTTGTGAGAATAGTTTCGTTTTTTAGGAAATGTAATTTTGGAAAAAGTTTTTTTTTCAGCAAAGTGTCTTCAGCGTACCGTCAGCAAGCAAACTGAGTGTCGGCTGCAGCTCCGAGTGGAAGTGCTGCTCGTGTCGTCCTCCTCCACTGCGAGTGCGGCAGCTCAGCGATACGACAGTAGAAGCTCTCTGTGTACGTTTCATGTTGCAGGACAGCGAAATCGCCGGCGGGGCCGCACGTTCCGTCTCGCTATTCGAGGCCCGTCGGTGCGCCAGCTCACACTCGAGTCGTCGGAGCCTGGGGGCAAAGTCCCTCCGGTGCCTCGTCCAGGGCACAATCGACCGTTAAATGTCATGCCAATCACGACAAAGGGGATTGATTTTTTATACATATATATATATTTGCCATCGGGTGTCCATAAAGTTTCAATTTAAAATCTAACAGTCGTATTATAAAAACAAATGAATAGGCAATTGTGGGAAATGATCACAAAGCCGAGAGTGGATATCGATGTTTTCAATTTGGCCGTCCAGTCTCCGCATCCGATTTTATTTCAATAAACCACAATACACATTGTGCCTTTTCTTGTGGAGTAGCTTTGTAATCGAGGGTTTACTTAACAGAACCTATTTCATGAACAGGAAACCTGAAATACATAAAGGTAATTTACAACTTTAAAAAAAAATCTGATTCATATCTCCTCAACTGCCTTTGAAATATACACTTTGTAAAAAGACTTTGTGCACACCCTGTACATCCATTATGCATATTCCTCAAAGAACATTCCCAGGAAAATTCCTCAATATACTGGTAGCCATGTCATGTTAAATTAGCTTCATAGTAATGACATTATCAGTGCCTGAAAGCGGGCGGAATTTCATTTAGTTTGCCTGACTCGTAGTAGTCCTTCTCTGGCGATATGAGCCTGATTAAAAAGTATAATTCATCTTTGACCGCCTTGCCAATCCACACGACTGCATTTACATTTACAATGTTGGTCAAATGCAGTCTTATTATAGAAGGTGCCAGCTTGACTAACTGTATCGTTCTCTGCTTAATCTGATTTACAGCTAAACGCCCGACGTGACAAGCCCCTGTCGCTTGACTTTTAATTAAAAATGGAGGTCTTTTCCTTTTTTCCTTAATCTCTCTTTGGCTCTCTTGAAGGATTCCGGCAATCCCCTCTGCTCCGATGCCAAAGATAGTGCCAATATACGCCGACCGTGTTGAGAATTTCCTAAGACTTCATGAAACCTTGCAGCTCATGCTAAGGCAACTGGCTTTGAATTGTGTTCATATGTGTTACTAAATCACATTTGTCGTGAATTTGAGTTATAATCGTTATTAGAAAAGCATTGATGTCCTGGATATACAGTACAGCACACTCACGGGACGCATAATTAGGTACAGTCTAATGAAACCAATAGAAGAGCTGTGTCCTGTACAAAGATAGGATAATGATAATATTGTATAATAATGATAATAATAAAGTATTATTATTATTATTATTATACAATATTTAAAAACTATCATGACTGAACTTTACATATTTAAATACAATGATTAAATAATCAAAATGAGAAAATTATTTTATAAATAAAATGGGAAAAATTACAAAATAAAATTTGTGTACTAAATGTGTTTTTTTAATATTTAAAATAAGTTAAAAAAATGCAACAGTAGAAATCAATTTAAAAATAAATACATTTGTGTAAGACATTCAAAGTTAAAGTGAAACAAAAAGGACTTCAAAAAGTAAAATGATAAAAAAATAAGTTAAAATGAAATGACTTCAAAAATAAAATTATTAAAATGATTTCATAATAGTCAATTAATTATTATACATGCTAATAATAAAATAAGAATGAATATACAAATAAAAATGATTACAAAACAGAAAGAATAAGAAAATAATTGGTTTGTTTTTCAAATTCTCACTTTAGCTTGGCAGTTAAGTATTGTTACTAAAACTACTCAAAAGCATTACTGAGCTTTATTATCTGAATTTTGGATACAAGTTCACGTAGTGGACTGCAGACTGTGTCGGTGGACCGAATGTTGCGGCCGGTGAGTGTATTTATTGAAGCCACAAGCCTTCATTTCTCAAAACTGCTCGTAGGTAAATAGACAGTAGACATGTTGTAGCCTGCTGCACAAACTAAACAGGATATTACACATGCAATGTGTTAATTATTGTCTATCGTGTTAGCCAGATGGAGCAGACAATAACCCCCCTCCCCCCTCCAAATACATATTTAGCATCTCTAAATAAACATTTTCCTAACTAGAATTCATAATGAACTGCACCTGTCTCAGATTAAATCAAAAACCAACCTCCTTCAACTGAATTACCACACTGGATGGATATATGGTAAAGTAGAAGAAGAAGAAGAAGAAGAAGAAGAAGAAGAAGAAGAAAAAGTGTGTTCAAAGCAGCAACATGGTGCTTCTGAGCTCATACTAAAAATACCGGCGCGTTGAAGTCATGCGTTATTGCTTTGACTATATCGTCGATTTCAAAGCTACTAAAGTTCAAGCAGGTGCTGCGGGTGGTCTCGGCAGACAGACAGCAGCCTCCCGCCGCTGATTAAATACCTGCTCGGAATTCCAGCTATAAGGTAACACTCGGATGAGATGCGTGTACAAAACAAGCGGATGCTGTAAAGCTCTGAGTGACTCGGGTGGTCTGAATCATTTTTAGACCGCTAACTCCTGCACATGGATTTACTTGGCTGAACAGGTCTGTGTGGGATGTGAAGGTCAAGGACCACCGGGTCGCAAATGACACTTGACCATGTCGCGATTGGAAAGATGCATGTTTTTTTTTGTTTTTTTATTTATTTGTTTTTGTGACATTATTCCATTGCTAAAAGAGGTTAGATCAAAAACGTTTCTTCATCCAAGTTAAGGTTGTGACACTAAACAGCAAATTTCTCATGGTACGATGTTAAAGGCACCCAAATCAATTACAAAATCTGTTAGCCACTAAAATGTATCCCCCCCCCCCCCCCCCCCCCCCGGCTTTAAATGTAATATTAGGTCTTATTACAGAGCAGTGCATTCTCACTTATCTTTATAATAAGGTAACAATTCTTATTTCTGTTTCAATTGAATCCTTTTATCCGCCTGTGCTGCTGCTTAAACAGTCTGCCACCATTCATTTGCATTCATATTAATCACAAACAATGCAAGCCCCAACCACATGAGGCTTCCCAGTAAAGACTTTTTGTATGAGATGCTACTGAATTCTTGATTGTGTGTTGCATGGTGACACATTTTGGAGGACGTTTGTATTATCTTTCCAACATATTTTCATGTTTCTTGTAGTATTTTCACATATGTTATGGCATCCATAGCAGAGTTCGAGGAGGGAACAACTGCTTTTGATGGAATATTCTATGGACTGACGAGACAAAAGTTGAACTTTTTGGAAGGGGTGTGTCTCGTTACATGTGCCAAAGATGGAGCACAGCATTTCAGAAAAAGAACATCATACCAATAGTCAAAAATGGTGGTGGTAGTGTGATGATCGAGGGCTGCTTTTCTTCTTCAGGACCTGGGCGGCTTACTGTGATGAATGAAATCATGAATTCTTCTCTTTACCAGAAAATCCTGAATGAGAATGTTTAGGAATCAGTTTGTGATCTCAAGCTGAAGCACAATTGGTTTTTGCTGCAAGATAACAATCCAAAACACACCAGCAAGTCAACTTCTGAATGGCTTAAGAACAAAAACAAAATGGTTTTGGAGTAGCCTAGTTAACGTCCAGACTTGAATCTGACTTAAATGCTGTGGCATGATCTTAAAAGGGCTGTTCATGCTTAAAAAAAAAAAAAAAAGAAAAACCTCCATTGTTGCTGAATTAAAATAAAAGAAATTCTGAAAGCAAGAGTGGGCGAAAATATTTCCACAGAGGTGTGAAAGACTCATTGCCAGTTCGCGAAAACGCTTGATTTCAGTTGTCGCTGCTGAGGGTGGCAAACCCAGTTATTAGATTTAGGGGCTAATTATCTTTTCACACATGGCCAGGTAGCTTTGCATAGTTTTTGTTCCCTTAATAAATACAGTTACCATTGAAAAACTGCATTATATATTTACTTCGGTTATCTCTGTCGGATACTTGCATTTGCTTGATGATTTTGGACATTAAAGTGGGGAAACAATGCCAAAAATAAGAATTTGTCAGCATTAAGGCAATGCCTGGTCTATTTTAGTAAGGTCTCGTGCTGAAATTTGGGAAAATACATAACATTGTAGTTGGTGCATAGTAGGACATAGTGGTAGATTGTGAAGTTCAAAATGCATAAGTTTGTGATTTCACAGCACAAAACAGGCCACTATTTGTCCAAATGTACTGGCAGTCAATTGGTCCTCAGTCTTTTTTGTTGGATTTTAATGGATCGGTTCGATTTTAACCACAGAAGAAAACGGGATCTTGTGGAATGACATAACAAGGCGCCAGCGGCAGCTTTGAGGGACCGGCTCGGACTGGAGCTCCAGCTCCTCGTCTCTTTTTAATGTGCTCTGGATACGCGGCCACGAGCCATGTCACTCGCCTGCTAGCCTACATATGCTCTCCTCCGGGGCTTTGGCCTCCGTATCCTGCAGTCAGTAACTTCAGCGTGTAGAATCAAGTGTGAAGCTGCAGCAGCTTGAGGAAAACGAAGACAAAACCCTCTGAAAACTCCTGTTTAGGCACATAATGAATCCATACAGATGACTGTCGCAGATGCATTCAGCCTAAGCTCTAATGATATTTATTTATTTTTGACCGTGTCACTCTCACCCACATATCTGCACCCATCTAAGAGCATCCGTACGCAAAATACCCAAGATTTCATTTCCTTTGTTTGTCTGTCATCATTTGCTCTCTGTCGAATCCTATTTTCTCTGCTCTTTCTTATAAAATGCATGTTTATCCGGACAGCCGTCAGAGGTGTCAAGTACTTTGATTGTTGGAAGTTTGGCTAGCGAAGGGACACAAACGTCTCGCGAGCTCCCTCATGTACTCCCCTGAATTAGCTGTCAGCATCGATTACACACAGTCAGCGTGGACGGGATCTCGGATTTTCTCTCGCCGAGAATTAAGATAAGCTTCCTGCCTGCCTGCTTGAGATGCCCCCTGTTGACCCACCTGTGGAGTGGGACGGGAGATGTGCATGTATGTGTGTGTATACTCAGTGGTCCCGCGCTCACAACATTAGTTACACAGGATCCAGTACGAGAACTGTATTGTTGACATACAACACAGTGCACTACTGCGCCACCATAATAGGGTTACATTGACAACGTCAATCAAAAAATATCATTG
Source organism: Phycodurus eques (assembly GCF_024500275.1). Taxonomy (NCBI): domain Eukaryota; kingdom Metazoa; phylum Chordata; class Actinopteri; order Syngnathiformes; family Syngnathidae; genus Phycodurus; species Phycodurus eques. The sequence goes on from NC_084540.1 coordinate 18,637,499, forward strand.
AACACCCTACAAAAGTCGTACACTTTTGTAATTTTGTAGAAAAATACGCTTCAAAATTCAAATAAAAAAGTTCAAACCATCACCATTGTGATGTCGAATCAATTGTGCGTTCTTTGGCTTTTCGTTTGTTTTGCAAACGTTTCTCCCAAGTACCCAGAACCAGAAGCTACCTGTACTTTAAGTGGAAATATGATGGGTACTTTCGGTTTCAGGAACCTTTTACTCTCCGGAACTCAACGTACCCACAACCAAAAGTTCCAAGATTTTGGTGGTTTAAGAAGAACAAATAATTTTGGTTCTGGGAAACCTTTCGTCTCCAGATCCCAAAGAACCGAGAACCAAAAGTTCTCTTAAATTTAGGTGGAAATGAAATGGGTAATTTCTGTTCTGGGAACCCTTTAGTCTCCCGAATCCAATGTACTCAGATTCAACATTTCCCAAAAGCTTGACAAGGTAACACTGGATACTTGATCTGTGTACCTAATATTGTGGCTGGTGAGCACATTACACAGACACATGCTCTCTATCTCGGCATCCCCCGACCTTCGCTCCAACCTCTTGTCTCCCTTTTTTCCAGCTCTCAGCTCAGCCGTCTTGCCTTTTTTCAGCCCCGCCGCTCTCTCGACACACTCCATTGACGGCAAATTCCAAAAAGACAATGTCCCATTTCTCTTGTTATTCAAGCGCAGATAAAACATTCGCCTCGTTACGTCCTGGGAAATTGGAAATATATACACCGGAGGGGGCCATTTCCTGTTAGTTAGCGCGCGCCGCGCCGCGTACCTTGGCGAGTAAATGGACTGCATATGTGTGATACTTTGCTTGCACTGTCTTGCATCACCTCTGATATGTACACAGGGAGACAGACGGGACGTAAATACTGTTCGGTATTTGACATCAATGACCTTAATGGAAGCTATTCATTCCCTATGATTTGGTAGTATATTTTAATGTCAATAATGCAGTCAAGACTAATATTTAATGAATGCGTATGGTGACCTCGTTTGGAGAAAGGCAAACAGAAAACGGTGCTCTATATGACGGCAGCATAAATCGGGCTAATATCAGAATAATACACGCCACGTAAGGATATACTCCCTGTTGTTGTAACTCCCCTCTTCTTCTACATTATATTTACATACATTTACATATTTGTTGCATAAATAAACCATCTCAAATGCCTTCCAGGAGTAAAAAAAAAAAAAAAAAAAAAAAAGAAAAACGCTGTTTATTCCAACAATTGCACCTCAACTGAAATAGAGCGAGGCTTATGCAGAATGGCAGCAAATGCTTGTTTCAAACTCATTCACTGCCAGTCCTCCATGTTAACATGGATATTTGAATTCAACAGCCGTCAATGGCAACGAATGACTTTGAAGGGCGTTTCTAGCTCATTTTGGGGCATCCTCAAGCACCCCTAAATTGAATCCCAGCACCCCTCAAAATTGAGAGCTCATTTATTGATTTATTTGTACAGCATGCTACAAAAGTGTATAACCACAGAGTTGATGGTTGAAACATAATCTTGTACAAGAACACAGCACCCCCCCTTGCCTCAAAAATGGTTTGTTCCACCCATTCACTCTCACTTCTCCCCACCCGGGCTCTGAGCACGCAAACTGCACAGAGTAGTGATGGGCACGTAAGTTCTTTTGAGTGTACTGAATCATGCCAATCAGTTCATTAAAAAGATTCGTTCACCGAATCGTTCAGTTCTTTTTCACAAAATCATTCAAGTGCTTCCTCATTCAGTTAATGATTCATCCCCGAGGTTCACGTTCACTCAACACATTCACCGGAGAACCATGCGTTGTTGTTGTCATGTATTGGAAACTTGGAAAGGCGGGGAGCTTATTTAAAAAAAAAAAAATCTAAATAAATAAAAAACTTAGGCTAAATTATCACCTACCTATCTCTCTCTCAGCAAGCTCTTGAACACCCGGCTTCGGTTGTGAGACGTGAAAATGCGTGCAGCCGGCTCAGCTACTGACCATCCTTCCGTGTCCCCTGACGTCTAGCTATTTTTATATTATTATTATGAAATAAAAAGCTTTAATAATCACATTATAGACACAAAGGAAATGATATTTATGTCTACGTATATGCATATATTATTAATTTACATTTATTTTAAATATGTGTGCTTAACTGACAAAAAAATTAGCCGTTAGGTTGAAGCTGCTAGTGAAAGCTATCCCCGCGAGGACGTCAGGACTTGCGGTTAAAATCACTCATGAGTAGGTTCACTGCGTAGTACGTCGTTCACTCATCGTACTAGTGCATCGCTCCTTAGCGGATCACAAACGAAGAAGTTCAACAAACAAATTCACTAGTGTCTAACGGATCGCGAACGATAAGTTGGCTGCTCATTGGTCATTCGCCGAAGTGAGTGACAACGCTGGTGAATCGCAAATCACATGGCAGTACGTTTAATGGAGTCCCGCCCCTTATTGCACGGTGTTGTCTCACATGTACGCGGTAATATTAAAGCTAAGGTGCTACTGACGAGCTTCTATTTTGGTCCCGAAAATAAATCCAAGGTCCATTTTTGGTCTTTTTCTTACTTAATACAGAGGACTGGTTTATTCCAAAACACCTCAACGCTGCAAATTATGATTTTCATTGTTCCTGTCACAATAACATTGTATTCTATTGTAATTTATTCAACATTTCCCTTTACTGTATTAGCGAGATCCATTGGGCAATTTCTGACCTCTAATCTAACTCACCGTATGATCCCCTAAAGCCTGATAGAAGACGATATTGATTCAGATAAGTAAGGCGGTCACCGCTGGGGTTTGGGGAATATTCTATTCGTGGCTCACAGATCAATTCTCTCTCTTTTTTTTTTTTTTTTTTTTTTTAAACGCCCAGACTAATGTAAATCTCTTTGAGCTGAATTTCAACAAACTATTTATGAGTCAGCCCAGACAGTTTCCTATTCATTTTCAGCGGGGGAGCTGCAGGTGATGCATCAACATGACACAGCTGCTAAGCAGTGCTTTCTCAGACACTGCCAGCGACTTTGTTCATCATGATTGGACTTTCTAATGCGCCCCAGAAAAAAAACAAAAAACAAAAAAACAAAAAAAACAAAAAAAGTGCGACTTTGTGCCATCATGCTATTGATGTCGGCCCTGAAAATCAACACTTGCTGTAATTCACTTGGCTCTGAGCTTAATGTTGACTTAATGAGTCTGGTATCATTGCAACTGAAGGCTGATTAACACTAAATGGCGAAGACTTTTCAATACGTCGGCCTAAGTGGATACAGGGGAAAATATATTTGCGGGTTGCTTCTCGGGTATTTTAATTTTGCAAATACTAATATGTCTTTTCAAGTGCCCCAGGAAATGAGATGTAGCTGCGTGTAAATACGGTTTCATCAGTGGGGAGACGGAGGAATGCACAGCTAATGATTCCTAATATTAAACCTCGACGATATCTCGTTCCTTTTGTCGTGCGCATTTATGTGCTCGCCCTAAACACAGTGCAATAATTGTTTCCTCGTCAAGCCATGTTGTTACTATGCTAACAACTACTAATCCCTCATGTAATCCCATTAACTTCACCACTGCCACAGTTTCCTGGTGCACACCTTCCTGGACAGGTACGACTGCAGGTGGAACGTGTGTTGAGGAAAATACAAAAAATAAAAAATTAAAATGCCACAGAGAGGTCGTTCTTACCGCATTTTCTAACGAAATGCTGCCCCTTGTTTTTCTGGCATGTGAAAGATGACTCTCATTCACACTGGATGAAGATATGCCGTCATCCATTGTTTTCACTTTGATCAACACATAGGCCCTAAACTAACCCAGATAAATGCTGTCTTTGGGTAGAACTATGCGGTCGTCCATGTAGTCAGTTGGATCACTCCAAAATCAAAACCAACCCAGATAAATTCTGGCTCTGGATAAAGAACTCGCATAGTCAGTTGGATTAGTTGAACATCAAAGATAGCCCAGATAAAGTCCAACTTTGGGTAAAGCAATATGGTCATCTGCATTATCATTCGGATCACCCCAATACAAAATTAACCCAGATGAATGTAATCTTTGGATCGAGTTATGCGGTTGTCCGCATAATCAGTTGGATCATTCCAACACCAAAAGTAAACCAGATAAGTGCAGGTTTAGGGTAAACCCAGCCAGATATCCACATAGTCAGATGAATCACTTAATCAGTGCCAGCCCTTCCTGTTAAAATTGATATTTGACTTCTATAGCCGTCAATGGCAGTGAATGAGTATCATAAATATGCTCCTAACATGAAGCCTAGTTACTTACAATCTGTGGCACTTGTAAACTTAGACAGTTTAGCTAACAAGGCAAGCTAAAAAATTCCCAGTTGCGTTTTTTTTTTTTTTTTTTCCCCTCGCTTGTTCCTTCACAATCTAATAAGAAAAAGATTCTATGGTTCCTGATCTTGACTATGCTTCTTCAAATCAGCAACACACAAGTGACAGGCAAGGCAGGAGGTCTGAAAACTGTAGCACAGTTTTTCCAGAAAAAGAAAGGAACTCTCAAATTGAGCACAAAATGGGATTATTCGAGAGGACCAAGAGGGAGCAATTAGGCGAGAAAACAACAAGGACCATGCAAGACTGAAGAAGTGTTTAAGTGAAAGTCAGAAACACACAGCAGAATCAAACAGCTTCAATGTCGCAGGCGAGTACACAGCAAGCGTAATTGAGTGTAAAATGAACTTTGATGGAATTTGTTACAGGAGATCGCTCTTTGACGGCGTTTAATCGACACTTCTGATTGGAAGTTTGCTGACAGGCTTGGCAGAGGTGGACTGACTTATTTCCTAGTACATTGGCATTCTTGTAACATATTGTATACAGTACCAATACGTGCATTTATATAGTTTAGCATTCTATTGTATATATTTGGTATTGTATTCTGATATTGTGCATTTGTCACGCTGGGGAGGGCCTCCACTTTAATTCCACATGGGTGATTCCCGTTCACTTCGATTCACTGTTGTTATTGCGCCTTTCATGATAGGACTTTCTTCCCGCGACTACGGCCGGAGGGATTACACGGGTGCGGTTTTCACGTAAATTTGTTCGTTGACATCGGTAGCTTCATGTCTCTGCCTCTTAACAAACCTCATAAGTGTCTTTAAAAATATATCACATGTTGGGGGTGGGGCTTCAGAGAAAGTAGCCTCAAACTACAATGTTTTTTTTATCATAACAAATAACGAACCGACTTGCTAGCCATCTTTCCACACAAATAGCAATCAATATCTTGATTTACTTGTCCTAAAATTAGTAAGGGACAAAATAAACTAAACAATGTGAGTGTGGCTTTTGCACCGCATGCTTGGGTCATGAAAATGAGTCAAAACAGGAATTATCAACCTTTAAAGCTGGACTGAAAAAGGCTGGGACAAGTTTATTAGCGCCAGGGCGATGCACTCACCTTTCTAATTACCTTTGGAACGAGGGGGGGGAATTATTATTTTGTCCTCACCAAGACACAAAGTATTATGAATAGTGAGAATAACAAGCTTATAATTGGCTCCATTGGGGGAGGATCATTGTCCCCATTAGCACCATTTGCGTGCAATCGAGTAGACTCAATCTTCCATTGCCCCCTCCTCCACCTTCGGAAATGAACAATTACCTCCTGTAAATTGATTTTTGCTGGTCACATACGTGGAGAAACGCTCCGTCTGTCTCAGCCCGTCGCCTCCTCGACACGTCAAGCGCTGTCATCGTAAGCTTTATCTCTTTCTATGTAAAATGCAAAACATGAGTGTGTCCCCCCCCCCCCATGTTTGCTCGCCTCTAATCCCTCTAATCCATTATTTGTCGTGCCGTGGCTATGCTCCACTTCTTTGAACCTCAACGGGATCAAGTGATACTGGTGTGGAAGGAGAAAAGGGGGAAGAAAAAAATGTTTGAACATGATGCGAGGGTGCAGAGAGGCTATCGTTATCAGACGACTGTCAACAGCGCCGCGAGGACATCGTACCCTGAGAGTTAGTCCATCCCCTCTCGGCCATCTTGGATCCGATGTGTCAGACGCACTGGTGGCACACGCAGGGCCGTGCCCTGCCGGTGGCCTCAAACCTCAGTCGCTCTGCGCAAGAGAAATCTCAGGGTCACTCTTATGTACTACTTGCATCCACGCCACAATATTCATGAATGAACATTCACTTCATTAGGTACACACGTGCACTTGAATGTGATTTTCTTGAAAAAAAATCTATATTTTTACAACCCTTTTTCTGCAAGGAGTTGCCGCCTTCTCTATTAGTGGGTGAGGACATTTTTGTAATAATATGAATGAAACTTTGTCAGAGTTTTCTATATATATATATCTACTATAAATAATTTGAATGTGAACATAATATGTACACAAGAAGTATGCCAAAGTTCACACATTTGCAGGGTAATTAAATCACACCAAACTACAACTTTGTTGTTGTAAAACAACGTAAAAGCTTCTCAAGGGGCAGAAGACGCCCCCTACCCCACAGGTCATTTTGATCCATGAAAACGTGGCATTTATGCATAATGTTAGACTTCATTTTCAAATGTTCACATATCCATGTGAAATCCAGTGACTTCTAAATCTAGTCAATTCAGTGTTTCCCTGGATACTGATGTTTTATTTGCCTCCTATAAGAGGGCGCAGGTGTACCTAATGTTGTGGCCACTGGGTTTACAGCGCCTCAAACTCTGTTTCACGTACGTCATATCACTCAACCTGTATTTTATGTCCAGCATTACCGACAAAGTTGCACGGCGAAGCGGAGCCTCTCCCTTGTATCGTATCCTCCTAAGTCACCTGGAATGTTTTTACTGGCACGATTTAACAAGCAAGAGTTGTAAACAAAGGCATCACGGCCAAGCAATACTGACGGCTCGGACGCGCCGTTGCGCCGCCGGGGCCGCTTGGACGGCGTCGTGCCGCCCCTCGCCGCGAGGCGCCCGAGGCTGAAGGCTCCGTGTAGCTGCCGTCCCGCCACCGGAGGGATGTGCATCACACCTGCCGTCTCTTCCTCTACTTGTATCCCGGCCTGACCCTCCCCACTGAGCGAGAAGCACTAACCACAACAGACTGAGGGGCAGCTTTAATAGTCTGCTACATGCACCGCGTGCTGAGCTTCTGAGGCAAAACACAGTTCTCTCTGCTGGATGTTCAATGCTTACTTTTCGACTTTGCCTGTATTGTCATCCGTGGACTTTTTCAATACTGCTTTTTGCTTACAGCAGTTGGCTTTGGCCATTGCACATATGCAGCAGATATTCATTTTTTATGATAGACCTTTTCACACTGTTTTTAAACAATAGGCGCCAGGGTAATTCCGGTTGGGTCGGGGTGTCTTTGAATAACTTATTCAAATATAAAGGCTCGTCTGCGATTTGTCTTCAGCATGCTATCCATGCCAAAGCCAAGACTTAGGGCTCAACTCTCCAACCTTAGAACTGTTCAGTTCACAGTACAGGTAGATGTACCTAATAAACCCAAACTTTACAGCAATATATCATATTCTGAACTCAGCACATCCACCATCTCAGTCCTGTTACAGAATGAAAGTAAGAATATAACGGCGTCTAACGTGTTGTATACTGTCATTTTCCACTAAATTCCACGAAACATCCTGTTGAAACGTTGAAGGGATCGGGCCAAATTTGAGCATTTCTCCGCTTTCCGATCAAAATTAGTTAAGGCCTGATTGCTGGATGTCTTTAAAAGATTATCCTGAGTGATTAGCCTGCGGTGTGGGATGTGTGAAGTGATTGTTTTCCTCCTTGTTCTGCTTAGCAATCCGTCACAGCTGACAATCGCAAATGTCAAGCAATGTATACACATTGGTAATTGGGCCTAATTTGCTCATTTATACCCCCACTTACAATCCTAGCCAGCCAGTGAATGGGCGATTATTGAATGTATCTAAAAGATTATCCTTAGTGATTATCCTTTCGTGTGGGATGGGTTTTATCAGTGATTTTTCCTCCCCGCTCTGCTCAGAAAACAGTTGGCGTTTGTACACATATATTGATCATTAGGCCTTATTTGAGCAATTTTACCTCTCTTCCGATCAAAGTCAGCAAAAACCCGATTATCAGATGTCTTTGAAAGATTATCCTGAGTGTGGGAAGTGTTCAAGCAAATGTTTCCTCCCCAATCTGCTTGGAAAATGGTCAATCATATGTGCTAAGCAGGGTACACATATACTGATAACAGGGTGTAATTTGAGTATTTTTACCCCTTTTCCAATCCAAGTCAGCAAAAGTCCGATTATCAGATGTCTACACAAGATTATTCTGAGTGATTAACTTGTGGAATGGGATAAATTATGAGCGATTGTTCCTCTTCACTCTGATCGGAAAACCTTGTTAAGCAGGATACACCCGTTCCGATAATTGGGCCTGATTTTTACCCCCTTTCTGATCAAAGTCAGCAAAGGCTCGATTGTCGGATGTCTTTAAAGAAAATAATAACCATGAGTTATTATTCTGTGATGTGGGTTGTGTTCGAAGTGATTTTTTTTCTCGCTCTCCCCGTTCTGCTCAGAAAACAATCATGAATGTAATAACTGTTCCAAATTTACAATCGGTAAAAATTGGAATGTGCAAAGCCCACTTTATCCAATCATGTGTCAGCACATGTTTCCCTCTGGCAATGTCTGTCTGGCAATTATGTGCTTCAATCCACAGTTGACAAATGAAGCTGTAACCCGAGATAATGCGACGCTAGCGTTATGTTTCTTCGGGCGCAGAGCGGTCTTCCCCGCACTCAACCACGAGTCGATCACCGACCGGCCTTGACGGACGTGTGTCAGCCGGCGAGAAATCGTCGCTGACAGCCGTCACTGCTCGTACAAAAAAAGTGTTGCGCTGGAGTCGGTTCTCTTGTGGAGACAGACGTCGTCCTCCAGATCGGCTGTTTAACTCAGTGAGGCGACAGTCGCTTGTTCTCGTCTTCCTCAAAAGACGCCGCAGTGTCTGCCGGCTGTGAAAGAAAATGTTCCATTTCTTAAATCCCTCTCTTGTACTCGTCTTTCACCCCCTCAAGCGTTCTGACTGTTTACTTTTGTTTTTCAGTTGTTTGAAAACACTTTCTCTTCTTTTATGGATATATATTTTTGTAACTAAATCAGCAAAGGGAAGGGTATAAATCAATGAGTTTCTCGCTCCGATATGGCTCACTAATCGTTTCAAGTTTGAAGAAGATCTGTTGAAAATATTGGACCGCTGCAGCGCTGACAAGGAACATCTTTGCTCTCATGTCCGTCCCGCATCGGTGTTCTTGTTCCAATTGGAAAAAGGGATCCTTCAAACTTTGAAGATGGATTTAGCAATTAACACCGGTGAAAAAGGAAAACAAGAAGGGCAGTCTGTGTTTGTGATCTATTACCTCAGATGCCTCGGCCTTCTTGTGACTGAAAACAAATGATCTCTAAACGGTTGTCGTGAGTCGAAAGGTGAAAAATCATCTTCGGCCATCCTGTGTTTAATCTCATAGGAGAGAGATCATAGGATCTGTGGATTTGATGTTCAACCCTCCTCTGCTATTTTGTATCTAATACGTTTGCTTAAATGGTCCCTTGATGTTTCAAGAACACCGGATGACAGTTGTGGGCGAAATACGTGACAACATCAGTGCGGGGTTGACGTTTGCTTTCAGGCGCATTGCCCGTCTTCCGTCTGATACCGCGTAAAATCAATCGGGTTCTTGCTGCGGGTGGGGTAAAAAAAATAAATAAAAATCATTGGCTAAAAGCGAGAAGATCAGCTGAGAATGGTCATCTCGAGTCGGATATTGTGCCAAAATCCATAGGGTTCTCAGTTTTGACATTGAAAAAAAAAAAAAATTCAATGTCAATTTCACCCTTAGCTCTTATTTATAGACTTGTTTTGACAGGCTCATATTACATGGCAACCATATTTGTATCGGTCTAGATCGTTGTGATAATACTCACAAAATAGAGCTATAAATAAGAGAGCCAGTGTTTTTTCATGATTGAATGTCGCCATGGTAACACAAGCGTCGGTGTCATCGCTGTGATGCTTGCGCTCCCGGATTCATCATATACGTATACATTTTCATTTGTATGCAGGATGCGTGTATCCCATTAGTTTGATAGGCGCCGTCAAGGTAATGGGTGGGTGGGGGCGGGATGTCAAATTTCTAACGAGAGTGGCTAAAGAATCTGGCGCCCAAACCGGAAGTTGCGTCGTAAAATGTGACAAAAGTTAAACGAAAACACTTTTACTCATCATTAACTGTACACTATTTATCCTTCTCATCTAAAAATAGATAGACATATATTTTAGAATATTTTTATTATATTCAAGATGGCTCAGCTGAGAGGTAGGCCGGCACCCTAGCGCCCTCTATTGACCAAACGCCTCCAATGGCGATATCATAACATTATATAAGGCACAAAGTATAGTGATACATCATCATAACGAAATAATCTCAACAACATACCCGCAATACATCACTGGTGCGTCAACTGACTACATAAATGGGAGATTGCATTGTGCTGACTTAGGCGGCATTAGTTGCAGTTCTCGAGCTCGTACCGAAGTGCTTTCCCCATCACACTTTTTTTCAATAAAGACTAATTGCCAGGATAAACGAATATATTCAAAGAAACGCTCAGGGGTATTCTGGCCTTGATTCATTTTCCGCTTCCTTAATTGCTCGGAGACACTTTGCTCACAACGACCACTGCAACTCTAGTAGTACTACAGTACGACTATGCGGCATGATTCTATAAATGATGCTACTGATATATGAGCATGCAGTTGTGACTAGAGTAGGAAATGCTTCCCTGGCTCACAGTGGAGACGGCGGGACGCTCTGCTTGAGATTCCCCTCCCCCGCCTCCCGCCCCCACCCCCCACCCACCCCCGCCGGGAGAAGGATGATGTCAGCATTCCAGCTTTCAGGCGGCTGGCGTGCGTCCAGGTAGAAGGACACACAGCGAGGAGGCATGAACAATGCGCTTGCAAAAGTGCGACCCGCTTCTAAAAACAATCTCGCCGTTATAAATAATTCATCCCAGAGCAAAAAAATTAAATAAAATAAAAAAACAAAAAGGAAAAAAATTCAAAGTCGTTGTTAAGATTCTATTTGAAAGTGCACTTGTTGGAACGGAGGGAGAAAAACAGTGGAATTTCGGATTATTTGTTACAACGCCTGATACGAGGGTTCTGGGACATTTATTGTTCCTGTGGTTGTCGTTTTCTCCATGTCACTGCATGATGTCAAAACCAGCTATTTTCTGCCTGTTGCGTTGAAACCAATTGTCACCGTCGTCATGTGAACACGCACCTGGCATTATCCCATCTTCGTTGGGTCATGTGGGTCAAAAAAAAAAAAAAAAAAAAAGAAAAAGTCGAGCCAGACTGACATTAACAAGCGACTATTACATGATTCGCGCTTCAGTTTTCTAATGGACATAATGCATGAACGTGCTCACATGTATTCACACTAGCGCAACAAGTGAATTGCAGGTGATACATTCGCGCAACAAAAAAATAACAAAAACCAAAGCATATCAAAATATTCAGCGTCCATACAGGCCACAAGTAATCTTCACAAAGATCTTTTCAGGATTATCATTTAAAGCGACACCCGGGCGTGGTGCCGTATCCACACATTTGAGGCGAGAGATTGATTTTTATGGCTTTGTTTTGCCTTCTGGAGAATGGGGACGAGTCTTCCAGGAGGTAATGGATGGCACAGAGCCTAAATTCAACATCTGACGGCGTAAAAAAATGAAGTCGAAGTAAAATACTGCTATGTTATCATCTATTTATGAGCAAGTGTGTAAAATATTCCATTCCTATACGCATAGATGTAGTGAACAGTAGCTGTCGTGTTATGCAAAACAGTGTATTTTTATTTTGTACATAATAATAATAACATGTACAGTATGCTGTTCTAGTTTGCAGTGGTGTTGAAGTGACCGGCATCTTACTGACAGCTGTTTCTAATATTCTGCACGTATGTAGCCAAATATGATGCTCGTGCAGTTCCGCAGCATTGCAACTACTGTAGAATCCAGTCTAATCCAATCCAATCTCGAATAAATGCGCGACTCCTACGGGTGTGATGCATTTCATTGCCGTCGCATACGTGTCATGTTCTAAACAAGTCACGACGTGAACAGCAGCGCAAACGAGAAAGGACAGAGACAAATGTGAGGCGGAGGAAAAAAAGGTGCAAGGCACCATGGGAGTTTTTGTGTGTGCCTGTGTGTGTGTGTGTGTGTGTGAGACAGCCGAGGCTGTGAAAAGATATGCTTTACTAATGGCCGTTCAGGGGAACGCGTCATTTATTATCCTACTTTGCTAATGCGAGCGGTACGCTGAGGGGGAGCGACGTTCGAGGGCCTCGCGTTGCGGGAAGCGGGAAACGCTGCGTCCACAAAGGCGGCGTGACTGCGGGCCAGAGAACTCATACAGACAGTGTCAGCAGCTTTTTATCAGATACATTTGGCATTCAATTAGCCAAGTGGGCGAATACTAGCATTTGGCATTATGATATTGGCTTATAGGGCACTTGTGCTTGAGCCCAATGAACTCTGCCAAGCAACAAGTCCATCTACCGGTTCATTGTCTATGCTACTTATCCTCATAAGGTTTAGGGCTAGGGTAGGCTAGCGTTAGGGTTAGGGTTAGGCTAGAGTCTATCTCGGCTGACTTGGTGCAATATATTGCTCACATGCGCACCTTGGGACAATTGAACCTAAAATGCATATTTTTGGGAATGTGGGAGGAAGCCGGAGTACCCGGAAAAACACAAGCACAGGGAGAACATGCAAGAACATCCGAGAGTTCTTTTTCCAATCCGTTCAATCTAAAATGGACAATATGGAGGCATGGCAGCCGGATGAATTTGCACCATTTCGCGAGCAACCGTGATAAAATGATATGCACGGATCACACGTGTGACGGAGCTTTTCTGCTCAAACCGAAGCCAGACAAAGAATAATAATAATTTCCATCGGTGGCAAATGAGCCGTCGTCCCAAGTGGATTCTGGCAAATCCTGTTGCGAGCTGCTCAACAATACCGCGCCGCATGCTGCTACACTACAGGCTGTGTGGATCCACGGAGACAATGCGATCAGACAGCAGCACTCTCGCAGTGTTAACACCTTTTTGCGGGAACCAGAGTCACTAAATCTCCCCTCGCTCGCCTCGAACTGCAGGGATAACAAATAAACAAAGCCTCACAATTTTGACCGTATTGCCTACATTATCAATCACTTTGAACGTCTGCATAATGTGGTTTTATGGTGGCTACAGTCCAGTGTGTCAACCAATGCCTAGAAGTATTATGTTGCAGTAATAATGAATAAATACCGTATCCATGTGCAGTAGCACCAGATTAATAACATCTCTTCACCAGGGAGTCGACACGAAGCTAACAACGCCGAATCTTTTATTTCACACTCAAGCTATTGCTGCATGCTAATGCGGGCGATAAAGATTTCATGGGATTATGAATATAAAGAAGTGTCGGAAACAACTTGCAGGTTTGCAGTTGCGTGGATTTAAAGTAGCTTTCAAGATTAAATGGCAAACGAGTGTTCTGTAAATTGTAGCACGGCAACACATTTTCAATTCAAAACAGACATTATGAATAAAACAGTGCAGCTTCTAATAGTAAATAGAGTTTCATCAGGGGAGTTTATTCACTCAACTGTAGGTGAAAGGAGGCGTGTATTGGTTACGTGAGGCCTTTATTTGTATAAATGGAATTTTGGGGAATATAGTGGTGCATTGAGATGCGAGCCGTCACTCGGCAGATTTTTTGCTTTGACTTGTGAGTGTAAACTTGAGTTACGAGCACCGTACGGTGGCGGTGAACTGAATTCAGCTCACTTCACAATGGGCAGCAGTTTGGCAAATATTGAAGAATTCATCAAAAAAGAGGCTTCGAGCTATTTATTGCCACGCCCAGTTGACATTTACGGTCAAACTAAAACATAAAACAAAGAGGATGACACATCGTGTATTTAAAACAACTTTGCTTTGCCTTAAAAATTCCGTTTAGCTTAATGCTAACAAACAACGCAAAACACCATTGACATACAAATGTTTAACGTTGATAGTTGCGGTTTTAGAAGCAACAAACTTTTAACACAAACAGTGGAGCAACACATTTAGACAGATAAGGTAACATTACTGATAGGTCCTCTACGAAAACATTACAACATCTTACAGAGTCACTTACATTAGTCATAGAAGAAGAAGTCTAATCTTCTTCGTTTGTGTCTGCATTCCTCTACAGTATTCCACTGCCTCCCGGTGGCCAAAGCAGGCACATCAGAAGGAGCAGCACAATCAATTGGATTGCAGCAATAAATCATGACACGCGAACTCTTGAATCCTTTCATCATATCTTCTGTGCTTCAAGTGCTGCTGTTTTGGTTGGCAAGAGAGATCAAATGGGCTCAGCGGTTAACGTTTTAACATTCATGTGTGAACACCAGAGTCTCAGATTATTGCAGTTAGTAACCAATGATGAGAAATGGGAGGCGAGGCATTTATTTGCCTTGTTAAGATGGAGTCCAGTGTATTGATTTTCTGCAAAGTTTCAACCTAAACCTCTTGATTAGCTCTGATTCATTTCTATTTTCGCTTTTTTTTTTTTCTCATTTTACTTTGCTAAAGTCATCTTTTCCAGCCTCCCGTTTGGCAACTTATTAAGCAGTAAAGCCAATTCACAAACTTTTTTATTTTTTATTTCCGCCGCTTGTTTGTGCAGCATTCCAATGAGTTTGGTGTCATTCCGTAACTAAATAGCTGGAAAAACAAGCTGCTTCTCACTGATTGCTGCAGAGAATTAACGTCAGGCGGCGTTTGTTTCTGCAGAAACGGAAAATTGCTTCATTTAGAGCCACCGGCTTGCTGGTTATTGTATCGAAATAGACCGCGACATTCATTGTTCGCTATTGATGAGAATTTGTATCAATTCCTTAGGGGGGGGAGGTTCAACACATGAACCATTCAATACGACATAGAGTTGCTTTATGTTGTTATAATTCTTAACACGCGGAGACACATGGGGTGCTAGCATTGGGCTGTGCTGTAGCCCCGCCCTCTCATCCCCTCGCCGCATTAGCTCCACACAAACGCCTTTAATGAATCAACTTTGGCAAGATGCATCGATAGGAGGACACTTGAGTATAATGCACACTGCTGCACACTCCGCCGCAGCTTTGTTGACGCTCCGCATCCCACGCGGGCAGGCTAAGGGAAACATGACGTCAAACCGAACATACGAGTTTGCGCCATTCGTTTGATTGACTTCCCGACGAGGAGAGTTACATGAAATAATGAAAAATGAAATACTTACAAAGTAACAGAAAGAAACACGGAGCAGAAGCAATACAAAGTTATACATCAGTATGTAATGTCTACAACAACAAAAATGCATTCATTCAAAGTAGCAATTTCTATTCATTTTCAAAGTCATTTTCTATTCGCAATCACATGACTTAGCATCCAAAGAAGCGTAGCGTTTGCCGAGTCATGACACTTCATCACTAAAATCTAAAATCTGTTATGGATTAACGGGCGGGGTCGTCAAACTGTGACTGAGCGAGCACGTTCACTGCTGCGAGAATAAGGCGCAATCACCTGAGGATGGAGACTCTGCGCCCCCCGTGGAAGAGAAGGGTGGGGGCCGGCACATCAGCAGGCTCACATTAAACGCGCAAGGAACAATTCCACGTTCAGGAATGGATTCCTATCACGTTTACAGCGACTGTGCGTGCAGCAGAAATGGGCCAAACGTCCATCAGCACCGGATACATCGGTGCCTTGATTTACGAGTGACCCGAATTTTGAGTTCTTCGAGATACGAGCCGTCGATCGGCCCATTTTCTGCTTTGACTTGCGAGCGCAATCTTGAGATACGAGCACTTTATGGTGGCGGGTGACTCAACTTGCTTCACAGCAAGCGGCGGTTTGGTAGATAGAATTAGTAAATCTTTTTTTTAAAAAACAGAGGTTGAAAGCTATTTATTGCCACTCTCATCACAAGGTTACGTCAAACTAAACAAAGACAATTCAACGTTTTGTACGTTCTTTCTTATACTGCCCACAGGTGGCCGAGGCACGCAAACCGGAACGAGCAGGTCGCAAGGCCTCGCTAGTCGTAAAGCACAGGCGCTGTCCCACGGTTGTCACGGTAACGAAAGCCGGACATGTCATTGGCCCAGCAGCATGTGGGCGGGATGAAGGCCAGCTTGTTTGCATGAGACGAGGCGCCGCCTTCAAAACAGGCACAGAAAGTGGGCTGTAATACTTGATCCTTGGGCTGTTTTGACAAAAGCAGTTATGTTATGAATGTTATGTTATGAATAAGCCTGAGAAAAGATGTTTATTGAAAAAGTGCTATTTCTCCGTTAAATCGTAAGGGAAAGTCAACTTCCTCTTGCATGCTGTTCTCTTCGCGATCAGTGCACGAAAGATCCACACGCTTACCACCGCGCATGCTAAACTTCGTCAGCTGCTACGCTCACGTTGGACCATATTTCATATCCCTTCACGTCGCACCCCGCGTATGAATCATCTAGCAGTGGCCGAAATGCGCTGCTTATTTCGCCTCATCTCACACGGCGCACCTCGAGCTTCCAACACCGGTGAAATTTTAATCCCAGCCGGTTTTGGGGCCTAATGGCAAACTTAAATAGAAGGTCTTTCATGGCACTCGGTCATCTTGACAAGCTCTGCAAACAACTCCCGGGGCTTAAAAGGGCGCTCGGCGGGCCTCACAGTCCTCTAACTCTCCTCTGATTCCATCGATTGGAGCGCAATGGAGGGCTTACGCCTCTTGTCCTTTCCGCGGCACAAGCCCGTTTCGACCATATCCGCCGAACACCGCGGTGACTTCGCTCGGGATCGCAGCCAAAAAGATAACGGCGCGTCCATTCTGCTTTGACGAGCACTGAGTCAGAGCTACAGTATGTACAACAAATGATTCAGAAAGAAAAAAAAAGAAATGACATATTCTCCAAAAAGCAGCACGGTAAGCTCGTGGTTGGCACGTCTGCCTCAGAGTTATGATGTTCAGGGGTTTGAATCTCGGCTCCTACCTTCTAGTGAGGCTTTTGCATGTTCTCTCCCATTTAAGAGCAGAACGTAGCTCAAACAGAGCAAAAGTAGCTTCATTTTTTTTCCCCAAACAGAAATACGCAAGTAAAAGTGAAACATACGATTTATTAAAACTACCCTGACAAGTACAATTTATCCCAAAATTTACTGAAATGTAACAAGAGTCAATGTAACGTATTCCTACCCACCTCTCACCAAGTCAGCTACGACAGACGCTGATGCTAATAAGGACAAGGGTGACAGAAAATACAGGGGAACCTCGGTTTCGTGATTAAAATAATAATAATAATAATAATAATAATAATCGTTTAAAAACTGATGCAATATTTATCATAGGAAATAATGTAAATCCAAATAATCGGTTCCAGAAATTAAATTTTAACACACCGAGGGCTTAGTGGTCAGTCGCACTCAATAAATAAGCAGCTCCGATAAATGCGCGGAATGACGCTAACTCAAGAAAACACTCGATAAAGTTCCGCAAGCTTTGCGCCGGGCTCGACACCGGGAAATTAGTGGCGGGGATGCGTTTGGTACGGATTTTTTTGCAACTGTACAAAAAGTGAGCAGATGTAGGAAAGCTCAGACAAAATTTGGGCAAAAAAAAAATAAATAAAAGTAATTGAGAACTGAATCATATGAAAACTAGGGGTAACAAAAAGGCATATTATCCCACAATAGCATATTATGCTATTGCAGTAATGTGATAACAACCAACTTGAAGAATGTGCTGTTAATAAATTGTAAAATCATTTCCCCTCCAAGCTGTCTGAATTGAATAGCTTATTTCATTATTTGTACGATGTTTATCATGACGAAAACCAATTAAGGGAAAAGGTTTGTGAAAAACTCCTTACTGGGAATTTACTCATTCACTTGGTTGTTGTCCTTAGAAAAAAGTTTGGAGGGCAGCTTTGGGCGATTCTACTCAAACTGGGCACTGAATGTAAGCTCGCATAATAACGGCCATTAAAGATGCCGGGCCACGGGAAAAGTCAGAATCACAGTTTGCATTCAGGTCCGCCGACGGCGCTGATGACAGCGGTGCTTGGGAATGAAGGATGGCGCGCTTCGGTTCTTAATTGAATCTTTGCGGGAGCGGCTGCGCTGACTTTGACAGCTGATATTACATCTGTATTTGCTTTGTCATTGGATGGCGATTTAATTTGACTTTCACATTGTAGAATACAAGAGCTATCAATCTCCGCCATCATTGGATTTGACATTGATGGAAG
This sequence comes from Phycodurus eques, assembly GCF_024500275.1. Lineage (NCBI taxonomy): Eukaryota > Metazoa > Chordata > Actinopteri > Syngnathiformes > Syngnathidae > Phycodurus > Phycodurus eques. The sequence goes on from NC_084540.1 coordinate 18,655,842, forward strand.
AGAAATGTCAAGTTTCGCAAATCTACACTCAAATCTGACAATTGGGCCAGATTTGAGCAGAAATGTTGAACCTGGTCAATATTTATGATTCCGATTGTCGGTGGACATACAGTATAGTCAGTCATGTGTGGCAGTGGCGGTTATAGGGGTGGACGGGGGGAGGGGGCAGTGCCACCCTAACACTGTGTTTGCGTTAAAGTCAACCCCTAAAAGGAAAACTATACCACCCAAGTTGTTTTGGGACTGATCTTGTCTGGTGGTGGTCTATCACCAACCTACGTACACGCAGAAAAAAAGTCATTATTACAGTATTAGGGTCAGAGCCCCGTCGCAATCAGCAACAATCTCAGAGTAATTGATGCCCACCCAAAAAGGTCATTTTTTTATTTTTATATTAGACATGGCTTATACAGTACCACAAAAATAGCAAATAATGGAAGATAGGTTCCTAAAAAAAAAAATCTGCACGAGGTAAATACGCAAATGCTGAACCGCGAACACGGGGGGATTCAATGTACGCATATTTTACTGAAGAAATCGAAAACAAATGAAAAACACCAAGTACGCCGATAACTGAGGCTGACCACATATTCTCACGCCGCTGCGCAAACTAGTTTATCGCGCCGTTCGTAACCTCAAAACCACAAAATGTCGAGGACCGTCGTAAAAATGAACTAATGTGTTGTCGATGGTGTATTGTTGAACTAAAAGAGCTTATTATAGCAAGAATGTTCTTTTTTGGAAAAGAGGCTGCGTGTTCTAAGCATGGCGTTCCTCCCCGAGTCCCTCAGGCCTCGGAAGCCCACAATGGCCTCCTTTTGAATTAGACGCTGCCGCCTGACTGCCCCGAAGAAAAACCAGCAATAAAGTACGGCCGAGTTCCACTTGTCACCCTTTGCGTTCTACCCTACTTCTCGCAGATAATAACAAATTACCAGCCGCGTCACTCAAGGCGGCGGACGCGCAGCGAGTATAAAAGACATCGCAAGATGTTCTTTAAGCATAATCGAGGAGAGCAGGAAGACAGACGCGAACGGCTTTGTCGCCGGCATGTGCGCTGGGACACTTTGGCTACTTCCGCTGCTATTCTTACTGCGCGCGGCCACCAGAAAGGAGGACGATAAAGATGAGACGTTAGATAGTTTGCCGGCAAAAGAATATGCTTACGTAATTGGAGCAGAAAAGAAAGTGTTGGTGCTTGGAGATGCGCCAACTGTCAGGATCTCTCGTCTGAAGAGCTCGTTACTTTTGAGTTCTACCCTTTACATGCTGCTCTTTTAAAAAAATAATAAAAAAAAAAAAAAAATGCAAATAAAAAATATAAATATAACTAAAATAAGGGAAATTTTATTTTAAAAGTACGAATATAATATGTAAATAAAAAAAAGATATATATGAATAATAATATATGTAATGTTATGTATGTACACATTATAATTACATGACATTACATTTACATTACATTTTTTTTTAAGAGTACACTACATCACAAAATTAAATTTTAAAAAATACACAATATTTTATAACAAAAATATATTTTAAAAAACATAATATAGATATTTTTACCTTTAAAATATAGAATTGGAAATTTACAAAATACAATTAAAGATAGCTAAAAATAAAATATCTACCAAAAAATTTTAGATATAACTAAACTTTAGTATTCTGATTAAAAAAATAATTATAGAAATTGAAAACTAAAACAAAAAGATAAAAACAGAAAAATGTAATAAAATACTTTTTGTATGTAAAATATCTAAAATACCATTTACATTTTTGAGTAAATGTATTTTTTGCCCAATGCATTTATTTTAATGCAAAATCCCTTTTTGTATTTGCAGAATTAAATAGAGCCTAAATAGTGTGTTTTATTAAAAGACTTCACAGTTATGATGCAATTAAGATTACATAAAAACAAACAAAAACAATCCTAATATTTGATGAATGTTCACAGAAAATTGTGACTTATTTTGGGAAAAATAAAAATGTTATTTGCGTCTTTTTTGGGCACGTGCTCTGATGGTGGCAATTGTCTTGCACTTTGGCCGTGTTCCATTTCCATCATTAAGTGTGCTCTATAAAAGGCGACTTTCATACTCGATGAGCACCAGCGTCTCCGTGCCACGTCGCCGCTTTCCCCAACTCCGATAGCGTTGATGCCAATTGTGTGTGGCGCGGACGCTATGAGTATTACGTCTATTTTTAGAAAGACAATTTCACAGTTGCACATAAACATGTCCGTGTGTGAGCGTGCGGCCGTCTATGTGCCTTCTGGCTTGTTGTTTGGAGGTTCAACAGACTGCTTGCGCACTTTCATCGGGAAATGGAAGCCTTTTCCGACTGGCTCCGAGTTTCGAAGTCTGAGAAATTCCCCATGTTGCGATGCAGAGATTATGCCAATGGGACACTGTCCCTTCGGTTTAACTTTTTGCGAGCCCGGCTGGTTTCATCCCCTCCCTTCACTTCTCATCCCGACTGTAATTCAGCTCGGATCGTGATTACAGCAGACGTCCGAGTCAACACGGTCGTCCAGCAGTGTGGACGTCTCCCCTCAGCTGACGTGTTGCCCTGCGTTCTGCACTACACTGTGGGAGGACCTCTCTCTGTACACAATATCACAGCTTTTTCCCAAAGCTCTTGCTTGTTGGTCATTAAGTCAGCTGGGATAGGCTCCAGCTCACTTGCAACTTAATGAGAAAAAGCGCTACGGAAAATGAATGGTTTTAAATAAAAACAATACAACCCCAGCGCTGGTTTTAAACCCAATCCCAACTTTAAAACAGAACTTGACAGCCCACGAGCGTGTTTTTATGCGGACAGCTATTTTGTTTCTCATAACATCACTACGGACTGAGATATTGTTTGACCCTGGGGTGGAGATACTTTGAAAAAATGTCTTAAATACTCATGTACATGTGAACTAAGGCTTGCGGAGGCACCCTTGATTGACAACCCATTACCATTTAAGCACATAAGTAAGCACAGCAAAAACTAATTTAACACCAGACGAGCACGAGGAGAGCGCAGACCACCGCCAAGGTCCAAGTAACACTTTAATGACAAAACGTCTCTTTCCCCGACAGCGCATGTACATGTTTATTATCGCGATTACACTGGCGGAAACGAGCGTATCAAAAAGCTAGCCGTGCGATTGGCTGGTGCATGTGAACCATGTCATTAATTTGATTAGCAGCGAGCGTGATTGACAAGCGCCACAGACCGAGGAGCCGTCTAATCGGCTGATCTGAATCGGTCTCGGCTGCCGTGCCAACTTCTCAGATTCTACAGAGTGACATTTATCCAGGGTTGAGACATAACCAAGTGCAGCAGACTTCATTTTGTAAGACAGAGGTTCTCAAATTTTGGGAGAGTTTCTTTCCAAGGACCCCTCAAAATCCTAATGACAATTAAACGGAAGTACCATGTGGACCCTTAAATGCCACACGGATAAAACAGTTGCCTGTATTTTGGAAATAAAAAAAAAATGAGAAAAAAGACATATTTTGCTGCGATAAAAGTCATATAATAACGACATTAAAGTTGTATTCTTCCACGATAAATTTGTGTACGAGCCAGCTTGTTTTGCAGTTTTGCCTTAGGCTGCCCAAAATAAAAGGCCACAGTCAAATGTGCAGTTTTACCGGCAGGTTAAAAAAAACAATCAGTATCTGGTGTGACCGCCATTTGTCCCACATTTATTGCACAGGCGTGCCTTAGGCTGCCCACAATAAAAGGCCACTCTAAATAAAGTACAACTACACATTTTAGAGTGACCTTTTATTGCGGGTAGCATAAGACCCACCTGCGCAATAATAATAATAATAATGCTGCCGAATCCGCATCTGAATATGCCACACCTGCGAGGTGGACAAATGATCTCGGCAAAGGAGAAGTGCTCACTAGCAGAGATTTGTGGCCGGGCGTCAAGGTCGCTGCAGCTTTACAGACGCTTTCTCCAAATTGCTGATGGAAGCCCCTCAATCCCCCACCGGGCTTCACAGGGAGTGCAACACTGGAGATGACTTCATGACTTGAAATAGAGAGTGAGGTCAATGCGATGTGAATGAACACGTTGGATGAAAGCCAGTGCTCCACGTAGTAAATACACGCACACATATGCTGTTGCTTTGCCGCGGTTAGCCAAGACAATGTAGCACATTCGTACAGCGGCGGTGATTCCCCGGTCCCACTTTGCGGACATCGACATAAATGTGCCTTTTACTTTACACGGAAACAACTTGTCGCTTGGGAGAAATCATGTTAGGGAGAAGATATTCACACAAAAGAATCGAGAAATGCAAGGTCGAAAGTCAGCGGACATCCTCTCACTTATTTGTGCTTGCTTGTATTCAGTAGAATATACAGGTGCGTCTTCATAATTCAGAAGAGGGGTCAGCAACACGGTGCCCGCAGGCAGCAGGTCGTCCCCAAGAGGACCACCCTTTTTGGTGTGTTTTAATTACGTTCCCTAAAATGGTCATCACTAGCGCGCTAATGCTAATTGCGAATGCTCACCGTTTAGCAAAGGCTGATTTTGTTGTCTTACATTCTGTAGAGTTTACGGCATAGCACTCAATACCAACATATGGAGTTTAAGGACAGAAGTCCAGCCCTCATAAATGAGAATAACATTCTTGTAAATCCTTTAAAAATGTGTTTGTTTGTTTGTTTTTTAAAAAGGGGCAAGGGGCGATTACTCAACAAAATATCGAGAGAATAAGTGATTCTAAAAAGATTTGATCGTGCCAGCCCTATCTTACTGTAAGCTATTTTCATCAAAAACAAACATAAACATTTTCAAATGAACTGCTGGTGTATATTACATTTTCCAAGATATTTCAATTAATTGAGACACATTTATACAGTATTTACCATAATCTTTTTTTTTTATCAGCACAGTGCCATCTGCTGGGTACCTTAGAGTGACCCCCAAAGCAAAATTGCAACTAAATATAGCTATTAAGTACAATACGCATAGGTTTCAAACCACTAACGACTTGATTCATGCGGTCATCCAATTGGTTGGTGATATACAGTATAATGTATACATGCCGTACTGTGACACAAGTCCTCGAAAGTTTTCGCAGACAGATTAAGCCGCCACTGATTTCCTATCCCGAGTGTTAAGTGCCAGGTCAGTAGCGCTGCGGCGTTTACGGCTATTTCGGTCCTCACATGTGAGCGTGCTCGCTGTGCCGCACGTCAGCGGCCGAGCACAATCCGTTAGCTCGCTGCCAAGTCGACCTCCACGCGCTCCGGGTCAGCATCCTGGCGTGACGCCTGTTCCCGGGGAAGCACATGTGGTCCGGCTGGCCTCGTCTTCCTCCCCCTCCTCATCCTCACCCTCGCCGCTCTTCATCCTCCCTCCTCAGGCTGCCACCTGACCCGCTTTCAATTCTTAGCAAGTTTACCTGCGAGCTTTATTGGCCTTGGCTCGCTTCCATGCAGCGCTCACAGTGGGCAGGCAGCTGCTTTGTCGTTTTGTACGTCATCACGGGCAAAGGACAGGAACCACTAGACATGCAGCAAATTGCTTCTGTTGTGGATTGCATACAGAGAAGCTTCCAATGCAATTTTTCCAGATAAAGAGCTCTCTGTAAATTCTGAAAATGTTATTTAATGGGCACTGTGCAATCAGAATAAAACAATAAATACAATGAAATTGTCAAACATTTGGAAAAAACAGACAATTTAAACCTGCGTGGGTTTTCTCCGGGCACTCCGGTTTCCTCCCACATCCCAAAAGCATGCGTGGTAGGTTAATTGGAAATTGCCCGTAGCTGTGAATGTGAATGCGAATGGTTGTTTGTTTATATGTGCCCTTGCGATTGGCTGGCAACCAGTTCAGGGTGTACCCTGCCTAGCTGGGATATTTTTTAGCCCCCCAAAATTCTTAAATAAGAACCATTCTTAAATAAGCAGGGATAAACAAACCAGAAGAACAATTGGAAAAAATATAGATAAAAAGATGAAAAAAATATTGGAAAAGAATTGAAAGAAAATGTGATAAAAATACCTGCAAATCAGTGAGTACATGGGTTCTGAAGTGCGAATATGCGGGGGTCCACTGTAACTGTAATCAATACTTTAAATGGATTTCGGGATGGTCTCTCTGATGCAGGTCTCGTTGATCGCGTGATTTCCATGTCCGTTCTCAACCGGTTAGCCGAATGGCTCCCATACTGGTGACCTCAATGAGCTTGGAGGCTCCGCAATTTCAGGGTTATTAGTCGTACTCGCCGTGTTTCGTATTATACTCCGCTCGACTCCCATATTTGGACGAGCAGTCACAGTTTAACTCACTCATTTGATCATTTGACCGTGATCGGAAAAAGTAGCTGGAGTTGGCTGGCTGAAGAAATGTATCTTCAATAAAGATTTTTTTTTAACTCGCGATTTCGGTTTCCATACAGTATCGATTGATATGAATGACAACAGAGCACTAGTTTGAAAAAGTTTTTGCTGGAGTTTTTAAGTTTTGGTTTTTTCCACATTAACTGTACATCATGCATGAGGCTGTTGGAGGCAACACATACATGTTAGTATCAAAAGCATGAATGATTTCCAGCACGAGAAGCGGCGGTCAGAGGGTGGGTTCAAGAGCAACGAGGGCCGTTTCCTCTCGTATCCGTCTGCAGTGGACACGCGACGTGCGTTAGCGCATATAGCGTGCAAGCGCACTTGGGGATCAATAAGGTTGCAAAGCGAATACTTGGCCTCGCAGGGAAACAAATGCAAGTATGTGTTTTTCTTTTTTTTTTTTTTTTTTTTTCCTTCTCACGGGATCGATATTTGTGCTCATGGAGAACACACGGCGCTGACAAATAATCCATGGTTGGACACAAGGCTTGCGCAGATGCCGCCGAACAACTCTACGAAACAGAAAATGTGCTTTAACCGATGAAGGCCCACCTTTGAATGTACAACGTGTACCTTAAACATGTTGTAGAGAAGACTAACACTTTTGAGTTTCACAGTTGGAGAACATAACTCTACAGTAACTAGAACACGTACAGTACAGTTATCTTGGACTCCAGGAATTAGTCCTACGGGCTACATTATGGGATGATACCCAAATAAGTCCATCCTTGACTTTTGTCATTTTGGTATATGTTGCAGTCCAATAATTAGTCCAATACAGTGAAAATTGTTTGGGAATACATACCAGTACATTTCTGCTACAAACAGGAGCCTTATGAATGTGCTTGTACCTTCACTAGTTGTGCCTTTATACCCTTGAGATTTGACTTTTACAGGCTTGGGAACATACCAGTGCATTGTTGGGCCTTGGCCAATGAGTAGCCCTGTACTTGTAATTATACCAGAGGGGTACAAGGTCATGTCACTGGTGTGGTGCCCTTAAAGCAAAGGTGTCAAACTCAAGGCCCGGGGGCCAGATGCGGCCCGTCACATCATTTTATGTGGCCCGCCTGAACAAATCATGCTCGTCAACTTCCGTAATTTTTGCTAAAATCTGTACCCAAATTCCAAATTGTCATAATAATAAACAATAATGTTGAGATATTGCAGTTTTCTGTAACCAAACCCTTCCTCTAGAGTAACTTAAACAATACTTGAACAAGCTATTATCCTTGTCTTCTGATTTCAAAACAAGTTATCCCTCAATTTGTTGTGTCATGGTAATAATATGTTTTGGTGATGATTAAACAATTTATATGGTTTCACTGTTCCAACGGCCCTCTGAGGGAAATCATACCTCCAATGTGACCCGAAACAAAAAAAAAAGTTTGACACCCCTGCCTTAAAGGTTTTTTACTCTTAAGACTTGATTTGCACACGCATTGGAACATATTGGTAACTTTTCGGTCCTAGGAAAGTGTACAAACGTTTACCTTGGAGTGCAATAAGTCAGCCTATAAATGTGATTGTACCCTCAAAAGTTCTGTTTTATTCCCTTAAAACTTGGCTTTTATAACCTTAGGAGTATACCAGTACATTTCTGGTCCAGGGAAACGGTACAAACAGTTACCTTGGAGTTCAACAAGCAGCCTACAGATAAAATTGAAGTTAACCCTTTAACACCTAAGCCTCAAAATGTCTGCCTGGACTTTTTTGCTTATTTTGACGATGAAAGGGTCAGAAAATGTCCTTTTGCCCCTTTTTCCAGAAAACTTGGAATTCTCAATATCCAGCAGGTTAGGGTAAGGTTAGGTTATCACTGACGTGTCGCCGATGCGTCAGGGATAAAAGGGCTAAAGGGTACACTGGCTTGTCAGTGAGGCGGTACCCTCAAAGGTTCTGCTTTTATTCTGTTCAAACTTGACTTTCACAAGCTTGGAAACAAACCGGTACCTTTTTGGACCTGGAAAATGTCTGATACGGAGTGCTATTAATAAGTAGCATTGGAATGGACTTTTGTTGTACCCTTATTCCTGTCAGTGTATTACACGCTGTTAATCCTGACGATTATGGTGATGGATTTAAGTTCTTAGCATATAAAGAGGCTCCCGTGCCTCTGCCTCATGAGACGTGATTCGCTATAAATGTTGTCATCAACACAATGATGATGTCTGAGCCGCGCGCCGCTGCGCAAGGACGTTTGCGCGCCGTGACGAGGCATGCCTCCGCGCGTCAATGACTTTTCTTGGGCCCGCCTGTGTGTTAAAGCCAAAACCTTCCCTCTTGGCTGAGAGGCTTCCCCTACGGGGCCAGCCGCAGGAGCGACCCTGCCAAGGGCGCCGCGCTTCCCGCGGTGGCTCGGCTTCGTAAAACGGGTCATTGAACGTCTAAATGGACACCTTATGATGTGTAATTAAAAGAATACTGCAAACGTCTCCAAGACTCCCCGCCGTCCCTCGGTTCCTCCGCCGTTACGTGGCGTCTTGGGCTCCTGCTGGACGGCGGCCGCCGCTTAAAGTGCCGCCCTAAAGTGCCAGCTAATTGAATTGCGGTATCCATTGTCTGCTCATTTGCTGATAATCTCGCCAGTTTGCAGATTCCAATTACTGAGTGTTGAGATTGAATTTTGCCCGTGCCTTACATTTGATTCAACATGTTATACTCTACGAATCACGAGGGGCGCACAACGCAGCATAGTTCCATTAGAACGCAAAGCAGCAATATGAATACTGATTGTGCCGTAATCCCTGCTTTGTCTTGTGTGACCATTAATATGCATGTAGGTGGGAAAATTGCCCCCTTCATTGAGCCATCGCAGGCTGAAGCACAGAAGTAAATAGGACGAGGGGGAAAATAAAATAAAATAAAATCACGTCCATTAATTTCAGCAAAACAAAGCTTGAGGGTTTTCTCTTGCGACTGAAGATTACGCAAATGAAAATGTATTTAAAAAAATGTGCAGCACTTCACCGCGACGCACGGAAAAGATAAGAGGGGGATTGAGATTTGATTCATTAGTAAAACTAACTTTGGCAAGAACAGTAAACAAAAGCATGTTTGCTTGGTGAAGATAAGGTTTATAAGGCGGCTGGGCTTGACACAAAACATCAGTCATTTCCCACTGGAACACCTTTCAGTCTTCTGATAACGACTTTCAACAAGATTTTGGACTTTTGGACAATTTGCCCACCAATCTCCATTCTGGTTCTAGCTGAGTTCCACACAAAAGTCATCCAATCATGCCTTTGTGGAGCTTAGATGGTACACTGGGAATGGAAAAGGGTCTTCTGCAAATAGGGAGTCATGTAACGTCACGGTAAGAAAGTTTGGACGGATATACTGATTTTTAACAGTGTACATTATTTAGGAAAATTTGAGAGACCTTGCAGATGACGAGGAAAACATAAAAATATATTTTTTTTAAATATTCCGAAATATTGAACAGCCACCTACTGTTTTCTAAGCAATTCAGGGAGGAAAAATCCTTCTTAACACTCCGCACACCACAGGATAATCGCTCAGGATAATCGTTTAACTGATTAAGAAATACTCGATGTCCCGTTACTTTTGACCATGTAGTATACAGTATATTATATATAGAGTACAGTCCTGCATCCAATCGGGTAAAGCAGTCATGTCCACAATCTACATTTTAAAAGATGGCACAATATTTTTTTTATTAAAAATAAAAATGTAAATGTTCAATGAAAATGTGTCACATTTTTTTTTAAATCAATTGAAAGTTACATATTACTCTTTTTAGTATAGTGAATATTACAGGATAACACACTTTAAAAAAATAATTAAAAAACAAATAGAAATCATGCTTAGACTGATAACTTTTTGCTTTATCACCACTCACACCAAGCTGAGATTTAGACTTGTTTGCTTAAATGGTTAGCATATGTTGACCTGTAGCCCCCCCCCCCCCACCACCACCAAGGCCTCCTTCCCTTTTTCTTTATGTAGCCCAAAGTGGAAAAAGTTTGTCCATCCCTGGTGTACACGAATATTTGGTCAGTTCCCTTTGAGTGGTTTTGCATTCCCAAGGGCTAGGACAAAAATGAAGTGCTACACAGCCCTCAGACTAGCTTCATGACATTATCCCCAAATATTATATTGAAACACTCTTTGTGTCATTTTCGTGTTGCAGAGTCCAGCGACGGAGGCGGTAACCATCTGGGATGCTCTGGTTCGTCGAGAACTCCCAAGCAGATTACCGAGGTAAATGTGAGTATTTTGGTAGCTGCAGCTTGAGTCACCTGCAGCTTTGCAATAAGCAAAACAAGACCCCCCATCCACCCCCTCTGGTTCACTCCCACCACCGGCTTTGCCCCCCTCCCCTCTGAGAGGATCACAGAGAATCCGCGGCTAATCCGCTGGTCAATGCACATGATAAATACAGTTGCAAAGACAAGTCTCAAAAGGACACGTCATCCTGAATAACACTCACTATGCGTGTGTCTGCGTGTGTGTGTGTGTGTGTGTGTGTGTGTGTCTGCGTGTGTGTGTGTGTGGATTATTGCCGTTGTGTCCCGTTTACATTTACGGCAGCCGTAACACTTGCAAAAATAATCAAACTTAATGACAAAGGCAATACCATAAAAAATGTATTGAGTTTCCGTACCAGAGGATGAATTAAAAAAATAATAAAATAATGTAAATACCCATTTTAAAGAAATTAACTGCTCTCCTCGGAATGTTCTCCGAAATTATGTATTCAGAGAGAGAAACACAAACAATGAACTATCATCACTCGGTTTTATGTCCGCCGCATCATAACAAAGAATGCTGAGATGGAAATGACAGTAAATCCTCAAAGACACTTTTTAGCAAAAAGCTTGTATCTTCAAATTGGTCATTTATTTTTGTTTAGTTATTTATCTAGTTATTGTATTTAAGTTCTGTTCATTTGAATTTCTCATCGTTAGAACTCCCACACACAATTTGGATGTGGTGATTTTCAGTTAGTAGTGATGATACGTAGTATTATGCGAGATCAGACTACAGGATTTTAGCCCCGTTATCGGTCTGATGTATTTTGTTGTGAACAACAAAACCCCTCGTAGATAATCCACGACCAACGATTTGGCCCTACAATAGCTCTACAACGCCAAAATGAAAAGTCTACTTACGATCAGACTACAAATTCGGTGTCTCACGATGGCACTCTGTCAGACCACTGCCGCAAAAGAGACTTGTAACGGCACATCGCCTCACTTTCTCGCCGTTTTCAACGTTTATTTGCACGTACAAAACCAATGTTTACTGAAATGTTAGCGCACGAATCGACAGAGCGCCAGCATGTTTACATACAAGCGAGCTAGCTTCATATCGTTATGTTGCCTGTATGCTAATGGTATTAAACGTACAGGACCATTACCTCAATATTTAGGGAAGAAAATGGTGCACTTACAGTGATTGCATATCATATATACTGTTCATCTACCAACACCCGAAAAATTCAGCTTTAAAACTGTCGGAGGGAGCGCGAGCAAAAAACAGGTACATCTGCAAAAACAGGTACGTCTGCAAATCTGAAAACGGATTTAAACTTACTATTTTGATGTCTTCTCAATTTAGAGATATATGCTTTTATTTACCAGCGATGACTGACCGCAAACTTACCCCCATAAAGGGACATTTTTACAGTTATAGTCTGTACTTAGCATAGAAATAGCGTGTACATTTGAAAAAGACACAGTTTGGAGGCTATTAATGCAAGATTAGATTGACTGCGTAAAATCAGGGGAATAAGTGATGCCATTTATAGGCAGAATAAAGAGTGGTAAAAATGAAAACTGATTAAAAAAAATATATATTTTAAATGAAGGTTATGCACAATTTCTCGCTGTAAAATAAAAGCACATTTGACTGATGAGAATAAAAGCGTGCTGACATCCGGCCGCCTCCCGCCCAGTTCTCGTACAGAGGCGGATAATTGTCTTGTTAAAGAGATAAAAATCCAGAATGTTACGCCTGGTGTTCAATCCCAGCGCAACTTTATTGGGGGTACGTGGCCTCAGCGCATGAATCATCATTGACTCACTCTTAAAACCGGAACAACCTTTTCTCCGCAAATGACTCACTCGTTACAGGGCTAATCAGTCGCAGCGCATCTTATCATTTCCCCAACTTTACTTTATCTGATGCTATTGTCGTCGCGCGACCCGGCGAGGCCGCAGGCGCGGATACAGCGTATAATTTGCCGACAAACGGAGGGAAAACAGCAGAACGGAGAGCCTGAAGAAGTGTGATTAAGCAAGCTGTGTTGGAATAATAAAGACTCGTTTCACTCTGCATTGTAATGAACGCGGTGCTTCATCATCATCATCATCATGGAAATGAGCAGTGCCGCAATCACTTACAGAAACAGATCTGCATTTTAATACATGAGTAATACTGCTTTTTTTTCTCTCTCTCTTTGTTTAGTGACAAAATGTATCTATTTTTTAAAAGTTCAGAGCGTTGTCGTCGCTGTCCAAAAGAAAAGCATGTAGTGCATTGCATTTTTAAAACAACTCACAAAATGTTGCCGTACGTGCTTTACATTGGACACACTGGACAGAGATGTTTTAAGTGCAAAATGGTCGCATGGTGACAAAAAGAGCAAGCTACAAAATCAAAAGGCTTGTTGAAATTAAATGCTGTAGGCGATCTTGAAACTATCTTTTGAAATCGGTGACGCGGTTGTTGCCGATTGTTTAGAATTAATTGCTATAAGCCAAAAAAATTTAAAATAAAAATGTTGGACCATTTTTGTTGTTGTTGTTGGTTACATTTTACAGTGACTAGAGATCTTGCTTTAACAAAGTGCAGACGTTGCCAAACCTTAAGTTCTGGCCGCGTTTGTTTTTATTGGATTGCTAATTGTTAAAAATAAGAAAGCTACAGCTATTTTATTGATAGTCGAGCAGACTTTTCTGTCAGTTGTGCTCAATGAATGCTGCCTGTGGTTGTAATTATTCATTTAAATGTCATCTGTGAATTTGGCCCCAAATTTGTAACGCTTGGGAAACTAAAGAAAACTAGTAGTAAATGAATGACAGGTAGAACTATCATCGTTCAGACAGCAATGACGCAGCCAAAAACGCAAATGCCAGTTCTTAATCTTAATGTCTTACTCCTACAGCCAAGGGGATTTTTGAAATTTGAATGCTAATGCGGACTGTAAGCAGATGAGCAAACAAGCACGCAATTTATTTCTATTAGTAAGCGTCCAAGTCTAAAGGAAACAGTGTGTGTGCAAATGAGGGATGAATTATTAAACACATGACCGTCCCATAAAGGGAGACAGACTTTAGTGCGTCGTAAAGCATTTAATACATGTTTATAACCACCCATTGATTAAAGTGTTACTGGACTAGTGAAATGTTACGGGGTGGCTTGTTGGGATGCAGCGAGGCTCTTTATGACCTGTCACCAGTGGAGGCATCCAATGGAACTCGGGGGGGGGGGGGTTGTTTCAAGAGCCAATGAGATGGACCATCGCAAAGTTGCCGTCCATATTAATCGCGTTGTGGTGCGAGCGAGGGAAACTTTTGTGATTTCGGTTTAAAGCGAGAGCACGGCAAAGCGCAAGAGGTCCTGTAGACGTCTATTTGATTGCACCAGAGAAAATCGATTGGTGGACTACTCCGTATCGACATTTAAAGCTTGAAGTCGCCGTCGGACTATAATTATGCTCTGTGTTTGGCTGACAGGACGATGCAATCTTCATAAATCTGCTCACGTCCGAGAGATGGGAAATAAGATGGTTGTAGATAAGAATAGCGGTTAGTAGATAAGAATAGCGGTTAGCCTCGCTAGCTTCCACTATTCCGATCGCCGCTAGCATAGAAGAAGCATGAAATGACGCCAAATCACGACCATCGCTTTACGACACTGACGTCAGTGTATATGGTCGGTGTATGCGAGTTTGTGGAAATATTTCACCAAAAAATGAGACCGGTAGCTCAGTAACTTACACAATATTTGGAATCATTTTGTTCATGTTTTTGCAATGTGGCAAGGAAGCCGACGTACCTGAAAGAAATCGACAACCGAGCCGAGGTTCTAACCCAGAACCTCTCAACTGTGTACAATACATTTCAATTGAATCATTATTTAAATCCAGTTGGAACTTATTGCAAAAAGCAACAAACATGTTCATGTTAAAATGTTACTTAGATTGCTTGATAATAGTGCTTGATAAAGGCCATCGTATGGCGTGCGGGCATATTTCCATTTCTAGGGTTTCATTGGAGAAATACTTAGAAATAAAAACACATAAGAAATATCAGAAATAAATGAAGTCGACCGACCGCCGTCCCAGAACAGGTCATGGTTGCGCGACGCGTATGGCAAACGCCTGAATAGAAAACATTCCATCAAAGTGAAGTACATAGTCCAGATACCTTCGCTCTGTTGACACCCCCTCTTTTCCATGTATATCCTGAAGAGAGCCACTGTTACATTACAGGCATTGTTCCTCACAAGGTTAATTAGCTTACATTAGGGACATGCTCACGTCCTTTCACGTCACTCAACGCTGAATCTATGCTGCCGCTGCTACGTGTTGACCTCATTGAAGGTTGAACTTACTGACGTGTTTGCTAACTATAGTCTACGAAGTCTAAGAAAGTACGATTTCTGTACACATGGCCATTAGCGCTTTAACCGAAAATTGAGGAAAATGTGGATTTTTTAAAAAATGTAATTCATATTCAAAGTGTTGATGAGCTTGAGGTCAGAGGCAAGCATACATTGGTCCAGAATGTTTTGCTAATATCAACAGAAGGGGGAATGAAGCGGGGAGAGCCTCGGTGTACTCGTGGTTAGCACCTCCGACTCACAGTTCTCAAAAGTGCGGCATGTTAGCATACAATGCAAAATGCTATAGACAGGGTAACAGATATTAGCATCAATGTATTGGTAATTACAAACCTTCAAACAACTGCCACTTTAACACGCAGAGCAACAACACATACAAACAGAGCACAAAGCAATACTCATAGGCGTGTATTCTCTCTGGTATGTGGGAACAACAACTATTACTGGCATTTACAGTAGTTGGGGACCTTCTCTGCCTCTTCTTCATGCTGTTAATTACGCAACATCGCTCCCAGTACACCTCAGTGACGCTCAGCATGCAGGGGTTCACTGTCTATACGTACTTTTTGCAACTTTTGTTTTTTTTTTGGGAGGGGGGGGGGGGGGTGGCATGAGATTTTTCCAATGCCAAATATGTGCCTTGGCTCAATAAAGTTTGGGAAACAAACAAAAAAACGCAATGCTACATCCCATAATGTCTTCTCTGCAATTGACAATGAGAAAGGCAGTCATGAATGACACGGGTCGACGTGGATGAGAATTGCGACACGGAGCTGTTAGCCATTGGTCTTCAGACGCCCCGATGATATGATTTTATTTTATTTTTTTATTATTTCCACATCACAGAAAAAGACGATTAATAATACCCATAATCATTTTGCCCGCGAAACCACACGCATCACGATGAAGGACGTTTCTCACACTCTGACACATCCATTATTGCTTCCCGTGAGGCACGGCGGGACATCGTCTCCTCAGCGCGAATACGAGCGCTGTGCCGACACAAAGGAAGTGCATGTAAAGTGCACGTGGCCTTTTTGACGGACTCCGGCGTGTTCTGTAGCGATAACAAAATGAAGGTAAATTGAGGCTTTGCTGCATCGCCTGCTGGATTAGAAAGGTGAGGTCGGTCACCTTTAAAGAAGAAGGATCTCGAACCATCTGCTTCTGTTTCCGCTGGCGTGTTTTTAAATACCTTTCATGTCTCATTTGGAATTAATATCTATTAGGATGCATTTGGCATACTGTTGTATTAATATAGGTACACAACATGACTGAATAAGGTGTTAAATAATGGCAAGTAGGTACAATTATTCCCATGAATGTGTCTTTTATTTGTTTCATCATTTAAAAAAAAAAAAAAAGCCATACCATGACATCATATGATTCCCTCTGCCAAGTTAAATCTTAAAGTCTTCTTAAGATCCCGTTTTGGGTCCGCTGGTCGAGTCTGGGCCGCCAGCTGATCCCGCCTATGAACAACGACACCTGCAACCCCACAAACAACGGATTTTTTGCTCGATTCAATCTTTCAGGGATGATTGTCATGTTATTTTAAAGCAATTCACTGAAAAGGTCGTAATATATAAGGCACAAGATGGGTGACATCAAAAGATGAATTAGAGCCGTGGTTCTCAAACTTTTTGCTTCAAGTAGAACTTTTAAAAAAATAAATTAAAAAAAAAACAGCTCTACAAGTACCACCAACAATGACCAGCATTAAAATACAGTAGCTTAGCATTTATTCATAATAAGTACTGGACATTGAACATAATTGTAAGCCACTATAACACTATGCACAATTAGAACAGTAACACCGCTGTTAAAAAAAAAGGGCTTAATTCAATTAAAATGTATCATTTACACGTAGTATTAAATACAAATTTGGCTCAAATAAATGTTTAAAAAAAACAGTTCTAAAATATTCAACGCAAATGTCATGTACCAGTTTTTTTTAAGTTAAATACAACTAAAGTTAACAAATGTACTGTAGAGATTTAAAAAAAATAAAATGAAAAAATAAAAAAAGCTTAAACCACTATATTGTTATCCACAGTTTGAAAATTCAGTGATTCTTTCGTGTATCCAAACTTGGAGAATCACTGAATTAGAAATTAATTTGACTCTTATAGGTTCATCATCGCACTTTTCCTCTTTGCCATCACCCAAAAACAAAAACAGCACAAATAAGCCAAAGAAAGAGCAAATCACGCTTGTGGATCCGTTAGAAGCGCACTGAGCTGAAGTCTCGCGAGATCTGACAGTGGTTCAAACACAAAATTTGGAGTAGAATTGTAACGCAAGAACTCTATTGATTTTTCATGGGAAGTTTGCCATAATCATCCACCCCCCCCCCCAAAAAATAAAAAAATCACTTTTTGTCATATTTTTTAGTCATTATTATGACTTTACAGTAGTAGTGTACATGATAAACCCGATCTGTTAAAAATAAAATAAAAAATTGCTGTTTCTGGCCCCTAACCACCACCCCAGAGGAAAAACAACCATAACATGACACCTATTCCATTACGTCCCGTGGGACCCAGACTGAAAGTTTATACGACTCGGAACAAGTGTTTGTTCCTTGTCCTTGTTAACTGCATCTTTAAAAGTGCCCAAGCGTGTTCATTAAGTGCTATTTATTAAAATAACACCTTAGCAACAGGCGATGTCAACAAGGAGCAGCTGCTAAAGAGGGGCCGTTATCGCTTTGTGGAGGATTTGCATCTCGCGAGCTCTTGATTAAACCTGTCATTAAGTCGCTCGTTTGCATCTTTACGTGCAGAGTGGCCATTTAAATGCAAGACGCGAGGCACAAACGCGTCTTGCGCCCCCCCCCCTGCACCCCCCCAGTAACATTTCCTCCCATTTTCTCTTTGTTAAATCTAGAAAGCAAATATTGTGCTCGCGTGCGTGCCGTTGGAGTTTTCAAATGGAAACGCGGCAATAAAAATGCTAATTTCGATTCAATGCGATCAGAGCCCTGCGTGTCAGAGGATCTCATCTAAAGTCCATTAGTATTTGGAGGATTGATGTTGCACTCGGCACCCTAACGGGGATAAAAGTCCTCACAGCGGTGAATCACTGGGCTCGTGATGAGACCCGAAGCCGTTTGGTGTGGCGCGCACAAAGAATTTTTACTTCTATTTTCCAGTCAAGTAGCAGCTCTCTATTATGTCTTTGTGGACCCCCCCGAGGGAGGGCGCCTTGTAAGAAACAATAACTGTCCTGTCAAGATGGAGAGCAGGGAGAAGGCGCTCCTGGTTTTCCACTTGCCCGCTCGGGTTTCCTGTCATTCACACACCAAAAAAAAAAAAAAAAGCTCATGAGGTTGTCATGTATCCACTCCAGCGCGGCCACCGACTGTGCAGCGTGCAAACATTTCAATCTCCAGTCAGAGCGCCTGCTGCAGCTCGCTTATTCCTTGTGTATTTACGACAGATATGCATTCTCTTCAAAGTGCACCGCACGACTCTCACTGAGGGATGAAGACATCAGACGGACATAAGTCTCGCCAATGTCAATGTCTGTCCCCCCCCCAAAAAAAAAAGATCTTCCGCACATTCTGCTCAAAGGAGAAAGCGCACGTTTTCACTCTGAAATTCAAGTGACGGCCACCGTGAAGAACTTTCAAGGATTTCCTCCTCCTCCGTGTCACTGAGACGTCTCGATTGAATGAAAGTGGCATCGCCGATGCGTTTGTCAGCTTTCTGCCGCTTCTGAAACGCATCCTATTTTCATCACTGATTGGCTCCGCGGGGGCTGCGCAGGGTCCGGCGCCGCCGCCGACGACCACGACATATTATTTAGACCTGAACTTCACCAAAGTCTTGTAACGTCAAAGGGATTCTTTCCTATTCTTGCTGTATCTCCACTCACAGAGACTCGGATAAAGGTCAAGTGTTCAAACAAACAAACAAACAAAAAATAATAAACAACTATTGCATAAGACAAAAACAAAGAGGGAACACAGCGTGTCTGTCAGTGTGCACTGAGGCAGGGTGAGCACAGCCCTCATTATATGACGCACAATTAACGATTTGATGTCATGTTAATTAACCAGAAGGATGGTTCCGTGACATTTATTTTTCTCCAAAAGTCAATACAATTCTAAGAAGCAGAAACAAACACGGGTGTCTCTTTATGCATGCGTATTGGCATTGTTATACACCCTACACGCACAGTGACTTTTAACAAAATAATGACTTTTTATTTAATTTTAACCTTTTCATTTCATGACACTTTTATGTTGTAGTTTGGCATCCCGTTTTGCCAAATTACATTAAGACAGGCATGAACTCTTCATCCACTCATATGCTTCCCCTTTATGTAAATGACATTCTTTAGGCGTTATAGCACCACCTGTTGCTTTGGCATGCGCACTACAGCGTGCAAACGTGAACACACGATTGTTTTCAAATTTGAGAGGATGCACAGTGAACTGGTTGATCGTACAGTATGCCTGTCCCACCTTGAGGGATGAGCGGTATAGAAAACGGAGGGATGGCGTAAGAAAGAGGCAAACAACAAGTCAGGAGACAATGTGATGAAAACAGCCAAACTAGTTGTGTCTCTTTCAGTCGTTTGCATCATAAGCAAAAAGAAACACATGCAACAAATACAAATTCAATTTCATTCCAATTTGTCCAGAAGACGGTGCCTGTTGGATCCACGCTTAAACTCTTTGCGGTTTAAGTTTGTCCTGAGTCGGCAGCCAAAGTCATTGTTGCCACATGCTTCGGCTCGGAGCCCAAAAGGAACGTGCCGAGTTGATGGTCAGTTGATGGCCTGGAAAATTGCGTTTAAACCTTCAGGTGTTATTGCCGCTCATATCTTAAGTCTCCAAAGTGCAGGATTAAATTAAATTCCTGCGTTTCCCTGCTGTCTGCTTGATGAACACTCACCACAGCTCACTTGCTTTGGGTCCTCTTTCAGGATGTGCCATGCTGTTTTTGTTTTTGGAAAGGCATAGCTTTTGCCTTAAATGAGACATACTTTATAATCCATTTTTGTTTACAATTTTAAACAGTTCCCAGGTGCCGGCGCAGAAGTCAAAATGCCACACTGACAACAGCTGGACATCAAACCCATCGAGATATCCGGTGTGCACTGCTCTTGTCAAGCAGGGTAAGAATACAAATCTCAATTGGTCATTTAAAAACTATTTTTTTTTTTTTGTTGCTAACACAACGTATCAGTCAATTGATAGTTTCTAAATGAAATGTAATTTTGTGACTGTTATTAGCCGATGGCTCAAAATTACAAAAACGGTTTAGTTGAAAGTGTGTAACTTAATTGACGCAAGCATTACTGTACTACAAAATATTTATCTACGTACGGACATATTTGCTGCTTTTAATTCTTGATGGATTTAGTCGGTCGTGTGGTCTTCCACATACTGTAGCTTGAGCCGACGTAGACATTTCTCATCGATGCTTTTTCTCTTTAGGAACGGGAATAAACCTGACGCTCGCTTTCAGTCGCTCAGGCCCCGCCCCCACCGCATGCACAACATCATCGAGCTATCAAGCACGTGCCGGATATCAGAAACTAGTTTTTCATCACAAGTGAACGCAACAGCATTACTGATCCTGATAACGCTCGATGCAGCTCTGCTTATCTTCTGGCTTTGATGTAGTATTTCAGCCCTCCGCGTCCGGACTGCAAGCCACCACTGCCTAATTTAACGACTCTCTCGTCGACGCATTTTCCGAAATAGGCAGAAAACTAAAGATTTACAGTGGTGCCTTGTGATATAAGTTTAATTCCTTCCATCTCTGGTCTCGTAACTCTAAACACTTCTAAACACACTTTCCCCATTGAAATGGAAAATGCCATACATCTGTTCCTGACTCACAAATAAAAACAATTTAGTATTTTTTTTTTGTAATGTGTTCTTTAACAAGAGAAAGATCACTCGATAATATTGTACTATAAAATGTATGCACTATAAAAACACTCAGTCATGACAATTAAATGGAATGTAAAGAATTAAGCAGGTTTTGCCACATTTCATTGCTTCGATTCCACGGACATTGTTCTGCTCCTTCTGGTCTGCACGCCTTGTCCAGCTGGCGGCAGTATAATACAGACATAGAACACACGAAGAAGTGTGAAGTGTGACTCAGTAAGATACTGTAATAATTATATATATATATTTTTGCAAAGGAAAAAGACACCGTTTGTGTCCAAATAATAGTTGCTTACAGGATTCTAACACGAAAAACCCATGAGTCACTCGTGTCTCAAGGCGACACTGTACTTGGTTGCTCTATTTTACTCTTGCTGGGTCAGCATACAATTTGTATACAAGTCATTAAAAAGTAAATTTTTGTAAATGTTTCCTTTCACATTGAGAAAGAGAGGACGGGCGCACTTGAAGCGCCGTTGCGCTTCGTAGATGGCGCATGGACGGACGCCATTTGCAGTGGCTTGTTGTCTCGATGAAGGTGTCACTCGAAGTTGGGTTTGGCTTCATGATGAGATTTATTTTTTTTTTTTTCCCCCTCGCCCTTGCCTCAGCTCGAACCGCTGCTGAAGGATTCTGTAGCCGGTGAAGAACAATAGAGTGAGATATTGCGAAAGCGCGACAGGGATGGCGTGGGGTGCAAAGTCATTCAAAGTTTTACAAAGTATGACGCCTAAGCGGAATACCAAGTGCACGGAGAGGAAGTTCGCAGCGAGCCAGTGTTACAAATGCACGTTTCCCGCCCAACCTTTGCTCCCAAGACTAATTACACCCTCACCCAAAAAAAAAAAAAAAAAAAAAAAAAAGGAATCCATCACTAGGAATTCTGCTTGAACGCAGCATCAGCATTAAATTAAATCAGCCCCGTGCCTCACTAATACTTACTGCTAATTACCAGCAACCTGTGCCAATTAGCAGCAGTGAGGTGTTATTTGGCACACACAAATGTTAAAGTAGGCCATTACATTAACAAGATAGAGATAAATAAAAGATGTATGAGTGCTGCCGCTTGATTGCAGTAGATATAAAAATAGGAGCAAAACAAAAATGTTTTTTGGAACCTCCTACATCATAGTTTTAATCCTAAAATATATATTAAATATTCTTGTAAGCCACTACAATTACTGTATGCACAGCTTGAACATTAACACTGCGCTTAAATATGGGAAAGTAAAAAAAAAAAAAAAAAAAAAGTAAAAAAAATAAATTAAAAAAGCTGTTCTTAAATAATCATTCAATTAAAATGTATTGCAGATAAAAGTTCTATAAAATTTGTACCCAAATACATGTTATAAAAGAAACGTCTCAAAGATTGCATGCACATTTATTGTACTACAAGTTAAATACAACTGAACTGTACTTAACTGCAATGGATTTAAAAAAAAGTTTCAGCTACTGTAACATTATGCAAAGTTTGAACATTTAATTTAGTGATTCTTTTGTGCACCACTAATTGTACACGTACCTCACTGAGAATCATTGTCCAAGATTGAACACAATCCATTCCACAATGCATTTGTTTGTATTTTGAAATCTTTTTTTCACCATCAGAAGCACAACCTTTAACATTTTAACCTTCAAACTATCCATCAATTCGTTTTCTATAAATTTAAAAAATGTGAATCGCAAAATACATACTCAGAATGAATCCTTTGTTCAAACTCCAAGCTAATACCTGTTTCAGGTTTCAAAATGTGACTTCAGCGATATTTCTATCAAATATTTTTGACAAATTTCGCCAAACAAAAACAAAACAGCTTCATAAAAAGCGATAAGCTAAAAGGTTCAACTTAATAACACAAATATTTGCCAATAAGTGTAAGTCCTGAACAAACAGTTGTTTGGTTATTTTTAGGCCTCACTCTCACTGTGGTAAATGCACCAGTTTAATATGCGCTGATGTAACTGGAGCACGCGAGCCCCCCTTCCGGCCAAAAGCAATTCAGGATCTCGATGAGCACAATGTTTCCTTCCCCGAGAGCCGTAGTTCCATTTCAACTCAATTGATTGGCCATCTCTTCTGCCCAGCGAGAGGTGGCTGCATTTTCAATGACATCAAATAAAGGGGGCAGTCATTGGTATGGATGAGAAGGGTCCGCAGAGATTGAGGCACCTACACCGCCACAAAGCACAAGATAAGAAACAGACGCGACAAGAATGGGCCGGGCTTACAACTATATTTAAAAAAAAAAAAAAAAAAAAAAGAACGAGAGAAAGAAGAAGAGAAACAGATGCGTTAATATCAGCCTCTGTAGAAATCTGGAGATACAAGCGAACAATTTGAATTTAGTATGCACGCCGATGTTTGGATGGCCGCAAACGTCGTCACACAAACGAAGGCGAGCGGCTGCTGCAGAGGCGCAGTATGTGCATGCAATATCCTTTCGTTAGTGCAGAGAGATGCTGTAGATTTCTGATGTGTTTGGCTGCTCGTTTCATTTCGGAGCGCAGCTTCTAAGCAAGGGGGTGGGGGGGGGGGGGGGGGGGCAGGGAGTCATCCCGATACTGCATAAGGGAACACTGGAGGTGATTCATAGATCGTCTAGAAGGTTTCTAACTATCACGCTGACATTTTTACAACACGGACTCAACCCCTCCACTGTAAAAGTGTACCTATGAGACGGCCATCCGTTTGCAATGTGGCTGCAGAAGACATAGCTCTTACACAATGCTCACTTTTGACTGGCACTGTTATTCTGGTGCTCGGGCCCGCTTGGAATCACTGTTCGTTGCTTAAAACTCAACAGTATCGGCAAGCGCATGTATCGTGGTGGAAATGTATTTATTTTAGGGGTCTCCAAACGACCCCGCCCCCAAAACACACCCACTCACGCCCCCGAGAAAGTTTTAAAAATCGAGCCCCCGACACCAATTTCATCGATCAACACGAAATTGGTTGGACATGTAGATCAAAATAGGACACACGAAAACCTCTCAAGGACCCGTGGGCGAAATTGAACAGGAAGTCAGCAATGAATCGGTTAAAGATTCCCCAACACAAGGTTCACCGATCGACGCAAAATTGGGTCCAAGTCTATCATAACAGGACGCATGAAAAAGTCTTGAGGGCCCATATCTGAAATTGAACAGGAAGTCGGCCATTTTGTTTAAAGCAACCATTTTGGGCAAATTCCATGGCTCAATCAACTTTTATTTGTGCATTTGTCCAAATTGGAAGACTGTAACCAAGACAGATCGGCCATGCTAAATTACCAAACTGGTTTAACCACGCCATCTAAAGTGGGCGGAGCATGGCGTCAAAGTTAGACAACTAGTTGAGACCGAATCAACAGCGTAGTAGTGTCTCAATTGCAGCAATCATCCATCCATCAATCCATTTTTTGAGCCGCTTCTCCTCACTAGGGTCGCGGGCGTGCTGCAGCCTATCCCAGCTATCATGGGGCAGGAGGCGGGGTACACCCTGCCAGCCAATCGCAGGGCACATACAACAAACAACCATTCGCAATTTAGAGTTGTCAATTAACCTACCACGCATGTTTTTGGGATGTGGGAGGAAACCGGAGTGCCCGGAGAAAACCCACGCAGGCACGCGGACAACATGCAAACTCCACACATGCGGGGCCGGGGATTGAACCCCGGTCCTCAGAACTGTGAGGCAGACGTTCGAACCTGTCGTCCACCTTGCAACAATCAATTCCACTTAATATACTAAATTGCTAACATTCAATTTATTGTATATTATGTTAATCCTTTGTCGTAGACAATAACAATACAATCCTCCAATTTCTTATGATTTTTATATGGATAAAAATAGTGTCACAGTAACTGTGGCTTGGATGACATTGAATATGTGGGGGGGGGGGGGGGGGGGGGAACAAAAACCTTTGTCAAACTTTAGGAAAGAGTTACAATTTATGGCCCATTTTTGGTACTGTTCCAATTTGATGTGATCCAAATAAAACCGCGACTCGTGTCCTCTGGACATAAACAAAAGTATTCCTCTTTTGATTGACAGTGTCATTGAAAAACGAAAACATTTAAAGGAAGACTTTTCAAATCCATGTTGGATCTCACTAGTACCTAATTTTGTATCCAGTATATGCTATCAGGATTACAGACCTTTCACGCTATGATGTTTTGTGGACCTTCCACCTCCTCCCGCCCCCATATAAAAGAGCCAACTGGGCCCTGAACAGCTCCCAACAGAAAAGTACAAGTCGGCCTTTGAATGGTTCTTCAAAGGCAAGGTTTCAATAGGTTATCCACACAAGTGAAAAAAGGAAGAAAAGAAAGGCCTTCATTACCCAGCGCATAAAGCCTGAATGGGCGAGAGAGAGCCCGTGGAATGGCTGCCTGGTTCTGATAGGGGAATACGCTCACTTCTGATGCCTCGGGTGTTCTGGCCGACTGCACTGGACCGTACAGATTGCTGCCATTATGGAAAGTGGGTCTTTGGTGGCAAATAAGCCCTCATAAGGCTGCAAAGACCGCTGGCTAGGCATAAGACTCATCTGAAGATTGGACTGTACAATCATGGCAACATGCACATGATACACTAAGGCATTCGCTTTAGTCAGTTTGTTGAGTGTTTTTATGCTACAGGCTTTGGCCCTCATACAAATGTGTTCTTTATGAAAAAAATAATAAATAAATAAAATAAAAAATGCAGGAGTATTCTTCCCCACCTTTGGAGAAGTATTTTCTCCGAAGTGCATTCATGGAGAAAATCTGTTACATCAGTGCAAGCACTCAGGTCACAGGTTGTGGACAACCAGACGATAAGTGCATCTGTGTCGGGTTCTAAGACCCGTGAGACCAGACCATCGCAAAAAAATGACAGTCAGCAACTCACCCCCGCACATTAAGCAATTGACTATACGGACAACCTGAACAGCGAGCATGTACAGTATATGTTTTTGATGCTGTACATATGGTACATTGTACAAAATATTTGAGAAGTTGGATCGAAGATAGATAAATTGATGCTATGACAGATCAAAACTGTTTTGTCTCGAACAACACAAGCTACTAGTTGCTGTAAGGAGGAAGTCAAGCATAATTGATGCGTGGCTTCGAATTGACCAGCACCGAATCAGCATGTGCACTCTAAAACTGACATCTCAGGTCCAATTTAAGGCATTTAAACACTAAGAGATCTCGGCGCCACGGCACCAGTAGCACCAGCTCGGCTGGAGCATCGCCACCGCCCATTCGCTCTCTATTTGTGCGAAAGGTCGCAGGCTCTGCATTAATAACAAGTTGCCACTTGTTATTAATGAAGGAAAAATGTTTTGCCTTTCTAGATATTCTGTAGAGATGTATTTTTCAAACACATTTAATGGAATATTTGATCTGAATCCTATGTCTCCCCTCAGGGTCTTTGAGAATCTTTTTTCTCATCAGTTCTCCTCCACTGCTGCTCTTTTGTCATCCTGAAGGTGTTTTCAAATGGCAGCCTTTAGCATTGTCATCCTCCAATAACCGCACTTCTCTCTTTTTATTTCTATCTTTGCTCATGCTGCTGACCACCGCGCTTATTTGGACATCTCAATGCCGAATATAAAAAAACAAACAAACAAAAAAAAAAACCTTTAAGTGCCCCTCGTATCGCTGTAAAACACCAATTCTTTGGTGCGCCCGGTGATGTTTACAATATAAAGCAGCAGCCGAGAGGAAGAGCAGGACCATATGTGAATTCTAGTATCAGAATAACTTGATCAAAAACATATTGCTACTAAAGCTCAACAGATGACAGCTTTGAAATAAAATGCCAGTTTGTAGACAACATTGGGGCAAATTAAATAGCGAATGAGAGCCTCTTGTAACCTGTTACATACGTATCATATCGGAGGTTTAAACATTTTTACATATGGGCCCTATGGACCCAGAGGAACTTCTTACCTCACTTAAACTGTTCAAACTGGACATAAGCATTCCAGAGATAAGCGTGCTGATGCGTTGGTTTGGTTGACTGAAAACGTTAGCAACTAGCTGTAGCCGCTAACTAGCCGCTGACTTCTATGGTAAATTGTTCCGAACGTTAGAGTG
Organism: Phycodurus eques; assembly: GCF_024500275.1. Taxonomy (NCBI): domain Eukaryota; kingdom Metazoa; phylum Chordata; class Actinopteri; order Syngnathiformes; family Syngnathidae; genus Phycodurus; species Phycodurus eques. The sequence continues at coordinate 18,682,771 of NC_084540.1, forward strand.
TTTTCATGACTTTTGTATTTCAGAGGAGTGAAATTTAACTTCCACACATACATGACAGTAAATATTTATCACACCAACTTATTTGATCAATAAGGAGTTTGCAGTAGTAAAAAAGCTTGCAAGCTTTGAATGTAGCCTCACTTCACTCATCTCTTCTCCCCTCGACTCTCTGTCCAAAAAGCATGTGATTACGAAAGTGCGTAGTTGGTATACATACTGTAGTCACAAAAAAAAATTCTGTCCAGCTTCACCAAAATAACAGCGCTAGCAATACCAAGCTACCATTAGCACTGTAAACAAGCTGATGTCTTCAAGTTCAATCATCTACAATGGGAAAAATTGCCTTGAGGTTGCTTGCTCTGCATATACATATATATAAATGAAAATAATGGGGTTAAATGGGATTTTCCATGTTATTTGTTTTAACCGGATAATCTGCATCCTATCTAGATGATCACTTTTCATATTTTCCCACTATAATACGAGTTTTGCAAACTTTTCTGAGGTCATCTAGGAGCTGAGAAGCACACATTTTTTACTTAATCATACAGTATAACATAAAAGTAGAGATGAGAATGCAGAAACAGGAGCTGGTGATGAAGAACCCCTGTAAACAGTATATTTATGAAAATGAAAGCAAAAAATAGAATTTAATTTATAATCTCTCCCTCGAGGCTAATTCCAATCTGTGTTAAACACACGGCTAAGCTTCAGATAATCACGGCAATGATCCTGTGTATCATCTTTGCGGAACAATAATAGTCAATTCCACCAATGCGCTCTAGCCATTATTCTACTGTACGGTATTCTCAGTTGGTTCAAACCATAATGCATTTACTTTAAACCAAATGCCACAGCTATTCACCTACGGTCATTTAAAGTACAAATGTCAAACTCATGGTTGTATTGGAGTACAAAATATAGCCCACTAAAGTCGTTACGATACATTTACAGGAAAGCGGTGCCAGTCTGTCCTGCTGAACATTCTGCTCAGACGCATTTGTGGCTGCGATTCATTGAAATGTTCTGGTCACTACGCAACATGAGAAAAGGTCGGATGACTGCAGGGATGGTGTTCAACTTCACTGGCATGTCGACGCTCCTAAAATGGCGCCATTATCTCTCCTGCGTGGAAGCGTGTCCTTTAACATGCAAACGCATCCTTCCACCCCCCTGTGTCCACTCCTCCAGATGTACATCATCATCTTATTTTATCGAAATGAAAGGCACAAGAATATTTTCTCCTGACAAAAAGAAATGGATTTTAGAACGGTAATACTTCTCAGATTTGATTGACTCTGTCAGGGTGGTATAAATATAACAATATGTCAATCATACTGAGAGCCGTTTCTAATACTTCGACCCTCTTTGTTAAGCTAAATAGTGTAACTAATGCCTATAGATGGCAACAATCCATTCATTTTTTAATATGGCTTATCCTAATTATGGTCAATTATGAGCTGGAGTCTATCCCATCTGACTTTGGGCAAAAGGGCTCATACACCCTGGACTGGTTCACCAGCCAATGGAAGATCACGTTTTTGATGACAACTTCTTTAAGTTCCTTTTTATTAGTGGGCTCACAAATGACAGAAGGCCAAGCAAAAAGCTCAAGATAATATAAATCACCGAAATGAAAAGAACTGGAGTTTGAACGTACAGGGTTAGGCTGCAGCAGTCCTTTGAGGGTAACACTTTCCCAATAAAATCATGGTTTATAAGTTCAATTTCCATTATTTCAATGAATAAAAGTGAAAAATGAACATTTCCTCCCAAATGCATATTCAAATCAATCTAATAATCTTAGCCCTGCATGCATGGCAGAACGGAACACCTTGTTGGGAGCATGTTGACCCCATGGACTGTTCAATGAAGTAGTGGCAGTTGAAAATGAGTGGTCTGCTGATGCAAAACGTGCTAATCAAAACACAAATGAAAGAATGATTTTTGCCTGGAGAAAAAATAAATAAAAATCAATAAGATGTAATGTACCAGTCAATGCAGACCCCCATGTCCCCTCTTTTAATGACCCGCATCATTTGTCGTCGCCACCGTTTGGTCTCGGGATAAACCTGACATGAATCCATCCATCCATCCATCCCTTTTCTTTACCGCTTATCATCATTGGAAAAACTGCTGTCCATGCGAGGCATAATAATCAATGAATGCACCCCTTAGCTGTCAGCAGAGGCAAACTCTGTCTCAACTAGTTTGCTGTCTGAAGAAAGCCGACATGACATCAGCCGTGAGACCCTGAGCAGCAATTCAGGCTACGGCACAACTCCTCAGGACTGCATTATTCCTGAAGTAGTGAGGAGTTAAGAGTTTAGAACATTCCGAGATAGATTGTATCATCCCATTAAAAATAATACTTGAAAAATAGTAATTCAAGGCAGTCGAATGACCATCACAGTGATGACGAGCGATACCAGCACTCCGAGCTGTTCAGTTGACGTTTTTTTTTGTTGTTGCATGTAAAACATGACCAAGTGTCAGTTGCAGTTCAGCCTGCAGAGGTTAAGATACAATATTACTTGCCTGGTATTGGTAAAACGTACGATGTTCCGTATTTTCTGTAATCAGTTCAGTGTTTGTTATGTGAACTATACTAGACCCTGCAACTTAATATTTATACCCCCAGTAACAATTTCATAGAAGACACTAATGGGCGGATAAGAGCAAAATGCTTTTGCAGCTTCAACTTTGTAGGGAAATACTGTGTGTAACGTTTTAATTTGGAGAGAACTAATCCATTACAGAGCTATTTTGGTGATTTGGTTTGCAAAAGACTAGCAGAAGCTACCAATAGCTGACTTGGGCACAAGATCCTTCTTTTCGCCGGGATAAGCCTGTGCAAACAAATAAGTCCTTTATGCATTGAGCTTGTCAGATGGAAACCCAAAACACGATGTAGCGCGCCGTTGCACACTGTGCTCTATAATTGATTTAATGCAGTGTCTAAACACTGGCCGCCTTGCATCTGACAGTGTGCAGGTTAATGGCGAGACAACTAGGACTTTGCCTTTCCCCAAACTGTCAAGTGGTAATTGGCCAATAGTTTGTTTTAATAGTCTGCCACACACATGCCGTTAATGAATAATTGGCAGAGCATGAACAAGCAATACATATATGGATAACAAAGCATTTAGCTATAAATAAACATGGATTTGTCACCATGATGAAGATTAATTGACATTACAATATCTCTGTGTTGCAGGTAATTTCTCCATTAGGCAGAAAGGGATGCAAAGGGGAAGACCGTTGGAGAAACACTAAAATTAGACCATTCGACAATGTTTTCATCTAAGACAAAAAGCACAAACCAATTCAAGATGGTGAATTCTTCACAAGTTCACCGTCTGCAAATTTAAATGAACGGGACTCCCTCCATGACGAGGGGACGGCTGAACGGACTCCCTCTGGTCCTGAAAACAAGTTCGCGCCGGCCGAATTAAAACAACAGCAACGCCGCCTTCTCTTTTTTTTTTTTTTTTTTCTTTTTTTTTTAAATTTTGTTCCCAAGACATGATTCGCAGGGAGGCACCAATGGCCAGCAGGTGGGGTATGGTTAGCAGTGCCCTGCTTTGGTCTGCAGCCATTGTTTATTTGACCCATGTGGGTCAAGTCGGCGGAGACTGCTGGTTAATTGAGGGCGAAAAGGGCTTTGTGTGGCTGGCGATCTGTAGCCAAAATCAACCACCTTACGAGGCCATCCCGCAGCACATCAACAGCACCATTGTGGACCTTCGTATGAATGAAAACAAGCTTAAAAGTATTCAGTACTCTGCCCTCAGTCGCTTTGCCAACCTGACATACCTGAACCTGACCAAGAATGAAATATCCTACATAGAGGACGGGGCCTTTTCCGCTCAATTTAACTTACAAGTTCTTCAAATGGGCTTCAACAAGTTACGCAACCTAACAGAGGGGATCCTCAGGGGTCTTGGAAAGCTGCAGTACCTCTACCTCCAGGCAAACCTGATTGAGACTGTGACACCCAATGCCTTTTGGGAATGCCCCAACATCGAGAACATTGACTTGTCCATGAACCGAATCCAGCAGTTGGACGGCTCCACGTTCACTAGTCTGACTAAGCTAACCACCTGCGAGCTGTACACAAATCCTTTCAACTGCTCCTGTGAACTGCTTGGTTTTGTCAAGTGGCTCTCGATTTTCCCCAACAGGACAAACGAGCGGATGGTCTGCGACTCCCCGAGTGGCGTGTCTGGTTACAGTCTTCTGAGTCAGAACCCAAACAACCCCACGTATCGAAATGCTCTTCACATGCTCACTACTGTGTGCACCGATGACTACGTCACACCATTTTTTCCATTGCCATTGGAGCCCACAACACCCCCACCAGACTTCACCCTTTGTGGCCTAGAGGATTGTCCATCAGGGACAGAGCCAGAGGACGTCATTACCCACAACATCAGTACAACCATCAATGAAGTGGAAGCAAACCCACTAATGAAACTGAAGCAAGTGTCCAATACAGGCGCCAGCATCACGGTTCAGATTCCTCATCCTTACAAAAAGATGTACATCCTAGTTCTGTACAACAACAGCTTTTTTACACTTATCCAAACCCTTAAAGAAATCAAGGAGGACATTGAGCTTAAGAACCTCAAACCTCACACAAACTACACATATTGCGTTGCTTCCCTTCGCAACTCCCTGAAGCGCAACCACACTTGTCTGACCATCACCACCGGACCCTGGAAGGGGAAATCGAAGGACACAAACAACGCAACTGCCACTCATTACATCATGACCATCTTGGGCTGCCTTTTCAGCATGGTCATCTTTCTTGGGGTGGTTTATTACTGCTTGCGACGGAAGCGCCAGCAAGACGAAAAGCACAAAAAGGCAGGGAGCCTGAAGAAAAACATAATGGAACTGAAATATGGACAAGAACTGGAGGGTGGGACAATTTCTCGCATGTCCCAGAAACAGCTGCTGACTGGGGAGAGCATGGCGCGTATGCCCTACCTACCGCCTGCGAGTGAAATGGATCAGTACAAATTTAAAGAAATAAGCGATACTCCTAAAATGATGAAGGGAAGTTACATGGAGGTGCGAAGTCTGGACCACCATGAACGCAGGGAGTGTGACATGGGAATAGCAGGGAACAGCCAGGGCTCCGTGGCTGAGATTTCTACCATTGCAAAGGAGGTTGATAAAGTCAATCAGATCATTAACAACTGTATCGACGCTCTCAAGACAGACTCCACTTCTTATCAAGGGGTAAGATCTGGAGCAGTGTCCAATGCAGAGCCCCAGCTGGTGCTCATATCGGAGCAGCCACAGAATAAATCAGGCCTCCTGTCCCCTCCGTACAAGGACAGTTACCACCATTCCCTGCAGAGACATCGGTCCTCTGACGTCTCGCCAAAAAGGCCCAGCACCGCCTCAGGAATGCGAAGCCCCCGGCCTTACCGTACCGAATCCAGATACATTGAGAAAACCTCCCCAACGGGGGACAGCATCCTCACGGTGACGCCCGCCGCCGCCATCCTGAGGGCCGAGGCCGAGAAGATCCGTCAGTACGGCGACCACCGCCACTCCTATCCCGACACTCAGATCGAGGAGCTGGAGGGACCCGACGGCATCAGGTCGCCCATGCTGGAGCCTCTTTCGCACTCCCGCTCCAGAGACTTGGCTTATTCCCAGCTGCCGGCTCAGTACCACAACCTGAGCTACTCTTCTAGTCCAGAGTACTACTGCAAACCTTCACACAACATCTGGGAGCGGTTCAAACTCCACCGAAAGCGTCACAAAGATGACGAATACATGGCGGCTGGCCACGCGCTCCGCAAGAAGGTGCAGTTTGCAAAAGATGAGGACCTGCATGATATTTTGGACTACTGGAAAGGCGTGTCAGCCCAGCATAAATCATAACCTCCTTAGATCTTTTTTTTTTTTTTTTTTTTTTTTTAATAAATGGACCACACCTTACAGAAATGACTTTCGATCTTTCGTGGATTGTTTCATGCTCAAAATCACATATGTATCACATTCTCTTTTGACTGTGAGGGGGAAATGGGATTGTTTAATATTTGTCATATTGTGTAAAGAATTCACAGAGTGGGCAAATTTTAATCTATTCATGAGAAAATATATTGCTAAATAATTATATATATATGTTACAATGGATTGTCGGTTTTTGGGTATCGCATGGCCAAGTCCTGTGAAAGTGGATTTGCTGTTGTGTAAAATGAAACTACTCTATGAAATTATGTTTACTGGAACCTCAATATTTTGTTGATCTGGACTCTTTTTTTTTTTTTTTTTCAAACCCTGCATATATTTCGATTATATCCTACATAAACTATGTACAGATTCAGTCGTTTTTATTTATACGCTGTTTTGGTGGGATATATTTGATGAATCAGGTTTAAAGTCGTACAGCTAAGTCTGTAAGTAAAGATAAGCATGCCCCTATTAATAACATCCAAACTTTTTTTAAATATTTTTGTTTTCTTTGAGACTTTTACAAGTATTTATACAGTTCTTTTTTTCTTCTTCTATATATCAGTCTTAAGCCGTTTCATGTACGAAGGTCTCATTCATCAGGCATTTCTATTTTTATGACCAAAGTAGAAAAACTGTTTACAATATTCCTGCACGGTCTGGGAATGGTATGCGCATTTTTTTTTTTTTTTTTTTTTTTTTTATTTGCAATGAGTTGCTCCTGGAAATAACATATTGAGGTAGAGGGAAATCAAATTGAAGCGTACACTTTTGGAAGACGAAATGATCATATTTGAAGAGGAAGCTGAAGGACTGCGAAAGCATTTCCCTGCTACAGCGAACCTGATGGATGAATGTAACATACAGAAACTCTGACGTGTCTATGGCAGCTTTTATGTATATTTTACAGGAAGTATTTATTCATAGCGATGAAGAAATGTTTTGATTTCCTTGCTTCCGGTGTACTATAATGATCTGACGTGACGAACACGGGGAAAAGTAAGTTTGTTACTCCAATGGGCCTTGTTGCTTGCTGAGAGGTTTCGTCTTCATTTGATTAAACCGCAAGACTGTTTTGTGTTTTTGTATATTTGCGGATGTTAGTTACCCCGATGGACGACGAAGAACACGCTACAGTCAACACTTGAGAATGTGAAGAAAAGAAAAAAAAAAAAAACAGACTCCTCTGACTTACTGGCTGTGAATTTGTATATTATGAATTTTTGGCAGTAAATTTGAAAACTTAACACGTCAAAAGGATGTTTACAGAGCTCACTCCACACGGGCTCATGGGGGTGGGATTCATTGTATATTTATGAATGAGCGATACATACATGAATGTCCGCTTGGTGACACAATAGTTTAGTTTAGCTTCACATAACTCCATGGCCGCAGGAAAAAAATAAAAAAATTGGTGATGTGCATCATTATGACTCATATTTTCAACCAACTAGGTCATTTTGGACAGCCTTGTTTTAAAGTTGTCGTCTTTATAAATTAATTAAAAGGTCTCTCCATTTGTAAGTATGTGAAATTAATCAAGTATTACTTAGTTGTGAGAGTGCATATATGTTTAGAGAAAATCAATACTTTGGGATTACTGAGCAAAGGGATGAAGAGTTTAATCTGTGTTTTGGATTACCGCTCCAATCAATGACTCTGCTTGACATATTCTCTTAAATGTTTGTGTGTGCTTTATCCATTCATGTGAAATGAACCATCCATGAGCCCAACGTGGTTGTGTTACGTAAGCACCTCGTGACACGTTTAGCCTGACTTAATATTTCAACCGCCTTAAGAATTTTTTAGATATCTTGTGTACAACTGTAAATTTCCTTTGTTTAATTTCCAGCATTGATACTGTTTGATGACACAACAATTTTTTTTATTATTATTATTTTTTATTTAAAAAAAAATCTTTTCAGTATACAACGAGAGCTACAGGAGATTTCTAGTTCATTTAGCTACTTAGCAATGTGTTTTTCTACTGCATATTGTAGCACTTGTGTATGATAACGAGTTTAAAGTGGTGACAAAAATCTTTAGAAAGATCAACAGTTGTTCAAGTGCATCAAAAACAAACAAGAGCACAAAAAATGTGTTTGGTTGTTTTCTTTTCTTTTCTTTTTTTCCTTAAAACTATGTAATCTGCTTTCAGACAAAGTACTGTGAAATAAAGTTAAGGGTGCACAGTAAGGCTCAGCATCATTTTTATTAGAAGTCCAAATAGCCACTAGTTACGTTCCATTTAAGTACAGTGGGAATACTGGAGTTTCTTTGGCTTTGCGTGACACACTTTACGGTGCAAAAGAAGGAGCGGCTCACATTACTAGCATAAAGACTCCGGCCTCAGCACGTGCGTCAACACTTAATAATACATTTTTACAGTAGCTAATTGGGCGTGTTTTCAGAATTTAAAACAGTTCCCAGGTGTCTTAAAAACACACCTGTTACATTATTTCGTTAAAAGAATCATAGAACACATTGCACACCCTATTTCCTGTCTCACTGAAATTAGCCTTTGCCATACACTGCTGGGTCAATAGCAAGTCCAGCTTCTGTTACCATGACAACTAGGGGCTTCTCCTTGCAGGAACAAAGTCCAGAATGTGAGGGGATAAAAAAAAAAGTGGGAGTGAAGCTTGTATGTGCCCCGTATTGACGCTAAAGCTAATATGTGCATTCAACAAAATGCAATGCAGCTCAGCTTACCTTTCGGCTTTGACATGACAGCAGTGGCATCCTACAGATGGGGAATGTGGGTGTTTATGTCCAATAGTGTTTCAAAGGGCGTAATCAAGTGGCCGGAATCCTGTCCCTTGAAAATGTCTCTGGATCTTCACCCAACCTAGCTGATCATGTCATGGGCAGAGAAACTGGGTGTGAGGAGCGAAGGGGTATTATGTAAATTGCGAAGGGGTATTATGTAAATTGTAAATTGCTGACTCGCAGACACATTATTAGAAAAAGGTAACCACAGACCCAACTATTAGTATACAGGTTACGAAAAGATCAAATTTTCTGCAATATGCTCCCATTAACTTCTTTTATGAACGTTTTTTTTTTTTTTTTTTTTTTAAAGGAATATTATTGTCACCATACCTCAAGGTATATTTGTTAGCAGGAGCATGCAAAAACTGCATAACCGAATTAATGAAGCGTTTTGGTGCTTCAGCCATGGAAGAAGGCATAAGACTCTGGCTCAGTGAAATACATTCAGTGTATACTACAAGCAGAGGTTTTGTGTATTTCTGGAGGGCATTGTGTAAGAAATTCATCTTGAGAAAAAAAAAACGAAAACGCAAAAGAAGGTTTACTTGTAAAGCCTCTGCTTGCTGGAAGCACATAAATAAATATCCACAGTAGGTTGTTGCTCATTAGCCGAGTCAAGAAAAGTTCCTCCTTTTTTTTTTTTTTTGTCAATGTCGCTTGAAAGGCCGTACGCCTCTTGATTTATTTTGTTGCTTTCTTTCCGAGTTCCCCGACAGCCCAAATTACTTTATCTATTTCCTCCAATGCCAGTTAGACGCTGGAGGCTAAATGCAGTCACAACACACCTGCCGCACACTGTGCAGTGCCACGCTCCCTGGCAAATTATCATTGTGCCCCCTCAAAAAATAAAAAAATACAATGAGTTCCCGGAATAATAATAAGCACATTGCTTCATTTTGCAGCTCATATAAATGCTCATTTTACATACAAAAAAAAATAATTTTAGGCCAGGATTCTCAAGGCATACGAGATCCCAAAAGGTGTCCCTGAGCAAGTCACTTCAATTTACATATACAGCGGTGCCTTGAGATACGAGTTTAATTCCTTCCGTGACCACACTTTAAATTAAATGGTCATATCTCAAATCATATTTCCCTGTTGAAATGAATAGAAATGCCATTCTAATCCGTTGCATCCTCCCCGACAAAATGGTGGGGTTTTTTTCCAATGAGGAAAATAGCACTCTAGAATGGTCTACTTATGTTATAACATATAGTTATAACAAACACAATGTTAAGAATTAAACAGTTTTTGCATCATAATTAATTCAAATGCAGCTTCTTCTGGTGTGTGTGACTTAGCCAGCAGGGAGCAGTATAATAGAGACAAAAACGAAGAAGAGTTTCACAACTACTGTAAGTCAAGAAATAAAAAGAATACCCTCCAGCGTACATGCCTGGTGACACGAGCTGATAAGTTGTCCCTGCCGCCTCTCATTATGCCTGCGTACCGCTGGCTTTGCCGTACATGTCGGTTTGCCCGCCCCTTCAGACGCAGTATTTAGAGACGCAAAATCAGTCATCGCAAACCGTCTTAAGGTTTGATGAATCACTTTGCCGAGGCTGAATTATTTGCATATATATTTGCATATATTCCTCCCAGAAAACAAAATATGTACTGGGCGGCAATATTGTCCAATTGTATTGTCCAATTTACTGTTTGCACCCGTTTGTGCATTTGCAAACCTTTAATAATCGGGTCCAATATGTTCCCTTTGCTGGGAAGAACAAATGCATGAAATGATGATGTGAAATCATCATATCACATATGGTGCTGCAGGATAGAGGCTCCATCGTGCAAAGACTGCAGAGCACTAGTCACTGTAACTTATCCCAGGGGGATTGTACTCTTATGTTGATCCAGGATAAACACCTGAAAATCTACAGTACAAGAAAATAATAAAATGGAAAGCAAATGTGGCGGCACCGTGGCCGACTGGTTAGAGCGTCAGCCTCACAGTTCTGAGGACCCGGGTTCAATCCCCGGCCCCGCCTGTGTGGAGTTGGCATGTTCTCCCCGTGCCTGCGTGGGTTTTCTCCGGGCACTCCGGTTTCCTCCAACATCCCAAAAACATGCATGAATTGGAGACACTAAATTGCCCGTAGGTGTGAATGTGAGTGGCCATGGTTGTTTGTTTGTATGTGCCCTGCAATTGGCTGGCAACCAGTTCAGGGTGTACCCCGCCTCCTGCCCGATGACAGCTGGGATAGGCTCCAGCACGCCCGCGACCCTAGTGAGGAGAAGCGGCTCAGAAAATGGATGGATGGATGGATGGATGGAAAGCAAATGTTTTTTTTTTCCTCGACAGAGCTCATTTCCACCCCCAAAAGCACGACACCTAGAGGTTTCTTGTCTGCATTTTACTTCTTTTTTTTGCCACTATGGATTGATTTTGAATAAAACAAAATGACACGTGGTTGGGGATGTCAAAAGGTCTAATGAGTGTGATGACTTCCAGCTGTCCAACAGCCTGCTCTTCAAACTTTTGAGGGCTGTTTCACGCTACCACAGCAAGAACCCGATTGATTTTGAATTACATCTGCTAATGGTGGTCTGCGGGAGTTGAAGGTCAAATTGGGGCTCGATGGGGGGGAGTTTTCACCCCCCTCAGACAATTTCAGCAGGTCTTCGGGAACTGTTTACCCTATCTATTTTGAGTTAGTACAACTGAAGTCAAAGCTTATAAACAGTAAATGTTGCCGTTCACGAACATTTGGTTTTTGTTCCAGTCCTCTTTTTTTCAAGCTAAGCGACCTTAGCTTTCATTATGATTTAACATTAACTTTCGAGGATTGCTTCTCCTAGGCATCAAATGATTTGGAATAATATCTGTCATCGCGGGCCACATTGTAGTTACAATTTCCCTCAGAGGGCCGTTATGACAGTGAAACCATATATGAATCGCTTCATCATATTCTTACATATTCACAACAAATTGAGGGATAACTAGTTTGAAATCAGAAGACAAGGATAAAGGTTTGTTCAACTATTGTTCAAATTACTGTAAAAAGGGGTTTGGTAAAAGGAAAATGCAATATCTCAACATTATTGTTTATTAAATATGACCATTTAGAATTTTGGTCCAGATTTTGGCTGGACTCATGGAAGGTGATGCACACGATGCACTTTCGCAGGCCACATAAAATGACACGGGCGGGCCGCATCTGGCCCCCGAACCTTGAGTTTGAAACTACAGACAGTTGTTTGAAAATGGCTCTGGATCTTCCGCCAGCCGAGCTGGTCATGTCATGGGCAGAGAAACTTCTTGTGCGGGCACTTATTACGTAAATTAACCCCGGTCGAAAGCCACAGGCAGGAGATAAAAGATTTACTTGTTTGTTTAATTTCACACTTGATGATTGTGCAGCCACTCCGAGACCCGACTGTTTGTATACAAGCCATTAAAGAGGCGGACAGACATAATTTCCAACCCATCTTTCACCTTTGAAGGGAATGGTTCGTTGTGCTATTCATTTGAAATCAAAATATCAAAGACAATACGACTAAGAAGGTCACATTAGCGCATTTATCCATTCATGACTCTAAACCGAAACAATTTTTTTAACTGACCTTTCAAAAGTGGGGGCTTCAGCATTAGACTCCTATTGATTTTGAAAGATGTCCAACACACGATGGCCGGGCTCGTACTTTGCCTACCACCATTTGAACTTATTTGAAGGGCATCTGCGCTCGAGGTTGGCACCAAACCAAATTTCCTCACTTTTGCCTGGCGGATAGCCTGCGATTTCCCTGCACATTGTCTTGTTTTCTGGTGCACGCTAATCCCACCCCACCGAAGTCAAATACTGCCATTACTCCTTTTAAAAAGGGAAGACAATTTCACATGAACATTTTATCTCCTGTCGGCAATCGGCCAGGAGGAAAGTGAAGAGCGATTAAGCCTTGGTCGAGCGGCGCCATCAGAATCAACAGATTGTGAAAAACTTCCATTTTTTTATTTTTAAGAATAGCTGCAGAATGGGCTAAGGCACCATTTGGGGTCTTGAGCGTGGTAGCGTGCTTCTGGTAAATGTAGCTGACAGTAATACCGATTGTACATGCAGCATGATTCATGTGTACCTCTCAGTTGGCTTCATAATGACATGAGTGATGTGCTTACTGCAGTGGCATGTCCCTCAAGATGGAGCGTTACTAAGAAATCCATCACGATCCTATAGCGAGGATGGAGTAGGGGTTTTTTTTAGGGGGAGGGGGTGATGTACGAGCGCCTCCATGTTGGCGGCCTGAAAGCCTCCGCTCTCGTTAAAGGAGATTTATGCTGACGGACGATTGTGACGAGCACAAACAGACCAGACCTGCTCGTTTTATATACGCTGCTGTGATCAAGCCCATTCCCCTCCAGAACTGGTCAGGAGCTCCGCTCGACACCAAAGAAGAGGAAGAAATGCTGAGCACAGAGCATATCAGGGCGGGACACACCTGATTGGCTCATTTGGGGAATGAAAGCCTGCAGAGCAGAAACAGAAGAGGGGGAAAATGTGCCCACGCAGGTTCATGTGACTTTTGTTCCTCGGTGATAATAAGGAAGCCTCACATTGGAGAGCCCAAACAAGAGCGCTTCCCATTCTGGCGAGATAAAAAGCTTTTAGCCTTTAATTATTTCACCCCACACACCTCGCTTTTATGAATTTGCTTAACATTCAGAGACGAGGGAGCTCTTGAACGCGGCAACAAAAGGGCAGTTCATTTCCTGTCGGCACATTTAAAATAGCATCTCATTATTGGATTCGGCTTATTAATAGTCAGTGTGCAAGTCTTTTGCGACAACACGGAATGAAACCATTAACCAACCCTTGTTTATCGCCATTGTTTTCTGCAATAGTTTCTTTTTGCCAGAGTGAGAATCTAACTTGTTTTGAAAGATAGCTGATGCAAGATGACTGGGAAATGGAGGATGAAGCCAAAATAAGAGTAAAGGTAAAATGTACATCTAGATTTATACTGCGCTTTTTCAAAGGACCCAAGGAAGCTTAAAAATAACTCATGGGGCAATTAAAATATATGCACTGTAGGAGTCGAGCGCACCTTTTACACGCTCACATTTTAAAAAATAGTTAAGATGTAAAAAATCTGTACCCAGCTTAAGGCTGCCTTTGAATAGCCGTGTTGCATTTATCAGCTGCCGAGTCCTCCACCACCAAAAATATTAATGACAATAATTGAAGACAGTTTTTCAGTAATTGCTACGAGGGAAAAAAACAATATGACCTTCTCACTGTTTAAATGTGTGCAACTTTTCATCGAGTGCAAAAAGGCATTATTCACCCACAAACATACAGTCCACCCACGCGGGTGTTTTCACTTATTTGGAGTGATTATACCTGAGGACGGTGTGGGTGGGAATGCGCTGCACTTGATTGATACGTTCCCCTTTTTAGTTGTGTATCGTCGGCTACACGGGGGGGGGGGGGGGGGGGGGGTGTTTGTTCTTATTATTTCATGGCTAATGTACATCACAACGGTTTGGTCTGAAGCTTTATGAGTTATAGTTGGTATTGCAGATGGTGACTCATGAAAGCGCGATGAAAAGTGACTGCGTAGGGACAAAAAAAAAATATTTTTCATCAGGATGACACTTTGAGGTTTGAAATTGCTCAGATTGGCGGCAATTTAGAACACCAAAATCATTTTGCACAACCTCTGAATACTTGACACTTTGGTAAATGAGTTTATCTTTTGAGAGAACAATTGCGACGGAAGGAAACGCACTCACGCTGTTCTCTCAATGAAAGCGTTCATCAGACGGTAAATAGCAACAAGTGCACAGGAATAAGGACGCTAATGAACGTCAATGGAACATCTGCACAGCCGAGCAAAACCATGCACAACATGTGTTGAGGATGATTTAAATAGTCGCGTTCATTTCCCATCTTCATGGGTGAAACGCTCGTTTGGAGGTTGGTCCCAGCATGCATTGGGCAGAGGGCCCAGGTGAGCAGATTGTTTCGTTTTATTGTTTGTAATGTGGTTTTGTTTTAATTGTTTTATCTGGAAGTTTTATCTCAATTTATCTCCAGCACATTAAGAGGTGGTTGTATTTTAAAGTGCTTTTGAATAAAGTTAAGTCTAAAACCTTTTGTCAGATGTTTTTGTGTATGTGCCTTGTCCCCTTTATATAGCCTCACAATTGTGCGTTGCGATCTCTTTCTGAAACTTTTATTTGTATTTTTATGCGAGATATTTATACTATGAATCCTCTTCTATTTCTGATTCTTATTTTCTTATTCTTATTTACATGTCTTTGACAGCAGTCATTTTGAAAAGTAGTTGCGTTTTGGGTTTTTTTCCAGAAAGAAAGAAAAAAAAAAATCAATCAATCCATCAAAATAAATCCAGGAGATGATCGTTTCTCAAACTTATGTTCAAAATGGCCACAAGCTTTTGCGCTTGCCCACAGCTCATCAAGGAAAAAGAGGCACGGAGTGAGATTCGTTAACATTTTGCCTACACAGCCGACAGTCAAGGGAGGCCAAAATATACTACAAACTAAACTGAGTCTGCAAAGCTGCACAGACAATGAGGCCAAAAAGCTCACTGAGCAGGATCACCACGTTCAAAGACCGAAAGGTTAGAAAATGTGACACATTTAAACAACTAACCTTCAAATAAAAGTCTAATGAGTGTGATTTTTGTTGTTGTTTTTTTTGATGACAAACAAACTTGTACCCCACTGGTTGCATTTTGACGAGGCAATTCTTTAATAGTGGTGTTTTGTAGATGAGCAGATTCAGACACTAAGCAACCAACTATGCAGCTTATTATTGGATATATTATGGACTCGGTATCGGGCCAATACTCAAAATCTAGTGAGTCCACTCTGACTCGCGTGCAAGAAAAAATATGATCAGGACATCCTTATAAACCAATCCTCAGAATTAAAGAAAAAAGAAAAAGAAAAAAAAAAGGTGTTTCATGTTTATTATTATTTATTGGCCCAACAGCACAGTGACTAATTTCACATTTCAGGATACAGTAATTGTAAAACATCACAACAGTCATTAATATAGAAGTACAAGACATTTGTCTCGTCTTCTGGAACAATCACTGAAAACACGACTTGATAGAGCACTTTTTCATTGGTTATTGGTTTGCAGATGTATGGCATGTTGTCAATATATAGAGATGACAACTCAGATTCACATCTTATTAAAATGTCATGAATATGATGTCAAATATGTGACTGCGAGGGATGCCATATATTTTGATATGTATATTTCGTCCCATCCTGACTAAATAGCGCTGACATGCAGTTTTTACCAGCAGTGTAGAGAAGTATGTAGGATTTTGGGATCAATGTGTGGACTTGGCAGCAGTTTAACCAAAGCAGGTGGCTACATTTGGCTCCTATTCACACAATTTCTACATTTGCAAGACAGGTGAAAAGAACTTTTCCAATTAGAAGACTAAGAACAGTCTCACAGAGCAACGGGCCTCCAGCTGCACAGAAAATGAGACTCATCAGATCAAAGGAAGAATGTATTAGTATGCATTGCGACTCGAAATTGGGCCTCGTTCATTTTGTACCGCTGGCACACCTCGAGATCGCGATTCATCCGAAATGAGCTTGTAGGTGGCTGTGCATTCATTTCGGAATGAAGAAACGAATAAATGTGGACGCATCAGTGCCCCACAAAAACAACAACAAGCCTGTGCTGGAACTGCTAGCAATTCATTACACGGTTGAGAGATTCATGCTCATTTCATTGTCTTTAAATGTCAATTAGGTACCCTTTTCCGATGGCTACAAAGGTAGGCACAACTGCACCGTCCAATGAGATCTAATGTACATTTAAAAAAAGGGGAAAAAAAACTGCCGTTGCTCTGACAATAATGGTGGTGTATTGAGTTAAAACTTTTGCTGTTAATTGTAGTTTGCAGGGGCTTCCCCTGCAACATGCAGAGCTGTTCCTAATATTGTGGTGAACCTATGAACCCTGCCATTAACATTTAATCTTCTGTTCTGCTTGGGAGCTAAAGGTGAAGTTTAGTGAGCTTTTAAAAGACTAAAAAAAAAAAGATTAGGGGAAGAAAAAAGAAGTTCCTAAATGGAGTGAGTCACACTGAAATGATAATATTGCCTTCTCACTATACGTAAATGCAATTTCAAATGCACTGAAAACACAGCATAAAGTTAATGACAGAAAAACAAAAAAGCCATGCTATGGAGAACAATAACATTAAGTGCATGTGTATGTCTGACTATCTGCCTTTTTCTTAATTAAAAACGTCCAGGTTTTGTGTGTGGACATTTATATAAAGTCACACGGGGGCGCTTGTGTTGTTAACAAGCTGTTTAATGCACACTGCTGCTGCTAATTCGCCACAAAAATCCTCACTGACAAGCTCGTCAACCAACGCCGCAATTTATATTTTACATTACCTTGGTCGTGACGAGCTCGCCCTCATGTTGGTAAATTGCATCACCTGGTAAGTTAGTGAGCACGCTCAAGACGCTATTTGCCTCCATTAATTTTTAACCATGTTTGGGAAATTGGAAGGGTCTAATTTCATGCCCCACCGGGCTCGCAGGTTTATAGCTTGCAAACAATCACATGAGGGGGAGGGGACCTGAGCGAATCGTTAGTATGGTTTCAACTTCTGCTTTTTACTTAAAGTCCTTCTGAAGCAATGGAACGATGCCAGGCATTTGCTACACTTGAACAACAGTTGCACAAAAGATTTTTGGATCGTATCTGGACGATATTCAGACGTGCCAAGAAAAGACTCCAAAAGTTCAGTAATAACATTAACAACATCAGAAATACAGTATTAATGCAATCATGTTGATGCAGCGCCAACAAGTGGAAACAAATGCTGCTCGCGGCCTAGCTATCAGCTCAATCAAAGCAGGTTTGCCAACAACCATTAAGCTTAATTGCGCAAGAGACACTAACAATATCACCATTAACAAACAAAAGGACAAATAAAGCTGAAAAGCTAACCATTTCAGACAGTAAATGCAACATTGTCAGTTAGCTAGGTAGTGTGCTCGTTAGCAAATTAGCAGGGAAACAAACTAGGTTACCAAAACATCCTTACATTTTCTATACCGCTTATTCTAGTCAGGGTCGCCAGACAGTCCCGGGTACATTTTGACACATGCAAGCATTTACACTCACAACTGAGCTGCCAGCACGATCAGTGACTTTGTACCAAACAAAGTTTGGAAAGCTGAAAAGGACGTATCAAAATAAGCATCACAACCATTTGTGCTAACGAGTCCAACCGCAATTAGCAAAGGACATATAATGTCAATCGTGGCCAAAAGCCTTATGTGATGGAACGTTATAATCATATCAGAGCTTTTAGTTGGCTGCAATCGAATGTAGGGAGGAGGAATTAGTTAATCGGGGTTGTGTAATTGGTGCTGGTGCCCCTAATTAGGTATGCACTTCTTCAAATGATACGACATGATAATTTATTGCATATTATTTTGCAGGTCCCACAACTAGGGGTCCGTGGGGCCCAGTTTGAGAGCCACTGGACTACGCCGTTACGTTGCCGCCGTAGGAACGAAACTCTGTCCTAAACCCCTACGGTCAATATAATACTCAATAATAATATACTCTCCAGGTGTTTGCGACGTTTACAATTAGAGTTATTCCATACCTCGATCACCAACCATCATCAGTCGGGATCAAGCAGAAGACGAGCTACTTGAGGATGACAACAGCCATATAGCCGAGCAGATCCGTGACGAGTCACCGTGGTCTGTGCTTCGTCCGGTAAAATAATGACCATGTCGTCATGAATCATCTGGCTTCAATGCTTTCTGCTGAACACACGACGACCGACGGCGAAGCCTAATTTACACGCTTGTCAGATTCTTCTCAACTCTCTGCGCTGATGGCTTTTGAGACACCAAAGAGCGGTTTCCAGAAATGGACACCAGCATAAATTATCTTTTCATAACCTTACTGATCATATTGGGAGAAGAATAAGGTGGGTTTGCCAGAGTGAGTATTTGTGCCCCCAAGTATTGAACCTATTTGACCCGTTAGAACCGCTGTATTTCTTGCTCGTGTCAAAGTAAGCCAAACACGTCTGAATTGCCTTATGTAACAAGTCATGTTTTTGTTTTGTTTTGTTTTGTTTTGTTGGATCACTCTTTCAATTTGCAGACAAAATTGTAACATCATTATCTCGGAAGCCCAATAGCTTTCTGACTCATGATGAGCAGGGAGTCTTCAATGAAGTATTTCGCTGTCAATTTGATTTTTTTTTTTTTGCCCTCAAAAATGTTGCACCCGGGGTGAGAAAGCTTGTGAGAAACAGTCAACAATATGTTATTCATTCACAAAAGGTTGCACATCAGACAATCCGGGCGTGTGTGTGTGTGTGCGTGTCACGCATTCGCAGCCATTGTAGCATTTGCCACAGGGAAAATGATCCACAATAAATTTCATCTCATTTTTTAATTACACAAGTCATTTGAAGGCTACCAAAACGATGTTGACAACGCGAACAGACAAGACAGACACACAGCTGGCCCACTTTTTTTCGAGATCCGTGACATTTCCATCTCCCCCACCACCACCCCATGAAAACCATTTAATATTACATCACCAAAAGCACAGCAGCATTAATTTGTGCTGAAACTCTGTTCTAAAAATCCCCATTTCAACTCTGATGCGCCCGCTGAAAGCTCTCTCACCTCTACCGGTGTTTACGCAACCAACCGACAACCCACCACCAAGCCACTGGAGCCCGTTTGTTTTAACCTGGTCACTGTTACAGCGGAAAACAACTGCTCTCCCTACAGAAAGAGAAATCAAGCCTGGACTTTATTTGGGGCGAGCAATTCTCCCAAGAATACTTGTGACCTACTGCTGGTAGCAAGTTCCAATTCTAGACTTTCGGGCTCATTGCAGCCATCTATCCACAGCCCCTTTACCTAACGTCAAAAAAGGTCTCGGTGGAGTCGTGTGGACGACTTCAGTGTGCCCGCTGCGTTGAGGTAACCCGTCTGTGTAGTTGACCGCAGCACGGACATGGACAGGCTTGTGAGACCTAAATCTGTTTTTTTTTTAGCTACATCAAGGATCCGTCCATCCAACCATTTTCTTTAGTGCTAATCTTGTTCTGGGCTGTGGAGAGCTACAGTATCGTCTATCGCAGCTGACTTCGGGCGAAAGGCGGATGACATCTTGGACTGGTTGCCAGTCAATCACAGGGCACTGATGCGGACAACCCTTTGCATTCATATCCACAGCTTCACGCACAAAAACCCCACGTGACAACCAAATTTGGGCGCATCAAGATGGTCAGCCCACTGTATGTTCTAAATATCGTCCTCTCCATTAACGTCGGGGTGAATATCCGTCTCCGTGAATGCGTGCCGACGGTTTCACGAGCTTCGTTGAACACACACCGATGAGCTGCTTTACTCGGCCGCCTCCGTCTTCACTTTAAAGAGAGAGGATCCCTCTGTATGTGTGTGTCTTACGTTTATAGGCCAATAGCGCTATTAGCTGAGCTGTCAGTGGTCATATTTCAGCCTGCGTTCCCACCCCTCTTTTCCCGGTGACGCCATAAAGTGCCGATTGAATGATGAGCTCGCCTTTCTGCCTCCTCATTTTGATCATGGATTTCTGTGATCATATATCACAGCGTTTGGTGAGTGAGTAACGGTCAGCCTGGCGGCTTCGGAGGAGACGACAACGCTTGCGTCCCGTGTGAGCTCACGCACGAACGAGATGGTGTTAGCATGAGCGAGATGTTTTGTCGCTGAATGTCGGTTTACACCAGAGGCTGTGGATTTCAAACATTTTCACTGACGTCAAATCTGTGCATGCTAACTGGAGAGCGAGTGGCAGGGAGACTGGCGGTCCCTCAGCTCCAGAGCATTAATGCAAAGCAGCCCGGACCCCTTTTCCCACTCTGGTAAATGGAGCCTGGTTAGATTAGCGGAAGCCCACAACTCAGCCGTGACATATTTACTTTGTTCATTCCGCTAACTAATAAGTTGAATGTAAAAGGATTGGGGGCCGTGCTCACTGATTGAGTGTTATTAAACTCCCAGCCCCAGTCTTTCTGCCCCCCTCCCGCCTGCAGACTGTTAAACAGGACCCCTACTTCGCCCTCCTACGACTGCCCACCACCACTCCTGCCACAGCGTCTGCTCTACTCATTTTGCCGGTTTGCTATCGATATCGATCGGTTCTTGATATTCCCCAAAGCTGGCGAGCCTGTGGAACTCGCCACTTTAAGTTATTGCTCACCCACTTGCCAATTACCGCCGGATGGAGAGAGGCGCTCCGTCTTAATGAAAGCAGAAAGGCTCGGGAGTTGAACGGCTTGTTGCAAATATAAACGCGCCGTGCTGGGGAAGTTGAAGACGGGAATTTGTGTGCGATTGCATGTAGCCCCTGCAGGAGAAGGAATTAAAGTGGACGGAAACGTGTGAAATGTGAGGAAATGCTCATCTAATTCGATGTTAAAGCTGGAGGCGTTTGTTCATGGGTGATAGTCAAAAGTACACGTAATTCATAAGACAGTTGTATTTCATTACTGGAACCTCGTTATTTTGTTATGGTCCGTATACACAGCGCTTAAATCATGGGTGGACAAACTGTCGTGCTCAAGGGCCACTTCAGATTTTTAAAATGGACAGTTGTAAGTCATTCAAGTCAAGTTTGATGTAAAACTAACAAAACAAAAATGAAGAGAATTACATTAAAGCAAACACATAGCTTCGTTTTGCAAAGGTCTGCTCGCTTCATGCTTACACATAATGCCAAACGCTATGGAGGGGCTAATGATTAGAATCAATGTCGAGGTACTCACCTTTAAATTAACAAATGTGCGAACACATTCGGTGCAGCAACATATCCAGAAAGATGATTCAAAAATAATAAAAAAGGAAGGCCAAAGTGCAAACAACGAAAGCAGAATGTATATTTACCGGACAAATGGAATAGGATGATTCTGTGTCTGTATTATATTTGAATGAAATTGAGTTAATATTCAATAATAAAAAAAAGAAATGTGTTTTTGAAAAATATTTGATTGTATTTATAAAAAGCATGATACTTAAGTAAAAATTGCTCCATGATCAAATAAAGTTCATGTTTTGGAACAATATTTGATTCAAATGAAATATATTTTCATTAACTTTGCATGACGTACTGGCATTATCAAGTATCATTATTCGGTATCGGCAAGTACTCGAATGTAAGTACTAGCACTAGTACTGAGTCTAAAAAAAAGTGGCATCGGTGCACCTTTACATATGGATCTGAAACTTTTTGTCTTGGTAGATGACGTACACTTTGACAAAGTTTTGGAGAGAATCATCCTAATTAAGTTGTGACTTTCGGCAGTTTTGTTTGGCACAATTTGTACGCCAGATGCCTTCCTGACGGAACCATCCATTTTTTATTTTTATTTTATTTTCTTTTTTTAATCCGGGCCTGGGACCAGCAGTGGCTGGGTATTGGCACACTGGCTGGGAATCGAACCCACAATGCCTGCACGCAAGGAAGAAACATGTCCTACTATACTGCCAGTGCAAAATCCTCCTAAATAATTAACCAATCAAATTTGCATCGACAACTTCAACAATATGTGCATATGCCTGAATTGGAACAAGATTCATGTTTTCTTTTCCCAGAAATTAAGGAAAATCGAAAATACAAATGCTTCACAGTAAGTACTTTTGTGTCAACCTCTGCATCAAGGATAATGAGTAGTCTATGAAATTAACACTTTTTCTGGTAACACTGTCCATGATTTATTTTTAATATAAAAAGCTAGTCAGTAAGATCCACAAACTCTACCTCCAATGAGAACTCACTCATTATATGGAATTAAATTATATATGAGGGACGATTCATGTTTCTGGATACATGCTACACCTCATTAAAGTCCCCATTTCCGGTATATCTCATTTATTATTCATAAGCATGTTCCTGTACCACTTACGCAATGACATAAAAAAGAAAATCTCTGGCCTGTAGCCCTTTGTCGTTTATGCGGATGCAATGCGATGATACAATTGACTTCGTCTTCTCACTTCTACGTGTTCTAGCCACCTTGCCGAACACGCGTGCAGTAAATCGACTTAAAATACTCCACTTTGTGTGAAAAGCTAAGGCATAATTGTAAGCGAGCGCAGAATATGATCTGGCTCTGGTCTTCCTGGCTCACTTTGCGAGGCTGCCGTCCAAGGAGAATGAGCCAGGTTTCGCAGCTTTCGGCCAGACTTGGTGCAACAGCCATCGCATTGGATGAAAACACACTGCTTCAGCGTACATCTGCTGCATTTGGAGCGAGCAGGACGCGGCGCCCGTAATGGCGCGCCGGTTCTCACTTTTCACTCTGTGTTATTGCATTAAATTATAAGACGGCGGCGTGGATGCTCAGGGATTGCACACGCGTCTTTTATTAGACATTGAGACCTTTTGTACAATCACGACTCCTCAAAAGCAGCTATTAGTACAATTTAGTCTAATGAGCTATTAACACATATCAATGGAGATGATTGCCAAGATTCGCGTTTCCTTGCCACCTGCGGCATTTGATTGTCACTTGCAGGAAACGCGGAAGCTGAAACTTCTGAAAGTTCTTCGTCTGAAAACAATATAAACAACAAGCCGATGAACCTGAGGCACTTTTGTCCAAAGACAGAATGAAGACTATTTTCTGCACATCCCATCTCGCAGGAGTGGCGGTACAATGTTGTTAACATCCAAAGCGTCACAACAAAAAATGTGGATTTGACACCCCCTGCTTTGATCAGAGACACTTTTGAGTGGCAGAACCAGCGGGCCCTCACATCTAGATCTAGTTTGCCACCGCAAATGACTCCTTAAAAGCAGCCCCTTGTTTCTTGTGTGACACGCAGCGAGATGCGACATCAGAGGGACGCCGAGTGCGCTGAGGGAGCTGGCTGGTGCCGATGATATGAGAGAGCCCTCCAAATCTAATTGATAATGGTATCAGCACTGATCACCCCTCACCTCTGCTATGAGATCACACACAGGCTCAGGGAACTGAAAAGCTTGGAAACAACAGCAGACAAAAACAAGGAAAAACAACACTGCGGATGCTACGTGACATGAACTGTTGTGTGCACTGTACTTTGAAAAACTGGTAAGTGGTAAGAAATAAGCTAGACAAAGTGCTTTTAAAGGGGTCGTATTATAGAAAATGTACTTTTTGATTGCACGCAAATAGTTGGGTCTCTGGCGTGCCGACGCAGCCATTAGCTCGTTCACTGCAATGGACGTTAATATTCGTCAACTGCAATCCAAACGTGCGAGTATTACTGTTTTTCAACAGGTAGTCGTGGAAGAGGGTGTGACCCAGCTTGTCTGCGAAATTCAGTTGGTTTTTTTTAAAAATGCTGTAATTACCAAAAGATCCCTGTAGATGGCGGAGTTGGATCGCTTTTGGATTTGAGATCAGCACAGCCTCTGAGTAGAAGATAAAGATTATGTGGTGAATCTCGGCTTGTCCGACAGAACTGCTCACCCCGACCCCTTCTACTGTGGGGCCAACGCCACGTATTGTTAGTAACTTGTTCTGGCTCAACAAGTCGCCGGCTCCCTAGCTCTGCCTCTAGTTGTCAAGGTAATGAAATCTGTACTCTGTTTTGGCCCCACAGGAGATCGAGTGGTGTGAGAAGTGGCTCGTTTGCATGACTGAGAAAGTCATTTCCAAAACGGTATTAAAAGTGGATGGCAAGTGCTGTAATGTTTCACTCTTAGGCTATTTTGATGACATGTAACAGACATTAAGACACCTGAGACGTGCATGAGGTCCCTTTTAGATTTGTATTTGAAATGAATAGGAAATGCAATATTTCGCTTCCATTGCCCCACTGAGATAAATAACGTCATTAGATTCTGAATAAAAATGGTGTGTGCGATGAGACAAATTTACTTTTTTTTGGTTTTTTTTGTATTGAAATCGAAATGCAGCGCAAATCGTGGTTTGCGTGACTCTTAGTCCATTTGTTTGGGCACAAACGGTAGGGTGCATGTTTAATTTAGACACGACACGCAAGCTACATGATTGGCTGGCAAAGCAGCACGCCGGGAAAGAGGACGCAAGCAGCTCAGCGGGGGTTCGCCAAAGATGGCGGCAATGGACTTGTCTGAGAAACGTCGCGCTGGGCCATCGATCTGACGTTACACACCACAGCAACTCCATTTACACAAGCGATCACACCCCGTGCTGATTGATGTGTGGATAATTGAGCTGTCACTGAGGTTTTCATGTTTCTCCTCCGGCTCTGACCCCCCATCCGCCAGACTTTAGCCATTGTATTGTATTTTACTTTAACGCCGCTTACAACAAAAGGACATCCTGATGTGTATTTATGTGATATTCTGCCAGACGGCTGTCACGGAGACGGAGAGCTGCTAAGTTCCGCGATCGCCACGGCGGCCCCTCAAGCTGGTCCGGGATAATTAACCTCACGGGCTCAGGCCCCGACTAGCCTGCGGGGTCGGCCACCGAAGCAGCTGCTTGGTGGCGGCGTGCGCCTCTTGGTCGAAAAACTAGAATAATAGAGTTTAATATGTTCCGTGACAAAGCTAAACAAAATTTACAGGTATATCAAATCAATATTTCCCATTAAAATTAATTGAAATGTCAATCTTTTCAAGCAACAACATATACACACACACACACACACACAAAGCAAAATCTTTTGTTACATGATTTTAATTAAAAAAAAAAAAACAGCTTTCTATTATATAAACATACCAAAAGAGAATGTAGAGAAACAACGTGGTTTTATAAAGTGTAATTAAAGTGTAATTACTGTAAATTGGGACAAGCCGAGTCATTGTGTGAAACTAAACCTCCCAATATTGTTTTGTCTGGCACATGCAAAATATTTTTGACACATTGTATGTGCCAGAACTAGTCAAGACAGGTACTCTGATTAATATTGTGATCGTGGAAAAAAAACTAAACGGAATAATTTGTCAACGTAAATGGGGGGGGGGCATGTTCGGCGAAAGCGCAAGTAGCGCCTAGCCTGCTAATACAGTGCGCTATAGGAATTTGTCGGCTGACCAATAGAGTTAATCGTTCGATCGTGTGTACACCGTGGCTCACGCAGCAGCCATCAGAGGAACTGTAGCGAAGAACAAAAGTTCTACGTCACCTTCTTGATGAGAAAGAAAAGAAATCTAGATCGGCTCATAATTTGGTAAGTACATGTAGATGACGACGTTATGATCATGTAGCTTTTGTACATGTAATGAAAGAGAATACATAGATTGTCGTTGCTGAATATTTAATAACTGTATGGTTTTCTTGGTTAATAATTTGGTAACATACGTTACATCCTCGCAAATTTGCACTTTCGCAGGAGGTAAAAGACCAAAAAATGCCTGCCTGCATAAACGAGTACAAGTGATTATAAATACTTTCACAAACATTGACCAGAGGGGAAACGATAGCATGCTATGCTGGTCAGCTCGAGGAAAAATGTGAACTTCACATGAAAAAGTGAGTGGGGGGCCTCTCGAGGCCTCGTGCAGACATTTTAGCAAAGTCTGTTATTCCACTTTATCATTTGTCCTCTGGCAAGCCCACAGGACTCATCAAAAAAAGTGACTTTTGTATTAGTTCTGTTTTCTACGGCGGGAACTCATTTTACGACAGCTTGCATCTTCGAGCGACTTTCGACTCTCGCAGAATTCCCAGGAGAAATAAAATACCGCTCCGATCTTATGGCAGAGGTGTGCTTAAATGGCTTTTCTGTATAGCGTTGTATAAGGCCCTTTACTACCAAATGAACATATCTTGAAATTCATGGAAACGTGAAAACTCAGTTGGAGTTTCTGTTTTTGCTGACCATCTTTTATTTGTGTGTGTTTTGCATTTTCTTCGTTTTTGCGAGGAGGGAGGCAAGGAGAAAAGATGAGGGT